>NC_142033.1:106533187-107152760 GCF_982192425.1 Myodes glareolus | reverse complement strand
TGTCCTGGAACTCACGCTGTAGACCAGGCTGGGCTCAAACTCACAGAGATCCACCTGCCTTTGCCTCCTGAGTACTGGGATCAAAAGCATGCACCATCATCACCCAACTTGACTACCTTTTTAACTGTGTGAGTTTCCATATTAAATGTAGACCCTCTTCTCAGAGGGCCCATATATATAAACAGTCTGATCCAATTTAATGTTCCTGCCTCCATTATCCAGCACCCTTAAAATCCATTCCCATACATATTCCCCAGACATCTATTTGAAGTAATTGCAAAATTACTAAACTCTTCAGTGGTGTGGGGCTCCTCCTCATGGACTAAAATATTTCTACCTCTTTTCTATCAGTCTCATTTGCCTTAAGTCTGGTTACAGGCTAGAAGCAACTATTTGTGGACTGTGAGGGACACGAGTATTGACTTGCCTTGTATTTATTTCAGAGAAAGTCACTGGTGTTTTAACAGACAATGAAACATTAATGCCCTTAGTTAAAAATGAAAAAGGCAGCATTCAAGGGGTGATCCCAAGGGTACTACTTCCTCACTTGATGTCTAGTTTCTTGAGTTCTTTATATATTTTGGAGATTAGTCCTATGTCAGATATGGGGTTGGTGAAGATTTTTTTCCCATTCTGTAGGCTGCCTTTTTGTCTTATTGACTGTGTCTTTTGTGTTAGGGAAGTTTTTCAGTTTCAGAAGGTCCCATTTTTGATTGTTATTCTCAGTGTCTGTGCTAGCAGTGTTATATTTAGCAGTGGTCTCCTGTGCCTGTGCATTGAAGGCTACTTCCCATTTTCTTTTCTATGAGGTTAAGTGTAGCTGGATTTATATTGAGGTCTTTGATCCATTTGGACTTGAGTTTTGTGTATGGCGATAAATATGGAAAGACTTGCATTCTCCTACGTGCTGACATCCAGTTTTGCCAACACCATTTGCTGAAGATGGTTTCTTTTTCTGTTGTATAATTTCAGTTTCTTTGTCAAAATTCAGGTGTTAATATGTCTGTGGATGAATATTCAGGTCTTTGATTTGATTCCATTGGTCCACTTGTCTGTTTTTATGCCAATTCCAAGCTGTTTTCATTACTATAGCTTTATAGTAGAGCTTTATGTCAGGGATGGTGATGCCTCCAGAAGTTCCTTTATTGTACAGGATTGTTTTGACTATCCTGGGTTTTTTGTTTTTCTATACAAGGCTGAATATTGCTCTTTTGAAATCTGTGAAGAACTGAATAATTGTGTTGGGATATGGATGGGGATTGCATTGAACCTGTAGATTGCTTTTTGTAGAATTGCTATTTTTATTATGTTAATCCTACCTATCCAGGAGCATGGAAGATCTTTCCATTTTCCCTGATCTCTCCTTCTATTTCTTTCTTCAAAGACTTAAAGTTCTTGTCATATAAGTCTTTCTTTGGTTAGCATTACCCCAAGATATTTTATGTTATTTGTGGCTATTGTGAATATGGTGATGTTTCTCTGATCTCTTTCTCAGCCCCATTATCATTTGTATATAGGAGTGCTACTGAATTTTTGAGTTGATCTTGTATCCTGCCACATTAGTGAGGGTGTTTATCAGCTGTAGGAGTTCCCTGGTAGAAGTTTGAGATCACACACACACACACACACACACACACACACACACACACACATATAATCACATCATCTGCAAATAGTGAAAGTTTGACTTCTTCCTTTCCAATTTGTATCCCCTTGATCTTTTTTTGTTGTCTTATTGCTCTAGGTAGAAGTTCAAGTACTATGTTGAATAGATATGGAGAGAGTGGACATCCTTGTCTTGTTCCTGATTTTAGGGTAATCACTTTGAGTTTCTGTCCATTTAATTTGATGTTGGTTGTTGGCTTTCTATATATTGCTTTTATTATGTTTAGATACATTCCTTGTATCCCTGATCTCTCTAAGATCTTTATCACGAAGAAGTGTTGGATTTTGTCGAATGTTTTTTTCAGTATCTAATGATGTGAACTTAGGGCTTTTTCTTTCAGTTTATGTGTATGGAGGATTACATTGATAGTTTATCATATGTTGAACCATCCCTGCATCTCTGGAATAAAGCCAACTTGATCATGGTGGATGATTTTTTTGGGGGTGTGTTCTTGGATCCGGTTGGCCAGTATTTTATTGAGTATTTTTGCGTCAATGTTCATGAGGGATATTTATCTGTAATTCTCTTTATTGGTTGGTCTTTGTGTGGTTTTGGTATCAGGGTTACTGGAGCCTTATGGAAAGAATTTGACAATGTCCCTTCTGTTTCTATTTTGTATAACAGTTTGAGGAGTATTAGTATTAACTCTTCTTTGAAGTTCTGGTAGAATTCTGTACTGAAACCATCAGGCCCTGTACTTTTTTTGGTTGGGAGTCTTTTGACGACTGCTTCTATCTCCTCAAAGGTTATAGGTCTATTTAAATTATTCATCTTGTCTTGATTTAATTTTGGTATGTAGCACCTACCTAGAAAATTCTCCATTTCTTTTATATTTTCAAATTTTGTGGAGTACAGGTTTTTGAAATATGACCAATGATTCTCTGGATTTCCTCAGTGTTGTGGTTATGTCCCCATTTTCATTTCTGATTTTGTTAATTTGGGTATTCTCTCTCTGCCTTTGATTAGTTTGGATAAGGATTTGTCTATCTTGTTGATTTTCTCAAAGAGCAAGCTCTTTGTTTCATTGATTCTTTTTTTTTCTATTTTGTTGATTTCAGCCCTCAATTTGAGTATTTCCTGCCAGCTAGTCCTTCTGGGTGAGTCTGTTTCTTTTTGTTCTAGAGCTTTCAAGTGTGCTGTTAAGTCTATAATGTGAGCTTTCTTCACTTTCTCTATGTAGGCACTTATTGGTCTGATCTTTCCTCTTAGCATTGCTTTCATAGTATCCCATAGGTTTGGGTATGATGTGTATTCATTTTCATTAATTTTGGGAAATCTTTAATTTCTATTTCTTCCTTGACCCAGCGATAACACAATTGAGCACTGGTCAATTTCTATGAGTTTGTAGGTTTTCTGCAATTAGTGTTGTTGTTGAATTCTAACTTTAAGCAATGGCGATCCTATAAGATACAAGGGGTAATTCCAATCTTTTTGTATCTGTTGAGGTTTGTTTGGTTAATGAGTATGTTGTCAATTTGGGAGAAGTTCCACGAGGTGCTGAGAAGAAGATATATTCTTTTGTGTTTGGGTGGAATGTTCTATAGATGTTGGTTAAGTCTATTTGAGTCATAACATCTGTTAGTTCCATTGTTTCTCTGTTAATTTTCAGTCTGACAGACCTGTTTAGTGGTGAGAGTAAGATATTGAAGTTTCCCACTATTACTGTGTGAGGTTTAATGTGTGATTTAAGCTTTAGCAGTGTTTCTTTTACATATGAGGGTGCCCTTGTATTTGGGTCATAGATGTTCAGTATTGAGATTTCCTCTTGATTGATCTTTCCTGTGACTAATATAAAATGCCCTTCTTTGTCTCTTTGGTTGATTTTTCTTTGAAGTTGTTTTGTTAGATATTAGGATAGCTACACCAACTTGTTTCTTAAACCCATTTGATTGGAAAATCTTTTCCCATCCCTTTATTTTGAGGCGATACCTGTCTTTGTGGCTGAGGTGTGTTTATATATGCAGCAGAAGGATTGATTCTGTTTTCATATCCAATTTATTAGCCTGTGTCTTTTTATAGGTTAGTTAAGTCCATTTATATCAAGAGATATTAGTGACCAGTGATTGCTAGTTCCTGTTATTTTAGTTTACATTGTTGTTGATGTTATCGTGTGTGTTTTTGCTTCTTTGGGATCTTCTTCTGTGAGATTATCTATTGACTGTGTTTGGGTGGTTGTAGCTAATTTCCTTGGGTTGGAGTTTTCCTTCTAGTACTTTGTGTAGAGCTGGGTTTGTGTCTAGGTATTGATTAAATTTGGTTCTGTCAGGGAATATTTTCTTTTTTCCGTCTACGGTGACTAAAAGATTTGTTGGGTATGGTAGCCTGGGCTGGCATTTATGGTCTCTTAATGTCTGCATAATGCTTGACCAGAGCCTTCTGGCTTTCATTGTTTCCATTGGAAAGTCATGCTGTAAAAAGTCTTACAACTAGTGGTTACCCGCCCCTCTGGGGTGTTGGTCTCGTAGACTATATAAACTAATGTAGAGCCTGCATCCAGTCTCTTTTTCAGCCTCTCTGTTCTGGTTGTGGATTTCGGTTCCTGATCTTTGTTCATGCAGAGGATTCTTATTTGTGAGTCTACCCCTAAATAAATCATCATTTATTTCTCAATTCTGAGCTAGTGTGGGATTTCTTTTAAGTATCCTTTTCATTTGGTGCCCACGTGAATTTTGACTCCATGCCTATCGGGAGACGGCCTAATGGCCTAGTCAGTTCATGGCTCAGACAGTCTCCCAGCCCTGCCCACTTGGCTTGCTTTTACCTAAGTGGTTTTTTGTAGAATCCCCACCACAGTGGAGTTTACTGCATGTGGCAACTTAGAAATTTCCCAAGCACATGCATGACTGCCGCATTCCCTGATACAATTCCTTGCCGAGCAGTGGCTTCTGCAGCTTCCGGTTTCTCCTCCCTGTCCATGAGTTCTGGTTCTCTTGCTCCACGTAATTGCTTCAAATTTGTCAAGCAAAGCATATTTCTCAGTATTTAACCAGTACCAAGGTGGAAAACTAAAGTAGGTGGGAAACAAAAGCAGTCCAGGACCATTCTGTTGTTACCGGTTGCAGTGCTTCTAGTCGCAACTCTGCAACCACGACATCTGCTAAACAATAAAGATTGCAGTTTACCAGATCATATAACAGGTAATTAATAAATCAATATGGTAGACTTCATTAATATTGCAACTTTTAGTAACTTTTTTGCTAATATTATGGATTGTATTATGTGAGGTTTATATGGGTGTGGTGATACTTCAGTTTGGGGGGTATTGGGATTCAGTTTTCTTCTCCATATTCTATCATTAAGAAAGAATATGTCACTTTTAGGAATGATACAGTCTCTACAGACTAATAATGAACAGCTAGTTGACAGGATTAATACCATAGAAAATCAAAAGTTGCCTGAAAAAATTAATACTATTAAAAAGGACAGCATTAATTTGATAGACAAAATTGAATCTAGGTCTAAGGGTACTAAGAATTTATCTGAAACAATTCATACTGTTGAATATGACAATAAAAATTTGTTTAAAAGTTATGATAAGTTAGCAGAAAGACTGTCTCTCCAGGATGGCAATCTGTACATTATTCAAGTAATGTCCAAAGATGAGATGTTATCTTTAAAGGAGAAACTTCAGACCTTGGAATCACATGTGAAGAATGAAGACCAGAGACTACGTGCCTCAATGAAATCACTAGAAATACATACAGGCTTTACAAAAGACAATAATAAAAAGATTTGAAATATCTGAGGAAATTATCACAGCTGATGAACAGGGAAGAAAGAACAAGGACAGAATGTGACGTCACCAGCAGCTGTCAGAGATGACTTACCCCAGGTTTTAGCTTCCTGCATGTAATCCACTCTGACAAAGCATCAAGTTCTAAAGGCCCAAAAGGATCCAAAGAAGGTATATGGATACCTATAGAGATGAATGATCTAAAAGAAATTAAACAAGCTGTTGTAACTTATGGCTTGCATTTGTGATTTAAATATTTTAAAATATTCTGTATTTGTTAAGGAGATGATAAAGATGTGATCTTCTAGCATAAAGCCATCTCACATGACTGGATTCAATTAGTTTCAGCAGTCCTGGATGATGGCTCTCATTTAATGTTTA
This sequence comes from Myodes glareolus, assembly GCF_982192425.1. NCBI lineage: Eukaryota > Metazoa > Chordata > Mammalia > Rodentia > Cricetidae > Myodes > Myodes glareolus. Next base: position 107,146,980 of record NC_142033.1, on the reverse strand, counting down.
AAATTTATTTCAGAGAATAAGCCAAAATTTTGGAAAAACAGGGAAAAGCAAAAGGCCTTGAGACTTCCCAAGATGAAATTCTTGGTGAAGGCCCTTATGCTAACTCATAGGTTCAAGCTCTTTACGATGAACAAATCTTGTCCCTATGTCACCAAGCAGCCTTAAATGCTTAAGACAGGATTCAAGAACCGTGAAAAAGAATTTAATCATATACCAGAGTTAAACAACGCCAGAGAGACCATTTAGTAAATGTTAAAAAGATTAACTAAGGCTGTACAAATAGGAGTCACAGGCACAGATGCTATACAAGTACTTATTGAACCTCTGGCTTTTGAAAATGGGGTCATGATCTGCTGCATCAATGGAATACCCAGATAAATATTCCTGCAGTCATAATTCTGGAACTATACACAAAGGTCACCATCCATTCAGGCTGTACAAGAACATAAAGGAGTTAGCAAGCATTTAAAGGCACCAACAGCCCTACCTTAAAATACTTACCTGAGAAACCAATATGGGTTAAGCAGTGGCCTCTAGCTGAAGATAAGTTTCAGGCTTTAGAACAGCTGGTACAAGAGCAACTAGATGCTCACCATATTGAAGAATCAACCAGCCTTTGGAATTCTCCTATATTGGTTGTAAAAAAGAAATCTGGTAAATGGAGATTGGTGACAGATCTAAAGGCTGTCAATAAGGTAATTCAACGTATGGGTGCTCTACAATCTGGAATTCCTCTGCCTTTTCTATTGCCAAAAGAATGGCCTCTTATATTTATTGTTTTGAAAGACTGTTTCTTCACTATACCTTTACAAGAAAAGGATAGAGAAAAATTTGCCTTCACAATGCCTACTTATAATTATCAGCCTACTAGGAGATATCAATGGACTATTCTCCCACAGGGAATGCTCAGTAGCCTCGATCTGTGCCAATACTTTGTAAGTCAGCCATTGGAAATAATATATAAGCAATTTTTAAGTCTATAATTTACCATTGCATGGATGACATTTTGCTATCTGATTCAACATGGATACTTTAGAAAGAATGTTTGAAGAAGTAAAGAAAGTTTTGCCAAAATAGGGATTACAAATTGCTCCTGAAAAAATACGAAGAGGAGATTCTGTTAATTACCTAGGTTATAAAATAGGTTTGCATAAAATTAGAATACAAAAGGCCCCAATTAGGAGAGACTGGTTGCAGACTCTTAATGACTTTCAAAGATTTTTAGGAGACATTTCCAGTCTATGAGCAGCTGCTGGGATAACACTCGATACAATAATTCATTTAAACAAAACCTTAGATGGTGATAAAGACTTGAATAGTCCAAGAGAATTAGCAGGTGAAGCAGAAAAGGAATTGACAATTGTTAAGGAAAAATTACAGGAGGCACATGTGGATAGGGTGAATCCAAATCTTAGCTGTATTCTAGTTATATGGCCTTCCAGAATTTTTCCTACAGGAATTTTAATGCAGATGGATGATATTATCTTAGAATGGGTCTTTTAATCACATAAACCAAGTAAAAAATAAAAACTTATGTGGAAAAAGTCTAGTCTCTGAATTAATTATAAAAGGTAAATTGAGACTCTGTCAATTAGCAGGTATATACCCAGCAGAGATTATAGCGCCTTTCACTACTGATTAAATAAAAAGTTATGGGAATATAATGAACCATTGCAAAGCACTTGTGTTAATTTTTGGGAGAAATTAATAACAATTATCCCCAAAGTGACAGACTTAACCTTATAAAGAGAACTTCTTGGATTATTCCCTGAATTGTATGTGATGCTCCAATAACTGGAGCCCATACATTTTATAGTGATGCTAACAAATCATGGAAGGTAGGTTACAAATCAGATGAATTAAGGTGGAAAAAAGCCTTTATAATTCTGTCCAGAAGGCAGAATTATATGCTATTCTCATAGTGCTAAGGGATTTTAAAGAACCTCTTAATATAGTTACTGATTCACAATATGCAGAAAGAGTTGCCTTGCATGTTGAAACCACTGAATTTATACCTGTTAATACAGAATTGACTTCATTATTTATTCAAGTGAAAGACATAATCAGGATTAGACTTTGTCCTATATACATAACACACATCCTATCCCATTGAGGTCTGACAGGTCCTCTAGCACAAGGTAATACAGAAATTGATCAATTATTGATAGGAAGTGTTGCAGGCCTCTGAATTTCATAAAAAACATCATGTCAATAGCAAAGGTTTAAAGAAACAGCTTTCTATTACATGGAAACAAGCTGAGGAGATTATAAAGAGATGCCTTACTGTAGCATTAGGGGCTGCTCATTGGGGTTTATGTCCTGCCCAGTTCCCACAGCTGGCAAGCCCCAAGGAAAATCACATAGAGATCTCCATAAGTTATAAAACTGATTGGCCCATTAGCTCAGGCTACTTATTAGCTCTTGTAGCTTATATTAACCCATTATTCTTATCTATGTTAGCCACATGGCTTGGTACCTTTTTCAGCTTGTCAGTTCACATCTTGCTTCTTCGGTGGTCTGGACAGAACTGCAAAGGGAGCTTCCTGCTTCCCAGAATACTCCTGTTCTCATCACCCCACCTCTACTAACTGTCTGGTTGACCCATCTATACTTCCTGCCCAGCCAATCAGCGTTTATTTAAAACATGATTGACAGAATACAGACAATTCTCCTGCACCACCCTATTTGCTCTTTCTATAACCAAGCGCTGCTTCCTTCAGGGAGTAACCCAAAGGGTATTCAAAGGAATGAAATCTGGCAGATGGATGTGTTCCATTTTGCAGAATTTGGAAAATTAAAATATGTACACCACACAATTGACACTTATTCAGGTTTTCAGTGGGCAACTGCTTTAAGCTTAGAAAAGGATGATTCAGTAATTATACATTTATTAGAAGTTATGGCCATCATGCATTTACTGGCACAAATAAAGAGAGATAATGGTCCAGCATATATCTCTAGGAAAATGAAACAGTTTTTTTGCTTATTATGATATTAAGCATATTACAGGTATACTACACAATCGTACAGGTCAAGCAGTTATAGAAAGATCAAATTGAACTATAAAGGATATGTTAAACAAACAGAAAGGTGTGGAAAAGGCCCCCAGAAATAGATTACATAATGATTTGTTAACCTTGAATTTTCTTAACACTAATAAGAAAGGGACAGCAGCAGCAGAGAGACATTGGATAAGAGAAAAGTCTTCTGAATTAAATCAACCAGTTTATTTCAAGGATGTGCTAACCTCACAATGGAAGCCAGGAGATGTGCTGAGTTTGGGAAAGGGTTTTGCTCTTGTTTCCACAAGAGAAGAAAAATTATGGATACCATCAAAACTAATAAAGATTTGTTTTGAAAAGGGGAAACCTCTTGAAAAAGAGAAACGAAAGCTCATCCGCAATGGTGACAACTATACAGGTGGTAAGGAAACCTCATAAAGGTTGGGGGCAGGTTTCTGTTCTTGTCTTTACAGGAAAATAGTCATCTTCGAAAATTCAAGAGACCCTGAATGTTTGGATGCTGATAGAGGAAAATTAACTATCTAATAAGGATCAACAAGAAAAATGAATACAACTCGTAAGTATAGGTGTTAAAACACACACACACACACACTCTCTCTCTCTCTCTTTTACACACACACACACACACACACACACACACATATATATACACACACACACACACAATATATATAGGGCTGGCTTTGGAGTTGGACACTGGCTCTGTCTCTCTCTAAATCCAAGCATGTTGTCAAAATAAAAATTCAGAGTTTCTGTCTTATGTCAGGAGCCATGATATGGGACAGAAAGAAAAAAGAATTTAGAAAATATTTTACTTTTCTTTATATCTATTTTTGTCTCTATCATTGAATATATATGTCTGGATATGTCTAGATAAATAATGTTTAAGTTTTCACAAAGAACAATGAATTTTTCTGCAGTAATCTTTGAAATTTCCAGGAAGAAGATGGGGCCCCACAACAACAACTACACCTGTTTGATATGATATCATGATGCAGATAGCACTGCTAGAAGACCTGTTTTGGGTACCAGCTGCTCAAGATGGTTCCAACTTGGTTAGTTGATATGGTGCACTTTTCACAATGTTCTGGCCAGACCTCCAAATAGGAACCTCAGAAAAACCCTACCAAATTACTCAGAGACTATTTGTAATTATACCAGACAGTAATCTTGGAACTTAACCATCATTTTACTTTCACAGGATCCCATAGAAAGAACATCACCCCCATGACAGCTGGAAGTAATTCTAGAAGACAACATCTCTCCCAACAAAGTTTGTCCTCAGGGTTAGGGACATGATTTATGGGTTGATTATAATTGGTATAGGGTTGATGGCTGGGGGGAATTTTATAGGTTCAGGGATCTTTTTGGAAAAAAAGTGAAAATTGGATGGGATAGGAGCTAGAGAGATGGCTCAGAGGTTAAGAGCACTGATTTCTCTTCCAGGGGTCCTGAGTTCAATTCCCAGCAATAAAAATCATCTGTAATGAAATCTGGTGCCCTCTTCTGTCTGCAGGAATACATGTAGATAGAACATTGTCAACAAAATAAATAAATAAATAGGATGGGATAATAGATTAGTGTGGGCTTACTCACACTAATAATAACAGAGAGTGAATACTTGTGAGTTATTATTTATAGGCAGTTACATTGGTATAGATTCTTGTATAATGATACAAAGTTAAATTGCATTGAGTATTGTATGCATGCATGCTTCTACCTCTGCTTAAAACATTTTATATATTAGTATATATTTATCATATTGCAATGCACATTTCTACCTTAAATATTGCTTACATTTTAAGGTCATTGTCCTCATTTGTTGCACAATTGTTTATTGTATAATATTCTAATATGAAGTATTTGCCTTTAAGTTATCTAGGTATTAAAGATTATTAATCAATAGTCATCTATGTTTGTTATACTTATAGTTAGACTAATCAGGTTCTTTAGATACATAAAGATTATATTCTGCATAGACAGGTACTCTTCAACTACTTCAAAGAGCTGTAAAATATGGCATTTAAATAACTTAGGGTTTTGTTGAAGTGAGACACAATTGCTCCTGGCAGCACTGGCCTTCTCCTGAGAGAATGTTGAGCACTGAAGACGCTCCACTTGGAAGTTGTTTTCTTCTTGACAAAACTGGTCTTTGGGCAAAGAAATGCCCATGCCTCAATCATTGACAAGATACATGTTATCCAGAAATGGATAAGTAGGACTGTCAAATCTTGCCAAGACAGGATAAGATGGTTTTGAAAAAGTCTCTGCCTCTGAAAATGGTACATCAGTTATTCTAGGACTTAGCCAAAGTTGGTTGCTTCAACGTTGCAAATGAGACTTTGGGTGATTGCCCAGGTAACCAGTTGTCTCTGTCATTTGTTGCACATTTTTTGAAATTGCTTGATTGTACTTCCTGCTTACTCAAGTGATATTATTTCCTTTCTCAAATCTTCAATGGGGTTGAAGACTAGATAGTTGTAGTTACTTTCCTCTCATGACTTAGCCAAGTTATCTACTATACAAGAATTAAACTAGTTAGGATAGGATAATTATTGAATATATTTGTTCTTATTGTATATAATTTTGTATTAGGCCTAGAACTCTCTTATTTAAACATAATGGGGAGGTGCTGTAGTGTAAGGACCCACCTTTTCTGTGGATACCCACACCCGATCCAGGCGCGCGCTTTCCCGAACTCGGGCCCACGAGAATGGACGATTGTCCTGAGGGTTAAAACAGACACACACAAAAGAGACATTGCTCACTTACCAAAGAGTAAATGGCCACTTTATTAAACTCAAGTCGGGTATTTATACCAGTGGGCAAGGGGGATCAAAAGGGCAAGGCCTCCTCCCATCAGGAGCAGGAGAAGGAGATTAAAGGCCCTGGCACCTCAGGCAGAATCAGCTGGGAGGGGCAGGCTATGGGCCCACTGCTAGAACTTTGATTACAGGTGGAATCACCATAACAAAGAGAGCCAAATTCTTCCTAAGCTATCCCCTCAAGCCAGTGCTAGTGCAGAATCTCCAGGGAGCCGGAGGTCACACGGCCCTGTGAATTGCCAAGGAAGAAAAGGGAAAAGACCTTGGTACCTACACTGTAGGAAGTCTTACAGCTAGTGGTTACCCGCTCACTGGGGCATGGCCTCTTATAATATAAACCAATGCAGAGCATGCATCTGGTCTCTTTTCCAGCCTCTCTGTTCCAGTTGCGAATTTCGGTTTCTGGTCTTCATTCAAGCAGAGGATTCGGGTTTGTGAAACTAACCCTAAACAAATAACCATCTATTTCTCAGTTTTGAACTAGTGTGGGATTTCTTTTAAGTGTCCTTCTTCAAAGTTAGATGAAATTCTGATGGGTTTGCCTTTCGATGTTATATGGCCTTTTTTCTTTGTAACTCTTAATATTTTTCCTTTATTCTGTATGTTTAGTGTTTTGATTATTATTTGGCAAGGGGACTTTTTTTTTGATCTGGTCTATTTGGTGTTCTGTAAGCTTCTTGTACCTTCATATGTATCTTACTTTAGTTTGGGAAAGTTTTCTTCTATGATTTTGTTGAGTATATTTTCTGTGCTTTTGAGTTGAACTTCTTCTATTCCTATTAGTTTTAAGTTTGATCTTTTCATAGTGTCCCATATTTCCTGGATATTTTGTGTTACACATTTTGTTAGTTTTAATGGTTTTTTTTTTGACCAATGAGTCTATTTCCACTATTATATCTTCAGTGCTTGAAATTCTTTCTTCCATCTCTTTTATTCCTCTGTTTATGTTTGCATTTGTGGTTCCTGATCATTTTTCCATATTTTTCGTCTCCAGAATTTTCTCAGTTTATGTTTTTTTTTGGTCTCTATTTTGGTGTTTAAATCTTGATTCATTTCTTTCGTCTGTTTTATTGCCCTTTCTTGGTTTTATTTAAGGGATTTGTTGATTTATTCCATTTTTTTGTTTGTCTTTTTCTCCATTTTTTGAGGGATTTTTTTATTTCCTCTTTAAGGGCCTCAAACATTCTCCAAAAGTTTTATTTTTTAGGTCATTTTCTTCTGCTTCATGTATATTTGGGTTTTCACACCTTGTTGTTGTAGAACCACTAGTTTCTTTTGGGGGGGTTGGTGTCATGTTGCCCTTTTTGATGTTGACTGTGTTCTCGCCTTGTTGACTCATCTTTTCCTCTGGTGTAATTGGGTCTGTGTCTCTAGTGATCAATCTTCCAGGAGCCAGTGGATCCAAGACTCGTATGGTTGCTTCTTGTGGTGCAGTCGGGGTCACAGTCGGAGTCACCCTGGAGATCACTAGGCTCTGCAATCCTGGTGGTCATTTGGGTCTGCTCCCATGGAGATCGCTGACTAGGGCCTGCTCCACCGAGGTAAAGGGTTAGGGCCTGTTCCTGCAGAGCTCACTGACTTAGGCCTGCTCCCACAGAAGTCACTGATTTGGGACTGCTTCTAAAGAGGTCGCTGGTTTGGGCCTGCTCCTGCAGAGTTTGCTGGCTTGGGTCTATTTCCACAGATGTCCCTGACTCGGGACTGCCCCCGAAGAGGTCTCTGGCTCTGGACTGGTTCTGCAGAAGTCTCTGGCTGAAGCTTGCTCCCTTGGCGGTCACTCCCTCATACCTGACAGCCCGTGTCTTTTTATAGGTGAACTGAGTTCATTGATATTAAGAGATATTAATGACCAGTGATTGTTAATTCCTTCTATTTTTTAGTGGCAGTGTTTGTTTCCCTTCTTTGGGGATTGTTGGTGTGAGGTAATCTGTTGCCTGTATTTTTATGGGTACAGATAGCTTTTTTGGGTTGGAGTTTTCCTTCTAGTACTTTCTGTAAGGCTGGGTTTGTGGAGAGGTCTGGCTTTGTCATGGAATATCTTGTTTTCTCCATCAATACTGCTTGAAAGTTTTGCTGGATATAGTTGTATGGTCTTGCATCCCTGGTCTCTTAGTGTCTTTTGCACATCTGTCCAGGAGCTTCTGACTTTTGGGGTTTCCACTGAAAATTCAGCTGTACTTCTGAAGCGTCTGCCTCTACATGTTACATGGTCTTTTTCCTTTTCAGCTCTTAATATTCTTTATTTCTGTATGTTTAATGTTTTGATTACTGTATGGTGAGGGGACTTTTTTTATCCAGTCTATTTGGTGTTTTGTAAGCTTCTTATACCTTCATAGGGATATCTTTCTTTAGGTTGATGTAGCTTTCTATGATTTTGTTGACTACATTTTCTGTGGCTTTGAGCTGGAATTCTTCTCCTTATTCTAACCCTATTATTTTTATATTTCATCTTTTCATGGTGTCCCAAATTTCCTGAATGTTTTGAGTTAAGAATTTGTTGAGTTTAACATTTTCTTTGACTGATGTATCTATTTCTTCTATTATATCTTCAGTGCCTGAGATTCTCTCTTCCATCTCTTTATTCTGTTGGTTATGCTTGCATCTGTAGTTCCTGTTTGTTTACCCTGATTTTCCATCTCCAGAATTTCCTTGGTTTATTTTTTTCTTTATTGCCTCTATTTCAGTTTTTAAGTCTTGAAGTTTTTGAACTGTTTGCTTTACCTGTTTGGTTGTTTTTTCCCTTGCTTTTCTTTAAGAGGTTTATTGATTTATTCCAATTTTTATCTGTTTTTCCTCCTTTTCTTTAAGTGAATTTTTCATTTTTTCTTTTAGGGTTTCTTTCATTCTCATAAAGTTATATTTAAAGTCATTTTCTTTTGCTTTTTTCGGGTTAGGATGATCAAGTCTTCCTGTTGTATGACTACAGGGTTCTGGTATTACCATGTTGCTTTTTAGGTTGTTGAATTAATTCTTGCATTGGTGCCTACACATCTCTTCCTCCAATTGGTACTGTCAGTGTCTTTGCCCCTTGGTCCAATTCTTGCAGTTGATGTCTGTGTCTCAGAGATCCTCTCTTGGATTGGTTGTTAGAGTTGCTGTCTGTGTCTCAGTTCAGAGGTCTCCATGGATAAGGGGGTGTTTGTGTGCAGTGGAATTGGTAGGTTACAGGGTCTGATAGATGGGGGGAATGTTGGAGTAACCTTCCTGCTTGTAGTTTGTCTTTTGACTGGCTAGTGAAGCTGAGGCAGGTGGGGGAGAGGCCCAGGGTTTTATCCCTGTACCAAGGGCCTAAAGACTGGGCTGTTCAGTTGGGAGCTGGTCACTCACCTCTTGGTCCACTATGTGCAGTCACAATCTGTGCATCAGAGGTCCTCTGAGTTTGTGGGGAGATGGGTGGCTCTGGGAGAGGAGTGGTACTTGCAGTGTACAGGTTTTGATAGATGGGGGTTGTTGGAGTAGCCCCCCTGTAGGAGGCTTGCCTGGTGGCTGGATAGAGAACCTGATTCAGGTGGGAGAGGGACCTGAAGTTTTGCCCTGTACCTAGGGTCTAGAGATTGGGGTGTCCCGCTGAGTGGCTGATCATTCACCTCTTGGTCCACTCTGGACAGTTGCAGTCTGTTCCTGAGGCCCTATCTTTAAAAAACAAAAGTTTGTAGGTCTTGTGTGAAAAGTTTCTGCATCCTGATAAGCCTCTTCGTTTATGCAATAATCCAAATCAGACCAAATGAAACTGCATTAGAAAAAGCCCAGGTTTAATGGATACAAGTACTCCCACATGGCTTTCTAGCCCACAGAGAGAAGAAGGAAGACTGGAAAACCACATGTTTGTTCTCTGGGGAAGGGGGCAGTTTAAATACAGTGGGAGTTGTCTTGAGCCTCTCTGTGGAGAAGTCCTTTGTGGGGCTTTCTAGGGGTGGAGTCTGGACTGAGGCAACTTCAAGGGAAGGGGGCTTGGAATGGAATCCACCCGAACATACAGCTGGGTATAGTAGCCTTGTCAGTAATCCCAGTTCTTGGAAGATCAATGCAGGTATGTGAGTTTAAAAAGCCACTCCCCCCAAACCCCAAATGCAGAAAACAGATTATTCTGCTTCTGTCTTTTGAGTGTAGAGATGTAGCTATAAACCACCAAGCTTGGATATTTAAGAAGTAAGTGAAAAGCTAAAATAACAATAGTGATAACTCCTGGTCCTGAGGAACATTTGTTTTACATACAAAGAAGAGTCAGTTTTTTTAATCAAAGTTAAATTTAACTAATACATTAATGGGAACCTTGTCACACTTCAGCATGTGAGCATACACAGTCTTTACATCGGGTCACAACCAAGTCCTCAGCATTTGTCTCTTCCTGTTGGCAACTTCCCAGTGCTTTCCTGCAGGTGCTGGAAATATGAACTACATCACCATTTTCTATAATCATCTGATTTGCAGTAGCATAGGGCACGTTTTATTTGCTCTAACAGTAACTTAGCAGTCATTCATGGCCTCTCCTTTTCCCTCGTTTCACTCCCGTTAGCTCCCACCAGTCTGCCTTGGTGATGGCAGCAGCAATGGCTACTTCACTGCCAGCTGAGGCAAACTTCATACTTCCCTATATGACACGCGCACCCCTTAAAAGTTTGTCAGCCAGAGTTACTTGCTTGCTCCTCTTGCTACCCTCTTACTCCTCTCTTGCTTTTTCTCTCTGTCTGCCTCTCTCACGTCGCTGCTACAAGACAGCTATTCACTCTGTTGCTCTCTCCTCTTCCCCTCCCCAGGAAACCTCTTACACTAGATCTGTTGCACAGGCAATGTTCTCTTAGCTACATTCCTTAGCAGAGCCTACCAAAGGCACCTACTTCACTCAGTTTAATCCTTTCACTTCCCAAGTGAACCAATTTAAAGACCTTATTTGGCTCACAGGTAAAAGAGCTTGCCCTGCAAACCTATTTACCTAAAGGCAACCGTGGGACACATGATAGGCGAGAAATAGCTCCTGAAAGTTACTTCCTGACTCCACTCCCTCAACCACAGTCTCTCTCTCCTCTGTCTCGGCCTCTCTATTTCTGTCTCTAATTTTTCCTCCTCCCCTAAACACCTAAACACTATATCTTTTTAAATTGGGGGAAAACCCACAAAACTTATCTCAGCATAAAGGCATTTGCCTACAAACCTAGGTATTTAGGAGGCTGAAGGGTGAGAATAACAAATTCAAGGTTAGCCTGGACAACTTATCAAGGCTATAGCCAAATCAAACAGGGCTGAAGCTGTCAGCTCAGTGCTGAGCACGTTCATAGCATGCTCCAGGACCTGAAAGCAATTCCAGCACTGGAAATTTAAAAGAGGGGGGAGGGGAAGGGAGGGGAGGAGAAGAGGGGGGAGGGGAAGGGAGGGGAGGAGAAGAGGAAAGAATTGAAGAGAAGAGAAGAGAAGAGAAGAGAAGAGAAGAGAAGAGAAGAGAAGAGAAGGGGGGGTTCCCACACAGCAGGGGCTGCCTGCCTTCCAGACCCCAGATTAGGCACAAACCACACCCAAACACCTGTTTTCACGGAGATCTCCTTTATTAAGCGGGAAAGTAAAGGTAAAGTGACTGCTTACTGAGTCAGGCAGAGAAACATCAGCAAAGAGAAAAAGGGGAGGTCCGTGTTAGAATGGGTTAGGGTGCAGTGGTAGAGGAGAGAGAGGATAAGAGAAAGGGAACCAGACAAGGGAGGGGGCAGTGGTATTTGTCCCAGAGGACAAAGGACTGCCTCTGGATAGAGGGGAGATAGATGTGGCCAACAGGAAAATGGCGGTTTATAAAAGTAAAGGGGAAAGCCTTTGTTAGATCAGTTTTAATTGGGCATGTTAATTAGGTGAGCCAAAAGGGGGTTTCTGATTGCTGGACCTTGGTAGTCAGCTTCAGGAAGGGAAAAGAGACAAGTAAGGAATCAGACCTTGGTGGCTAGCTTTAGGAATTTTATTCTAATGGCTTTTAGAAAGGCAGAGACAATGGGGGAGAAGGGCAAGGCCTTCCAGGGCTGCACGCTAATGTTTCAGAGAGAGGGAGGAAGGGAGAGAAAGACAGACAGACAGACAGACAGAGACAGAAAAACAATCAGGTAACCAAAATGGTTGGATTTATAGGGAAGGGCAACCCAACCCCTGCGCTGGACTACTTCAGGGTATGTTAGGAGTATGCAAGCCATACCCTGTCACAGGTAGGAACTGAGGGATGCAGGGAGAACTTGGTAGCCAGGGTCTGCCTTGATACCTTAAGTATGCACCTCAGCTTTTTGTAGTGAGTTTGAGCTTTAACAACCTGTACCCAGAGGAAGAAGGGAAGTGCCTGCTTCGTGCAGGTAGTGCAGGAACGACTTTTCCAGTCCAGGCGCAAGTTCTACAAAGCCCATCTCTGCAGGTCTGGGACAGGTCTGTGCCTGGAGATGCACTCAGGGCTGGGAACCGCAGTGCTGCGAGCTTTCAAAACACTCTGTCCGTAAGGTGCTTGCGACTGTCAATCAAGACACAGTAGCCAATCAGGGCTTCCAGTTAGGCCGCCAGTCAGAAGAAGGGAAGATACTTCCTGTCCTCCATGCTGCAGGGTCGGCGACTCCGGGATTGGGGGAGGCTTTGTGGTTCCGTTTGCTGCGCTGTGACCCGCGGTCGGGAGCTGTGGGGGAGAGCGGGGCGAGCTCGGAATCCGCCATGGTGAGCGAGGGCCGCCGTCCCCAGACGGGAGGAACCGCGGGAGCCGGTGTGGGGTCCTCCCGGGGCTGTGGAAACCGCCGGACGCGGCGCCCCGTGAGGTCCCTGCTGTCCCTGCAGCTCTCGGGTCCTGCGGCTTCTGAATAACTTCCATCTGTGGGCTGAACCTGCACAGAACACCGGTACCTGGGTGCTGTGCCTGCATAGTGCCATAGTGTGATGTCACAATACAGAGCGCGCGCATGCGCTGTTTTTACTGTCACCTAGGAAGGCAGCTTTGCTAACTCTTGGAGCCCTAGTCACTCTAGTGTCTACCAGAAGTTCTGCGTTTGGTCCTGAACATTCACCTGCAGGATCCGCCTGCAGTTAATTCTTTGCAGGACATAAACTCTATATCAGTAACACATTTGCCTGCAGATACCAGGGTAGTCCAGTCACTTGCCTCAGTAATGCCAGACTCACTGAGTTTCCCGGCCTAATGTGTTACAGTTGACTCTGTAGAAATAGTGTTTTTTTTTTTTAATTTTTAACTTTGCTCTTATGTTCTGTTGATACCTTTATTCTTTCCCAGACAGTACAATATTTATTGCAGTCATACGAGAAGTTTTGAAATCAGATGATGTCAGTGTGTGTGCTATGTACTCAATCTTGTGTAGACCAGTTTTTATTTATGATGAACTTTTCACGTCAGGTTTCTATTGACAGCAAAAATTGTTAGAAATATTATTGGACTGTTGCTGATTTATAGCTCAATTGTGTACTGAAATAATAATGAGGCTTCCTGTCTTCAATCAAGTAATTTCTCTCCTTTGATCAAGAGTTCTTTAATTCTTTTAATTACAAAGTTATAGTGTTGGTTACAGATATTTGTCACATCTCTGTATTTCTGGCATATTTATCTTTGATGACATAAGATGTGAGGGTATATGTTTTTAATTTTTCAATATTATTTTATTTCATGTGTATGAGTGATTTGCTTGCATGTATGTATGTATGTTGACCACATGTGTGTTTTGTGCTCACAGAAGACAGAAGGAGGCATCAGATCCCCATGCAAACAGCATCTAGGGATGATTGTGTGTACCATGTTAGTGCTGGGAACCAAACCCGGGACATCTACAAGGAAAAAAAAAGTGGTGGTAACTGCTGAGCCATTACTCCAGTCCTAAACTTTGCAATTTTGTGTGTGTGTGTGTGTGTGTGTGTGTGTGTGCAAGTATATGCTGAAAAACAAGTGTTAAGAGAGTTGAGGTTTGCTTAACACTCTGTCATTGGGACTTGGGAGATGATGCAGCAGGTATACTGGTTAGGATTGGCCAACTTGCCACATGCTAGAGTCAGTCTGGCCTGTAGGCAAAGCTATAAGAGTGTTTTCTTGATTGAGGCAATAGGGGCCTTCCTACCCTGGGCAGGTGAGCCCGAGTTTTAGAAGGAAGCCAGCTGAGCAGGCCATGGTGGCAGGGGGCACTCGCAGTATTTCTCCAGGTCGACAGCACATGTGGCATGCACAAAGCCTATAGTGTATATAAGTTGTCAAATCTGTTCCTGGCCTGCCCTTGTTGGAGTGTCATCCATAGTGGAAGACTTGTAATTGTTGAAGAGATTTTTCTCAGTTAATCTCATTGGGAAGGTGCACTAATTCTGGAACAGTTGCACCTTCAAGCTTTCAAACACCGTTTTGAGACAAGATTTGTTATGTTTACTCTCTTTGAGTTGATCCCGGTGTTTAGGCCCACAGGACATCCACCCTGCTGTCCTCCTGACTCCACCTCCTCAATTCTTGATTAAAGGTTTGTAGGAACACAGACTTATAAAACTCTCCATTTGAGTCACACAGTGGGCTATCTATTGTATTTTCCTGTTAGTGTGTGGAACTAAGGAGGTGTGTGTGCAGCATATCTATCATATCTGGTCTCCATTGAGACCAGAATAGAAAGAATGGTTTACTGTGTACATTGCAGGGGAAACAGGCTAGGCCATAGTGAGGGTAAAGGTTCTTGAAGTCATTGTCCTGCAGGTGTCTCTCTTATAATGAAGATCCTGATTGGGCAGGGTGAGTGCCTTTCTGTGTACTTTCCCAGCATGCATAAACTCATACCATATGAATGAAAGAAAACAAATCCTGTGGGAGGTTACCTTGAGCCACTGAAATTTCCGATTGGGCAACTCTGTCATGTTGGTTCCTACAGACCTGGTTGTCTCAGTTTAGTCAGGTGAGAGGATTGAGATGCCAAGTGTTCGGCTGTGGCTTGTGTGTGAGCCTGCAGTACTCCGCAGCTAACATTTTACACAGGGCTGGGTCATAGAGTCTCTTACACACGTGGACGTGAGTTCTGTGCAGGATGATGAGTATAGATCTGTTTGCATTCTTCTACATGCAGACATCCATTTTGACCAGCATGGCTTGTTGGTGCAGCTGTCTTTTCTGTGTGTATTTCTGGCATCTTTATCAAAACCCAGGTATCTATAGGTATCTATAGGCATGTAGGTTCATTCCTGGGTCTCAATTCGATTCTATTGATCAGTGTGTCTATTTTTATGTGAATACCATGTGTTTTTTATTACTATACCTTTGTAGTACAGCTTGCATTCTGAAATGGTGAGACCTTCAACAATTCTTTTTCTGTTCAGAAGTGCTTTAGCTGTCTTGGGTGTTCTGTTTCTCCATTTTAGGTTGAGAATTATCTTTCAAGGTCTGTAAAAAAATTGTGTTTGGATTTTGATGGAGATTGCATTGAATGAATCTTTTAGGTTGCTTTTGGTGGGATTGCCATTTTTACTACGTTAATCCCACCAATTCATGACCATGGGATGTCTTTCTATCTTCCCATATGTTCCTCGGCTTCTTTCTTCAAAGACTTGAAGTTTTTATCATATAAGTCTTTCACTTGCTTGGTTAGAGTTATCCCAAGCTATTTTATATAATTTGAGACTGTTTTGCAAGGTGTTATTTCCCTGCTTTCCTTTTCAGCCCCTTTGTCATTTGGAGAGCTACTGATTTTTGTGAGTTAATTGTGCATCTAGCCACTTTGCTGAAAGTGTTTATCGGCTATAGGAGTTTCCTTGTGGAATTTTTAGAGTCACTTACATATACTATTGCATCATCTGCATAAAAATACTTTGATGTCTTCCTTTCCAATTTATATTCCCTTAATCTCCTTCGGTTGTCTTATTGATCTAGCTAAGACTTCCAGTTCCATGTTGAATAGATATGGTGTGAGTGGGCAATCTTGTTTAGTTCGTGATTATAGAATTTTGATTTACTCATTTAGTTTGATGATGGCTATAGATGATTCCTACTTGAGCATGGTGAATGATCTTTTGATGTGTTCTTGGATTTCGTTTTTAGATCTCTTATTGACAAGTTTTACATCTATGTTCATAAGGGAAATTGGTCTGTAATTCTCTTTCTTTGTTGGTTCTTTATGTAGTTTAGATTTCAGGGTAACATGGCCTCATAAAATGAATTTGGAGCTCTACTGGCTGGTTTTGTGTTTCAGCTTGACTCAAGTAGAATCATCATAGAGGAAGGAGGTTCAGTTGAGGAAATTCCTCCATGCGATCCAGTTGTAAGATTTTTTTCTCTATCAGTGATAAATAGGGAAGGCCTCAGCTCACTGTGGGTGGTGCCATTCTTAGGCTGGTGGTTCTGGGTTCTATGAGAAAGTAGGCTGAGGAAGCCAGGGAGAGCAGGCCAGTAAGCAGTACCCCTCTTTGGACTCTGCATCAGCTTTGACCTCCAGGAACCTGCTCTGTTTGAGTTTCTGTTCTGATTTCTTGGTGATGATCAGCCATGTGGGAAGTATAAGCTAAATAAGCCCTTTCCTCCCCAGCTTTCTTTTTGGTCGTGATGTTTTGTTGCAGCAATAGAAGTCCTGAGACAGCCAGTGTTCTTTCTGTTTCTGTTTTGTGGAATAACTTTTATTGTACTGATAATAACCTTTCTTTGAAAGTTTGATGGAATTTCGTGGTAAAATGATCTGGGCCCTGGGTTGGTTTGTTTGTTGTACAGAAATGTTGTGTTTAAGACAGAATTCCCTTTTGTTGCCACTTATCTCCTGACCTCCCGGTGCAGCCCTGGTTAGTAGGATGCCTGAATCCAGGCATGTGCACCTGGTCAGCTTGGCGTACTGTTTAAAAGGCTCTGGAAGAGTTGGGGTAAAGACTTCCTAAGCAAACTGAAGCAGTAACAGTAGAACCCATTTGCATTTCTTTAACCCCAGGAGTTAAATCCAGCAGGATGTAGACTCTGGCAGCTGCTTTCTGTTCTCCCCCACTTCAGAGATCACACATCCAGGTTCACATGTAATCCTCTTAAGGCAAATCATTAGTGTCAACTTTTATGTCAACTTGATGCAAGCTACAGTCATCACAGAGGAGGGAGCCTCAAGTGAGGACATGACTCCATAAGATCATGCTGTATACAAGCCTGTGGGGTATTTTCTTACTTTTTGATTGATGGGAAAGGACCAGCCATTATAGGCGGTACCATCCCTGGGCTGAGAAAGCAGCTGAGAAAAAAAGAAAGCAGGCTGAGAAAACCATGCAGAGCCAGCCAGTCAACAGCACCCTCCATTGCTTCAGTGTCAGCTTCTGCCTCCAGGTTCCTGACCTGCTTGAGTTCCTGTCCTGACTTCTTTCAGTGATGGACTAATGATGTGGAAATGTAAGCCAAATAAACCTTTTCTTGCCCATGTTGCTTTTGGTATTTATTGTAGCCATAGAAACCCTAAGACAACCTCCCTGACAATTTTGTAAAAAAACAAACAGACAAAAAAAAAAAAAAACAGCCAAACAAACGCCCACCTGTGCTGTCCAGATCTGTTTCTTCATTAACTATCCAAATGGTAGGTGTACATCCTATCTCACAGTAAGATTCCTAAGGAATCAGTTCAAGACTTGATTACTGGTAGGTTCTCGTTCAACATTTCTTATACTGGCATAGCTACAGAGACCAGAAAATGCTTGGTAGGTTGAGGCAAGGAGGATGTGCTTGAACATAGCTTGGCTATCTGGCCAAGCTCCAAAATAAATTGACAAATACATATTTGTTGAATTTGCCTTTTTTTGAGAATTAAGTTTTTGGCACTCTATGGGTTGTGTGACTTTGTCCAGCTCCTTGCCTCTGCAGGCCTTAAGTCTGCCCTTTGTAGACGATCAGAACAGTTAATTTATAGAAATGAAGAATCGAGGATGTTCAGATTCACCACATGAGGACTCTTTTTTTTTTTTTTTCCAGAAACTATTCCTCCATGTAAATTCCTGGAAGAGGGCTCCAGCCTCACTTTACACCTCTGCCAAGTGCTGGTGCCAAACACAGTCATTAGTCCCCTTTGCCTCCTGAGAATGTTTTAAGCAAGCATTGAGGTATCAAATCTACAACAAACAGTGAAGATTTAAACAGCCCAATCTCTTCAAATTCCCTGGAGTGGCAGATCTCTCCCTTGACAAGAGAAGCCTCGGGAAACCCCAGCTCTTGTTTCCCCCAGGCTCCCATTCCCATTTTACCCCAGCTCCCTGCTTACTTTGAGCAGTTGGCGCTGGGCCCTGGACTTTCAACACATATTAAAAGACACACAAGCAGTGGGGATTCTACCCAGACCACAGCTTCCTGAGAATGGAAAGGCATGAGAGGCAGGAGAAGAGATGCTTGGAGTGACTTTTCTTCTATGTGTTCTTGTTGCCCAGGCTGACTTGGATGTTGTGTTCTCCACATCTCACCTCCTAGACGAGCCCTTTACCAACCAAGCTACAGCCCTACTCCCTTTTAAGGAATGTAAGTTGTATATACCTTTAATCCAAGCACTCAGGAGGCAAAGGCAGATCTTTGAGTTTGAGGCCTGCCTTTTCTGTAGAGTGAGTTTCAGGAAATACAGGGCTGCACAGAGAAACCCTGTTGTGAAAAATGAAAAAGGAAGGAAGGGAAAAAGGAAGGAAGGAAAATGTAAGTGCTAAAACTAGGGAGGGCTCAATCCTAGTCCTTGGGAGGCAGACACAGGGGGATGTCTGTGGCTTCGAGACTTTAGGCAGTCCAGAGCTACAGAGTGAGACCCTTTCCCCCAGACAAACAAGAAATGTGAGACTAGTAAAAACCCGTATTTGAATGTTTCATGGGATTGTCCCTTCAGGCCCTGGGTATATAAATGGAGGAAAAAGGGCTCCCTACTCAGTCTGCATCTATCTGTCTCAGCTTCCTAATTCAGGGCATAGATATAAGTCATTGTCCTAACCTGGAGTCACCTTGGTTGCTGGAAGAGCAAAACCTCCCAGGACAGAAATCCCTTCCCCACCCCTGTATACAGCATATGAGAATAGCTACCTTCCCGATGGTGAGGCTGCACCCTGAACCTTGACCGACTGTCTTCCATGAGACAGATTGATCCCCCTGAGGAGTGATAGTGATGAGGGCTTGTGACCATCCTCATCTAGCACACAGAAGACTGAGGCTGACCAACCAGACACACCTCTAGCAGGACCTATTAATTACGCATGCCCGTGACCCACCAGAAGCTCACACCAGTAGTCCCGGGCTCCCTGCAGGATGAACCAGCATTTTTGCCAACTCAGTTACATACCCAGATCTATGTAATTAAATTAGTTTATCACATCTCTGTAGCACAGGGATGACTTTGCAGTCCAGATTCTTCTTTCTTTCTGGTGTCTGGAATTAAAGCCTTGAGAACCACACCTGGGTTCAATCTCCAATTCTATTCTTCACCTTTCCTGTTCTGTTTCATTTGTGTATGGTGGACCCTTAGTAGAGTCTAACCTGCTGGGCCTTTCTAGGTCAGATTTTTCTTCTGAAAGCTTTGGTAAGCACAACTGAACATTTCTTTGTACCTTGGTAATTTCCTAGCGGTGAGACTGTTTGCCACGGTGTGCTGGAGGTGTCTTGTGTGCACCTGTGACTGACTTGCTCACACTCACACTTTCACGGTGCTCAAGGCTGCACTTGTGCCCCACAACCCCCTCCACCTGCTCCTTCCCACCTCTCTTCAAGTGGTTTTCATTTCAGTCAGTGACGCTGCATTGGCTTTGCCCTAGCAGCTCTCCTCAGCTGTTTGGCTTCTCTCCATTATCTCATTCCTTTGCTTGAAAGTCCAGTGGGTCCCTTTACCCCGTGTCCTTCAACAAGGCCACCTGGGGTGCCCCTCCTCACAGTCACTACTGTCATGCCACATGTAACTGTGCAAAGTGTGTTTGGCTTCATTAAGTTTGTATTGACGCACAAGCAGGGCCCTGAGGTCCCTTGCCCAGTACAGACCTTATGAAGGAAGAGGACTTTAAGGAGTAGAGATTGGAAGAGTCGTCTTCTAAAGAGACTGAGTGGCCGCTGGCAGAAATGGGTCAGCATTGAAATTCTACAGAAATCCTGAAACTTTCCGAGGAACTGGTAGATTGGGCAGTTTCCATTCTGCGGCGGAGAGTTCTCGGTGGTGAGTGACTGTTTTCCAGTCTCTGGCGCATAATTCTGAACCAGAAGTCTCTCAGTGCATGCATCTCATCTCAGGAGCTGGAGAGGCTGAGGCAGGAGGGCTGCTAGAGCTTTGAACTTTTCCCCCTAGCTCTAGCACCATCAGAGGTATGAGGGCACGCGTGTAGGGACAGTCAGAGCACGAATTTCTGAAGCCGTTCTCTCCTTTCATTTTCACCTGCATACTGGCTTCAAAATTCGTGTCCTCTGGCTCGGAATGGCATGCTAAGCATTTGTACCCACCAAGCTAAATCACTGGCACACTATTATCTTTTTAAAAGACCCTTTATCTTTCAGAAATACACTTTGAAATATCTTCATAGCCCAAGCTGCCCGAAAGCTGTTGCATCCGTGTAGCCTAGATTTATTTGAAGTTAGTCTTCCTGTCTCAGCCTCCAAGTACTGGGATTGCAGATCAATTCTGAGGCAAAAGGCAACAAACACAAATTTCTCTCTCATGTTACTGCAAATTCAAAACTAATAATGAAATACTTCATCATGCAGTATTCTGTCATACTACTTTGGTTTGACTTACTAAAAATTTAAATATATCTAAAGAGTATTTTACCAGGAAAAATAATATATTTATACTACCTATGGTGATATAAACACAATGGTCTCTGATAGGAGTGTTCCACCAAAATAGCTACATGTTGCTGATGAACTGGATTTCTGTTTTCTTGAGTGTCTGTGTCAGGAATTGGGTGCCTCAAATGACACCGATGACTGTCAAGCTAAATTGTGAGGTAGAGGTGGGGGTGTGTGGAGCACACAAGCTGAAGTGTAAGATGGGGTAGTGTAGGGAAGGAAACTGAGACAGGAAACTTGCCAAATTAGAGGGAATCAGTGGCTTTCTTTATGAGAATCTAGATACATTTTAATTTTTAAATGACAATTATTTATTTGCTAACTTGTATGGAGAGTGACTAACTTGTATGGAAAATGCCCATGTCATTGTCCCTTGTGGATCTCAGATAAGAACCTATAGGAGTCAGCTCTACCTTTCTACTATGTAGTTCCTGGAACACAAACAAAGGGAGAGTTCCCAGCCCTCAGGAACCGGGTAGGACAATCCAGTTTCAGGACAGCAAGCCCATCTTCTGTTGACCACCCTTTCACAGATTTTCTGCTCACTTCTTTACTTGGCCCCCATGCCCGCATTAATTCCCCTAGTCAGTCACCTCTGCAGTTTCAGGCCAAGATTAGTCCTAGTGGATGCCTTTCCCCCATGTCAATAGCATACTAAGACCTGTCTTAATCGTTTTAACCAGAATCTGGATTTAATTTTGACAATGTCCAACTCCAATTCTTAGGGTTATAGTTTTGCAAACATGCATCTAATTCTGGCATCTTCAAGAATTCAACCTTGAAAAAGCTTTCATGACTCTAAGATTTTAAGACAGTGGGTACCAGCATCATGATGCTACCCTTTCAGGTCAGGCTTTGCTTGTGACCACCTTTGAATCAGAGCACCACAGTGTCAGGTTAATCATGTAATTTCTTTTCTTTATATATAGCCAGTGGTTTGATTTGGTTTTGATTAACACAGTTATTTGTGCCACAGCACCTAGAGCCTGTTGCCTCCTCCTACACAATTACCACATCTAAGGCCATGTACAGTTGGGTACATGGAAATGTTGAGTCTCGAAGGGCCAGCAATTTTAACAGCATCCCTTTAATTCCAGCCCACTGAAGGTAGAGACAGATTCCTCTGAGTTCTGAGCCACCCTGGTCTAATGCTGAGTTTTAGGCTAGCAGGACTACATAGTGTGGTACGGTCTCAACAACAAAAACAAACAACAGACAAAACAGGGCACCTTAAATTGGATAGGATTAGCCCAAAGAGATGGTTCCATAGCAAAGGTAAGGAGAGAATCCACAACATTGTCTTTTAACCCCCACAAGCACCGGAGTAGGCACATGCCCCCTCGCTCATTTCACACGAACATGGTAACGAAGTATTTAAAATGTGGGGCAGGTAGGCCTAGCATTCTTTCTGTAGCTTAGGCAGGCTTTCTGATGAGCTGGGATGTGTGTTCCTGCACCACAGATACTGAAGTGATACTACATTTCTCTTTTTATGATCTGAAATTTTATTTATGTGAATGGGGATTTTTTTCCTATGTATAAGTTTGTGCACCATGTGCATGCAATGCCCTAAAGAGCATAGAAGAGGATTCCATGTCCTCTGGGACTATAATTAGAGACAGTTTTGACTTGGCATGTGGATGGAAGGAACTGAAATTTGGTCACCTGTATGAACAGTCAGAGCTCTGAACACAGTGAAGAGCCTTTTATTCAGAAACTTAATACTGGATTTTTATTCCCAGGAACTTGGGAGGCATGGTTAGGCCTAAACATTTCACACAGGCTGTTTTGAAAACTTACTTCTACCAGGACTTTAGAGATGGCTCTGCAGTTAAAAGCACTGGTTCTTCCAGAGTGTTGGGGTTCAGTTCCCAGCATTCACATGGCAGCCATCAATTGTCTGTAAGTCCCATTACAGGGACTCCAATAAGCTTCTTCTGAATTCAAGACCCTTTACAGACATGGAGGACAGACATGCATACAGGCAAAGTACCAATACTTGTATAATGAAGTTTTTAAAAGACGTCTTTCCGGAACTTGCTGCAGGAAATCCTTCAGCCAGGAGCCTTTAAGTTACCTGTCCACTTGGGTGTGGCCTCTTATACTATAAATGCCAATGTAAAATGCACATTCCTTCTCTCTTTTGGCTGCTGGATTTGGTTGCTGCTCTCTGTTCAAGCAGTGGACTGTGATCTGTGAGTCTACCCCTAAATAAATAATGCTTTATTATACTAAAAAAGGGGAAATAGATTAGTGTGAGCTTACTAACTATTATTATTATTACTAATAATAATAGTGAGTAATAGAGTGAATACTTGTGTGTTGTAGGAGGCAACTTGTTTGTTCCCGGCTGCTCATCCCTGAAATAATCACACAGAAACCATATTATTGCAATACTGTTTGGCCAATAACTTAAGTGTATTTCTGGCTAACTCATCTTAATTAACCCATCTCCATTAATCTGTATATCCCCATGTGACTGTGGCTTAACCAGTAAAGTTCCAGCGTCTATCTCTGGCGGGGCTACATGACTTCTCTCTGACTCTGCCTTCTTTCTCTCAGCATTCAATTTAGTTTTCCCCACCTAGCTCTGTTCTGCCCTATCAGGCCAAGTCAGTTCCTTTATTCATTAACCAATAAAAGCAACATATAGACAGAAGGACTTCCCACATCCTTTCCTCTTTTCTGTTTAAATAAAAAGGAAGATTTTAAGTTTAACAGTAAAATTACATATAACAAAACAGATATCAAGTAAGAATTATAGTTACAATATTTATATATATTTTATCTTTTATCATAACTGAGGAAAACTCTAACTATCCATTCATCAACTCCATCAAAGACTCCAGAAGGATATAATATTATATTACTTAAGTAAACAGGAAGTACATTGTAAACAACTTCCAAAACTCTAGAATTGACAGAGACATCTTGCTGCCTGGACAGTCACCCAAAGTTCTTCTGTAATGTTGGAGCATTCATATTCATCCTACAGACCCATAGTATTTGGCATACTTTCCTATGAAGCAGGAAATTTGAAGATCTGTTTTGCCTTGTAATAGCAAGTTCATCAGATGTTTTCTTCTGTGTCCTTCAAAATGTCTGGCAGTTCTCTTATGAAGCAGGACCCCCAGAGGACTGTCTCACCTTTAGGCAACTTCAGCAGTCATTTCTCTGTGGGTCCTGCATGTCCAGTTCATACAGCAAACCATCAAACAGTCCCAGCAAGAGCAACTTCTTGCCCAAATGGCTAACAAACTCCATATATATTTGGTTTCTTTTATTTTTTCATTTTTTATGTCCAGTTCATTTGTTTTAACTGGTCAGAACTCTGAGGCCCATGTGTAAAATGAAAATTTCAATCTTTCTCTAAAGCTTTAGATACTCCTTGAGAAGTTTTAGCTATGTAATCCAGCCATTGTTGAAGATCTGAAGTACATTTTTATATCAAACATGGAGGTGTAGAGTTTGGAGTTTGTCCCACCAATTTTGTGTCTTGCTTTGGTCTAGTATTTCCTCTCTGCTCCTTTCCCTATGTTTTGGAAGGATAAAGTTTATTATGTTTCATTGTATGCTAGAAGTATGTGATTTGGCTTTTTATTTTGATTTTACAGGAGATTTCAGAAGAAATTTTTTTGAGCTTTGGCCTTTTAAACAAGTTTGAGATTATTATGCACTGTGGGGATGTCTGAAATTTGACTGAATGCTTTTTTGCATTATGGTATAGCTACCAACCTGTGGGGTTCAGAAAATTGAATATGGTGACTTGAAAAGGAAGGCCCCCATAGACTCATGGTTTTGAATGCTTAGCCCAAAGGGAGTAGCAATGTTAGGAGGTGTAGCCATGTGAAGTGATGTTACCTTGTTGAAGAAAGTGCAACACCGTGAAGGTGGGCTTTGACATCTGTGTGTTCCCCTGCTAATGCTTGAGGATCAAGATCTAGAACTGCAGCTTCTTTTCTGGCACCGTGTCTGAGTGGATGCCATCCTGCTTCTTGCCATTGTGTTAATGGATTAATCTTCTGAGTTATAGGCAGGCCTCAATTAAATGTTTTCCTTTATAAAAGTTGCTGTGCTCATGGTACTTCTTCACAGCAAGAAAATCCTAACAAAGACAACTTAGGACCTGGAATATCTCAGGTTTTCCTTCCACTAGGATTCCCCCGATCATTGCACTCCCTCTTCCAAGGGACTCTGAGACCCTAGTGTTCCAAGGTCTGGTCTTTGGGAACTCAGTAGGATCTCCAGAAATGTGCATATTTACCAGAGAAGACTGCTAGGACATGGCTTTAAGCCAGTGGGATGTTTTTCGTAGCTGGCCTGCCACCACAGGATCACAGTGTAGCCCCATACTTCTTTCAAAATGACCCTTTAAGCATAGAAATCATGTTCTGGGTTGACATAGTTCAGTTAACAAGAACGGTTAGTCAGAAGCAGAACTGCAGAAGGTCAAAAGCAAGTTTAGTACATTTAGAGATTTTCCCCATAACTGGGGGCATTGATGGATTGGAACTTCCTGTTTTTGGAAAGTGGTGCTGTCTATGTGGTGAGTTTTACAGTCTGAGTGGCATTTTCATCATGGAGTCAGTTGTACTAAGGTCTCGGGGCTCTGTTAACACTGTTCAGATGAAGGTGTATTCTTCTGTGTTTTGGTGAAATATTCTGTGAATATCACTTTAGGTCCATGTGGTTTATAATGTCTGTTAGCTCCAATGTTTCTCTGTCTAGTTTTTGTTTAGATGACCTGCAGATGGATGAGTGTGGGGTATTGAAGTCTCCCACTACCACTGTGTGAAGGTCAATATTAGATTTAAGCTGTAGTAGTGTTTCTTTTTACAAATGTGGGTGCCCTTGTGGTTGGAGAATAGATGTTAGAAATTGAAACATCATCGCAGCAGATTTCACTTTGGTGGATATGTAGTGTCCTACCCCATCTCTTTTAGTTAATTTTTGTTTGAGGAGCATCTCCTACATTTTATATGCTTATGGGCACATTGGATGAACAGTAAGTCCACATTAGTTATTTTGGTTTTTCTTCCTGTGCTAGGGCTCATGCCCATGCACTTCACACATGATAGGAAAAGTTGTGTGCCTGTAGTGAGTGCTGAGAACTGACCTAGGATCTCTTCAAAATCAGCAGGTGAGCTTGTCTGTAGACCCATCATTATATACTTCATCCCTTTAGTTGCTGGTTTTTTTTATTGTTTTAGGATCAACATTTATTTTACTAATGTTTTTGAGAAGTCTTTGATCTGTCAGTCAGTGTCCCGCGCTACCTTCTCGCCAGCAAGAACGACGCGGAGCACTTAGGATACTTCTGCAGTAAAGCTTTAATGCGTCTTGAGAGGGAGAGCATCAGCTTTCAGAGCGGAGACCCAGAATGAGGGGAACCCAGCCCTTATAAAGGAAACAGTCCTCGCTTCTGACGTGTCACTCTTGGATTGGTCCACTGCCCATTATCCCAGGTGATGCCTCGGAAGTAGGCAGGGACGCAGCGGTAGAGAGTTACCAAGCACGTGGGCTGGGATTAAAGGCATGTGCTACATCACCTTGAACTCACAGAGGTCTGCCTGTCTCTGCCTCCCAGGCATTGGGACCAAAGGCGTGTACTACCACGCCTTGAGGTTGCAGAGGTCAATCTGCCTCTGCCACCCAGGCATCAGGACTAAAGGCGTGTACTGCCACACCTTGAGGTCACAGAGGTCAATCTCTACCTTTGTTCCTAGAAGCAATGGAGAATGTGGTCCGGCCCTCCACATATCCCCCTTTTTTTACTTCTTTGCAGAAAGGCAACTCCCTCAGAAGGCAAAGATAGAGGTCGCACTTCCCAGAGCGAAAAACATTACAATGGGCTTGCACGGAATCTGCCCCTAGGTTCATGACACCTGGAACCTATCCGGCCTGCCCTCTGCCATTTTTCTGGGAAAGGGAATATACGACAGGAAACCCTTATGCAGGACAACATATCTCTCAGAGAGGGCCATTCTCTGTGTGATGCTCTTCAGCTCGACAACCTTCAGGGCTAGCTAAGCCAAGCACTCCACCCTGTGCAATGGACCATTGTCCTAGGGGTGCAGGAGCTGGTTGGCATAAACCTTACTGCTTCAGCATAGATAACCACACATCGGTAGAGGCCCCTGTTTCAGGGCAGCCAACGCTTGTGCCATAACCACTTTGTCCCTACGATTTTGGGATTTGAGTCAGCAGACCATCCAGAGGAGAAACACTAATCCATAGCATAGGACTGTTCCAAAACATTTCCACCCCCACCCATTCTTTGAAGTAGGGGAATGAGAGACACAGACCAGGACTGGAGTCCTACGGCCAAGCTTATAAATCATCTCTAGGACAGTAGGGAGGGGGCCCAGAGTCTTATTGGTTGTAAAAAATCGAGGAAACACCGCCATCCTATGGCTGACTGGTAACAGCTTCGGGTAAGCTGAGAGTATCCTCCATCGGTACTCTGTCATCCATCCGCAAAATGGCAGGAGGAGCAGCAGCCAGGTCCTCAGGCGAATCCGTGTGTTGTGGATCACTCTTCACTGTTCGGGTCAATCGCTCTGGCAGCCAGAATGGGCTTTCTTGATCCTGTGGGAAGACACAAACAGCTCCCCTGGATCTCAATAAAATGGGATCCGGGCCTTTCCATTCATTAGAAAGCACATCTTTCCACTTAACCAAATCTTTGGGCCGCTGCGGATCCGAACAATGTCGTGTTGCAGCATTTTGGCCATTATCATCCAAATTTAAAAAATTTATGGTGAACAGAGCCATGGCGATGGCCACCCTTGGCGTCGTGGGCAGCTCTGTCAATATTCCCCCTTTCTGTTTAAGTAGATAAGATTTGAGTGTGCGATGCGCCCGCTCTATGATACCTTGTCCCTGGGGGTTATAAGGCAGGCCTGTAATGTGGGTGACCTGCATCTGCGCACAGAATTGCTTAAACTTTTGAGAAGTATAGGCAGGCCCATTATCCGTTTTTAAAGATGTGGGCTTGCCCCAAGCACTCCATGCCTCAAGGCAATGTTGAATGACATAAGAGGTTTTTTCTCCTGTAAGCGGTGTGGCATGAATAATGCCAGAGCATGTGTCAATCGACACATGCACGTACTGAAGTTTTACAAAGGCAGTGATATGAGTTACGTCCATCTGCCATATTTGCAAGGGCGTAATCCCTCTGGGGTTCACACCAGTGTGTCTGATAGGAAGAAACTGGCAACAGCTGTGACATTGGGTTACAATATCGCGAGCCTCTTTTCTGGTAAGAGAAAAACAATTGCGCAGGGTTTCAGCTGTAACATGAAACTTATCATGAAAGGTTTTAGCGGTCTGCAACGGGGAGGCAAGAGCTACTGCAGCAAGCCGCGTAGCACGATCAGCCAGGTCATTGCCCAAACTCATTGGGCCTGGAAGCCCCGAATGTACCCTTATGTGTGTGATAAAAAATGGAGCTCTCCTACTTAGTAAGCACTCCTGTATCCTCTGGAAGAGAGCTGCCACTGTACTAGTAGGTTTTATAATTCCAGCGGCTTCTAATAATTTAACAGCGTTAACCACATAGGCAGAATCAGAAACAATATTAAGGGGACAAGGAAATCTTTGAAGAACCTCTAAAACCACCATACATTCCACCACCTGGGGCGAGGTGGCAGAAAAGTTCTTTATATATATTTTAGAACCGACAACATAGGCTCCCACACCATTCTTGGAGCCGTCTGTATAAACCGTCATCCCGTCTTTTAATGGGGCAGAAGATGTAACTCGGGGAAACACAATGGGATGACATGCAGTGAACTGCAGCAGAGGGTGTTTGGGATAATGATTATCAATTTTCCCCGAAAAGGTTGTAACCAAAATGGCCCAATCGTCAGAGGCAGCGGCCAAAGTTTGTACCTGAGAGGAGGTATAGGGAATTATCATAACCTCTGGATGCTTGCCAAAATGACTAACAGACATTTTAAGGCCTTTAAGGGCAATTTGAGCTATAGCGGCGGGGTACCAATCAATACTTTTGTTAGGAGAAGCATGCGGATGGATCCACAATAACGGTCCGTCCTGCCATAGCACAGCGGTGGGTAGCTTTCTTGTTTTAAACACGCATAGAGCAAATGGTTGAGTCTCATCAATACGGCACTGCTGTGCCTCCTTAATGGATTCCTCCACTAGCAACAAGGCTGCCTCTGCTGCCGGCGTCAAGGCCCGAGGGGAGGTAATATGAGTATCTCCTTCCAGGACATCAAACAATGGCTTTAAATCAGCAGAGGGGATTTTTAAAAACGGTCGCAGCCAATTAATATCTCCTAACAACTTTTGGAAATCATTTAACGTTCGCAAATCATCCCTATAAATTTTTATTTTTTGAGGCAGAATCTTTTCAGGAAGAATAACAGAACCTAAAAATTGGCCAGTGTCTGCAATCTGGACCTTCTCAGCGGCTATTTGAAGACCCCATAGCTGTAAACTTTTAACAAGCAGTGGGTAGGCTTCCTTTAGGACCTGTAAGTCCTCATGACACATAAGTACATCATCCATATAATGAACCACGAGCAAACATGGAAACCGTTCACGAAGCGGTTTAAGAGCCTCCTGCACAAACATCTGACAAATGGTCGGACTGAGGCACATACCCTGAGGTAGGGTTTTCCATTGAAAACATTTACTAGGCTCTATATGATTAATTGAAGGAACCGTAAAAGCAAAGCGAGGCCTATCAGCAGGATGCAATGGAATAGAAAAGAAACAATCCTTAATATCTATTATTACCAGACTCCAATTTTTGGGCAAAGCTGAAAGCACCGGGAGTCCCCGCTGTACAGGCCCAAAGAGGTGCATTTGTTCATTAACGGCTCTCAAATCATGCAGCAAGCGCCACCTTCCAGATTTCTTTCTAATGACAAAAATGGGTGTATTCCACGGAGAGGTGGATGGTTCTATGTGTCCCAGAGCCAACTGCTCATTAATTAGCTGATTCACTGCTTCCAGTTTTTCAGAAGTAAGTGGCCACTGGGGAACCCATACGGGGGTCTCTGTTTTCCACGGTATGGGCCGTGCTGCCCCAGTGGCGCCTAGGAAAAACCCAGGCCCTGTTTGTCTACATTAGGTTTAGGATTTATTGGCTCCCGTATTCCCTGCTGGGAGCGACCCAAGCCCCTTCCTGGCCTATGACCCATTCTGATCATAATATCTTGGGCCTGAGATGAATATGTATTAGATAAGGTCAATCCCATGCCCTGCATCACGTCTCTTCCCCACAAGTTGAATGGCAGGGGGAGGACATATGGTGTAAAATATCCCGACTGCCCTTCGTCTGTTTTCCAGGTTAATCTGGTGGAGCTAATGGTGGGGTTTGCACTGTAGCCCAAGCCCTGTAGGGCATGAGACGACTGGGTAACGGGCCAGGACCGTGGCCACCAGTGCGATGAGATAATACTTTTGTCCGCACCGGTGTCCAAAATGCCTTCGAAGCATTTACCATTGACCCAAAGGGGCAGTTTGGGTCGATCGTGAAGGCTAACAACCAAGTAGGCTGAATCCTGTCCTGTTGACCCCATTAATCTATTCTCCGACCTCTGGTGGATGTCTGCCGGGAGAAGCAGTAACTGAGCTATCCTGTCTCCTTTACTGATGGAAAAAACTCCACTAGGGCAGGAGCATAGGGCTTGTATCTCAGCAGTGTGCTGACTATCAACGAGACCTGGGTGGACGATTAATCCCTGTAGGGTAAGCGAGCCACGTCCAAAAAGCAGGCCCACACTTCCAGGGGGTAGGGGCTCAGGCAGCTGCACAGGGACGGGCTGTACCCCCATTTGAGGCATCAATAAGAATGCACAAGTCCATCCTTGTTCTGCCTCTAAGGGTCCCTCGGTTGTTGCCCTGACGAACTTGTTCCCATATTTTTGGGGGCCCTGGGACCGAGGGCCCGCCATCCCGTTTTTTTGGATCATCAATCTGTGGGTTTCCTAATGGTGGGAGGATCTTACCATGGGCGTCCCTAACGGAGCGGCAGAGCTCTGCCCTATGATAACCTTTACCACAGTGTGAGCAAAGCATAGGGGGCACTCTCTCCTTTTCTGATGACCTACAGTCCCTTTTTAAGTGTCCTGGCTTCCTGCATTTAAAGCAAACTCTTGTGTCTGGCCCTTTAAAAGGGCATCTTTGTGACCACATGATGGCTGCAGCCAAACCTGCATTTGTCAGGGGTCCTCCTAGTTCTCTACAGACCCTGAGCCAGTCCTGTAGCCCTTTATTTTTCCTAGGGGCTATGGCGGCACGGCACTCCTGCATGGCTTGCTCAAAGACAAGCTGCTCAATTAGGGGCGTGGCCATATCAGTATTGCCAAAAATGCGTCCTGCTGCCTCAGTCATTCTTGCCACAAAATCTGAAAAAGGCTCCTGCGTCCCTTGTATAATCTTGGTGAGCGGAGTGCTCCCTTCTCCCTTTTTTGTCAAGGCTTTCCATGCTCTTACAGCTGTATCGGCTATCTGGCAGTAGGCGCCGTAAGGGTAGTTTGTCTGGGCCATGGCGTAGTGCCCTCGCCCAGTCAGGAGGTCAAATGTCCATTGCTGTTGTTCTGGAGTTAAGGCCTGAGCGTTAGCTCTGGCCTGTTCCTGGGCTGCCTCGTGCCACAGAGCTTTCCATTCTAAATATTGACCCATGCTGATGAGCGACGCTTTTGCAACTGCTGCCCAATCTGCCGGAGTCATGGCAGACGAGGCCAATCTGTCCAACTGGGCTAAGGTAAAATTAGCCGTTACTCCATACTTTCTGACTGACTCTGCTAACTCCTTGATTTGGTTGTACTCCACAGGCGCATGTACTCGCCCATTTTCCCCTTCATAAACAGGGAAGGCCAGGTGTAACTTTCTTTTGACCTTGTCAGGCATAAATGAAAAGGTCTTTGGCTCAAGGCGTTCCTCATAAGGAGGCGCCAAAGGGGAAGTTGGGGGAGGGCGCGGCTCGCAAGGAGGTGGATGGGCTGTTTGGGATGTCCTCATGGCCCTACCGCTGGCTAATTCTGCCTCCTCCTCTGTATCTAGTTCTTCTACCTCCTCTCCTGAGCCAGAACTCTCGTGCTCATTTTCATGGTCACTTTCAATTTGCAGAGCTTCAAGCCCCTGCAGAGGATATAAACTACTGGTTTTTTCTTTTTTCTTATTATTGATATCAGAAAGCTTTTGACCTTGTAGGTCAATCTTCTCCCCCATTTTTATTTTCTCAGAACCACCGGGGGGTCCAATTTCCTTATTTCTTTTTCTTGTAGGCGCGCCTAACCTCTCACTGCACTCAGTTTCTGATATGCTATCCTGGACTTCCTCCAATACATTTTGTCCGTCCGCAACAACAGCCTGGCAGGATTTATCTTCTAAGCAATTTTTGGCAAAATATAAGAGGACTACTAAAAGAGGTAGCAAGGCCCCTACGAGACCTTCCCAATGCGGAAACAAGTCAAGCCCCAAACCGAAAAGTCCAAGAATAGTCATACCTCTCTGAGTAAACACCCTGCAGTTCTGAATCCTCCTTGTGTCCAAGGGGTCTCCGGCGGTGCGAGCAGTTGTCAGGGTCCCTCGGCGTCCCGGGGTTTCGAGCACCAGTTGTCCCGCGCTACCTTCTCGCCAGCAAGAACGACGCGGGGCACTTAGGATACTTCTGCAGTAAAGCTTTAATGCGTCTTGAGAGGGAGAGCATCAGCTTCCAGAGCGGAGACCCAGAATGAGGGGAACCCAGCCCTTATAAAGGAAACAGTCCTCGCTTCTGACATGTCACTCTTGGATTGGTCCGCTGCCCATTATCCCAGGTGATGCCTCGGAAGTAGGCAGGGACGCAGCGGTAGAGAGTTACCAAGCACGTGGGCTGGGATTAAAGGCGTGTGCTACATCACCTTGAACTCACAGAGGTCTGCCTGTCTCTGCCTCCCAGGCATCGGGATCAAAGGCGTGTACTACCACGCCTTGAGGTTGCAGAGGTCAATCTGCCTCTGCCGCCCAGGCATCAGGACTAAAGGTGTGTACTGTCACACCTTGAGGTCACAGAGGTCAATCTCTACCTTTGTTCCTAGAAGCAATGGAGAATGTGGTCCGGCCCTCCACAAGTCAGTAACTTATTAAAATGCTTGCCTTTCTAGAAAGTATTAGCTTTACAGTTTAAGAGGAGTCACTCCAATTTATTATAGACAAGTACAGAATTGGAATGAATGTTTAAGTCTATGGAGGAATTTCAAGGGAGCCCTTAAGTGCTTTCTAATTTTTGTTTCTCTGTTTATTTTGTCAGGCACTATCACACTGTGTACCTTTGGCTGTCCTAGAAATCTTAACATACACCAAGCTTACTTGGAAATCAGAGTTCCTCCTGTTGCTGCCCCTTGAGTGATGTGGGATTCCCCTCTGTATGCTGTGATTATGTTTTGTTACCATTGGTTAGTAAAGAAGCTGCTTTGCCTTATGCCAAGGCAGAATAAGGCCAAGTGGGAAATCCTAACAGAGATGTAGAGAGATGCCATGTAGCTACCAAAGGAGAAAGATTTCCCTGGAACCTTAGCAGTAAGCCACAGCCTCAAGATAATACACAGATCAATAGAAATGGGTTAATTTAAGATGGAAGAGCTAGCTAGGAATACACCTATCAACCAAACAGTGTTGTAAATAATACAGTGTCTGTGTGATTATGCAGGTCTAGGTTGCCATAAAACAAACAAGCATTCTCCAGCTACAAATTGGCACCCACTATCGGCGTCATGGATCTACATAAGACCTAAAAATAGCTTAAGAAAAAGGGAGGGCTTCTAGACTCACAAAAATGGGAGCCAAGTGCAGCTTCTTGCTAGTCACATATTTTTTTTTCTGATAGGCTTTGTTTGCTGGCTGCAAGTAGAGGTGTGACTTCTTTTTTTTTTTAAAAAAATTACTCATTTATTTATTTAAAATTTCCACTTCCTCCCATCCTCCCATTTCCCTCCCACTCCACCCATTCCCCCTCCCCCTCGCTCTCCAGTCCTAAGAGAAGTCAGGGTGCCCTGCCTTGTGGGAAGTCCAAGCCCCCCCACCTCCATCCTAGGAAGGTATGCATCCAAACAGACTAGGCTCCCAAATAGCCAGTTCATGCAGTAGAATTTAAACTTTTACAATGCAGTCTCATCATTTCTATTATGTATATATTTGGGATACTTTAGGATACTCTGACCTATGAGGATGTACACGTGAACTTCACTCATGAAGAGTGGGCTTTGTTGGATCCTTCCCAGAAGAGTCTGTACAGAGATGTGATGCTGGAAACCTACTGGAACCTCTCTTCTATAGGTAGGAATATAAACTTTCTGTCACTTTTTAAACTAAAAAGACAAACCTTGGAGATTGGTAGTCTTCTGTGATTCTGAATGTGAAAGAGGAAGAATCAGACATTGTTCTAATGTTCACCAAAGATAGTGATTTTCATTATGCCTAATTTCCAGTAATATATTGTATTATGTACTGTATTTTAGGCTACAAATGGGAAGACCACAATATTGAAGAACGTTGTCAAAGTTATAGAAGACATGGAAGGTAATTTTTATATGCAAGCTGATACATTTGTACCGCTGAAGAAATGTTAATGTACCCTGAAGTTTTAATGAAAAACAGCAGTGTAAATAAGCACAGCTTTGTGGTGATTATTAAATTCTCACAATACCATGCAGTTATCAGATCATTGTTTACAAAGCATTTCTTTAAGAAACAAGATGTCACATTATTTTTACTTTTTAAAAGATTTTTATTTTTATTCATTTTGCACACCAACCACAGCTCCCCTCCCCTCCTCATGCGTCCTCCTCACTTCCTCCCACCCACCCCCATCCGCTTCTCTAAAAGGGTAAGGCCTTCCATGGGAAGTCAGCAGGACCAAGCCCCTCCCCTCTGCATCAAAGCTGAGGAAAGCATCCCAAAATAGGGAATGAGCTCCAAAAAGCCAGCTCATGCACCAGGGATAGATGCTGGTCCCACTGCTAGAGGCCCCACAAACAGACCAAGGCATACAAATATCACCCACATGAAAAGGGCCTAGCTCGGTCCCACGTAGGCTCCACAGTTGTTGGTCCAGAGTCTGTGAGCACCTATGAGCTCGAGTCAGCTGTCTCTGTGGGTTTTTCCATCATGATCTTGACACATCTTGCTCATATAATCCCTCCTCCCCCTCTCTGACTCGACTTTTAGAGCTTGGGGCAGTGTTTAGCTGTGGATCACTGCCTCTGCTCTCAGCAGTAGCTGGATGAATGTTCTATGATGACAATTAGGGCAGTCATTAATCTGATTACAGGAAAAGACCAGTTCAGGCACCCTCTCCATCATTGGTAGGAGGCTTAGCTGGGGCCATTCTCATGGATTCCTGGGAATTTCCCTGGCACCAGGTTTCTCACTAACCCCATAACGGCTATCTCTATCTAGATATCTCATTCATTGCTCTCCCTCTCTGTTGCTCCCCCAACTCGACCATTCTGTTCCCTTATGTTCCCATCCTCCATTCCTTCCCCTCTACCACCACACCTCCAGTTTACCCAGGAGATCTTATCTACTTCCCCTTCTGAGAGCAATCAATGTGTCCCTCTTAGGGTACTCCTTGTTACCTAGCTTTTCTGGGGCTCTGGATTGTAGTCTGCTGATCCTTTGCTTTATATGCAGTATCCACTTATGAGTGAGTGCACACCATGTTTGTCTTTCTGGGTCTGGTTATGTCACTCAGGATGATTCCCCCCCCCCCTCCTGCCCCGGGCCGTCCATTTGCCTGCAAATTTCATGATGTCATTGTTTTTTATGCCTGAAGAATATTCCATTGTATAAATGTACTTCATTTTTCTTTATTCATTCTTCAGTTGAAGGACATCTAGGTTGTTTCCAGTTTCTGGCCATAACAAATAAGGCTGCTGTGAGCATGGTTGAGCAGGTGTCCTTGTGGTATGACCGAGCAACCTTTGGGTATATACCCAAAAGATTATTTTTAGCTAGGTCTTGAGGTAGATTGATTCCCAATTTTCTGAAAAACCACAATACTGATTTCCAAAATGTCTGTACAAGTTTTCATCCCCACCAGCAATGGATGAGCATTCCCCTTATTCCACATTGTCTCCAGCATAAGCTGTCATCGGTATTTTTGATCTTGGCCATTTTGACAAATGTAAGATGGAATCTTAAAGTTATTTTGATTTGCATTTCTCTTATGGCTAAGGATGTTCAGTAACTCCTTAAATGTCTTTCAGCCCTTTGAGATTCATCTGCTGAGGGTTCTTTTTTTAGGTCTGAACCTCATTTTTTATTGGATTATTTGCTTTTTTTGATATCAAGTTTCTTGAATTCTTTATATATTTTGGAGTTCAGTCCTCTGTCTCATGTGGGGTTGATGAAGATCTTTTCCCAATCTGTAGGCTGCTGTTTTCTTGTGTTGACAGTGTCCTTTGCTTTATAGATGTTTCTCAGATTCAGGACATCCCACTTATTACTTGTTTCTCTCAGTGTCCTACTGGTGTTATATTTAGGATGTGGTCTCTTGTGCCAATGAGTTCAAATGTACATCACACTTTCTCTTCTATGAGGTTCAGTGTGGTTGGTTTTATGTTGAAGTCTTTGATCCATTTGGACTTGAGTTTTGTTCATGGTCATAGGTACGGATCTGTTTTCATTTTTCTACATGTTGATATCCAGTTATGCCTGCCCTGTTTGTTGAATATGCTTTAATTTTATTTTTAAAATTAATATACTTAATTATTAAAGTATATATACATAAAATTAAGATATATATAAAAGATATATATATATACTATATATCTTTTTATTATATTTTTAGCTTTTTGTCGAAAATCAGGTGTGGTGTGAAATGATAACTGGGTCTTCAATTGGATTCCGTTGGTCTTCTTGTCTGTTTTTATGCCAGTAAGAGGCTCTTTTCATTACTATAGCTTTATAGTAGAGTTTGAAGTTCGCGACTGTGACACCTCCAGAACTTCTTTTGTTGTACAGGATTGTTTTGTCTATCCTGGGTTTTTATTTTTCCATATGAAGTTGAGTATTGTTCTTTCAAGGTCTGTGAAGAATTTTGCGGTGATTTTGATGGGCATTACATCGAATCTGTGGATTGCTTTTGGTAAGATTGCCATTTTTTACTGTGTTTAATCCTACCTACCCAAGAGCATGGGAGATCTTTCCATATTTTGGTGTCTTCTTCAGTTTCTTTCTTCAAAGAGTTAAAATTCTGTCATACAGATCTTTCTCTTGTTTGGTTAGCATTACCCCAAGGTATTTTATCTTATTTGTGCCTATTTTGAAGGGTGATGTTTCTCTGATTTCTTTTTTGGCCCATTTATCATCTATATAAAGGAGGGTTACTGATTTTTTGAGTTAATCTTGTATCCTGCTACATTACTAAAGGTGTTTATGACTTGTAGGATTTCCCTAGTGGAATTTTTGGCATCACTTAAGTATACTATCATATCATCTGCACATAGAGTCTGACTTCTTTTCTGATTTATATCCCCTTGATCTCCTTTTGTTGTCTTATTGCTCTAGCTAGAACTTCAAGTACTGTTTTGTGTTAATTGGAGAGAGTGGACAACTTTGTTTTGTTTCTGATTTCAGTGGGATCTCTTTGAGTTTCTCTCCATTTAGTTTGATGTTAACTGTTGACTTACTGTATATTGCTTTTATTATGTTTAGGTATGTTCCTTGTATCCCTGCTCCCTCCAAGACTTTTTATCATGAAGGGTGTTGAATTGTGTTGAAGACTTTTTCAGCATCTAATGAGATGATCATGTGGTTCTTTTCTTTCAGGTTATTTATATGGTGGATTACATTGACAGATTTCCATACAATGAACCATCCCTGTATCTCTAGGATGAAGGTTACTTGGTTGTGGTAGATGATTTTTCTGATGTTTTTTTTTTTTGAATTTGGTTCACTAGCATTTTATTGAGTATTTTAGCATCAATGTTCATGAGTGAGATTAGTGTGTAATTCTCTTTCTTAATAGTGTCTTTATATGGTTTGGGTATCAGGATAACTGTAGCCTATAAAAAGAGTTTGGTAATGTTCCTTCTGTTTCTATTGTGTGGAACAATTTGAGGAGTATTGGTATTAGTTCTTCTCTGAAAATATTGCAGAATTCTGTGCTAAAACCATCCAATCCTGGTCTTTTTTCAGTTGGGAGTCTTTTGATATCTGTTTCTATTCCCTTAGCAGTTATTTGTCTACTTACTTTGTTTATCTGGACTTGATTTAACTTTGGTAAGAGATATTTGTCCAGAAAATTGCCCATTTCTTCTAAGTTTTCCAATTTTGTGGAGTATAGGTTTTTGAAGTATGACCTGATGATTCTCTATATTTCCTCCATGTCTGTTGTTATGTCCCCTTTTCATTTCTGGTATTGTTAATTTGTATATCCTTTCTCTGCCTTTTTGTTAGTTTGGATAAAGGTTTGTCTATTTTGCTGATTTTTCTCAAAGAATCAATTCTTTGTCTCTTTTAATATTTGTGTTGTTTTCTTTGTTTTGATTGTAATCAATTTTAATCAATTTGATTATTTCCTGTCATTTAGTCCCCCTGGGTGAGTTTGCTTCTTTTTACTCTAAAGTTTTCAGATGTTATCTTTACTCACTGGTGTTGGATTTTCCCTGCTTTTTCATGTAGACATTCAGTGCTATGAACTTTCCTATTAACACTGCTTTCATTGTGTCCCATAAGTTTAGGTATGTTGTATACTCTTTTATGTTTGGTTGGAATATTCTCTAGATGTCTGTTAAGTCCATTTGAGTAATAACATCTGTTAGTTCCCTTGTTTCTCTATTAAGTTTCTGTCTGTCAGACCTGCCCAGTGGTGAGAGTGGGGTGTTGGGATCTCTCACTATTAGTGTGTGGGGCTTAATGTGTTATTTAAGCTTTAGTAATATTTCTGTTACATAGGAGGTTGCCCTTGTGTTTGAGGCATAGATATTCAGTATTAGGATTTCCTCTTGATAAATTTTTCCTGTAACTAATATGAAATGTTCTTCTTTTTCTCTTTAGCTTGATCTTAGTTTGAAGTCTAATTTTTTAGATATTAGAATAGCTACACCAGCTTATTTCTTAGGTCCCTTTGATTGGAAAATTTTTCCCAACCCTTTCGTATGAGGTGATGTCTGTCTTTAAGGTTGAAGTGTGTTTGCTGTATGCAACAGAATGATGAATTCTGTTTTTGTATCCAATCTGTTAGCCTGTGTCTTTTTATAGGTGAGTTGAGTCCATTTATATTAAGGAATATTAATGACCAGTGATTGTTAGTTCTTGTCATCTTAGTTTTTGTTGTGATATTATTGTGTGTGATTTTCCCTTCTTTGGGGTTCCTTAACTAGTTATAGTGTGCGACTTACCATAGTTTAGTAGAGGAGCAATTTATGAGAGATATGAAGTCATAGTGAAGAAACCTGAATCCCTATACCACATCTCTATGAGTCTTAACAATTTTCATGTGAACACAATGTGGAAACCTTTTATTTTGTTATTCTTCCTTTAATAGTTGTATCATCTGTCACCCTGAACACAAGCCATGTGAACATAAGGAATATGGAAAGAAGCAATGTACCTCTGTTTCTCCCAGGACATTTAAAAGCTGTATAGTAGTCCCTACTATGAGAAGACATGATGGCTGTGATACGAGTTCACAATTAATTGGTTTTCCACCTTCAGTGACAATACATCGACACTCTCACATTAGAGACACACCTTATGAGTACAAGGAATATGGAAATTCGTGTGCCTTTACCAGATTACTTTGTACATGTAGTGTTACTAGCACTACAGGAAAATGTTATGTATGCAATCAGTGTGGTAAAACTCTGAATTCTTCCAGTTGTCTTCAAAGACGTGAAAAAAATCACATACAAAAAAGAAGTGATAAATGTGGGCCTTGTACAAAAGACTCAAACCATCACGGGTATTTTCAGAGACACAATACAACCAATGAGGTAGAGGATATTTATGAATGTAAGCAACATGATAAAACATTTATATCTGACTACTCCTTAAAAGTACACAAAAAACCTCACTTGGTAGTAAGACCCTATGAATATAATCAAAGTGATAAAGCCTTTCCATGTCACAGTCTTCATCAAGTACATAGAACTAATATTAGAGAAAAAAGGCATGAATGTCATCAATGTGATAAAGCCATTGCACATTGCAGTTATCTTCTAAAACATGAAAGAACTCATACTGAAGAACAACATTATGAATGTAATCAATGTGGAAAAGCCTTTTCAGATAAGAGTACTCTTCATAGGCATGAAGGAAGTCATATTGGAGAGAAATGTTCTGGATTTAATCAAAGTGTTAAAGCCTTTGTATATAAAACTCCTCATGGGCACAAAAGAAGTCACACTGGAGAGAAACTTCATGAATGTGATCAATGTGGTAAAGCCTTTGCACGTAAAAGTCATCTTCATATACATGAAAGAAGTCATACTGGGGAGAGACCCTATGGATGTAAGCAATGTGGTAAAGCCTTTGCATATAAAAGTGTTCTTCACCGGCATGAAAGAAGTCATACTGGAGAAAAACCCTATGTATGTAATCAATGTGGTAAAGCCTTTCCATGTATAAGTGATCTTCGTAATCATGAAAGAAGTCACACTGGTGAGAAACCCAATGAATGTAATCAATGTGGTAAAGCTTTTTCACGTAAAAGTCATCTTCACAGGCATAAAAGAAGTCATACTGGAGAGAAACCATATGGATGTAATCAATGTGGTAAAGCCTTCGCATGTAAAAGTGATCTTCATAGGCATGAAAGAAGCCATAGTGGAGAGAAACCCTATGGCTGTAATCAGTGTGGTAAAGTGTTTGCATATAAAAGTCATCTTCACAGGCATGAAAGATGTCATACCAGAGAAACCCTCTGGATGTAATGCATGTGGTAAAGCCTTTGCACATTTCATTCATGAAAGAAAGCATACTGGAGAGAAACCCTCTCAATGTAATCAATGATGTGAAACCTTTGCATGGAAAAGTCATCTTCAAATAAATGAAAGAAGTCATATGAGAGCAATTCTGTGCATGGCAACAATGTGGTAAGCCCTTTCCACATAAAAATCATCTTTAATACATGGAAGAAGTCATTCTGGAGAGAAACCCTATGCATATAGTCAATGTGGTAAATTCTTTCAACATACTGTATTTCAACAATATGGAAACAGAATAATTTGAAGAATAAAATCAATTTGCAAATTAAAATGGTACTTGTGGTATTATCCATTAGTTTTAGATTATGCTACTTTATTCAGAAGACTAAATACTTGTTCTTTACATTTTCTCTAAAACAAATGCCAGGAAATGGTGCAGGAGAATTGTCTGTGTTCTGTCAATCATATTTTAAATAAATGCTGATTGGCCAGGCAGGAAGTATAGGCAGGAAACCAGACAGGAAGTAGAAGTGACAGGAGAATTCTGGGAAGAAGGAAGCTCTTCCCCCAGTCCTGCCCAGACCACGGAAGAAGCAAGATGTAATCTGTCCTGCTGAGAAAGGTACTGAGCCATGTGGCTAACATAGATAAGAACAATGGGTTAATATAAGCTACAAGAGTTAACAAGAAGCCTGAGCTAATGGGCCAATTAGTTTTATAACTTATGGAGATCTCTGTGTGATTTTCTTTGGGGATAAACAGCTGTGGAAACCAGGCAGGACAGAAAACCCCAACAAGCAGGCCCTCTCATGTTACAAGGAAATTTTATTAGTGGGTAAACATGGTTACTGCTAAGATTGATGACCTGAGTTCATTCTCTGAGAGATCCATATTACTCGTACAAAATTTTCTCCGATTACTATACTTAGGTTTTATGCACACCCACACATTAGCATATACATAGTTTTGAAACTGAAATAAGGGCCAACGAGCTCACTCACCACTTTAGGACACTTACTGCCAAACTCGACTGACTCAGTTAGTTCTCACATAGAGGAAGTAGGCAATAGACACCTATAAGTTGTCCTCTGATTGGCACATTCACACCATGCCACTGCTGTTTGCATGCCTTTTTTTTCGTTTTTGAGACTGGGTTTCACTGTGTAGCTCTGGCTTTCCTTGAACTCATTCTGTAGGCTATGCTGACCTCGAACTCACAGAGCTCTGCCTGCATCTGCCTCTCATGTTTGGGAACTAAGGACATGTGACATTACCACCCAGTCACAGTTAA
The DNA here is from genome assembly GCF_982192425.1 of Myodes glareolus. NCBI lineage: Eukaryota > Metazoa > Chordata > Mammalia > Rodentia > Cricetidae > Myodes > Myodes glareolus. The sequence goes on along the minus strand of NC_142033.1, from coordinate 107,105,224 downwards.
TTTTTTTAAAAGAGGAAACTTACAAAGCTAAGTAGATAATCAAAATATTAAGAAAATGAAATGTGATGTACCTATTAAAATTAATTTATTGAAAAATTCCTAGAAGTATTAATGTTTTAAAAAGATGCTTTCTGTTTAAATCTTATTTTCTCATTGTCTGGTTCAGAAATAAGTTATTTAAAAAAACATTTCATCTTGGTGTAGTGCTACATGCTTATAAACCCAGCCCTTGGGAGAGATTGGCAGGTGAATCTCTCTGGATGACACATCCTGCTCCCCCTTGGCCAAGTTGGAGGGAGTTTGAAAGTAGTCTGGCCCAGATATTGAGTTTTTGGATGGCCATGGGTATATATATAATCCTGTGTCCAAAAATGCAAAAAAGAAATCTGAAAAGATGACTGCTTTTCCAGGGGACCCAGGTACAATTCTCAGCACCCACCCTCTTGATGATTACATAAGAGAGCCTGTGGAAAGTTAACTTACTTTACCAATTCCTTCCTGGCCTCACGAACTGAGATTGCTATTTCCAGTGCAATATCAGTAAAATCAAAATGTTTAACATCTAATTGTGCAATGGCCAATCTACCTAAAGCTACAGAAGGAGAGATGTCATTAGCCTGTCATCACATATTATCCTGAGAGTCAAAAATAACTACAGGTATCTGAACTCTGACCAAAAACAGTCATTTTTGTGTCATTTTGATTGTTAATTGCCTTTAAACTTATTTTTCCCACTAAATTGTTTCCTATAGGCTTTATATCACAAGAGCTTAAATCTTTGGAATGGATTTATTTACAAGATAATAGCCAGAAATTACCAGATAGCCAATGGAATCTCTATAGCCTGTTGTATCTTTGGCAAAATATCACATTACTGCACTTTATTGATTACATTATGCAGCAGATAGTAATCACAAACTCATTGGTAACATATATTGAGTCAGAGGATGGGACATTAACCAAAATTCAACATCCTCTCTCATCGAAATTCTTAGGAATCCAGTGCTATGTGGCTTAGAGAGATGTTCCTTCTAATGTGAAGGACAAGTTACAGCACCCATCCCCTTCCACCACCAAGAAAGAATCACACCATTTAGTTGGCCTGTTTGGATTCTGGAGACAGCACATTTCTTTCTTGGGTGTGTTGTTTCAGCCCATACAACAAGTGACTTAGAAAGTTGCTAGCTTTGTGGGGTGGGCTGGGAACAGGCCTTCAATTGGTCCCAGCTGCTGTATAGGCTTCTCTACAACAACTAATGGTATTCAAAGTGTCAGTGGTAGATAGCAATTCTCTTAGGAGCCTTTGCTGGTCCAAAAAAGAGACCTCTGTGATCTTGGAGCAAGGTTCTACCACCATCTGTACACAACTATTTTCCATTTTCGAGACAGCTGTTGGCCTGTTCTTCAATCTGAGTGGAAACCTGAACATTTGACAGTGCACTGCCATCATATTATCATGCAACCTGAGCTGCCTGCCCATCATAATCTGGGTGTTCTCTGACCCACCAAGTCATAAATTAGAGCATAAGCAGCAGTGATCTATTATCAAATGGAAGTGATGTATTTGTGATTTGACTGAGCATGTAAAAAGAAACAAGCAAGTCACACTGCACTCAGTTTCTGATATGCTATCCTGGACTTCCTCCAATACATTTTGTCCGTCCGCAACAACAGCCTGGCAGGATTTATCTTCTAAGCAATTTTTGGCAAAATATAAGAGGACTACTAAAAGAGGTAGCAAGGCCCCTACGAGACCTTCCCAATGCGGAAACAAGTCAAGCCCCAAACCGAAAAGTCCAAGAATAGTCATACCTCTCTGAGTAAACACCCTGCAGTTCTGAATCCTCCTTGTGTCCAAGGGGTCTCCGGCGGTGCGAGCAGTTGTCAGGGTCCCTCGGCGTCCCGGGGTTTCGAGCACCAGTTGTCCCGCGCTACCTTCTCGCCAGCAAGAACGACGCGGGGCACTTAGGATACTTCTGCAGTAAAGCTTTAATGCGTCTTGAGAGGGAGAGCATCAGCTTTCAGAGCGGAGACCCAGAATGAGGGGAACCCAGCCCTTATAAAGGAAACAGTCCTCGCTTCTGACGTGTCACTCTTGGATTGGTCCACTGCCCATTATCCCAGGTGATGCCTCGGAAGTAGGCAGGGACGCAGCGGTAGAGAGTTACCAAGCACGTGGGCTGGGATTAAAGGCATGTGCTACATCACCTTGAACTCACAGAGGTCTGCCTGTCTCTGCCTCCCAGGCATTGGGACCAAAGGCGTGTACTACCACGCCTTGAGGTTGCAGAGGTCAATCTGCCTCTGCCACCCAGGCATCAGGACTAAAGGCGTGTACTGCCACACCTTGAGGTCACAGAGGTCAATCTCTACCTTTGTTCCTAGAAGCAATGGAGAATGTGGTCCGGCCCTCCACATATCCCCCTTTTTTTACTTCTTTGCAGAAAGGCAACTCCCTCAGAAGGCAAAGATAGAGGTCGCACTTCCCAGAGCGAAAAACATTACAATGGGCTTGCACGGAATCTGCCCCTAGGTTCATGACACCTGGAACCTATCCGGCCTGCCCTCTGCCATTTTTCTGGGAAAGGGAATATACGACAGGAAACCCTTATGCAGGACAACATATCTCTCAGAGAGGGCCATTCTCTGTGTGATGCTCTTCAGCTCGACAACCTTCAGGGCTAGCTAAGCCAAGCACTCCACCCTGTGCAATGGACCATTGTCCTAGGGGTGCAGGAGCTGGTTGGCATAAACCTTACTGCTTCAGCATAGATAACCACACATCGGTAGAGGCCCCTGTTTCAGGGCAGCCAACGCTTGTGCCATAACCACTTTGTCCCTACGATTTTGGGATTTGAGTCAGCAGACCATCCAGAGGAGAAACACTAATCCATAGCATAGGACTGTTCCAAAACATTTCCACCCCCACCCATTCTTTGAAGTAGGGGAATGAGAGACACAGACCAGGACTGGAGTCCTACGGCCAAGCTTATAAATCATCTCTAGGACAGTAGGGAGGGGGCCCAGAGTCTTATTGGTTGTAAAAAATCGAGGAAACACCGCCATCCTATGGCTGACTGGTAACAGCTTCGGGTAAGCTGAGAGTATCCTCCATCGGTACTCTGTCATCCATCCGCAAAATGGCAGGAGGAGCAGCAGCCAGGTCCTCAGGCGAATCCGTGTGTTGTGGATCACTCTTCACTGTTCGGGTCAATCGCTCTGGCAGCCAGAATGGGCTTTCTTGATCCTGTGGGAAGACACAAACAGCTCCCCTGGATCTCAATAAAATGGGATCCGGGCCTTTCCATTCATTAGAAAGCACATCTTTCCACTTAACCAAATCTTTGGGCCGCTGCGGATCCGAACAATGTCGTGTTGCAGCATTTTGGCCATTATCATCCAAATTTAAAAAATTTATGGTGAACAGAGCCATGGCGATGGCCACCCTTGGCGTCGTGGGCAGCTCTGTCAATATTCCCCCTTTCTGTTTAAGTAGATAAGATTTGAGTGTGCGATGCGCCCGCTCTATGATACCTTGTCCCTGGGGGTTATAAGGCAGGCCTGTAATGTGGGTGACCTGCATCTGCGCACAGAATTGCTTAAACTTTTGAGAAGTATAGGCAGGCCCATTATCCGTTTTTAAAGATGTGGGCTTGCCCCAAGCACTCCATGCCTCAAGGCAATGTTGAATGACATAAGAGGTTTTTTCTCCTGTAAGCGGTGTGGCATGAATAATGCCAGAGCATGTGTCAATCGACACATGCACGTACTGAAGTTTTACAAAGGCAGTGATATGAGTTACGTCCATCTGCCATATTTGCAAGGGCGTAATCCCTCTGGGGTTCACACCAGTGTGTCTGATAGGAAGAAACTGGCAACAGCTGTGACATTGGGTTACAATATCGCGAGCCTCTTTTCTGGTAAGAGAAAAACAATTGCGCAGGGTTTCAGCTGTAACATGAAACTTATCATGAAAGGTTTTAGCGGTCTGCAACGGGGAGGCAAGAGCTACTGCAGCAAGCCGCGTAGCACGATCAGCCAGGTCATTGCCCAAACTCATTGGGCCTGGAAGCCCCGAATGTACCCTTATGTGTGTGATAAAAAATGGAGCTCTCCTACTTAGTAAGCACTCCTGTATCCTCTGGAAGAGAGCTGCCACTGTACTAGTAGGTTTTATAATTCCAGCGGCTTCTAATAATTTAACAGCGTTAACCACATAGGCAGAATCAGAAACAATATTAAGGGGACAAGGAAATCTTTGAAGAACCTCTAAAACCACCATACATTCCACCACCTGGGGCGAGGTGGCAGAAAAGTTCTTTATATATATTTTAGAACCGACAACATAGGCTCCCACACCATTCTTGGAGCCGTCTGTATAAACCGTCATCCCGTCTTTTAATGGGGCAGAAGATGTAACTCGGGGAAACACAATGGGATGACATGCAGTGAACTGCAGCAGAGGGTGTTTGGGATAATGATTATCAATTTTCCCCGAAAAGGTTGTAACCAAAATGGCCCAATCGTCAGAGGCAGCGGCCAAAGTTTGTACCTGAGAGGAGGTATAGGGAATTATCATAACCTCTGGATGCTTGCCAAAATGACTAACAGACATTTTAAGGCCTTTAAGGGCAATTTGAGCTATAGCGGCGGGGTACCAATCAATACTTTTGTTAGGAGAAGCATGCGGATGGATCCACAATAACGGTCCGTCCTGCCATAGCACAGCGGTGGGTAGCTTTCTTGTTTTAAACACGCATAGAGCAAATGGTTGAGTCTCATCAATACGGCACTGCTGTGCCTCCTTAATGGATTCCTCCACTAGCAACAAGGCTGCCTCTGCTGCCGGCGTCAAGGCCCGAGGGGAGGTAATATGAGTATCTCCTTCCAGGACATCAAACAATGGCTTTAAATCAGCAGAGGGGATTTTTAAAAACGGTCGCAGCCAATTAATATCTCCTAACAACTTTTGGAAATCATTTAACGTTCGCAAATCATCCCTATAAATTTTTATTTTTTGAGGCAGAATCTTTTCAGGAAGAATAACAGAACCTAAAAATTGGCCAGTGTCTGCAATCTGGACCTTCTCAGCGGCTATTTGAAGACCCCATAGCTGTAAACTTTTAACAAGCAGTGGGTAGGCTTCCTTTAGGACCTGTAAGTCCTCATGACACATAAGTACATCATCCATATAATGAACCACGAGCAAACATGGAAACCGTTCACGAAGCGGTTTAAGAGCCTCCTGCACAAACATCTGACAAATGGTCGGACTGAGGCACATACCCTGAGGTAGGGTTTTCCATTGAAAACATTTACTAGGCTCTATATGATTAATTGAAGGAACCGTAAAAGCAAAGCGAGGCCTATCAGCAGGATGCAATGGAATAGAAAAGAAACAATCCTTAATATCTATTATTACCAGACTCCAATTTTTGGGCAAAGCTGAAAGCACCGGGAGTCCCCGCTGTACAGGCCCAAAGAGGTGCATTTGTTCATTAACGGCTCTCAAATCATGCAGCAAGCGCCACCTTCCAGATTTCTTTCTAATGACAAAAATGGGTGTATTCCACGGAGAGGTGGATGGTTCTATGTGTCCCAGAGCCAACTGCTCATTAATTAGCTGATTCACTGCTTCCAGTTTTTCAGAAGTAAGTGGCCACTGGGGAACCCATACGGGGGTCTCTGTTTTCCACGGTATGGGCCGTGCTGCCCCAGTGGCGCCTAGGAAAAACCCAGGCCCTGTTTGTCTACATTAGGTTTAGGATTTATTGGCTCCCGTATTCCCTGCTGGGAGCGACCCAAGCCCCTTCCTGGCCTATGACCCATTCTGATCATAATATCTTGGGCCTGAGATGAATATGTATTAGATAAGGTCAATCCCATGCCCTGCATCACGTCTCTTCCCCACAAGTTGAATGGCAGGGGGAGGACATATGGTGTAAAATATCCCGACTGCCCTTCGTCTGTTTTCCAGGTTAATCTGGTGGAGCTAATGGTGGGGTTTGCACTGTAGCCCAAGCCCTGTAGGGCATGAGACGACTGGGTAACGGGCCAGGACCGTGGCCACCAGTGCGATGAGATAATACTTTTGTCCGCACCGGTGTCCAAAATGCCTTCGAAGCATTTACCATTGACCCAAAGGGGCAGTTTGGGTCGATCGTGAAGGCTAACAACCAAGTAGGCTGAATCCTGTCCTGTTGACCCCATTAATCTATTCTCCGACCTCTGGTGGATGTCTGCCGGGAGAAGCAGTAACTGAGCTATCCTGTCTCCTTTACTGATGGAAAAAACTCCACTAGGGCAGGAGCATAGGGCTTGTATCTCAGCAGTGTGCTGACTATCAACGAGACCTGGGTGGACGATTAATCCCTGTAGGGTAAGCGAGCCACGTCCAAAAAGCAGGCCCACACTTCCAGGGGGTAGGGGCTCAGGCAGCTGCACAGGGACGGGCTGTACCCCCATTTGAGGCATCAATAAGAATGCACAAGTCCATCCTTGTTCTGCCTCTAAGGGTCCCTCGGTTGTTGCCCTGACGAACTTGTTCCCATATTTTTGGGGGCCCTGGGACCGAGGGCCCGCCATCCCGTTTTTTTGGATCATCAATCTGTGGGTTTCCTAATGGTGGGAGGATCTTACCATGGGCGTCCCTAACGGAGCGGCAGAGCTCTGCCCTATGATAACCTTTACCACAGTGTGAGCAAAGCATAGGGGGCACTCTCTCCTTTTCTGATGACCTACAGTCCCTTTTTAAGTGTCCTGGCTTCCTGCATTTAAAGCAAACTCTTGTGTCTGGCCCTTTAAAAGGGCATCTTTGTGACCACATGATGGCTGCAGCCAAACCTGCATTTGTCAGGGGTCCTCCTAGTTCTCTACAGACCCTGAGCCAGTCCTGTAGCCCTTTATTTTTCCTAGGGGCTATGGCGGCACGGCACTCCTGCATGGCTTGCTCAAAGACAAGCTGCTCAATTAGGGGCGTGGCCATATCAGTATTGCCAAAAATGCGTCCTGCTGCCTCAGTCATTCTTGCCACAAAATCTGAAAAAGGCTCCTGCGTCCCTTGTATAATCTTGGTGAGCGGAGTGCTCCCTTCTCCCTTTTTTGTCAAGGCTTTCCATGCTCTTACAGCTGTATCGGCTATCTGGCAGTAGGCGCCGTAAGGGTAGTTTGTCTGGGCCATGGCGTAGTGCCCTCGCCCAGTCAGGAGGTCAAATGTCCATTGCTGTTGTTCTGGAGTTAAGGCCTGAGCGTTAGCTCTGGCCTGTTCCTGGGCTGCCTCGTGCCACAGAGCTTTCCATTCTAAATATTGACCCATGCTGATGAGCGACGCTTTTGCAACTGCTGCCCAATCTGCCGGAGTCATGGCAGACGAGGCCAATCTGTCCAACTGGGCTAAGGTAAAATTAGCCGTTACTCCATACTTTCTGACTGACTCTGCTAACTCCTTGATTTGGTTGTACTCCACAGGCGCATGTACTCGCCCATTTTCCCCTTCATAAACAGGGAAGGCCAGGTGTAACTTTCTTTTGACCTTGTCAGGCATAAATGAAAAGGTCTTTGGCTCAAGGCGTTCCTCATAAGGAGGCGCCAAAGGGGAAGTTGGGGGAGGGCGCGGCTCGCAAGGAGGTGGATGGGCTGTTTGGGATGTCCTCATGGCCCTACCGCTGGCTAATTCTGCCTCCTCCTCTGTATCTAGTTCTTCTACCTCCTCTCCTGAGCCAGAACTCTCGTGCTCATTTTCATGGTCACTTTCAATTTGCAGAGCTTCAAGCCCCTGCAGAGGATATAAACTACTGGTTTTTTCTTTTTTCTTATTATTGATATCAGAAAGCTTTTGACCTTGTAGGTCAATCTTCTCCCCCATTTTTATTTTCTCAGAACCACCGGGGGGTCCAATTTCCTTATTTCTTTTTCTTGTAGGCGCGCCTAACCTCTCACTGCACTCAGTTTCTGATATGCTATCCTGGACTTCCTCCAATACATTTTGTCCGTCCGCAACAACAGCCTGGCAGGATTTATCTTCTAAGCAATTTTTGGCAAAATATAAGAGGACTACTAAAAGAGGTAGCAAGGCCCCTACGAGACCTTCCCAATGCGGAAACAAGTCAAGCCCCAAACCGAAAAGTCCAAGAATAGTCATACCTCTCTGAGTAAACACCCTGCAGTTCTGAATCCTCCTTGTGTCCAAGGGGTCTCCGGCGGTGCGAGCAGTTGTCAGGGTCCCTCGGCGTCCCGGGGTTTCGAGCACCAGTTGTCCCGCGCTACCTTCTCGCCAGCAAGAACGACGCGGGGCACTTAGGATACTTCTGCAGTAAAGCTTTAATGCGTCTTGAGAGGGAGAGCATCAGCTTCCAGAGCGGAGACCCAGAATGAGGGGAACCCAGCCCTTATAAAGGAAACAGTCCTCGCTTCTGACATGTCACTCTTGGATTGGTCCGCTGCCCATTATCCCAGGTGATGCCTCGGAAGTAGGCAGGGACGCAGCGGTAGAGAGTTACCAAGCACGTGGGCTGGGATTAAAGGCGTGTGCTACATCACCTTGAACTCACAGAGGTCTGCCTGTCTCTGCCTCCCAGGCATCGGGATCAAAGGCGTGTACTACCACGCCTTGAGGTTGCAGAGGTCAATCTGCCTCTGCCGCCCAGGCATCAGGACTAAAGGTGTGTACTGTCACACCTTGAGGTCACAGAGGTCAATCTCTACCTTTGTTCCTAGAAGCAATGGAGAATGTGGTCCGGCCCTCCACAAGTCAGTAACTTATTAAAATGCTTGCCTTTCTAGAAAGTATTAGCTTTACAGTTTAAGAGGAGTCACTCCAATTTATTATAGACAAGTACAGAATTGGAATGAATGTTTAAGTCTATGGAGGAATTTCAAGGGAGCCCTTAAGTGCTTTCTAATTTTTGTTTCTCTGTTTATTTTGTCAGGCACTATCACACTGTGTACCTTTGGCTGTCCTAGAAATCTTAACATACACCAAGCTTACTTGGAAATCAGAGTTCCTCCTGTTGCTGCCCCTTGAGTGATGTGGGATTCCCCTCTGTATGCTGTGATTATGTTTTGTTACCATTGGTTAGTAAAGAAGCTGCTTTGCCTTATGCCAAGGCAGAATAAGGCCAAGTGGGAAATCCTAACAGAGATGTAGAGAGATGCCATGTAGCTACCAAAGGAGAAAGATTTCCCTGGAACCTTAGCAGTAAGCCACAGCCTCAAGATAATACACAGATCAATAGAAATGGGTTAATTTAAGATGGAAGAGCTAGCTAGGAATACACCTATCAACCAAACAGTGTTGTAAATAATACAGTGTCTGTGTGATTATGCAGGTCTAGGTTGCCATAAAACAAACAAGCATTCTCCAGCTACAAATTGGCACCCACTATCGGCGTCATGGATCTACATAAGACCTAAAAATAGCTTAAGAAAAAGGGAGGGCTTCTAGACTCACAAAAATGGGAGCCAAGTGCAGCTTCTTGCTAGTCACATATTTTTTTTTCTGATAGGCTTTGTTTGCTGGCTGCAAGTAGAGGTGTGACTTCTTTTTTTTTTTAAAAAAATTACTCATTTATTTATTTAAAATTTCCACTTCCTCCCATCCTCCCATTTCCCTCCCACTCCACCCATTCCCCCTCCCCCTCGCTCTCCAGTCCTAAGAGAAGTCAGGGTGCCCTGCCTTGTGGGAAGTCCAAGCCCCCCCACCTCCATCCTAGGAAGGTATGCATCCAAACAGACTAGGCTCCCAAATAGCCAGTTCATGCAGTAGAATTTAAACTTTTACAATGCAGTCTCATCATTTCTATTATGTATATATTTGGGATACTTTAGGATACTCTGACCTATGAGGATGTACACGTGAACTTCACTCATGAAGAGTGGGCTTTGTTGGATCCTTCCCAGAAGAGTCTGTACAGAGATGTGATGCTGGAAACCTACTGGAACCTCTCTTCTATAGGTAGGAATATAAACTTTCTGTCACTTTTTAAACTAAAAAGACAAACCTTGGAGATTGGTAGTCTTCTGTGATTCTGAATGTGAAAGAGGAAGAATCAGACATTGTTCTAATGTTCACCAAAGATAGTGATTTTCATTATGCCTAATTTCCAGTAATATATTGTATTATGTACTGTATTTTAGGCTACAAATGGGAAGACCACAATATTGAAGAACGTTGTCAAAGTTATAGAAGACATGGAAGGTAATTTTTATATGCAAGCTGATACATTTGTACCGCTGAAGAAATGTTAATGTACCCTGAAGTTTTAATGAAAAACAGCAGTGTAAATAAGCACAGCTTTGTGGTGATTATTAAATTCTCACAATACCATGCAGTTATCAGATCATTGTTTACAAAGCATTTCTTTAAGAAACAAGATGTCACATTATTTTTACTTTTTAAAAGATTTTTATTTTTATTCATTTTGCACACCAACCACAGCTCCCCTCCCCTCCTCATGCGTCCTCCTCACTTCCTCCCACCCACCCCCATCCGCTTCTCTAAAAGGGTAAGGCCTTCCATGGGAAGTCAGCAGGACCAAGCCCCTCCCCTCTGCATCAAAGCTGAGGAAAGCATCCCAAAATAGGGAATGAGCTCCAAAAAGCCAGCTCATGCACCAGGGATAGATGCTGGTCCCACTGCTAGAGGCCCCACAAACAGACCAAGGCATACAAATATCACCCACATGAAAAGGGCCTAGCTCGGTCCCACGTAGGCTCCACAGTTGTTGGTCCAGAGTCTGTGAGCACCTATGAGCTCGAGTCAGCTGTCTCTGTGGGTTTTTCCATCATGATCTTGACACATCTTGCTCATATAATCCCTCCTCCCCCTCTCTGACTCGACTTTTAGAGCTTGGGGCAGTGTTTAGCTGTGGATCACTGCCTCTGCTCTCAGCAGTAGCTGGATGAATGTTCTATGATGACAATTAGGGCAGTCATTAATCTGATTACAGGAAAAGACCAGTTCAGGCACCCTCTCCATCATTGGTAGGAGGCTTAGCTGGGGCCATTCTCATGGATTCCTGGGAATTTCCCTGGCACCAGGTTTCTCACTAACCCCATAACGGCTATCTCTATCTAGATATCTCATTCATTGCTCTCCCTCTCTGTTGCTCCCCCAACTCGACCATTCTGTTCCCTTATGTTCCCATCCTCCATTCCTTCCCCTCTACCACCACACCTCCAGTTTACCCAGGAGATCTTATCTACTTCCCCTTCTGAGAGCAATCAATGTGTCCCTCTTAGGGTACTCCTTGTTACCTAGCTTTTCTGGGGCTCTGGATTGTAGTCTGCTGATCCTTTGCTTTATATGCAGTATCCACTTATGAGTGAGTGCACACCATGTTTGTCTTTCTGGGTCTGGTTATGTCACTCAGGATGATTCCCCCCCCCCCTCCTGCCCCGGGCCGTCCATTTGCCTGCAAATTTCATGATGTCATTGTTTTTTATGCCTGAAGAATATTCCATTGTATAAATGTACTTCATTTTTCTTTATTCATTCTTCAGTTGAAGGACATCTAGGTTGTTTCCAGTTTCTGGCCATAACAAATAAGGCTGCTGTGAGCATGGTTGAGCAGGTGTCCTTGTGGTATGACCGAGCAACCTTTGGGTATATACCCAAAAGATTATTTTTAGCTAGGTCTTGAGGTAGATTGATTCCCAATTTTCTGAAAAACCACAATACTGATTTCCAAAATGTCTGTACAAGTTTTCATCCCCACCAGCAATGGATGAGCATTCCCCTTATTCCACATTGTCTCCAGCATAAGCTGTCATCGGTATTTTTGATCTTGGCCATTTTGACAAATGTAAGATGGAATCTTAAAGTTATTTTGATTTGCATTTCTCTTATGGCTAAGGATGTTCAGTAACTCCTTAAATGTCTTTCAGCCCTTTGAGATTCATCTGCTGAGGGTTCTTTTTTTAGGTCTGAACCTCATTTTTTATTGGATTATTTGCTTTTTTTGATATCAAGTTTCTTGAATTCTTTATATATTTTGGAGTTCAGTCCTCTGTCTCATGTGGGGTTGATGAAGATCTTTTCCCAATCTGTAGGCTGCTGTTTTCTTGTGTTGACAGTGTCCTTTGCTTTATAGATGTTTCTCAGATTCAGGACATCCCACTTATTACTTGTTTCTCTCAGTGTCCTACTGGTGTTATATTTAGGATGTGGTCTCTTGTGCCAATGAGTTCAAATGTACATCACACTTTCTCTTCTATGAGGTTCAGTGTGGTTGGTTTTATGTTGAAGTCTTTGATCCATTTGGACTTGAGTTTTGTTCATGGTCATAGGTACGGATCTGTTTTCATTTTTCTACATGTTGATATCCAGTTATGCCTGCCCTGTTTGTTGAATATGCTTTAATTTTATTTTTAAAATTAATATACTTAATTATTAAAGTATATATACATAAAATTAAGATATATATAAAAGATATATATATATACTATATATCTTTTTATTATATTTTTAGCTTTTTGTCGAAAATCAGGTGTGGTGTGAAATGATAACTGGGTCTTCAATTGGATTCCGTTGGTCTTCTTGTCTGTTTTTATGCCAGTAAGAGGCTCTTTTCATTACTATAGCTTTATAGTAGAGTTTGAAGTTCGCGACTGTGACACCTCCAGAACTTCTTTTGTTGTACAGGATTGTTTTGTCTATCCTGGGTTTTTATTTTTCCATATGAAGTTGAGTATTGTTCTTTCAAGGTCTGTGAAGAATTTTGCGGTGATTTTGATGGGCATTACATCGAATCTGTGGATTGCTTTTGGTAAGATTGCCATTTTTTACTGTGTTTAATCCTACCTACCCAAGAGCATGGGAGATCTTTCCATATTTTGGTGTCTTCTTCAGTTTCTTTCTTCAAAGAGTTAAAATTCTGTCATACAGATCTTTCTCTTGTTTGGTTAGCATTACCCCAAGGTATTTTATCTTATTTGTGCCTATTTTGAAGGGTGATGTTTCTCTGATTTCTTTTTTGGCCCATTTATCATCTATATAAAGGAGGGTTACTGATTTTTTGAGTTAATCTTGTATCCTGCTACATTACTAAAGGTGTTTATGACTTGTAGGATTTCCCTAGTGGAATTTTTGGCATCACTTAAGTATACTATCATATCATCTGCACATAGAGTCTGACTTCTTTTCTGATTTATATCCCCTTGATCTCCTTTTGTTGTCTTATTGCTCTAGCTAGAACTTCAAGTACTGTTTTGTGTTAATTGGAGAGAGTGGACAACTTTGTTTTGTTTCTGATTTCAGTGGGATCTCTTTGAGTTTCTCTCCATTTAGTTTGATGTTAACTGTTGACTTACTGTATATTGCTTTTATTATGTTTAGGTATGTTCCTTGTATCCCTGCTCCCTCCAAGACTTTTTATCATGAAGGGTGTTGAATTGTGTTGAAGACTTTTTCAGCATCTAATGAGATGATCATGTGGTTCTTTTCTTTCAGGTTATTTATATGGTGGATTACATTGACAGATTTCCATACAATGAACCATCCCTGTATCTCTAGGATGAAGGTTACTTGGTTGTGGTAGATGATTTTTCTGATGTTTTTTTTTTTTGAATTTGGTTCACTAGCATTTTATTGAGTATTTTAGCATCAATGTTCATGAGTGAGATTAGTGTGTAATTCTCTTTCTTAATAGTGTCTTTATATGGTTTGGGTATCAGGATAACTGTAGCCTATAAAAAGAGTTTGGTAATGTTCCTTCTGTTTCTATTGTGTGGAACAATTTGAGGAGTATTGGTATTAGTTCTTCTCTGAAAATATTGCAGAATTCTGTGCTAAAACCATCCAATCCTGGTCTTTTTTCAGTTGGGAGTCTTTTGATATCTGTTTCTATTCCCTTAGCAGTTATTTGTCTACTTACTTTGTTTATCTGGACTTGATTTAACTTTGGTAAGAGATATTTGTCCAGAAAATTGCCCATTTCTTCTAAGTTTTCCAATTTTGTGGAGTATAGGTTTTTGAAGTATGACCTGATGATTCTCTATATTTCCTCCATGTCTGTTGTTATGTCCCCTTTTCATTTCTGGTATTGTTAATTTGTATATCCTTTCTCTGCCTTTTTGTTAGTTTGGATAAAGGTTTGTCTATTTTGCTGATTTTTCTCAAAGAATCAATTCTTTGTCTCTTTTAATATTTGTGTTGTTTTCTTTGTTTTGATTGTAATCAATTTTAATCAATTTGATTATTTCCTGTCATTTAGTCCCCCTGGGTGAGTTTGCTTCTTTTTACTCTAAAGTTTTCAGATGTTATCTTTACTCACTGGTGTTGGATTTTCCCTGCTTTTTCATGTAGACATTCAGTGCTATGAACTTTCCTATTAACACTGCTTTCATTGTGTCCCATAAGTTTAGGTATGTTGTATACTCTTTTATGTTTGGTTGGAATATTCTCTAGATGTCTGTTAAGTCCATTTGAGTAATAACATCTGTTAGTTCCCTTGTTTCTCTATTAAGTTTCTGTCTGTCAGACCTGCCCAGTGGTGAGAGTGGGGTGTTGGGATCTCTCACTATTAGTGTGTGGGGCTTAATGTGTTATTTAAGCTTTAGTAATATTTCTGTTACATAGGAGGTTGCCCTTGTGTTTGAGGCATAGATATTCAGTATTAGGATTTCCTCTTGATAAATTTTTCCTGTAACTAATATGAAATGTTCTTCTTTTTCTCTTTAGCTTGATCTTAGTTTGAAGTCTAATTTTTTAGATATTAGAATAGCTACACCAGCTTATTTCTTAGGTCCCTTTGATTGGAAAATTTTTCCCAACCCTTTCGTATGAGGTGATGTCTGTCTTTAAGGTTGAAGTGTGTTTGCTGTATGCAACAGAATGATGAATTCTGTTTTTGTATCCAATCTGTTAGCCTGTGTCTTTTTATAGGTGAGTTGAGTCCATTTATATTAAGGAATATTAATGACCAGTGATTGTTAGTTCTTGTCATCTTAGTTTTTGTTGTGATATTATTGTGTGTGATTTTCCCTTCTTTGGGGTTCCTTAACTAGTTATAGTGTGCGACTTACCATAGTTTAGTAGAGGAGCAATTTATGAGAGATATGAAGTCATAGTGAAGAAACCTGAATCCCTATACCACATCTCTATGAGTCTTAACAATTTTCATGTGAACACAATGTGGAAACCTTTTATTTTGTTATTCTTCCTTTAATAGTTGTATCATCTGTCACCCTGAACACAAGCCATGTGAACATAAGGAATATGGAAAGAAGCAATGTACCTCTGTTTCTCCCAGGACATTTAAAAGCTGTATAGTAGTCCCTACTATGAGAAGACATGATGGCTGTGATACGAGTTCACAATTAATTGGTTTTCCACCTTCAGTGACAATACATCGACACTCTCACATTAGAGACACACCTTATGAGTACAAGGAATATGGAAATTCGTGTGCCTTTACCAGATTACTTTGTACATGTAGTGTTACTAGCACTACAGGAAAATGTTATGTATGCAATCAGTGTGGTAAAACTCTGAATTCTTCCAGTTGTCTTCAAAGACGTGAAAAAAATCACATACAAAAAAGAAGTGATAAATGTGGGCCTTGTACAAAAGACTCAAACCATCACGGGTATTTTCAGAGACACAATACAACCAATGAGGTAGAGGATATTTATGAATGTAAGCAACATGATAAAACATTTATATCTGACTACTCCTTAAAAGTACACAAAAAACCTCACTTGGTAGTAAGACCCTATGAATATAATCAAAGTGATAAAGCCTTTCCATGTCACAGTCTTCATCAAGTACATAGAACTAATATTAGAGAAAAAAGGCATGAATGTCATCAATGTGATAAAGCCATTGCACATTGCAGTTATCTTCTAAAACATGAAAGAACTCATACTGAAGAACAACATTATGAATGTAATCAATGTGGAAAAGCCTTTTCAGATAAGAGTACTCTTCATAGGCATGAAGGAAGTCATATTGGAGAGAAATGTTCTGGATTTAATCAAAGTGTTAAAGCCTTTGTATATAAAACTCCTCATGGGCACAAAAGAAGTCACACTGGAGAGAAACTTCATGAATGTGATCAATGTGGTAAAGCCTTTGCACGTAAAAGTCATCTTCATATACATGAAAGAAGTCATACTGGGGAGAGACCCTATGGATGTAAGCAATGTGGTAAAGCCTTTGCATATAAAAGTGTTCTTCACCGGCATGAAAGAAGTCATACTGGAGAAAAACCCTATGTATGTAATCAATGTGGTAAAGCCTTTCCATGTATAAGTGATCTTCGTAATCATGAAAGAAGTCACACTGGTGAGAAACCCAATGAATGTAATCAATGTGGTAAAGCTTTTTCACGTAAAAGTCATCTTCACAGGCATAAAAGAAGTCATACTGGAGAGAAACCATATGGATGTAATCAATGTGGTAAAGCCTTCGCATGTAAAAGTGATCTTCATAGGCATGAAAGAAGCCATAGTGGAGAGAAACCCTATGGCTGTAATCAGTGTGGTAAAGTGTTTGCATATAAAAGTCATCTTCACAGGCATGAAAGATGTCATACCAGAGAAACCCTCTGGATGTAATGCATGTGGTAAAGCCTTTGCACATTTCATTCATGAAAGAAAGCATACTGGAGAGAAACCCTCTCAATGTAATCAATGATGTGAAACCTTTGCATGGAAAAGTCATCTTCAAATAAATGAAAGAAGTCATATGAGAGCAATTCTGTGCATGGCAACAATGTGGTAAGCCCTTTCCACATAAAAATCATCTTTAATACATGGAAGAAGTCATTCTGGAGAGAAACCCTATGCATATAGTCAATGTGGTAAATTCTTTCAACATACTGTATTTCAACAATATGGAAACAGAATAATTTGAAGAATAAAATCAATTTGCAAATTAAAATGGTACTTGTGGTATTATCCATTAGTTTTAGATTATGCTACTTTATTCAGAAGACTAAATACTTGTTCTTTACATTTTCTCTAAAACAAATGCCAGGAAATGGTGCAGGAGAATTGTCTGTGTTCTGTCAATCATATTTTAAATAAATGCTGATTGGCCAGGCAGGAAGTATAGGCAGGAAACCAGACAGGAAGTAGAAGTGACAGGAGAATTCTGGGAAGAAGGAAGCTCTTCCCCCAGTCCTGCCCAGACCACGGAAGAAGCAAGATGTAATCTGTCCTGCTGAGAAAGGTACTGAGCCATGTGGCTAACATAGATAAGAACAATGGGTTAATATAAGCTACAAGAGTTAACAAGAAGCCTGAGCTAATGGGCCAATTAGTTTTATAACTTATGGAGATCTCTGTGTGATTTTCTTTGGGGATAAACAGCTGTGGAAACCAGGCAGGACAGAAAACCCCAACAAGCAGGCCCTCTCATGTTACAAGGAAATTTTATTAGTGGGTAAACATGGTTACTGCTAAGATTGATGACCTGAGTTCATTCTCTGAGAGATCCATATTACTCGTACAAAATTTTCTCCGATTACTATACTTAGGTTTTATGCACACCCACACATTAGCATATACATAGTTTTGAAACTGAAATAAGGGCCAACGAGCTCACTCACCACTTTAGGACACTTACTGCCAAACTCGACTGACTCAGTTAGTTCTCACATAGAGGAAGTAGGCAATAGACACCTATAAGTTGTCCTCTGATTGGCACATTCACACCATGCCACTGCTGTTTGCATGCCTTTTTTTTCGTTTTTGAGACTGGGTTTCACTGTGTAGCTCTGGCTTTCCTTGAACTCATTCTGTAGGCTATGCTGACCTCGAACTCACAGAGCTCTGCCTGCATCTGCCTCTCATGTTTGGGAACTAAGGACATGTGACATTACCACCCAGTCACAGTTAATTTTTTTAAAAGAGGAAACTTACAAAGCTAAGTAGATAATCAAAATATTAAGAAAATGAAATGTGATGTACCTATTAAAATTAATTTATTGAAAAATTCCTAGAAGTATTAATGTTTTAAAAAGATGCTTTCTGTTTAAATCTTATTTTCTCATTGTCTGGTTCAGAAATAAGTTATTTAAAAAAACATTTCATCTTGGTGTAGTGCTACATGCTTATAAACCCAGCCCTTGGGAGAGATTGGCAGGTGAATCTCTCTGGATGACACATCCTGCTCCCCCTTGGCCAAGTTGGAGGGAGTTTGAAAGTAGTCTGGCCCAGATATTGAGTTTTTGGATGGCCATGGGTATATATATAATCCTGTGTCCAAAAATGCAAAAAAGAAATCTGAAAAGATGACTGCTTTTCCAGGGGACCCAGGTACAATTCTCAGCACCCACCCTCTTGATGATTACATAAGAGAGCCTGTGGAAAGTTAACTTACTTTACCAATTCCTTCCTGGCCTCACGAACTGAGATTGCTATTTCCAGTGCAATATCAGTAAAATCAAAATGTTTAACATCTAATTGTGCAATGGCCAATCTACCTAAAGCTACAGAAGGAGAGATGTCATTAGCCTGTCATCACATATTATCCTGAGAGTCAAAAATAACTACAGGTATCTGAACTCTGACCAAAAACAGTCATTTTTGTGTCATTTTGATTGTTAATTGCCTTTAAACTTATTTTTCCCACTAAATTGTTTCCTATAGGCTTTATATCACAAGAGCTTAAATCTTTGGAATGGATTTATTTACAAGATAATAGCCAGAAATTACCAGATAGCCAATGGAATCTCTATAGCCTGTTGTATCTTTGGCAAAATATCACATTACTGCACTTTATTGATTACATTATGCAGCAGATAGTAATCACAAACTCATTGGTAACATATATTGCGTCAGAGGATGGGACATTAACCAAAATTCAACATCCTCTCTCATCGAAATTCTTAGGAATCCAGTGCTATGTGGCTTAGAGAGATGTTCCTTCTAATGTGAAGGACAAGTTACAGCACCCATCCCCTTCCACCACCAAGAAAGAATCACACCATTTAGTTGGCCTGTTTGGATTCTGGAGACAGCACATTTCTTTCTTGGGTGTGTTGTTTCAGCCCATACAACAAGTGACTTAGAAAGTTGCTAGCTTTGTGGGGTGGGCTGGGAACAGGCCTTCAATTGGTCCCAGCTGCTGTATAGGCTTCTCTACAACAACTAATGGTATTCAAAGTGTCAGTGGTAGATAGCAATTCTCTTAGGAGCCTTTGCTGGTCCAAAAAAGAGACCTCTGTGATCTTGGAGCAAGGTTCTACCACCATCTGTACACAACTATTTTCCATTTTCGAGACAGCTGTTGGCCTGTTCTTCAATCTGAGTGGAAACCTGAACATTTGACAGTGCACTGCCATCATATTATCATGCAACCTGAGCTGCCTGCCCATCATAATCTGGGTGTTCTCTGACCCACCAAGTCATAAATTAGAGCATAAGCAGCAGTGATCTATTATCAAATGGAAGTGATGTATTTGTGATTTGACTGAGCATGTAAAAAGAAACAAGCAAGTCACACGGGAAGTTGCCCAAATGCCTATTAGAATTCCCTTTGCTGACAAGTATTTACTATAGAATCAGGGAGGTTGGTGGGCCTGGTAGGGTTGGAATCAGAGCGGGGCCACAGTGTTGGGGTGCTACTGTGGGTGCAGGTGGTGCTAGAGACTTGGATGAGGGTTAAAGTTTGGGGAAACTTAAAGGAAAATAAGAACAGGATCCAGTGGGGCATTCATTAAAGTGGGTGGGGCCAGGGCAGGCAGGGGCATTTTGAGCTGAGCCACATCAAAGGAGGGACCAGCAGCGGGCAGAGCAGAGGCTGGGACAGACAGGAATGAGAACTACAAATGCAGCAGTGAGTGAAACCAAGGTGGGTGGGCTGGACTTGATTAGTTTGGCCAAGTCTGTCAATGTCAGGCCAACCTTGACATAGAAGAGATACACACAGGTAACATGATGCATTCACAACACCTTTGCCACAGCCAACTCCCACAAACAAGCACCCATGAAGACTTCGCCAAACACACACATTCAAAAAGGGCAGCAATACTGACACATCTCACGTGCTCTACACATAAACTATATACCATAAACATATAGTCCTGTGTACAGTTAGTGTTAGCAAGATGGACTAGCCAATAATGTGGCCTGCTGCCAACACCCAGTGACCTAACTTTGCACCTCACATGACAGGAGAGAACCAATTCTCAAGTTGTCCTTTGACTGCCACCTATGCACTGTGGCATTATGTGCACCTGCCTGCAGATACACAGAAAAGAAATAAAATGTGATTTAAAAAATCCTTTCAGTACATAATTACACAAACATTCACAAAGGTGATCATCTTTACAAAGGTGCTGGGATTCAAGCTCAGAGCCTTGCTCCACCTGAGATGCAGCCAGTGGGCACACTGCCAGACCACATGACCTGGCTTCAGAGACAACTGGTGGAAGTAGAATCCAGGAGTGAGGAGAAGAATGAAGACTTTCACATGAGTGTCTCCTGCCACCAGGCTCTCCTTTAGGCATATTTCTACATAAACATTATCATCTTTCTGTTTTTGTCTGCAAATAAGGTCACTGATCATTAGGCAAGATGAGAAAATTATCTCCAGTACTTTGGAGTTACATATGTGAGCCACCATGTGGGTCTTGGAACCTACACAGTATTTTCTGCAAGAAGCACTAAACTGCTGAACAGTCTCTCTTCCCTTTTTATTTTAGATTTAATTTATGGATTAAATTATTATTTTATTCTTGTCTTTGTGCATGAATATGCATATTACAGCTCAAAAGTTATGACGGGCTATGAGACCCACTCCTCTCTTTCTACCATGTAGGCCCTAAGGACCAAACAATATCCATCTGTCTTGGCTGTAAGCCACTTTACCTGCTGTGCCATTCTATAACTTCCACTGAGCCCTTTCTCTTTGTGGTTAATCATTGTTTTGGGGGCTTGGTTTTTAAAATAGGCTCAAGAAATTCAGTTCAGAATCCAGAGCCTTCCCTGAGGTAGAATGCCATCAGTTCAGCATGGAATGACTGAATCCACCCAGGATCCAATCCCCTTTGGGGTCTAAATGTCCTTAGAGTTTTATGTGGGCTAGGGCCACAAATGTAGTGTGAGGCTGTCTGTATGAAGAGAGATATGGACACGATTGAAGCCCACATGACTGAAAGGGTCCAGGAATAGGAATATAAAAATAAATATAAAGTTGTAAGCCTAGAAGAATGAGAAGAGACTGTCAACAGTTTTCTCAGCAACTTAAGGATTAACTATTAAGAGTGGGTTACTCTGCTTTACAACCCAGAGCTCTATATACAAGACCAAAGCATCTCTGAAAACTGAGCTAGCCTATGGATATGAGCCGAGTCAAGTTTTTAGGAAATAGATATATGGCCTCTAGGTTATGCATTATCCCTGCTATGTGAAACTGGCAGCATCAAAGAGAAGGGACAGGGCTTCAGTAAACATTTTTAGAAGTACCAAAAAAGGCAATAGGTTAAGCACAAACATTAGTTTAACTGAAACATGAAGATTGTAAAGTAAGGCAATCTGTATCTGAGTTTTACCTTGAGATTGTGTGAGAAGATTTTTGCTATCTTCTAAGTTCCCAGCCTAAGAACCAATTATTCTCATTTAGTAACCTGATATTACTAGCAGTCCCTTTTCTAAATAACTGTTAAAAGCATCTGTTTCCTTGCAATTAGTGGCTGTAATCTCCTCTGGAACATATTTCATGATAACTGCCTAGTTACCCATGATATTAGAACCCACTCCCTCCTTCCCATTACCCGATATCTACCCCATTTCCTTCCCTAATAAACAAGACTTGATCAGAAGACTGTCTTGTCTCCATCCCTTTCAACTCTTACTCCCCTGCTTAGGGTCTCCATTGACTGACCTGCAGGTTAGGGGCAAGATTGTAAAAATTTCTTTTTTCAGACCTAATTCTTGGTGCCTGTGCTATAAAAAGGTGAGTTCAGAAACTGGCCTTTTGCCACCGTGTTGGAAGTCTGAATTCTGGTCTGTAGTTTCAGCGAGCTGATAAGCTCTGTGTCCCACGGTGTTTTTCTTTTTCTTTTTTCTTTTTAAGTTTGCGTCTGTTTTTTCTGGAATCTGGCTTCTTGAATAATTTGCTTCTGGTTTATTAGACTTTGTGGTCTGTCTCCATCTTTGTGTGACCCTGTCCCCCCGACCCCCAAGACCCAACATGGCCAAACTGTAGCTCTAGTAGCTTCATATAGAGTTAGAGCATGCTAGGATTATGCCCAAGAAATTAGGGACAAACACAAGGAGAATGACAAAAAGGAGGGTTCGCTCCTGTTCACTGTCAAGGCATACTAAGCAAAACACAAAACTGAAGAACCTCCTAGGTGACAAGGTATGCAAAATCTTTCCACTTCTCACATGGAAAAGAGAGGCACAGAGAAGGAAGAGAGTCTCAGCTGGAGTAATTCTGGGTGTTGATGCTTCAAGTGGTTATTGTAACCACAGTAACAAGTATAGAGCACTTCCCTCTCATAACAGGTACAGGAGGTGAAGCCACTCTCACATAGTCACATAGCCACTAAATGGATCATAAGTAAGGATTTGAACCCACATTTCTCATCTGTACCCTTAAAGAGTTTTTTTTTTAAATTGAATGCATTTAGTAATGTAGGGGTGAGATCATATATGTTTGGAAGTCAGAGGACAACTTACCTGAATCCATTTTCTCCTTCAACCATGTGGTTCCCAGGGATGAAACTCAAGTAGTAAGACAGGCTTGACAACAAATGTCTTTACCCCCAGAATCATTTTGCTGGCCCTAGTTGTATTGTGTGTGCTCTTTGTGTGCATATGTGGAGGTCACAGGTCAATTTGGGACATCCCATAAATTGATATTAAAATCCAAGTTGACTTTTAGAGACACTGGGCATGGCCAGGCATCTCCAGACTCTAGTGTTCCCCAAGTTGTGCCAACAAAGACTCAAAGAGAGGGGAGGCATGGTGTATTTCTATGTAGGGTCAAATAGACTAAATATTCACTGGCTTGTAGGCTACAAAGTGTCTTCTTTTTGTGTGTTGTGAATACCCAGGGCCATACATCATTAAAACTTTTACTGATAAACATCTGTGGTATAATGTCCAGCTAGCTGATCTAGTACCAGAGGGAGAGCAAGCAACCTCTACTAGCCAGGAAACACCACTGGGTTATACCTGGTCTGACTCCAGAGTTTTCACACAGCCCCTAAGATTTCCTTTGTGTTACAAATACCTTTGGTTGCTCTATGTGAATCTCAACTGGGAGTTTCCCATGGATACAAAGCCCATGCAAAACTTGATTTAGAGGAAATCCTGAAAACCATGGTACCTTATAAATTAGGTATTTGCACCTGGCATTGTATTATGGGAAGCTTCTATCAGTTTGTTTTGAGATATGGAAATCTACTAGCTAAAGCGGAAATATAGGAAAGAGTAAAGGTGCAGAGAAATGAGGGTAAGGTGTTCCAGTTCGCCGAGTCTGAGCTCCCAGCTGCTAAGTTCATTTCCATGTGTCTCTGTTCATTTCCATGTGTCTCTGAGTCTTCATCTCACAGACCCACGTCAACCCACACATCCGCGCTGAAATATTTGTGACAAACATCAAAATGTGATTTAGAATTGTCTCAAGAGTCACAAAATAGCCGGTGGATGGGGGCACACGCCTTTAATCCCAGCACTTGGGAGGCAGAGGCACGCAGATCTCTGTGAGTTCGAGGCCAGACTGGTCTACAAGAGCTAGTTCCAGGACAGGCTCCAAAGCCACAGAAAAACTCTGTCTCCAAAAACAACAATAACAACAACAAAACAAACAAACAAACAAAAAAGTCACAAAATAATTCTTTCTTTGGATTTTTTTCTTTCCAAACATTTAACAATATGAGCAAAAACTTTCAGCATATGGGGGGGGGTCTATAACTTTTGAGTTATCTCAGATCTTGTACTGATTCTGTAGCCCTGTACCAAGTTGTCCAAAGAAAAGGTCCCTGGTTCTTCCCTGGCTCAGAGTGCCTGCTTAATCAAGCCCCTCCCTTTCCAAATTAAAGAACTCTCCGAAGAAGTCTTTTTATTAAAGGAGGTTTTGAAGGTGCACTAGTCTATTCTGGCCAAGTCTGAGGATGAGGCACTGTGAAGCCAAATGACAGTCTTGCTGCAGAAGATGGAGACATTACTGGCTCTGTGGAGCAGGGCCAAGTGATGGGGTCCACAGACAGCAGTCAATCTGCATCCTGACTGGTGATAGTTGGTGGGATCCTGCCCAGGCAAGGCGCCTCAGGAAAGCATCTCTTTCTCTCTCACTTCCCTCTTGGAACTTCAAAGAACACCCTCCATGTGTAGTTTCATTTTGCAACCCTCTCTGTCCTTCTCTTTATAAACAGTCTGGCCTCAATCTCTTATATCTAACCTTTCCTTCCTTGCTCTACACTGCAAAAATCTATTAATCTAAGCTTTCCTGTATTTCCTACTCTTAAAAATCTTTATCGCTACAGTTTTTCTGTGTTCTGCTCTCAAAGAGAACATTTTGACCTGTCAGTAGCTTACTAAAATGCATTTCTTTGTATGAATATCATATTAGCCTTACAGTTCAGAGTCACTTCAGTTTTTGGAAGACAAGTGAATGCTTAACTGCTTGGAGAGACTTCACATCAGCCCCTGAGTGCTCTCTGTCCCTTGTTATTTGTTTCAAACAGGGTCTCATTGTGTATCTGTCTGTCCTGTGAATTACTACATAGACCAAGCTGACCTGGTGATCATAGACATTCATCTATCTCTTTCCCCTGAGGTCTGGGATTAAAGGTATGCACCACCATGCACATTTTGTTCATTTTTTTTGAAGTTAATAATTTTGATAAGAATTTTATGTGTATTCCATAATGTCTCCCTGTTTGCATGTTTTTCTGTATATGTTACTAGAAAATTCCCCCACAATGCAATCTTCTAGTCAATATGCCAGAAATGAGAGGTTTCATCTTCCCTTTCTATTTCCTTGTTAACTGAGTTGGAGACTGCATTTGAAATTCGGTAACATGGAATTGATATGTAGAGAACACAGAATTATGTAAACATAATCTCAATGCAGTGTACATTCACAATGAATACATTTAGTCTTGCTATTTCTATTACATATGTATATGGGATACTATAGGATGCAGTGACCTGTGAGGATGTGCAAGTGAACTTCACTTGAGGAGAGTGGGTTTTACTGGATTCTTCCCAGAAGATTCTCAACAAAGATGTGATGCTGGAAACTTGCAAGAAACTCATTGCTGTATGTACAGATGTCAGTTTAACTGCAGTGCTTTTGCATGCCTGCAATCCCAGCTCTCGGGAAGCAAAGGTAGGCAAGTCTCTGAGTTTGAGGCCAGCATGATCTACAGAGTGAGTTCCAGTACATCCAGGGCTGCATAAATAAACCCTGTCAAAAAATGAATATCAGTTTCCCTCCACTTTCTAAACAAGGTGACAAGTCTTTCTTAGAGAGTGGTGATATTCTTTGATTTTGACTGTGAAAAAGGAAGTGAATAAATCAGGGATTGATCTAAGATTCACCAAAGATAGTAATTTCCATTATACATGATCTCTAATAATATGTCATACTTTTTCTGGCACTGTTTTAGGCTACATATAAAAAGACTGCAATATTGATGAGCATTATCAAAATTGTAGAAGACACGAGAGGTTATTTTCTTGTGCAAGGCAAAAGAAGAAAATTTAATGTGCCCTGAAGTTTTAAGGCAAAACAGTGTAAATAAAAAGTTTAGCTTTGTAATGATTATTAAATTCTCAAAACACAGTGTACCTCAATATCTGGTAACTGTTTAGTGTTTGCAAGACATTTATCTAAGAAACAAAACAGTGAAACAAAGCCATGATAAATATCATTGTATTAACCATGGTTAATATAAGTAGCCCTGTGAAAGCTACTCTGTAAAACTGTTAACCCATTTAGTTTTATACTATTCAGCAATCATAATATTACACACATGGATTAGGGAATCAGTGTATGTTCAAGATCTTCCATAAGTGTGATGTTTTGAATATAATTGTACCCCATAAGCACTATTAGGAAGTATGGTTTTGTTTGAGCAGTTATGGTTTTGTTAGAGCTGGTGTATCACTGTGGGGGCTAGCTTTGAGGCCTCATATATGTTCACGACATATCCATGTTTAGCCTACTTCCTAATGTCTTTGGGTCAAGATGTATTAATTTTCAGCTCCTGCTTCAGCACTATGTCTACTGAATGCTGCCATGGCCCACCATGATAATAAAGGATTAAACCTCTGAAACTGTAAGCCATTCCAATTAAATGTTTTCTTTTATAAGAGTTGCCATGATCATGATGTCTCTTCACAGCAATAGAAACCCAAACTAAGACAGAAATTTGGGCTTGGGTATTGCTGTGATAGGCCTGAACTTGATTTTTTTGAAGGAATATGGACCTTGGGAATGTGGATTATAAAAGTAGTTGAATATTTTAAGTGCTACTTAATGGATCTGACCAGTAGGAATATGAAAGACAGTATGCTAAGTGTGATTTGAATTGTGGGAAACTGGCTCAAGAGATTTCAGAAATCTCTATTCTAATGAAGATTTACAATAACAAGAAAGTAGAAAAAATACAAAATGTACAATTTGAGGAAAAAGGAGCACAAGAAAGTAGAATGTAGCTATGTCCTATGTTCTAGGAGATAAACAGATTAAGAAATGGAATATGTAGTAAGAAGAGTGGGCTGTGTCCTGCCATCTGGCTAGCTTAGCCCCTGAAATAACCACACAGAAATTGTATTAATTAAATTACTGCTTGGCCCATAAGCTCTAGCCTCTTATTGGCTAACTCTCACATCTTTATTTAACCAATTTCTAATAATCTGTATGTCACCACAAGGTCGTGGCTTACCGGGAAAGATTCAGCATGTCTGACCTGGCAGCTGGCTCCATGGCAGCTCTCTGACCCTGCTTTCTTCCTCCCAGAATTCATTTCTGTCTATCCCACCTACCTATGTTCTGACCTATCAGGCCAAGCAGTTTTCTTTATTCTTTATTAATTAACCAATGAAAGCAACACATAGAAGTGAAGGCGTAAGTCATAAACAATCCCACACCAGTTTGGAATTATGATTAATAGAATGGTTATTTATTCAAAGGGGAAAAAACTTACAGATTATTGTCCTAGACAACAGACCCTCTGTGCGATCAGGAAAGGAGTCTAGGAGCCAGAAGCAGAGCTGGAAGCCAGAGAGAGAGTGGAGGACAGCTGCTGCTTTCTTAAAGAGAGAGAGAGACCAGGCCCCAATGGGCTGGTATCTCAGTGGCTATTGGCTGAAGGAGTAGAAGGAGCTCCCACAGCATCTCCCCCTTTTTGTTTAAGTAAGAGAGCTACTTAAGCCTACTACAAAATTATATACAATAAGCACAAACCTACAAAATTATATACAATAAATACAAATATCCTATTCGAACTAGCTTAAGTCTTGTATAACAAATAAGTTGGCCAAGTCATGAGAGGAAAGTAACTACATTTATATAATCTTCAACCCCATCGAAGATCTGAGAAGGGAAATAATGTTACCTGAGGAAGTGCAATCAAAGAACTTCCAGAACATGTAACAAATCACAGAGACAACTTGCTACCTGGGCAAACACCCAAAGTCACGTTTGCAGCGTTGAAGCAACCAACTTTGGCTAAGACCTAACATAACTGACATACCATTTTCAAAGGCAAGAAACTTTTCAAAACTATCTTACCCTGTCTTGGCAGGATATGACAGTCCTGTTTTATCCATTTACGGATATTCTGTAACTCTGTCAGTAGTTGAGATATGGGCATTTCTTTACCCAAAGGCCAGTTCTGCCAAGAAGAAAGTCTCCAGGTGGAGTGTCTTTGGTGCTCAACATTCTATCAGGAATAGATCAGTGTTGCCAGGAGCGATTGTGTCTCACTACCACAGAACTCTGAGTTAGATTAAAGGCCAGTTTCTACAGCTCTTTGAAGAGGTTGAAGATTATTTATCCATACTGAATATAATCTCTATGTATCTAAAGAACCTGATTAGTCTAATTATAAATGACAAACTTAGATGACTACTGATCTATATAATTCTCAATACCTATCTAACTTAAAGACTGAGACAATAAAAAACTGTGCAATAAATGAGGACAATATGACCTCCAAATATGAACAATGTACAAGTATACATTGCAATATGGTGAATATATATCAATACATAAACAATATATAAGTATGTTAATCAGAGGTAGAAATGTACAATGCAATATGGTAAATATACATATATCAATACAATATATATTAATACATAAAAATGTTTTAAACAGAGGTAGAAGCATGCATGCATACAATAGTCAACATGATTTAACTTTGTATCAATATACAAGAATCAATACCAATATATTTGTCTAAAAACAATAACTCACAAGCACAAATCTATTATCCCATCATCCAATTATCCCTCTTTTTTTAAAAGATTCCTGCACTTATAAAATTCCTTCCCCAATCAACCCTCAACCATATACTAATTATAACCAACCCCTAAATGGTGTCCCTAAACCCAAGGACAAA
This sequence comes from Myodes glareolus, assembly GCF_982192425.1. Lineage (NCBI taxonomy): Eukaryota > Metazoa > Chordata > Mammalia > Rodentia > Cricetidae > Myodes > Myodes glareolus. The sequence continues at coordinate 107,076,695 of NC_142033.1, read as the reverse complement.
CTTTACTGGGAGAGGGGATATCATTCTCTAGAATTACTTCCAGCTGTCATGAGGGTGACGTTCTTTCTGGGGGATCCTGTGAAAGTAAAATGATGGTTAAATTTCAAGATCAATGTCTTTTAAAATTGCAAATAGTCTCTGAGTATTTTGTGGAGGTCTGACCAGAATGTTGTACAAGATGTGAACCATTTCAGCTAACCAAGTTGGAACTGTCTTGTGTAGCTGGTACCCAAAACATGTCTTGTACTAGCACTATCAGTATCATGACGTCATATCAACAGGTGGAGTTGTTGTTATGGGGCCCCATCTTCTTCCTGGGAACTTCAAATGTCACTGCAAGAAAAACTCATTGTTCATTGTGGAAAACTTAAACATTAATCATATAGACATGTACAAACATACATATATTCAATGAAAGGCGTGATAGATATATTTAATGAAAGGTATGATAGACATGAAGAAAAGCAAAGATGTTTTCTAAACTCATATTTCTTTCTGTCCCATATCATGGCTCTTGACATGAGACAGAAACCCCAGAAACTCTGGGTTTTTCTTTTAACAACAGGCTTGGAATTAGAGAGGGACTGAGCCAGAGTCCAACTCCAAAACTAGCTCTGTAAATTTAGAAATATGATTTAGTATATTTTACTTACAGAACCTATTCAGTTTTCTTGATAGTCCCTATTGGGCAGTTATTTTTCCATCTGTTAGTATTTAAATATCCAGGGTCCCTTGAATTTTTCAAAGATGAGTGTTTTCCTTTGGAGATAAGAACAGAACCCTGCCCCCATTCTATATGTTTTTCTTACCACCTGTATGAATATCATCATTGTGGATGAGCTGTCATTTCTCCTTTCCAAGAGGTTTCTCCTCTTCAAATTGAACCTTTATTAATTTTGATGGTATCCACATTTTTTTCTTCTCCTGTGGAAACAAGAGCAAAACCCCTTCCCCAACGAAGCACATCTCCTGGCTTCCATTGAGAGGTCAGCACATCTTTGAAATAAACAGGTTGGTTTAATTCAGAAGTTTTTTCCATTATCCAGTGCCTCTCTGCTGCTGTTATTCCTTTCTTATTAGCATTAAGAAAATTCAAGGTTAATAAAGCATTATGTAATCTATTTCTGGGGGTATCTTTCGTCCCTTTCTGTTTGTTCAGCATATCCTTTATAGTATGATTTGATCTTTCTATAACTGCCTGACCTGTAGTATTATTTGGTATACCTGTAATGTGTTTTATATTATAATAAGCAAAAAAGCATTTCATTTTCTTAGAAACATATGCTGGACCATTGTCTGTCTTTATTTGTGCAGGTATATCCATGATGACCATAACTTCCAATAAATGTGTGATTACCAAATCAGCCTTTTCTGAGCTCAGGGCAGTTGCCCATTGAAAACCTGAATATGTGTCTATGGTGTGGTGTACATATTTTAATTTACCAAATTCCATAAAGTGGAACACATCCATCTGCCAGATTTCATTCCTTTAAGTACCCTTTGGGTTACTCCCTGCAGGCAATGGTGTTTGATTATAGAAAGAACAAGTAGGACATCTCTTTATAATCTCCTTAGCGTGTTGCCATGTAATGGAAAACTCTTTCTTTAAGCCTTTACTATTGACGTGATGTTTTTTATGAAATTCTGAGGCCTGCAACACACTTCCAATAAATAATTGGTCAATTTCAGCATTACCTTGTGCTAGAGGGCCAGGAAGACCGGTATAGGACCGGATGTGTGTTATGTACATCGGACAAAGCCTATTCCTAATTATGTCCTGTACCTGGATAAACAATGAAGTCAACTCTGTGTCATCTGGTATGAATTCAGCAGTTTCAATATGCAAGATAACTCTTTCTGCATATTGTTAATCTGTAACTATATTAAGAGGTTTTTAAAAATCCCTTAGCACCATAAGAATGGCATATAATTCTGCCTTCTGGACAGAATTATAAGGACTTTGTTCCACCTTACACAATGCTTCCGATTTATAACCTGCTTTCCCTGATTTATTTGCATCAGTATAAAATGTCTAGGCTCCAGTTATTGGAGCATAACGTACAATTCTAGGAAGAATCCAAGAAATTCTCTTTATGAGATTAGGTCTATCACTTTTGGGATAGTTGCTGTTAATTTCTCCCCCAAAAATTAGCACAAGCTCTTTGCCATGGTTCATTATCTTCCCATCACTTTCTTATTTTCTCAGAAAATTATAAGGCACTATAATTTCTGCTAGGTCTATACCTGCTAGTTGATGAAGTCTCAGTTTACCTTTTATAATTAATTCAGAGACTTTTTCCACATAAGTTTTTAATTTTTTACTTGGTTTATGAGGTATAAATATTCACTCTAAAATAATATCTTCCCTCTGCATTAAAATCCCTGTAGGAGAAATTCTGGAAGGCTGTATGACTAGGATGGAACTAAGATTTGGGTTCACCCTATCCACATGTGGCTCCTGTAATTTTTTTCTCAATCATTGTCAGTTCCTTTTCTGCTTCAGCTGTCAATTTTCTGGGACTATTCAAATCTTTATCACCATCCAAGGTTTTGTTTAAATGAACTATTAGATCATGTGTTATCCCAACAGGTGGTCGTAGACTGGAAATGTCTCCTAACAATCTTTGGAAGTCATTAAGTGTCCGTAACTGGTCTCTCCTAATTTGTGTCTTTTTTATTTGAATTTTCTCTAACCCTATTCCGTAACCTAGGTAATTAATAGAATCTCCTCTTTGAATCTTTTCAAGGGCAATTTGTAATCCCCACCTAGGCAAGACTTTCTTTACTTCTTCAAACATATTTACCAAAGTATCTTTATTTGAATCAGATAATAAAATGCCATCCATATAATGATAAATTATGGACTTGGGAAATTGCTTATGAGTTATTTCCAATGGCTTATTAACAAAATATTGGCACAATGTGGAACTACTGAGCATCCCCTGTGGGAGGACAGTTCATTGATATCTCCTAGGAGGCTGATAATTATTATAAATAGGCACTGTGAAGGCAAATTTTCTCTATCCTTTTCTTGTAAAGGTATAGTGAAAAAACAATCTTTCAAATCAATAACTATTAGAGACCATCCTCTTGGTAATAGAGAAGGCAAAGGAATTCCAGATTGTAGCGGACCCATAGGTTGAATTACCTTGTTGACAGCTCTTAGATCTGTCACCATTCTCCATTTACCAGATTTCTTTGTTACAACAAACACAGGAGAATTCCAAGGGCTGGTTGATTCTTCAATATGGTTAGCATCTAGTTGCTCTTGTACCAGCTGTTCGAAAGTCTTTAATTTATCTTCAGCTAGAGGCCACTGCTTGATCCATATTGGCTTCTCAGTTAGCCATTTTAAAGGTAGGGCTGTTGGTACCTCTAAAGGTTTGCTATTAATGGCTGGTGACTTTTTTCCATAATACCTCATTATATCCTTCCCAGAATTGTGAGTTCCTGGAACTACAGGAATGTTAATTTGGGTATTCCATTGCTGTAGCAGGTCACGGCCCCACAAATTTATTGCAATATTGGCTATATGTGGAAAACATTCCACCCGAGTCTGCATCACCACCTACCCAGTATGAACCATGGCTCCAAACCTTCCACAAGCTGGGTAAGGTCCTAGGGGTTAAACACAAGACACAGACACATACAGAGAGTTCAAGTCATTTGCCAAGAGGTGAATGCCCATTTATTCAGCTTAATCCAAGGTTAATATACTTTGGCCCCAGAAGAGGAGAACCCCCTCCCAGCCAAGAGTGAGATCAAAGTGTTAAGAGCCTGGTGTCGTGTGACAGGTTCTTCCCAGGCAGGTGGGCCAGGGGTGCAGGGCAGTGTCAGACAGGGTACAGGGACCCTGGCGCCATGGACTCTCCTGGGCAGGTTGAGAAATTACCATTTCAAAGTAATACAAAAGCCCTACGGCTATTTTACCAGGCTAGAGCAGAACAAGCACGGAACTGGCAGGAAGCTTAGCTGGTTAGTCAAAACAGTCCTTGATTTGCACCTCGAGAGGCAGGGGAAAACCTGGATCCCAACAGCTATCTATGGCCTTAGTCTTCCTATTTGCCCTTCAGGCCCTATGCATTCAACCCTCTCGTGCTTTGTTTTACATGAGATAGGGTTCCAATTTCCAGGAACTGAACATCTACCTCTGGAAGAGGCCAATTCGGATGCCAAGATTCTGGAGTAATGATACTTACATCCGCACCTGTGTCTAATAAGTCTTCAATAAAAATGCCATATATGCAGACTCTTAACTTTGGTCTTTGATCGTTAATAGAATTCTGCCAAAATATACATTTACTCTGTCCTACTGGATTTTTTGACTCATTCTCCACATGTAATTCATCAATTAGATCAGTATTACTTTTTACAGCAGACAATGGAGTTTTCAATTTTCTTGGTGAGACACATTTTCCACTGTAACTGGGAATGAGTGGGCCACTTTTGGTTTGGGGTCCCACGAGAGGCCCCTCAAGGGGTTTCCTGATGGTATCGGGTTGCCTTGTCTGTCTGTTGTTGACCTGCATTCGTTGGACCAATGTCAGCCTTTATCGCATCTCCTACATATACCTGAAGGTTGACGTGATAGTTTATATTAAACTGCTGGCTCCACACACAGGGCACAGGCCGCAGCTGAGGGAGGGCTCATGCCTAGCTGAGCTGGCGGCAGGCAGCTGAGTGGGGGGGGCAGGGAGGGATCCTCCAACCAAACATTGTGCGCCAGATGAAGGCATAAGTCATAAACAATCCCACACCAGTTTGGAATTATGATTAATAGAATGGTTATTCAAAGGAGGAAAAACTTACAGATTACTGTCCCAGACAACAGCCCCTCTGTGCGATCAGGAAAGAAGTCTAGGAGCCAGAAGCAGAGCCAGAAGCCAGAGAGAGAGTGGAGGACAGCCACTGCTTTTTTAAAAGCAGAGAGAGACCACACCCCAATGGGCTGGTATCTCAGCGGCTATTGGCTGAAGGAGCGGAAGGAGCTCCCGCAGCAAAGAAGAACCTCTTACACCAGGAATAAATGAACCAAAGCCTTGGCATAGACTGCTCCTGGAGAGATAAACATCAGGGTTGCCCACTTGGAGGGTGCAATTCTCTAGGGATTGCCTGGGAAGGAACATCCCATTCCCCCACCCCCACCCACCAAGTCCCAGAGACCCTGAACAGCCTAAACACACTCACTACCACCCCCCACCACATTTGTAAAGACTGGATCCTTGGCCCAGAATGCCCCTTGAGAAATTACCCCTAGAGAGCCTTGTCAGCATCCACTACACGCATGGAGCCACCTGCACCCGGTGGAAGAGCAATCCCCTAAGCCACAGGCCTCACTTTCACCAACTGAAGGAAGAGGGATCCCCTAAAACACTGGTACCCACTAGAGGAAGAGATGAACAGATGGCAGTGTAAGAATATATACAACAACATAAAGACCAATAGGATGTCAAAGAACCTAGATGTGAAAACTCTAACACAGAAGAAGCAGAAGAAAATGACCTTCAATATAACTTTATGAAGATAATAGAGACACTTTAAGAGGAAATGAAAAATTAAAGAAATGGAGGAAAAGACATACAAAAAATTGAAAGAAATTAATAAATCTCTTAAAGAAAACCAATAAAAATCAAACAGGTGAAGCAAACAGTTCAAACAGTTCAGGATTTGAAAACTAAAAGAGGCAATAAAGAAAACACAGAGGCAGGACTGGCCACCAGTCAGGAACCTCTGGGAGGCATACCCAAGCCAGAGACCTCTGTAGGACCAGGCCTCAGATAGCAACCGCTGACTAAGCAGGTCCAAGGCAGCAACCTCCACAGGAGCAGGTATAAGGGAACTTTACCACACTGATCACTTTCATGAAGTTTCTCTCCAGTATGACTTCTCTCGTGCCCCTGATGAGTTTTATATGTAAAGGCTTTAACACTTTGATTACATCCAGAACATTTCTCTCCAGTATGACTTCCTTCATGCCTATGAAGAGTACTCTTCTCTGAAAAGGCTTTTCCACATTGATTACATTCATAATGTTGTTCTTCAGTATGAGTTCTTTCATGTTTTAGAAGATAAGTGGGACGTGCAATGGCTTTATCACATTGATGACATTCATGCTCTTTTTATGTAATATTAGTTCTATGTACTTGATGAAGACTGTGACATGGAAAGATTTTATCACTTTGATTATATTCATAGGGTCTTACTACCAAGGTTTTTTGTGTACTTTTAAGGAGTAGTCAGATATAAATGTTTTATTATGTTGTTTACATTCATAAATATCCTCTTTCCCATTAGGTGTTTTGTGTCTTTGAGAATACCTGTGATGGTTAAAATCTCTCGTATAGGGCCTGAGTCAGCTATCTCTGCTGGAGCAGGCCCTTGTAAACAACCTCTACAGAGGCAGGTACAAGGTAGCAACTGCCAAAGGAGCAGGTCTGAGCCAAAGACCTCTCTAGGACTAGAAGAAACCAGGGGCTCCATGGGACTAGGCCCAAGCTAGGGACATCTGTGGGAACAGGCCAGTGACCTCTGCCGGAGCAGCTCCAAGCAAGTGACCTCCATGGGACTAGGCCCAAATGACCTCCAGGATTTCAGAGCAACCCCCAGGAGTGCCAAGTGACCTCTGGGAACACTGAGAGACCTCCAGGGTAAGTGGAACCATGGCCTTGACTGCAGCATGGGGAGCTACATCTGAACCTTGGATTCATTGGCATCTGGAAGATTGATCACTAGAGACACAGCCCGAACTACACCAAGAAGAGGAAAAGGTGTGTAGATAAGGTAAGAAATCACTCAACACCACAAAGAGCAGTACAACACCAACAAAACCTAGTGACTCTACAATAGCAAGACTTGAATACCCAAATATAAATGAAGCAGAAGAAAATGACCTAAATATAACTTTAGGAGAATGTTTGAGGTCCATAAAGAGGAAATGAAAAATTCCCTCAAAGAAATGGAGAAAAAGACAAACAAAATATTGGAAGATATCAGCAAATCCTTTAAAGAAAAACAAGAAACAGTAATCAAACAGATGAAACAAATGATTCAAGACTTGAAAACTGAAATAAAGATAAAGAAAACCTGAACCCAGGGAATTCTGGATACATAAATTATGAGAAAAGGATCAAAAACTAAAATACAACCATAAACAGCAGAATACAAGAGATGGAAGAGACAATGTCAAGCATTGAAGATACAATAGATACCCATGATAGCCATTACTTCTAATAAATGTGTGATTACTGAGTCAGCCTTTTCCAAATGCAAAGCAGTTGCCCATGAAGAACCTGAATACATGTCTATGTTGTGGTGCACATATTTTAATTTTCCAAATTCCATAAAATGGAACAAATTCATCTGCCAGATTTCATTCAATTGTGTACCCTATGGGTTACTCCCTGCAGGCAATGGCATTTGGTTCTAGAAAGAGCAAATAGGGCATTTCTTTATAATCTCCTTAGCTTGTTACCATATAATAGAAAACTCTTTTCTTTAAACCTTTGCTATTGACATGATGTCTTTTATGAAATTCAGAGGCCTGCAACATACTTCCAATCAATAATTGATCAATCTCTGCATTACCTTGTGCTAGAGGACCTGGCAGACCTGTATGGGATGGATGTGTGTTATGTATATAGGACAAAGCCTATTCCTGATTATGTCTTTCACCTGGATAAATAATGAAGTCAATTCTGTATCATCTGGTATAAATTCAATGGTTTCAACATGCAGGACAACTCTTTCCGCATATTGTGAAACAGTAACTATATTGAGAGGTTCTTTAAAATCCATTAGTACCATAAAAAAGCATATAATTCTGCCTATTGGACAGAATTATAAGGTTTTTGTTTCACCTTACTTAATTCTTCTGATTTGTAAATTGCCTTCCCTGATTTATTTGCATCAATATAAAATGTATGGGCTCTCATTATTGGTGCATCATGTACAATTCAGGGAAGAATCCAAGAAGTTATCTTTATAAGGTTAATTGTACTGCTTTTGGAATAGCTGCTATTAATTTCTTCTAAAAAATTAGCACAAGCTCTTTGCCATGGTTCACTGTTTTCCTGTAACTTTTTAATTTCATCAGTAGTAAAAGGCACTATAATCTCTGCTAATTGACAAAGTTTCAATTTATCTTTTATATTTAACTGAGAGACTTTTTCTATGTAAGTTTTTAATTTTAATTGGTTTATGTGGTAAAAAAGATCCATTTTAAGATAATATCATCCTTCTGCATTAAAATTCCCATGGGAGAAATTCTGGAAGGCAATATGACTAGAATTCAGTTAATATTTGGATTCACCCTATCCACATGTGCCTCCTGTGATTTCTCCTCAACAACATCAATTCCTTTTCTGCTTCAGCTGTTAATTCTCTGGTATTATTTAAGTCTTTTTATATATTTTTTATTATTTTATTACTTTAAAAATATCAATCCAAATTCCTACTCTCTCCCCTCTTCCTCTCCCATTGCACCCCCTCCAATCCTAAGAGAGGGCCATGCACCCTGCCCTGTGGAAAGTCCAAGGCCCTCCCTACTACGTCTAGGTTGAGCAAGGTTTACATCCAAAGAGAATAGGATCCCAAGAAGCCAGTACATGCTGTAGAGACAAATCCCAGTGTCACTATCAGTGGCCCCTTAGTTTGTTCCAACTGTCAAACCCCTTCAGAGTTGACTCCCAGTCCAGTTGGAGTTGGTGAGCTACCATTAGGTCAAGCAACCTGTCTCAGTGGATGACCCCCCCCCCATGGTCTTGAATTCATTACTCATACTCTCACTCCTTCCATTCTTCAACTGGATTTTGGGAGCTCAATCCAGTGCTCTGATGTGGGTCATTGCTTCTGTTCCCATCTGTTGTTGGATGAAGGTTCTATGGTGATATTTAAGATAATCATCAGTCTAACTACAGGGTAAGGCCAGTTCAGACACCCTCTCCTCTATTGCTTAGGGTCTTAGCTGGGGTCATCTCTGTGGGTTCTTGGGCATTATTCTAGAGTCAGGTTTCTTGCTAACTCCATAATGACTCTATCAATTAAGATATCTCTTTCCTTGCTCAAATGTCTGTCCTTCCTCCATCTCAATTATCCCATTTCTCAAGTTCTCCTCAACCCTCCTCTTCCCCTTCCTTCTAGTCCCTGCCCCTACATTCCAAAGTTTTGTCTGTTTCTAATTTCCTTAAGGGTCTATATATGTTTTTCTTTGGGTTCACCTTATTACTTAGTTTCTCTGGGATCATGAACTATAGGTTCAATGTCCTTTGTTTATGCCTAGTATCCACATGAGTGAGTACATACCATATTCATTTTTTTGTGTCTCAGTTACCTCACTTAGGATAGTGTTTTCTAATTCCATCCATCAGCATGCAAAATTCAAGATTGTCATTATTTTTTTAACACTGAGTAGTACTCTAATGTATAGATGTGCCACACTTTCTTTGTCCATTTTTCCGTTGAGGAGCATCTAGGTTGTTTCCTGGTTCTGGCTATTACAAGTAATGTTGCTATGAACATAGTTGAACAAATGCTCTTGTAGTATGGTTGAGCATCTTTTGGGTATATTCCCAAGAGTGGAATTGCTGGATACTGAGGTAGGTTGATTCCCAGTTTTCTGAGAAATCGTCACACTGATTTCCAAAGTGGTTGCACAAGTTTGCATTTCCACCAGCAATGGATGAGTGTTCCCCTTGCTCCACATTAATGTTTTTGATCTTAGCCATTCTGACAGAAGTAAGATGGTATCTCAGGGGTGCGGGCGGTCTGCCATGGAGGCTGTTGTAGTAACCAGGCTCGGCTCCAGCGGTGACCCGAGGACTCTCTAAATTGAAGGATGCAGAAATGACTGACTGAACTCATGATTTCAAGGATCTAGTAGTTCAACATGGGCATGGGTGGCTGTCACGTGAGGCCATTTCTGAACTTACTTTCTGAGTGGAAAATCTAGCATATCTGGAGGATACGTGACCATGCAAGGCAATACGTGTCCCAAAATGTTCCACCCGGGACGAGGGTGTCCCCGAGGACAAGGAGGACATGGAGACAGACCCTTGGCGCCAGCTTTCAGGCCCCAAAATCTGAGACTTCTTCATCCGCAGCAGCCTCCTGTGCAATACCAATATGAAACTCCTAGTGCACCTTCAAGCACATCCTCGAACTCTCAAGCCCCCAATTTTATGCTTCCACGACCAAACTTTGTACCTTTTCCTCTACCCATGCCTCCGTCAGCCCAAGGCCTTGTCCCACCTGCCCTGTTAGGCCCCCTTTCCCCAACCACCAGATGAGACACCCTTTTCCTGTTCCTCCCTGTTTTCCACCCATGCCCCCTCCAATGCCTTGCCCTAATAACCCACCAGTCTCTGGAGAACCTCCTGGACAAGGCACTTTCCCCTTCATGGTACCCCCGCCTTCCATGCTCCACCCTCCACCCCCTCCTGTCATGCCCCAGCAGGTTAATTACCATTACCCTCCTGGCCACTCACAGTTTCCCACCTCCCAACTTCAGCAGTTTCCAGAGCAACTCCAATTCTTTTCCACTCAGTGCTAACAATAGCAGTAGCCCTCATTTTAGACACCCCCCCATACTCACTCCCAAAGGCTCAGAGTGAGAGAAGGTCCCCAGAAAGGCTTAAGCACTATGATGACCACCGACACCGAGATCACAGTCATGGGCGTGGCGAGAGGCATCGGTCCCTGGAGTGCCGGAAGCGAGGCTGCGGCCCTGAAAGGAGAAGACCCAATAGCCGCTACTGGTCAGAGTATGACTAGGGGAGAACACTGTCTCGCCACCACAGCTACGAAAGGAGCAGTGAGCAGAAACGATAGAGACACAGCACCGGGACAACCGCAGATCACCATCTCCGGAGAGGACCTACAAGAAAGAGTATAAGAGATCCAGGGGGAGTTATGGTTTACCAGTTGCTCCTGAAGCTGCTGGGTGCACACCAGAATCACCTGGGGAGATTACTAAAAATTCAGATTCCTGGGCCCCAGCTCCAGAGACCGCGGTGAATCATCGTTCTCCAAGCAGGGAGAAGCAGAGAGCTCATTGGGAGGAGGAAAAAGACAGATGGGGTGACAGCCAGAGCTCTGTCAAAGAGAAGAACTACACTTCCGTCAAAGAAAAAGAGCCTGAGGAGGCGCCTCCTGACAGAAACGAGCAGCAGGAGGAGGAACTGCTTAAACCTGTGTGGATTCGATGCACACATTCAGAGAGTTATTACTCCAGCGACCCCATGGATCAGGTGGGAGATTCTACTGTCCACGGGACAAGTAGGCTCCGTGACTTATATTACAAATTTGAGGAAGAGTTGGGGAACAGGCAAGAGAAGGCCAAAGCTGCTCCTCCTCCGTGGGAACCTCCGAAGACAAAGTTAGATGAAGATTTAGAGAGTTCCAGTGACCTGAATGTGAGTCTGACCTGAGGAGAGCACCTGCTCCAGCAGCTCAGCCACCGAGGTGTTTGATGTCATTGCCGAGATCAAACGCAAAAAGGTTCACCCTGACCGGCTTCATGATGAACTCTGGTACAATGACCCGGGCCAGATGAACGATGGACCACTTTGCAAATGCAGCGCCAAAGCCAGACGCACAGGAATCTGGCACAGCATCTATCCTGGGGAAGAGGCAATCAAGCCCTGCGGTCCCATGACTAACAACGCTGGACATCTTTTCCACTACCGAATTACTGTCTCCCCATCTACCAACTTTTTAACTGACAGGCCAACAGTTATAGAATATGATGATCATGAGTATGTCTTTAAAGGATTTTTTTTTATGTTTGCACATGCTCCCTTGTCCAATATTCCACCGTGTAAAGTGATTAAATTCAACATAGACTACATGATTCACTTTATTGAAGAGATGATGCCTGAGAATTTTTGTGTAATAGGACTTGAACTGTTTTCACTTTTCCTATTCAGAGATATTTTGGAACTGTATGACTGGAATCTTAAAGGTCCTTTGTTTGAAGACAGTCCTCCCTGCTGTCCAAGATTTCATTTCATGCCACGTTTTGTAAGATTTCTTCCAGACAGCGGCAAAGAAGTGTTATCGATGCACCAGATCCTTCTCTACTTGCTCCGGTGTAGCAAGGCCTTGATGCCTGAGGAGGAAATTGCCAATATGCTCCAGTGGGGGGAGCTTGAGAGGCAGAAATATGCAGAAGAATGCAAAGGCATGATTGCTACCAACCCTGGGACAAAACCAAGCTCTGTCCGCTTTGATCAACTGAATTGTGAGCAATTCAACCCTGATGTCATTACTTTTCCAATTATCGTCCACTTTGGGATATGCCCTGCACAGTTGAGTTATGCAGGAGACCCACAGTACCAAAAATTATAGAAAAGTTACGTGAAACTTCGCCACCTCCTAACAAATAGTCCAAAGTCAAACAAATGGACAAACAGAAGATGGCGCAGAGGGAGGAAGCGCTCCAGAAAATATGGCAGAAGAACACAATGCGACGAGAAGTAACTGTGGAACTCAGTAGCCAAGGATTCTGGAAAACTGGCATTTGTTCTGATGTCTGTCAGCATGCAATGATACTGCCTGTTCTGACCCATCATATCCGATACCATCAGTGTTTGATGCACTTGGGCAAGTTGATAGGCTATACTTTCCAAGACTGGTGTCTGCTACAGCTGGCCATGACTCATCCGAGTCACCATTTAAACTTCGGGATGAATTCTGATCATGCCAGGAACTCTTTATCCAATTGTGGAATTCGACAGCCCAAACACGGAGACAGGAAAGTCCATCACATGCACATGCGGAAGAAAGGAATTAACACCCTAATAACTATTATGTCATGCCTTGGCCAAGATGATCCAAGTCCTTCAAGGATTAATCACAGCGAAAGGTTGGAGTTCCTGGGAGATGCTGTCATTGAGTTTCTGACCAGTGTCCACCTGTACTATTTGTTTCCTAGTTTGGAAGAAGGTGGCTTGGCAACCTATCGCTCGGCTATCATTCAGAACCAGCACCTGGCCATGCTTGTGAAGAAACTTGAACTGGATCGATTTGTGCTGTATGCCCATGGGCCAGACCTGTGCAGAGTATCAGACCCCCGGCATGTAATGGTCAATTGTTTTGAAGCATTGATAGGAGTCGTTTACTTGGAGGGCAGCCTGGAGGAAGCCAGACAGTTATTTGGATGTTTACTCTTTAATGACCCGGACCTACGAGAAGTCTGGCTTCATTATCCTCTCCACCCACTCCAATTACAAGAGCCAAATACAGATCGACAACTTATTGAAACTTCTCCAGTTCTGCAGAAACTTACGGAGTTTGAAGAGGCAATTGGAGTAATTTTTACTCATGCTTGACTTCTGGTAAGTGTGTTCACACTGAGAACTGTGGGATTAAACCACCTGACCCTTGGCCACAACCAGAGGATGGAATTTCTAGGTGACTCCATAATGCAGCTGGTAGCCACGGAGTACTTGTTCATTCATTTTCCCAGTCATCATGAAGGACACCTAACATTGTTGTGAAGTTCTTTAGTGAACAACAGAACTCAAGCCAAGGTAGCAGAGGAGCTGGGCATGCAGGAGCATGCCATCACCAATGACAAAATCAAGAGGCCCGTGGCCCTGAGAACCAAGATGCTGGCGGACCTTTTGGAATCATTTATTGCAGCCTTGTACATTGACAAGGACTTGGAATATGTCCATACTTTCATGAATGTCTGCTTATTCCCACGACTGAAGGAGTTCATTTTGAATCAGGATTGGAATGACCCCAAGTCCCAGCTGCAGCAGTGTTGCCTGACCCTTAGGACAGAAGGGAAAGAGCCGGACATCCCTTTGTACAAGACTCTGCAGACAGTGGGGCCCTCCCATGCTAGAACCTACACTGTGGCTGTTTACTTCAAAGGCGAAAGGATAGGCTATGGGAAAGGACCAAGTATTCAGCAGGCAGAAATGGGAGCAGCAATGGATGCACTTGAGAAATATAACTTTCCCCAGATGGCCCATCAGAAGCGGTTCATTGAGCAGAAATACAAACAAGAATTAAAAGAAATGAGATGGGAAAGAGAGCATTGAGAGAGAGCCAGATGAGGCTGAAAACATAAAGAAGTAAAGGCAACACGGAAGTACTGCTGCATTTACTTGCCTAATAACTGTGACTGCTGCCCATCGAGACCTAGCCTAGTTTCCTTCAGACAATAAAGTGTGCCTCTTGAAATAAAACTCAAAGTCAAACTACAAAATAAATAAAATAAAAGACGGCATCTCAGAGTAGTTTTGATTTGCATTTCCCTGATAGCCAAGGAAGTTGAACATACCCTTAAGTATCTTTTGGCCACTCAAAATTCTTCTGTACAGAATTCTCTGTTTAGTTCAGCACACCACTTCTTTAAATTAGGTTATTTAGAATTTTAATGTCCAATTTCTTGAGTTCTTTATATATTTTGGAGATCAATTCTTTGTCTGATGTGAAGATATTTTCCCATTCAGTAAGCTGCCTTTTTGTCTTATTGTCTGTTTCCATTGCATTAAAGAAGCTTCTCAGTTTCAGGAGGTCCCATTTATTTATTGTTGCTCTTATTGTCTGTGCTACTGGGGTTATATGTAGGAAGTAGTCTCCTGTGCCCATGCATTGAAGACTACTTCCCACTTTCTTCTCTATCAGGTTCAGTGTGGTTGGAGTTATATTGAGGTTTTTAATCCATTTGGACTTGAGTTTTGTGCATGGCGACAGATGTGGATCTATTCTCATTCTTCTACATGTTGACATCCAGTTATGCCAGGACCATTTGTTGAAGATGCTTTCTTTTTTTCCATTGTATAATAATTTTTGCTTCTTTATAAAAAAATCACTAGGTCGTAGGTGTGTGTGAATTAATATCTAGGTCATCAATTCGATTCCATTGGTTAACATCTCTGTTTTTATGCTAATACTAAGCTGTTTTCATTACTGTATCTCTGTAATAGAGCTTGATATCAGGGACGGTAGTGCCTCTGGCAGATCCTTTATTGTATATTGTTTTGGCTATCCTGCTTTTTTTGTTTTTCCATATAAAGTTGTTTATTATTTTTTCAAGATCTGTGAAAAATTGTGTTGGGATTTTGATGGGGATTGCATTGAAACTATAGACTGCTTTTGGTAAGATTGCCATATTTACTATGTTGATCCTTCCTATTCAAGAGCATGGGAGATCTTTCCATTTTCTGGTATCTTCTTCAATTTTTTTCTTCAGAGACTTAAAGTTCTTGTCAAATAGGTTTTTCACATCCTTTGTTAGTGTTATCCCAAGATACTTTATGTGATTTGTGACTATTGTGAAAGGTGATGTTTCTCTGATTTCCATCTCAGCTTCTTTATCCTTTGTGTATAGGAGGGCTACTGATTTTTTTTTTGAGTTGATCTTGAATCCTGCCACTTCACTGAAGGTATTTGTCAGTTGTAGGAGTTCTCTGGTAGAGTTTTTGGGATCACTGATGTACGCTATCATATCATCTGCAAATAACAAAAGTTTGACTTCTTCCTTTCCAATTTGAATCCCTTTGATCTCCTTAAGTTGTCTTATTTCTATTGCTAAAACTTCAAGAAGTATGTTGAAGAGATATGAAGAGAGCAGACATCATTGTCTTGTTCCTGATTTTAGTGGAATTGCTTTGAGTTTCTCTCTATTTAATTTGATGTTAGCTGTCAGCTTGCTGTATATTGCTTTTATTATATTTAGATAAGATTCTTGTATTCCTAATCTCTCCAAGACCTTATTATGAAGGGGTGTTGAATTTTGTCAAATGCTTTTTCCACATCTAATGAAATGATCATTTTTTTCTTTCATTTTATTTATATGCTAGATTACATTGATAGATTTTCATATTTTGAACCAGCCCTGCATCTCTAGGATGGAGCCTACTTGATTATGATGGATGATTTTTTGATTAGTTTTTGGATTCGGTTTGCCAGTATTTTATTGATAATTTTTATATCGATATTAATCAGTGAGATTGGTCTGTAGATCTCTTTCTTGGTTGAGTCTTTGTGCAGTTTTGGTATCAGGGTAACTATAGCTTCACAAAAAGAGTTTGGCAAAGAGCCTTTTGTTTCTTTTATGTGGAACACTTTGAGGAGTATAGGTATTAGTTCTTCTTGAAAGTTCTGGTAGAATTCTACAATTTGGCCCTGGGCTTGTTTTTCTTGGGAGGTTTTTGATGACAGTTTCTGTTTTCTCATGACTAATAGGTGTATTTAAGTTGCTCACCTGGTCTTGATTTAATTTTTGTTTATGGTATCTATTTAAAAAATTGTCCATTTCTTTTACGTTTTCCAAAATTTTGTGGAGTACAGAGACCTAATGATTCTCTGAATTTCCTCAGTGTCTGTTGTTATGTCCCCCTTTTCATTTCTGATTTTGTTAATTTGGATGTTCTCTTTTTACCTTTTGATTAGTTTGGATAAGGGTTTGTCAATCTTGTTGATTTTCTCAAAGAACCAGCTCTTTATTTCATTGATTTTTTGGTATCATTTTCTTTGTTTCTATTTTGTTGATTTCAGCCATCAATTTTTTTTGTGTCTTCTACTCTTCCTGTGTGAGTCTGCTTCTTTTTGTTTTAGAGCTTTTAGTGTGCTGTTAGGTCACTGATGTGAGCTTTCTCTGTTTTCTTTATGTGGGCACTTAGTGCTATAATCTTTCCTCTTAGCACTGGTTTCATAGTGTCCCATAGGTTTGGATATGTCATACCTTTATTTTCATTGAATTCAAGGAAGACTTTAATTTGTTTCTGTATTTCTTCCTTGACCCAGGGATGGTTCAGTAATTGACTGTTCAGTTTCCATGAGTTTGTAGGCTTTCTGAGAGTAGTATTGTTGTTGAATTCTAACTTTATACCATGGTGATCTGGTAAGACACAGTAGATTAATCCAATTTTTTTTTTGTATCTGTGGATGTTTGCTTTGTTACCAGGAATGTGATCAGTTTTAGAGAAGGTTCCATGAGATGCTGAGAAGGTATATTCTTTGTTTGGATATAATGTTCTATAGATGTCTGTTAAGTCCATTTGATTCATTAAATCTGTTAGTTCTCTTATTTCCCTGTTAAGTTTCTGTCTGGTTGACCTGTCCATTGTCAAGAGAGGAGTGTTGAAATCTCCTACTATTAGTGTGGGGGGTTTGATGTATAAGTTTTAGTAATCTTTCTTTTACATATGTGGGTGCTCTTGTATTGGGGACAGAAATGTTCAGGATTGAGACTTCATCTTAATTGTTCCTTCTCCATCTCTTTTGATTGATTTTAGTTTGAAATAAATTTTGTTAGATATTAGGACAGCCCCACCCGCTTGTTTCTTAGGTCCATTTGATTGGAAAAATTTTTCCCGCCCCTTTACTCTGAGGTAGTGTCTGTCTTTGAGGTCGAGGTGTGTTTCTTGTAAATAGCAGAATGCTGGATTCTATTTTGTATCCATTCTCTTAGCCTGTGTCTTTCTAAAGGTGAATTGAGACTATTGATATTAAGTGATATTAATGACCAGTGGTTGCTAACTCCAGTTATCTTTTGGTAGTAGTGTTTGTGTGTTTCCCTTCTTTGGTTTATGCTGGTGGGGGGGATTATCAGATGTCTGTGTTATTGTGGGTGTAGTTAGCTTCCTTGGGTTGAGGTTTTCCTTCTAGTACTTTCTGTAAGACTGGGCTCATGAATACATTTTGTTTAAACCTATCTTTGTCATTGAATATCTTGTTTTCTCCATCAATGGTAAATGAAAGCTTTGCTGGGTATAGTAGTCTGGGCTTGCATCCATGGCCTCTTAGTGTCTGCAGCACATCTATCCAGGACCTTCTCTGGCTTTCATGGTCTCCACTGAGAAGTCTGGTGTGACTCTGATAGGTTTACCTTTATATGTTACTTGACCTTTTTCCTTTGCAGCTCTTAGTATTCTTTCTTTGTTCTGTATGTTTTGATTTTTATATGGTGAGGGGATGTTTTTTTGATACAGTCTATTTGGTGTTCTATATGCTTCTTGAACCATCATAGGGATATACTTCTTTAGGTTGGCAAAATTCTCTTCTATAATTTTGTTGAATATATTTTATGTGCCTTTTAGCTAGAGTTCTTCTTCTTCTACTCCTATTATTCTTAGATTTGGTCTTTTCATGGTGTGCCAGATTTCCTGGATGTTTTGTGTTAAGAATTTGTTGGATTTAGTGGGTTTTTTTTTGAACAATGAGTCTATTTCCTCAATAGTATCTTCAGCACCTGAGATTCTTTCTTCTATCTCTATATTCTGTTGCTTCTACTTGTCTCTGGAGTTCCTGCTCATTTACCCAGATTTTCCATTTCCTGGGTTCCCTCGGTTTGTGTTTTCTTTATTACCTCCCTTTCAGTCTTCAAGTCTTGAACTGTTTCCTTTACCTACCTGTTTGATTGCTTTTTCTTGGTTTTCTTTGAGGGATTTATTAATTTTTTTTCCAGCTTTCTGTTTCTCTGCTCCTCTATTTCTTTAAGGGAGTTTTTTACTTCCTTTTTAAAGGTCTCCATAATATTCATAAAGATACATTTAAAGTCGTTTTCTTCTACATCTTCTGTGTTCTTTGTAAAGAGCCTGATCCCATGGATCAGAGAAATGTCCTTCACCAAGAATTCAATCTTGGAAAATCTCAAGTGTTTTTGCTTTTCCCTATTGCTCTAAAATTTTCACTTCTTCCCTCCAATAACACTTCCAAAGCAACTGAGGTTCATTTTCTAGGACCATTGAGATTAACTGAATCCAATTTTGTGGCGTTGCCTTGTTGTTTGAACCCCATATTTGATCATATGTATTCCATATGATACAATTGCTTATTTAATTTCTTTTAGATCAGTCATACATATGGATTCCCATGTATATTCTTTGACTACCTTAGGATATTTGGTGTCAGATGCTCTTTCTGATGATATCACCAGAATGGCAGGTAGAACTCTGGGTAAGTTATCCCAGAGTTTGGTACGTAATGATGAGGTTACATTTTGTCTTTGTATCTTTTGTATCTAGTCATCAAATTTGATAAATTCCTCAAGCTTTTCAAATCTTTTACCACTGCCTTTTGTGAAGTCTGGATCTCCTGTCCAGTGTTCTGTTCTAAAGCCATCATTGAGGATTCTAAGGTATGAAGTCTGTCCTGTAGAGATAATGTCTCATCCTTGGACAAAATTTTTATAGCATGCATATTACAATCCTGGAGACACATTCTAGCAGTCAGTCTATCATAACCGTTTGATAGAGTCTGATTAATATGGTCCGGCATTGTCTCAACACCCTCTGTCATTGACCGGGTTTTGTTTGCCAAATTGATTGTATCATTGTCCAGAGTGCTGACTTTCCCTTTTTTTGGTCATTATCAGTCTAAAAAGACTGTATTATTTCTAACAGTGCCTCATTCCTAGCCCTATTATCAAATCATATTTTTAAGGAAGAAATATGAAGAACAAAGCTAATCCCTAGAATCAAATAGAGGGATGTAGGAGGGAAATCATTTAAAACTTGCATAACATCATACATGGTATAAGTAAAAAAGCTATTGAAGTCTTGGATTGTTAAATTGTCCATCATCTTGTCATTTTAAAATATAAATTTATATTTTAAATTATAAATCCTATCTGTGGTTGAGTTTGGGTTGGAGTAGGTACAATAACCATTACCTACCAGTAGGTGTTGCAGCACACGTGTAGCAGAGAGGCTGGCTTGAATCTGATCTTAGTGTTAAATAATGGAAGATATGCTCAAATTAAAAACAATTATTCAGTGTTAATCACAGATTTTATGTTCCGCAGAAGTCCCTGACTGGGCAGCAACCACATAAGCACAAAGCTAGCAAGAAAGCAATGCTAACAGAGACACCCAGGGAACCACACATCCTGTCTGAGCTTCAGCGAGTGCCAGAAAACCTGGATCCTGAAGCCAACTGTGCAGTTGCAGGTGGCCAAGGTGCCTGAGGACTTGGAGCAGCTCTGAGACTTTCAATGAAAAAATATAAAGGACCATAGCTAGCAGCTCAGGGCCACTGTACAGGAATTCTATACCCAAATGAATGGTGTGGAACCTAACGGCAGCTGGGTAAAACTGCTAAAGACCTGAGCCCTACAATTTGGTGCCAACTATAGAAGTTAGTTCAATTTGGGAAATAACTAGTATAGCTAAAATATAAACACTTTCAGTAATGTAGCAGGATAGAAGATTAACTAAAAAAAAAACAGGAGCTCTCCTGTACATAGATAATAAATGGGCTGAGAAAGAAATCAGTGAAATATCATAATAGCCACAAATAGTATAAAATATCTCAAGAGTAAGTCTAACCAAACAAGTAGGCTAATTCAGTTTTTATTTTAGGTGGGTCTCATTGGGTAGATAGTTTATACTGGCAAAGCATGTTTATGCCTCTGCATGCAAAGGGCATGTCATCCCAGTGGGCTAATAAGAGTCATGATTCCAAGGTCAGCCTGGACTTCAAGAGCATGGGATGGTTAAGCAGGTAAAGGTGCTTGTAGATCAAGCCTGACAGTTTTGGTCCTTAAGACCCACAGGTTGAGAGGACTAGGTCCCACAGACTGCTATCTTACTTTTGCACAGTACTATGTAGGTACAGGCACAAATACAAGAATAATAAACTAAATCTTAAAAGAAATAAAAAGGGATGAGAGATGATTCAGTACTTTGTACTTTTTGAAGAAAACACAGTTCAGTTTCCAGCATTCACATGGTGGCTCAAATCTGTAACTCCAAAGTTTTAGGAGACCCAACCCCCATTTTTTCTAATGGACAGTGCCCTCATATGCAGAAAGGTACCCATGATGTGGAAATACCTTCAGGAGAGCATAGTGGCAGGAGCAATTAATGTGTAAGATCTCCTCTTCTTCTCTCATGCCTCGAAGCAAGCTTCAGTAGCTGCCTCTGCAGCTAGGTCATATGGCCTGGTAGGGTGTCTGCCCATGAGCTCTAGGACTTCCTGGCTGCAAATCAGGTGGAGAAATGTATTATCAAGGCTCTCGGTTTGAATCCTAGTGTGGAGACACAGAGCTGGCTTAGAGTGCAGGCTCCTCCTGGGACAGATGAGATGAACCTGGGAAATGGTTGCTTGGCAAACCAAGCATAGATGAAAGCAAACTTTCTCAAACGTTCTGTCGGAATCTGTACCCTGGATAGGGAAGTGGCCTTTGAGCCCAGTTTTTCATGCTCTACCAGTTACAAAGGAGTGCTTTGCTTCTGTATACTTTATGCCTTGTTTCTATGTACTTCTTTTCATTTTTATTACTGTGATTAATTGAGGTATTGTTTCTTGCAAGGTGAGGCAAGAGTTTCTCATGATCATGTACGTGAGTTAAGGGGGGTTTCAGAGTTGAGGTAATGCTTTTTAGTCTGTATAAAAATCCATACAAAATAAAGTTTGTTATGCAGTTGTTCACACTCTGCATCCCGTGTCCTCATTTGCACGAGACCCTTACCCAGGGACCGCAATGCACTAGACGTTGACATCCTAGCACCTCCCCAAATAGATAATATCTCTGTAAATATGTGTATAATTATGTACTTGTAAAGATTTTTAACACATTTTATTTCCTCTGTGTGTATCTGCAGGTGGGTGTACACATCACAGTACAGAGATGGTAGTCAGAGATTTCCTTGAGAACTGGTTCTCTTCTACCATCATATGGGGAGAAAACTTAGGTCACTGGTGTTGGCATCAGGCCACATAATTGGCTGTCCCAGCTTGTTGACTCTAACTGTACATTTTATGAACTATGGGAGTATGTTTGTGGTATGTATCTGAGAGTGGTATACTGATGTGTAGGGCATATGTGATGCATGTGTCAGTATGGTTGCCATCGTTGCATGTGTGTTTGGAGAAGTCTTCATGGGTGTTTGGGTTTGTGGGAATCCTTGGAGCCAGAGGTGTTGTAAATGCACCTGTAAATGCCTGTGTAAAGCTCTGGTATGGCAAGGTTGGCCAGCCAAACTTATCAAGCTCATTTCACCTATCTTGGTTCTACCCACTTCAGCACTTGTAGTTCCCTTTCCCAGCCTCTGTCCTGTCCACTGCTGAACTTTTCTTGGATGTGGCCCTGTACAACCTACCCATCAGTAGTGGCTCCACCCAATGTGATGAATGCCCCTATCCAAATCCTCCTCCTAAGTTCCCCAAACTTTAACACCCATCTATGTCTCCAACCTGATCTAACCTGTTTGATCCTCCAGCTGCTTACACCACCCTTCCCAACCTGTCGCTGTGCCCACAGCAGCATCCCAACATTCCAGACCCCCTCTTTGGTCCCATCTGTCACAGGCCCCATCAACCTTTCACAGTCTATACAGGACATCTTAGCAGCAGAGGGAATTATAATGTGAGAAGAAACCTAAGGCATTAAGGCAACTTTATGTAACTTGCTTGTGCCTTCAGGATATGCTCAGCCAAATCATAAATATATCACTTCCATTTAATAAGTGGTGTGGGAGAATTATCTGTATTCTGTCAATCATGTATTTTAATAAAACACTGATTGGCCAGGCAGGAAATATAGGCGGGTCAACCAGACAGGAAGTAGAGGCGGGGCGATGAGAACAGGAGTATTCCAGGAAGGAGGAAGCCATTCCTCCATTCCTGCCCAGACCACTGAAGAAGCAATATATGAGCTGACAGCTGGAAAGGTACCAAACCATATGGCTAACGTAGATAAGGATAATGGGGTAACATAAGTTATAAGAGCTAATAAGTAGCCTGACCTAATGGATCAATCAGTTTATAATCTTATGGAGTCCTGTGTGTGGTTTTCCTTGGGGTGTGCCGGTTGTGGGGTACTGGGCGGGACAGAAGCCCCAACAAGCAGGCCCCATCATGTTACAAATAAGAGATTGATGCTGCAAAGTCCTAATTTATGGTTTAATGGGACAGATAATACCCATCTTCTGATGGATGGGAAGCTCAGGCTGGATGGTAACATGGTGGCCCATTGTCAAATGTTCAGTTTTCACTTACGCTGAAAAGCAGGCCAATAGCTGTCTCTTAAAGCAAACATTTGTGTACAGATGGTGGTGAGCTGTATTCCAATATCCCAAAGATCTGTTCTAGGACTCAACAGTAGAGAACCAACAAATGCTCCTAAGAGCATCCCTATCTGCCACTGACACTTCAAGTACCATAGAGCCTGTTGGATCATATGATTCAAGTGATAGAGCAGCCTGCACAGCACCCTGGACCAGTTGAAGAAGTTTTTCCTATTCCATGACCCACACAATACTAGCAACTTTCTGAGTCACTTGATACATAAACTGGAATAACACGCCCAAGTGAGGACTGTGCTGTCTCTAGAATCCAAACAGGCCCACTAAGTGTTGTGCTTCTTTCTTAGTGGTAGAAGGGGAACAAGTGCTATAACTTGTCCTTCACCTTAGCAGGAACATCTCTGCATGCCACACAGAACTAGACTCCTAAGAATACTAATGAGGTAGAAGGCCCTTGGTTTTTGGTTGGATTTATGTCCCATCCTCTACTGGGCATGTGTTACATGTGTTACTAAAGAGTTCAATGTGGTTACTACCTCCTGCTCACTTGATCCATTCAATATACTGTCATCAATATAGTACAGCAATCTGATATTTTGTGGAAGATAAGCACAGTTATAAAGATCCATTTGCTAGTTAATAATTTCAGACCTTTATCCTGTACATAAATCCACTGCAAAGGTTAATCCTCTTGTGCCATAATACTATAGGAGACAATGCAATGGGAGAAATAAGTTTCAAGGCAGTGAAGAATACAAAATACACAAATGCTTCACTTGTTAAAATTCATATAACTGCAATTATTTTTGCCTCTCAGGATAATTTGTAAAGACAGTACAATGGCATTTCTCCTTCTATAGTTTTAAACAGATTGGTTAGTGTACAATTAGATGCATTTTGATTTTGATGACATTGGAAATAACATTTGGAGATCCTGGAGCTAAGAAGTTATTCATAAATGAAATTAGCTTTTTCACTGACTGCTGTAAATCATTAAAGAACTGGGTGCTGAGAACTGAGCCTGGGTCCTTGGGAAAAGCAGACATCTTTTCAGATTCTTTTTTGAGACAAGTTCTCTATACCTATGACCATCCTGGAACACAATATCTAACCCAGACTGGCCTCAAAACTCAGATCCTCTTGACTTTCTCTTCCAAATTCTGGGATTATAAGACTATAACACTATACCCAGGAGAGATGTTTTTTAAAAATGACCCAACTTTGAATCAGACAATGCAAGGATAAGATTTAAACAAGAAGCATCACATTTTTAAAAAAATAAACAGTGATGGTTCTAGGAATTTTTCAATGAATTGATTTCAAGGATATATCATTCCTATTTTAAAACATTTTTAACTCTGGCTGGGTGGTGGTGGCATATCTTTAAGCCCTATACATGGGAAGCAGAGAAACATGGATATCTCTGAGACTGAGGTCAGCCTCATCTACAGAATGAGTTTCAGGGCTATGAAGCCTTCACTGCTGAACAATGTCTCCAAAAATAAGAAGGAATTACTGTGTATAAACAACAGTGCCATGGTGTCTACGTGCCAGTCAGAGGACAACTTACAGGTATCTGGTCTCTAGTTCCTCTGTGTGAGTACTAGAGATCAAACCAGGGTAGTCATGCTTGGCAGTTAAGTGCCCTAAACTGGTGAACTCACTGGCTCTGATTTCAGCTTCAAAATTTGTTATGTGCTGGTGTGTTAGTGTGCATACAACACAAGTGCAGTAATCAGAAAAGAAACTTGTAGGAGAAATGTGGGTCTCCTAGAGAATGAATTCTGGTTATCAGGCTTAGTAGTGATCACATTTACTCACTGGTAAAATTCTCTGGCATTCATTGGTGAGTTCTGAGAATATATAAAGAAGTATTTAGTCCCCAGAATAAAGTAACAATTCAAACATAATGGATGACAGCATAAATAGGGTTTTCATTTGCAAATGGGTTTTTGTTCAAATTATCCCATATTCTTGGAATACAATATATTCAAGAGCTTTACCATATTAATTATATCCATAAGGTTTCTCTCCAGTATGACTTCTTTCATGTATTTTAAGATGACTTTTATAAGCAAAGGTTTTACCACAGTGATTACATTCATAGGGTCTCTCTCCAGTATGACTTCTTTCATGTGTTTGAAGATGACTTTTATAGGCAAAGGCTTTCCCACAATGATTACACTCATAGGGTTTCTCTCCAGTATGACCTCTTTCATGTGTTTGAAGATTACTTTTACATGCAAAGGCTTTACCACATTGACTACATTCATAGGGTTTCTCTCCAGTATGACTTCTTTCATGTATTTGAAGATTTCTTTTACATGCAAAGGCTTTACCACAGTGATTACATCCATAGGGTTTCTCTCCACTATGCCTTCTTTCATGACTGAGAAGATGACTCTTCTGTGCAAAAGCTTTACCACATTGATTGCATACATTATGTTTCTCTCCAGTATGAATTCTTTCATGAATTTGAAGATCACGTTTCTGTCCAAAGACTTTACCACATTGATTACATTCATAGGGCCTCTCACCAGTATGACCTCTTTCATGTGTTTGAAGATTACTTTTACATGCAAAGGCTTTACCACATTGGTTACATTCATATGGTTTCTCTCCAGTATGACGTCTTTCATGTATTTTAAGATTACTTTTACATGCAAAGGTTTTACCACAGTGACTACATCCATAGGGTCTCTCTCCAGTATGAATTCTTTCATGTATTTGAAGTTGATTTTTATAAGCAAAGGCTTTACCACAGTGATTACACCCATAGGGTTTCTCTCCAGTATGGGTTCTTTCATGTACTTGAAGATCATATTTATGTCCAAAGGCTTTAGCACACTGACTACATTCATAGGGTTTCTCTCCAGTATGAATTCTTTCATGTCTGAAAAGACGACTCTTCTGTGCAAAGGTCTTATCACATTGATTACACTTATGAGGTACCTTTCCAGTAGGGGTTCTTTCACGTATTAGAAGATAATTGGTGTGTGCAATGGCTGTATTACATTGACGATATCCATGTGTTTTCTCTCTGGTATGAGGTCTACATACTTGATCAGGATTGTGACATGGAAAGGCTTTAATACTTTGATTATATCCATAGTTTTTTACTTCTAAATGAGTCCTTTGATGTACTTTCAAAGAGAAATCAGATCCAAATATTTTATCATGTTGCTTACATTCATAAAGATCCTCTTGAGTATTGAATATTTGTGTGTCTTTGAAGATGATGTACCTATCAAAGGAAGGATAAAAAACAAAATGTTTTCACATTGCATTCACATGGTCTAACTTTTTATGCCTCATGAAGAAGTGGTGTATGGATTAGGGTTTCACATGATAACAAGATCCTTGACTCTCATAAATTGTTCCTTTCATTAAACTATAGTAAGTCCCTCACTACAAGGATTTGAGGACTACTAGTAATAATAAGGACAATTTGCTTATAACAGGTCTTGGTCATAAACTAAATCCTTTGTCAATGTGTATTCCTTTTACAATACTTGATGGGCATGAAACTATGTGGATGGTCAATTATACAACAAGCCTCTCATATGTCTATTATTGAAATTGTGACATCTATTATGGCATTGTTTCCTTGTCTTCTTTCTTAAAGAAATGCTTTGCAAACAATGATCAGCACCTGACATTAGAGTACAAGGTGTTGTGAGAATTTAATAAGCATTGTAAAGCTGTGCTTATTTACACTACTGGTTTTTATTAAAAGTGTAGGATACCTCAACATTTTTTCAGAGGTACCTGGTACATATGTATCAGCTTGCATGTGAAAATTACCTTTCATGTCTTCTAGAACTTTGATCATATTCTTCAGTATTATGGTCTTCCCATTTGTAGCCTAAAATACAGTACCAAGAATATATTACATAATATTAGGCACAATTTAAATTTCTATCTTCAGGGAACTTTAGAACAATCCCTAATTTATTCACTGGATTCTTCTTCCACAGTCAAAATCACGGAGAGCACCAACCAGCAAAAAAGGCTTGGCCCCTTAGGTTAAAAAGTGACAGAAAGCTCATATTCTTACCTATAGAAGTGAGGTTCCAGTAGGTTTCCAGCATCACATCTTTGTAGAGACTCTTCTGGGAAGGATCCAGCAAAGCCCACTCTTCATGCGTGAAGTTTACATGCACATCTTCATAGGTCACTGCATCCTAAAATGTCCCATAAGTATATAATGGAAATGTTGAAATTGACTTCATTGTAAATGTATACTTCATTGAGAATATAGTTAGATAACTCTGTGTACTCAATGTATTCTATGACATAGGTCATAGAATTTCAAATACAATAACCAATTCATTTTAGAAGGAAACTGAAAAGGAGGATGATGCCTTCTCTTTCTGTGACCACCAGATAGAATACGGCATTGCAGGAGAACTGCCGAGTAATACCTACAGAGAAACTTATAAACAGAGTAGCACGATTCAGTACACAAACTCAGAAAAATTTTATCAAAATGATTAACTTTAAAAGGATAGGTGTGGTGGTGCACACATATAACCCAAAACCTCAGGAGAAGAGACACATGAATCTCTGTGATTTCCAAGTCAGTCTGGTCTATGAAGAGCTAGCCAAAACAGCCAAAGGTACATAGTGAGACTCTGTTTCAAACAAACAAAAACAGAAAACACTCAGGGGCTCACTCAAAATTCCTACATAGAATTAGAACATCCATTCCAATTCTGAACCTGTTCATCATAAACTGGAAAAATTTCTTTTAAACTGTAAGGCTAATAATTCCTAGAAAGGAAGGCATTTTTAAGAAGTTACTGACTGACAGGTAAAAGTAATTAAAAATGTTAGTAAAACAAATGCTGATCCTGAAACAATAAAAAATAGCAATACCTATAGAGAAAGAGATTATAAAGATGGGCCAACAAATAAGATCACCTACTGCTACTGAAGACAACTGGAATCAATCCCCAATACTCACTTGGAGGCTCCTAAACATTTTAAACTCCAGGTCAAGAGATTCCAAAGCTCTCTTCTGACTTCACTAAATACCAGACAGACGAATGGTACACAGCCATGTATATAGGCAAATGATTCACATATTTGAAAATTTTAAAAATGGAAAAACAATCACAAAGGAAGGGATGCTGTTACACACCTGTAATTCAGTGATTCAGGAGATCACTATCAATTTCATGACTGCATGCATTCTTTGTCTGAAAAATGACACCCTCTATCAAAGTTCAAAAGGCATGACGTGGGCAAACCTCAGTACAAGAGGAAATACTTGACATGTACAAAAATCTAATTTTTGCAGTCAAAACTATAAGCATAAAAATATCAGGCAAGAAAAATGGATCAGCAAGGGAAAGCAATTGCTTCTACTTTGCCTTCCATTCTTTAGGAACATCTAAGGATGGTGTTGGGATGGCTGCAGGAGAAGAAGGCTGCTGAGTTTCAACCACACAAAATATGGGTGAGGGGATAAGCACTCAAAGCTACTCCCCAGAGACTACATTCCTCCAGAAAGGCTCCTCCTCCTCAGGGTTTCTTAAGTCACTCATGAAGGCCACACAGCAAAGACAAATGCACAAATACAATATACTATCTGGAAGATTTTTCATTGAACAGCCAAAACATGAAGCAAAATACATTTAGTAGAGCTTTAAAGATAATCATATGATATAACAGTCCCTGCACTGTTCAAACATGCAAAGTTTCTTCTGACACTCAAGGCAATCGCTTAACTGTGACATCTTGTAATACGAAAACACAAATTATAGCTATCAAACACAAGTATTAAGAAAAGATTGGACCAAACAAGTCCAAAACCTTGCAGGGTAATCTTAAATCCTGCAGCTCTGTGTCAGACACCTGGGGCTTCATTTCCAAAGGGCTTACACGGCTCTTTCTCACTAGAACTTCTCATCTCTCGCTCTCTCTCTTTGGCCACTTCTACTTCCTACATACAGCTTTTAATGGCAGGTTTCTTAAAGTTTGGGTATTTGAATATATTGTAACATCAAAATGGAACTGAGGCTGTATCTCATGCCTCCATGCAAGTAAGTCTCAGTTTCTTCACGGAAGCCCAGGACCCACACTAAGATTGCAGATTTTTATTATCAGTGAGGCAGGGTGTCCTGTAGCTCCAAGTGATACTGAATCCATGTGCAACCAAGACAGCTCAGCCCTGACCTTGATCTTCCTACCTTAATTTCCAAGTGCTAGAATTACAGGCACAATCCACCACTCTGGGATATAAGGCTCCAGCTTTTTGAAGTGATTAGAGTAGCGTTCCCTCTTTAAGTAACACAAAGGAAATAACAGTTGACCGTTCCCGGCAAAGAGAAAACCAGGGGTAATGTGCTAGTGCGCTGGATAAACAAAGCACTGAAGCATGGTTACAGCAGCGCCAACAGAGGGCTAGGAAAACGGTGGATTGGGAGGAGCTGATTCTCCACGGCTCTTCACTGTCAGGCCTTCACTTTTGAGACTACATATGTATACAGGACATGACCTAAATTGTTGTTTAGACCTCTCAAGCTTTACACTGGCACAGTGGTTGAAGAGCACTGCCTGCTCTTCTAGAGGATACGGTTTGATTCCTTGAAACCTCATAGTGACTCGGTGATCATTAAATACAGTCCCAAAGGACTCAGTGCCCCCTTCTGGCATTCTCTGACTGCAGACATGCATGTGGCACATGGACACACAGGCAGACAAAACACCCATACATATACCATAAAGCAGTAACTTACAAAAGAAGATCAGACTAAACAAAATGTCTGGAGAACTAGAGAATTTGGGATGATTAGATTCAGAACACTCTGGGCCAAGCAAGTAGCTCAGTGGTTACCAGCACTTCACATTCCTCCAAAGGACCTGGGTTTGGTTCCTAGCAACCCATAGTGGCCCACAACCACCTTTAACTCCACTTCTAGGGGATCTGACTCTTCTGGTCTCTTTTGGGCACTAGGCACACGCACTGTACACAGGCATATAAGCAGGCAAAACACTTATACATAGAAAAATTAAAACTAAGCCCTACTAAAAAGAAAACAATTAAAGGGCCTAAAGATGTGGCTCAGTTGGTGGCACAGCATGCATGAAGCCTTCAGTTCAATTCCTATTTCTTAAGAGGGGCAAGGACCAGGATATCTGTAAGCCCATCTCTTCAAAGTTGGAGGTAGAAGGATCAGAAGTCAAGGTCATTCTTGGGGACATACGGAGTTTGTGACCAGCCAGAGGTATATGAGACCCTACCACTTCAAGAAACAAGAACACAAAAAGAATCATATAAGAATACTCCAGGAAAAAGGAGAACAAAGGGTTTGGGATGCATGTTACAAGAGAATTGTGAAAGGCCACAAATATGGAACAGGTATTGATTCCATTCATACTTAAAAGAAATGTCAACCTGGGTATGGGAACTGTCTTCTGCAAGCTCTACGTGCACAATTACATGAGACATCTTTACATCCCGTGGAAACTTTCAGTATAGTGCCTTCAACTTGTGATTGTTATTACCAGAAGACACGTACATGTTTATCTTGGAGGAAGAAGACTTGTAGTATACCCAGAAATGGCTGTTTCTAAATGAAACAGGAATTTACTGTCCACAGGCAAGAATCCATAGGACCAAACGAACAGCCTTTGCTTGTCCAGTTACACTGATCATCGCACTATAGACTTAGGAGTGGCTCTAAAATTACATTTTGAGTATTAGGCTAAATACTACAACCTACACAACAGAGGTCTCACGAAAATAAAGTCTTTTGTGAAGGTATTTGTCGGGTAGGCATGGATACCTGACATCCACGATCTTATGAACAGGGAGGTGGAAACAGGATGTTCAAGGTCAGCCTTAGCCACTGAAGATCTAATCTTAAAAAATAAAACAAATTCCCTCTATAGTGAACTATTTTAGTTCCAACTGATTAAAAGGAGCTTTCGGAGAAACGCAGAAATAATGTTACATAAAAGCACTACATTTTCAGTACAAGAATTATCTGTTTATTAATACATATCATACATCGACTTGATATCTTAATCCCATCACAATACAAAAATATATTCTTTTTTCCTATCTAGACAATTAAAAATTTAGTATTGCATATATTAGCGTGATGAATGTATGTGGTATGCATGTTGGGGCAGGCACAAGAGTGCCACAGTGAGAGTTTGAAGATCAGAGAACAACATTAAGAAATCAGTTTCTCCATTCACCAAGGGTTCTTAGGATCAAACTGTGGTCATCGGGCTTGCACACAGAGCACTTTTCAATGGAGCCACCTCATCAGCAGTATCTGATCAAATTCTAACTCACAGATGGTCTCACTCCTAATCTTAAACATATTTCTACTTTTTGAGCGCTTCTTGCCACAAGAGCTCTTTATAGCTCTGACTGGCCTGGAACTCACTACTTGGATGAGGTTAGTCTTGAACTTCCTGCACCTGTCTCTAAAATACTATGATGACAGGTGTGAGCCCTCATGCTCAGCTACTTAAATGTAACGACTAAATCAGAGCAAAATACAGAAATATATGGCAATTTCTTGAAGAACAAAAATAAAGTGAAAGTGACAGATTAATTTTAAAATCTTTTAACTCTAGTAATGGACTGTCTAGCCGTGTAAAAGGCATAACCATTTGGCCTTCTATCGGCCTAGGAAAACTGTATTTTATTTTTCAATGATACACTGTAGAACTTGCAAATATGCCCAACTGAATTCTTGGTATTATAATGAGGAAATTATTCTGTGTCTTTCAGGCCATGTCTCATTCTATGCTCTGGTCTAGACTGAAGCCTCCTGCTTCAGCTTTTCAAGTATTGGAATTAAAGGTGTGGCGCACATGTCTGGCTCAAGGACATTCTGTAGGAAAGCTGATGCAGTAGCAGACTCTTTGCCTATCATGTGTGAATCCCACCGAAGAAATTAATAAATGTGGCCTCATTGCTCTTCTAGTATGCCCACCAATTTCTAACATCTATTTGCCAAACAAAAGGGCGGCCTCATTTGTAAAAGGAACACTACTACAATTTAAATCAAATATTGTTACCCACACCCTGATAGTGGGAGACATCAACACCCCACTCTCACCCATGGACAGGTCATCCAGACAAAAACTAAACAGAAATACTGGAGCTAACAGATATTATTAACCAAATGGACCTAACAAACATTTGCGTTTCCAGTGAAACACAAGAAAATATCGCTTCATCTCAGCACTGTAACAGGCCCCAGACCTAAGCATAACTGACTCCATCAGGGAAGGGCTGTTCAGGCTGGAAAACTCACCACATATGCAGCACCATGTGCCAAAAACGGAAACAAAGTTCTAATCCACCTATGTCCACAGTTATGGGAAAGTCTGTAAATCATGCTTTTGAGCTTCTATAGCTCTGCTTCTGGCTAACTGTTGGTTTTAACAGAAGTATATCAACCCAGAACATGGTTTTTGTGCCTAAAAGCACAACAGCACTCGAGAGGCAGAGGCAGGCGGATCTCTGTGAATTCAAAGCCACCCTGGTCTACAGATTGAGTTTCAGGATAGCCAAGGCTACACAGAGAAATCCTGTCTCGAAAAACAAAACAAAAACAAAAGGTGTCTTCTTCCCTGCTCCTGTGGGAACCATTTTAGGGTTGGCAAGAGACGTGGCTCTAGAGGGGATCCCAGGTGTCCACGGGGATGTCCCCAGCTAGGTCCTTGGGCAGCAGAGGAGAGGGTGCCGAAACTGTCCTTGTCCCACTATCACACTGAGGATTATCTTGAATATCACTATAAAATCTTCGTCCAGCTACAGATGGAGATAGAGACAGAGACCCTCACCAGAGCAAGGGACTTAACTCCCAAGGTCCAGTTGAAGAGCAGAAGGAGGGAGAAGATGAGCAAGGAAATCAGGACTGCGAGGGGTTGGTCCACCAACTGAGGCAGTGTGCCTGATCTAATGGAAGCTCACCAAATCCAGCTGGACCGGATCTGAACGAGCATGTGATCAAACCGGACTCTCTGATTGTGGCTGACAATGGGGGCTGACTGAGAAGCCATTGATAAAGGCACTGGAACTCGTTTCTACTGCATGTTCTGGCTTTTTGGGACCCTAGTCTATTTGGATGCAAAGCTTCCTAGACCTGGATGTAGGGAGTTGGGCCTTGAACTTCCCACAGGGCAGGGTTCCCTGCCCTCTCTCAAGCTGGGAGGGGGAGGGAGGAGAGTATGTGGGGGAGTTGGAAGGGATTGGGAGGAGGGAAGGAAGTGTAAATATAAAATAAAATTAAAAAAAAAGAAAAGCAGGAAAAAAAGTGCATGCTGAAGAAGACTTGATGCTATACTCAGATCCCAAATAAGCAGTGTAGTCCCCGGCTGGCTAATAAAGACTTTCTATTGGATTGAACCCATGTCCCAGCATCCTCTATGGTAACTATCCAAAACATTACTCGAGGTCTCACAGAGTATCCAGAGACCGAACCTCTACACCAGGGGTTTCAGAGCCCCTTGGAAGGAAGAGGAGTCCAGTAGTCAGGCAACTGCTAGGGGGCTGGGAACCTGAAATATTCCAGGTCCCCAGGTGTCATAGTTAGGATTTTAAGTTTGTAAAGAGACACCATGACCACAGCCACTCTTATAAAGGAAAACAGTTCACAGGGGCTGGCTTACATTTCATAGGTTTAGTCCATTATCATCACAGAAAGAGAGAGAGAGAGAGAGAGAGAGAGAGAGAGAGAGAGAGAAGCACAGTATCATGCAGGCAGACATGGTGCTGGAGAAGGAGCTGAGAGTTCTATATCTTGATTCACAGCAGCAGGAGAAAGAGACACACAGATCTGCCTCCACTATGACACACTCCAACAACGCCACACCTCCTCCTACTGCCATTCCTTATGGGCCAAGCATTCAAAGACACGAGTCTATGGGGGCCAATCCAATGCAAACCAACACATATCTTGCCCCCCCCCACAAGTTTGTAGCCATACCATAATGCAGAAATTCATTCAGTCCAACTTTTTAGAAAGATTAAAGATAACTGCAACAACAACAGTTGCCCCAGATATTAGAAAAGTGTTGCAAAAACTAAAAAAGATTAAAAGTATAAATAGGTTTCAGTTGCTGGAGGTAGTTTAAAAGGTGTTTACCAATGAAAACTGATTGCAAAAAAAGAACTTTTGCATAAACTCACAGCCAACTTCACTTTCTCGGATAATGAGACACAGTGAAACTCATAGATCCCCAATAAAATTTTGGTATCTTAACATCTGTCAGAAGACTATAACCTAGCAGAAAGTTCTACCTCCAATCAAAAGATAAGCAATATCCAATGACCCTGGAAACAAAGGGGGAATTTGAAGTCTAAACTGTCTGTCTTGAAGAAACAGGCATCCTGGCACCCTGCTAGTCACCTTGAAACATGCCTCTCTTACCTATAAAGAAACCTGGGTCTTCTGATCCTCTTGAGTCTGATTCTTCCAGAGAAACGGGTGTTCGCTCTCCTGAAAGATGCATTCTTTAGCCTCCCATTGGCAAAGGCGAATTATTCTATATTTGCTTTTAAATGATCAGACCCAGAGGAAGCTTGCAGTGGGCAACACACTGTACAAGGTCGCCCCAGGAGGTAAACACACTAAATGCAGAGTTCTTATCTTTCCTTCACAGGTTTTTTTGTTTTTGTTTTTGAAAACACATTAAAAAGGGGCCATTGAGGGATTGACTACAAGAGTTACAGGGCTTGGGTTACCAAATACTGGCTAAGAAAGCCCAAGGTTATAGAAGCCTACCTACCTTGGCTACCAGTTGAAGGGAAGCAAAAGGAGCCTGTCTCAAAGTAGGAATGCTGTCATCCTTCAGATACCAATACCAAGGACTGTGAAAAATGCTCAAGAGTTCCTAGGTGCAGCTGGGTATCACTGCCTCTGGATTCCGGAGTTTCTGGAAACACACCAGCACAAACGAGGGACACTGAGTCCCTAATGTGAACTGAGACATAAAAAAAGCCACTTTCAAAACAGCTATAACTTCCATTTCAGCCACAGAATTTCCAGATGTCTCAAAACCTTTTCATCTGTTTCCCCAGGAAGCACAGGCAAAAGGGTTTTAACCCAAATTTTGGGGCCATGAAAATGCCTTGTGACATACCAGTCCAAATTATTAGACCATGTAGCCACAGGCTGGCCCACCAGTCTGAGAGCTGTATAATGAGAAGGAAACAAACAAGCTAACTCTGGGTCAAGCTCTTATACCCACAACAAACAACATAGTTGAGAGCTCTTCTGAAGGAAAGGGTACAGGTAAGAGAGTAAGACTACCAAGAACTCTAGGAAAACAAACTTCACCAATATCTGGCTGATTGCGGGAGTATAAAAGTACTTGCTAGTTTCTGTACATACCCATTCTGGGTTGGTAGAAGTGGTCCAACCCAAACTAAACCTACTCAAATAATAGCTTAAAAAGGTCCTCCAGGAACTGGCCTTCTGATTTGGCCTCCTCCTAGGAAAGGAGTCCAACAATACACTTTTATAGCCAAAATATTTCAGTTAATAGTTAAATCTGTAGGTATAGACTGGACACTCATTCTGCATACATACGTCAGAGTTCTGGCTAGGGAAAAAGAATTAACAAGAGAGAAGACAACAACGGAAAGAACAAAACTCACCGGAGTCTACCAAAGAATGGATAGGCCTCTACCTTTCCTTTGCTGGTGGTATGACAAGAACTTAAGTCTTTGAAGAAATAAAATGAAGAGGATATCAGAAAATGGAAAGAGCTTCCATGCTCTTGGATAGTGAGGATCAACACAGTAAAAATGGCAATCTTACCAAAAGCAATCTACAGATTCAATGCAAGCCCCGTAAAAATCCAAACACAATTCTTCACAGACCTTGAAAGAACAACACTCAATTTCACATGGAAAAAGAAAAAAAAAAAACCCAGGATAGCCCAAACAATCCTGTACAATAAAGAAACTTCTGGAGTCATTGCCATCCCTGACCTCGAGCTCTACTATAGAGCTACAATAATGAAAATAACTTTATTTAGACAAAAAGGAGAAAATGTAGAATATTATTTTAAGGGGGATGTGAGGTGAGCTAGGTCAGCTGTTTGCTGTTCAGCCTCTCTAGGAAGCAGGATTCTACCTCAACCTTTCAATCAGGAGTCTTTATCAGAACAGATTTAGGTAAGTTCTCTTAGTAGCTTTGAAAGAGTTAGTGCCTAAGGGAACAGAATTTCCTTAGCTCTTGGGCCTCAGCTGCTGTTGACAGTAAGTAGCTTAAAAGGTAGCAACCCTTAAAAAAGAAGACAACACTGATCAGTTTCTAGGGGGCTGAGAACTCATTTTTGGGGAATTAGCCAGGTTTTGCTATGAAACTGAGACAAGACAAAGGAAATGCGCCAGTTTCTTCCCCAGCCATACCTCGGGCGAGCTGTGGAAAAATGTGCTACGATTTTCAGCTTTGTAAAGGGAAACTTTGATTAAAAAAGTTGTTGGAGGTCACCAAAAGAATACACAGTAATGACAACTAGAATTTAACAAGCTGAGCCACTAGACATTGGTGGGGAGCCCTACTTGGCAAATGAATGACTGGTTGTTCCTGCCTGTAATGTTCTCAAGTGACTTTATTTATTTACCTCCCTAACAAGAACAGCTGTGGGGTTCTTTCCACAACCTTTGATTGCTTTACACTTTCTGGGCATAAGTCTATCTGTGAGTCCTTAGAAGGATGACTTCTTAAACTATAAAATGTTAGTGAACAAAGCATGCTTTCTCAGCCAGGTTTCCAGCTGAGGCCTCAGCAAATTCAAACAGACTCGTCGTCCTGGAGACAGAGTGCTCTTCTGAGGACAATTCCGGGAGTCTTCAAGGTCAGGCATGAAATAACTTTAGTGCCAGTTTTTCACTCACAAAGAGAACCTGGCAGATATCATGAAGACACAACTCCTTGTCTCAGTAACTGACTTTCTGCACTTATTCTTATGTTATAAAATTCAAGGTTTAACTAACTATTTATACAATAGAAAAATGCATCTTAAGATTTGGGATACTCTCTAGGTCACTGTCTTTGCCCTGTGCCTTTCTGCCTGCTTTACAGACAATAGACATCAAGGAAGCTGGCGGACACCTGAGCATCGTCATCGTTACCATCAGTATGAAGTTTTAAAGCCTGGGAGAAAAATTTTCTGAATCCTTGTGTTTATAGCATGGCTTTGTCCCTATTGTTTATTTAAGGAATATAATATGACACTCAATAGCTCTTATATTGGCTAGGGTTTTTTTGAAAGAGAATTTTTTAAGAAACAGTAATAAAGAAAGTTACTTTCAGATCGATCATGTGAGCCTGTTTATTTCATAAAAGGCTTTTTCAATAGATAAGATTTTTTTTCCCCCCCTAAACCTTTGCTACTCTGAAGCTTTCTTTTTATTACCCTGGAGCAGATCTGGGAATTCTGCGATTAATAATGCACCAGAAATCTATGGTCTCTTTAACTATTATTCTGTAGAAAGAGCTCATCAATGGAAATACAGGCCTCTACTTCCCTTATGTCTTTTCCTTTGGGAAATTTTGTGTGGACTTTACTGGAGAATGAGGGTGTATACAACGGAGCCTCTTTAAACAAAATAATTCTTTGGAAAAATCTGTGCCACTGTGGAACCATATAAAATGATCACTCTGCCTGCTTCCACATACGCTAACACCAAGCTGCTAAAAAATTTTGATAAATAACATATGCTTGATGAATAAGGTATATTTGATAAATAAGATTTGTTTGATAAAAATGTATATTTAAAAATCGAAATTTATAAATTCCTAAGGTCTACTCAGGTTCACAGTACTATTTGTCTATCTTAGTCTTTGCTTATTTTAAACTTTAGCTATTTGGATAAATTGTGCAATATTGTATAATGGAGTATCTGGTCCCTGGAGAAAATCCTTTTCCCAAAGTCAGGAATTTAAACAGTAGCCCCATTTCCTCAATGGGTTGGAGAAAGTTCTGCCTACTAAAATGGGAGTAATTCTCCCTACCTCTGGCAAGAGGAACTCAAGGCTCTTCCATTAACATTAGAGTGTGGTGTGTATAACTTGTCCGGGCTGGCCTCCTCAATCAATGCATTTCTAACATCTATTCCCCTTCATAAGGAAAAGAAACACTACTACAGCTCAAATCAAATATTGACCCTCATGGACTGAGAGTGGGAGGTGTCAATACCCAGGTCTCTCCCGTGGAGAAGCCACCCAGACGAAAGCTAAGCAAAAATACTGAAGCTACCAAACATCATAAACCAAATGGACCTAAGTGCTATTTACAGGACGCTTCACCCAGCCCCTCCCTCTGTGCCACTCTAGGCACAGAAGCGCTTCCTTCTACTGTTGCTTGAGCCCCGCTCTCACACAGCATGGTTCCTGGGGGGGGAGGCACCAGGCCACCGGGCTACACCCACAACTCACCATCACCTAAGAACAAATGCATGGGGGGGAATAGTTCCCAGGTGAGCATTCCCTCCATTTTGTGCCTGCTCTAAGTAATTCCAGGGAAGGAGAAAACCGAAACGAACCAAAAAGAAAAGATTAAGTTCCACTATTTTCTATTTCATAATTTCTGTCTCTTTTTCAATCA
Source organism: Myodes glareolus (assembly GCF_982192425.1). Taxonomy (NCBI): domain Eukaryota; kingdom Metazoa; phylum Chordata; class Mammalia; order Rodentia; family Cricetidae; genus Myodes; species Myodes glareolus. The sequence goes on along the minus strand of NC_142033.1, from coordinate 107,038,119 downwards.
GTGATCTCTAACGCCCACCACTCTCTTTGAAAAGAGTAAAATCCCTGCCCCTGTGGTAGGCAAGGGCACTGCTGCCAGGCAGCACAGCCTGGAAAGAACAGATACTCCCTTCTTTCCAAGGACATTTAAGGAATTTCACTAAGTTCTTTTTAGAAAGATTACCCAGTCAGTCAGGGTATTAGAAAAATGTTATATAAGTTTAAATTTTTTTAAAGTAAAAGAAGGTCCCAGCTGCTGGAGGCAGTTCAAAAGATGTTTAACTAACAACAACTGACAGGAACTTCTGCACAAACTGAAGGTCACCTTCACCTTCTCTGATAATGAGACGCGGTGAGACTTAGAGATACCCAGCAAAAAATTTGGTATCTACCCTCTGTCAGAAGAATATCTCCTAGCTGAAAGTTAGGCCTCCAATCAAAAGATAAATAACACCAAATACCCTGGAAACAAAACAGGTAAATGAAGTTCATATTGCCTGGTTGATGAGACAAGCATCCTGGTCTGTCAGTCACACTGGAGCATGTGGCTCCTGCCTATGAGGAAACCTGGTACCTCTAATTCTCGTGAGTCTGTTTCTTCCAGAGAAGCGTGTGTACTGGCTTGGACCTGGAAGATGCATTCGCCATCCTCTCATTGGCAGTGATGCGTCAACCATCTTTGTTTGTAATTGCACAGATCCGGGGGAGGTTATAGTCGGCAACTAACCTGGACCAGGTTGTCCTGGAGTTAAGGACACTAAAAGCAGAGTGACTTCCCCTCCTCCAGGTTTCCTGGGAAAACAGACTATAAAGACCACAGAGGGACTCCTGAGGGTTTACAGACCTTTGGCTACAAGATGTTAGCTAAGAAAGCCCAACTTTGTAGAAGCTGCCTATCTGGCTACCGACCGAAGTGGGAGATAAAAGGAACCTCAGAGCGGGATTGCTGCCATCCTTCAGATCCCAACCCCAAAGACTAAGAAATGGTAAAACAGTTCCTAGGTGCAGCTGGATATGGTTGTCTCTGGATACCAGAGTCTGTGGAAATGGAAGGCCTCTATACACCAGTACAAAGGGGCCCTGGGCACCTAATGTGGACTGAGACTCAACAAAACGAATTTAAGGCTTTAAAAACAGGTCTGATTTCCACTCCAGGCATAGAATTTCCAGATGTCTCTAAACCTTTTCATCTATTTGTTCAAGAAACAGAAAACAAAAGGGGTTTTAACCCAAACTTTGGGGTCATGGCAATGTCTAAATGATTGAACCTTGTAGCCAGATGTTGGCCCATCTGTCTAAGAGCAATGGCAGCTAAAGTTAGTTTAATGCAAAACAAAACAAAACAAAACAAGTTAACTCAGGGTCAAGATCTTATCCACATACAGAAAGTACCACCAGCCAAAAGAAAACAAAGGCCTAATCCACCAAAGTGCATATTTACAGGAAGTCTCTACATGTACTAACCTTGCTTTTTAGTCTATAGTTCTGCTTCTGACTAATTGTTCTTGTTAACTGAAGTATGTCAACCCAGAACATGGTTTCTGTGCTGGGAAAGGCTCAGGGCTATGCTGGGATACAAGAACAGCCAGTGTAGCTGCAGGTCAGCTAATAAAAACTCTCTCTTGCCTTAAATCCATGTTCCAGCAAACTTCTCTGGTGAAGATCACAACAAGCACTCATGAATCTTTCTCCGTAACTGACCACATATTCAGGCACAAAGCAAGGCTCAACAGATAGAAGAAAGCTGAAATAAGCCCTGCATCCTGTCAGACCACCACAGAGTAAAGCTGGATATCAACAGCAGAAGAATCAGGAACAACATGTGGACTCTCAGGACATCTCTAATAAATGAAAAATGGGTTAAGACAGAAATAAAGACAGAAGTGAAAGTCTTGCTAGTGATAACCATGCCACAGACTGAATGCTTTCTCAAGGGACTGGAGAGGTGGCTCAGCAGCTAAGAGCACTGACAGCTCTTCCAGATATCCAAAGTTCCATTCCCAGCAACCACACAGTGATTCACGATCATTTGTACTGGGATCTGATGCCCTCGCCTGGAACAAAGACACACATGTAGACAAAGCACTCATATACATAAAATAAGCATCTTTAAAAAAATCATTGTTTTCTAGTAACCAAGAACACCCCCCCCCCCAAATACAAAATCAGTCCTCTGCTCTTTCATTCACACTTATCTTATTTTCCAGGACATGTACAGAATACAGAGAGATAATATATTACACAACCTGTCTTCCTGACTCTTCTCTTGCTGTGAAGAAGCACTATGATCAAGGCTTCTCTTATAATGGAAGGCTTTTATCTTGAGGGTTGATTATAGTGACCGAGGGCTAGTCCATTCTCATCCTGAAAGGAAGCTTCACAATGGGCAGGCATGGGGCTGAGGGTTAAAACCTGATACACAGGCAGGTGGCAGGCAGGAAGAGACAATTGTCTTGCACTGGGTTTCTGAAACCTCAAAGCCCACCTACAGTGACACACCTAAATCAACCAGACACATCTACCCCCAGAAGGGCAGACCCCCTAATTTTACTCAATTACTTCCACTAATTGGGGCCAACTATTCAAAGATAGGAGCATGAGGATGCTGAGTAAATATAAACCACGACAGGAATACAGTCTATGAAGAAAGAGCTCTAAAGGAAAAGAGTGAAAGACACTAAGAAAAACAGACAGAGAGGAAGACGATAAGACAGAGAAAAAGAGACAAAGAGACAAACAAAAGGAAAAAATTATTTCCTCCAAATAGCGGGAGTCAACTTCTTTGGCTGGTGACAGGCTTCTTTAATATAACCTTCCCTACCCCATCTAAGAAGAGATTAAACAATTCAAGGCCTCCAAACTTCTTTTAAATCAACATCTTTTCTCTGAGTGCATGGCATGATCCCTTGTTTCCCTCCGTACCCAGTTCACTCAGAGAACTCTGGGAACCTTGGATCAGGTCTGGTGGAAGCAATGAAGGCATCAGTCTCTTGGTGTGCCTAAGTGTGGTTGTTGTAGATGACGCCATCTGGAAGCTGCAAAGTGGATGTTTCGTCACACAAGGTTACAGAAGTTTTAAATTCTATTTACCTTTCTGTTTTTGTAGTTGTTTCTCCAGACAGGATGTCTCTCTGTAGTCCCTGGCTGTCCTGGAACGCGCTCTATAGAGCAGGCTGACCTCTGCTTCCCAAGCACTGGATTTAAACGCATGCACCACCACCGCTGATTTAACTATTTTAACAAATTAAGCCCGAAAGTCTTCTGCAAACATGGAGAGTCATAAATCTGTCTGATAACAACGGACGTCCTGCACGGTAAAAAGGACGTTCACACGCAAAAGCTCAGGTTCCTCCAGGCTCTGCGCACGCCGCGGAGCGAAATCACTCAGAGGTCCCGCTTCACCGCGGGAGTTGCAAGGACCTCGGGGGGCAAAGGGTTCCCACCGCCGGTTCCCACAGACCCGGGAGGACCCCACACCGGCTCCCGCGGTTCCTCCCGTCTGGGGACGGCGGCCCTTGCTCACCATGGCGGATTCCGAGCTCGCCCCGCTCTCCCCACAGCTCCTGGCTCCGGGCAGCAGGTCACAGCGTAGCTAATGGAACAGAACAACCTTCCTCAGTCCAGAGACAAGGTGCTTACCGAAAGGCGAACCGGAAGTGCCCTCCCATTCTGACTGACAGTCCATCTGGAGGTTCTGATTGGCTACTGAGGCCTGAGTGCCAGGAGCGGCGTCCTTAGGGATCAAGTGTTGTGAAGAGATGCAGGACAGAGGTTCCCAGCCCTGGCTTCCACCCCAGACCTGCAGAGACTGACATTGCCGCAGAACTAGGGGCTGGACTGCAAAGTCTTCCCTGAACAATCCCTGCACTCAGTAGGACTCTTTTCTAGGACATTAGTGAGGTTTTGCTATGAAACTGAGGAAGGACAAAGGAAACCGGCCACTTCCTGAGCTAGATATCTCAGGCCCACTGTGGAAAACGGGCTGATTTTCATTTTTGTAGAGAGAAAATTTGATTTAAAAAAAAAATGCGCTAATCTGCATTCTCTTAAACCGTTATTCTATGGAAAAAGCCCATCAGTGTGAACACAGGATTTAGAGAACTAAACCCTACGTGGTCAGAGTGAGCTTGTTACTTCTCACACCATGTTTACTGTAGAGCCTCAGACTCTGATGACAAAATTATTCATATTTTACTGCTCACTTGACATACAGCTCTACAGATTTATTTTTCTGCCAATTCTGCAACATTAGTGAAAATAAGTAAACCAAATTAAGAATACTTATTTTTACATCATGTTCCTAGTGTTTCATTTTCTTTGTCAGGGTCTCACTCTGTAGCCCTCGCTGAACAGGACCTCACTATGCAGACCAGGCTAGCCATAAAGATCAGTTTGCCTCTGATGCAGAGGGCTCAGATTAAAGGCTGCACTACCATGCCCAACTTCTATTCATTCTGCCCATTTATTTATTTTTTTAAATCTAAACCCAGTCAGAGCTGGATTTGGGTAATAAAGTCCCTGTGAAATATTTTTTTTTAAATGGAGAGAGAATTTCTGCTGGACACATCTTGACAGGCAGAATGGACTCCAGAGCATTTCAGTTTCTAGGTCAGCCCTGTAAGTTTGGGACATGCCTTCACACACGCTGACTGGAAGTCAGAGCTCTGCTGTTGTGCACTCTTCCGTCTTCCTGCCCAGGGCCCACTAAAGCCATTTGGGCTGCACTGCTGCACCATGAGCTCGCCCAGATGGTCCAGGACGTTGAATTTCCTTGTTATACCTTTGCTTGATTTTCGTTCAAAGTTTTTTTGTTAATCTTGTTTTTCCCTCATAGTGGGAATACCTCAATATTAAAGGTCTCTTGATGGGAAATGAGTTTTTCTTTTTCTCTAATAGAAGGAATAACACAAAAAATCAATGATCCCTTCATGGGAGAAAAAAAAATGAAAACAAGGCCAACTTCTCATACAAAACATTCACAACCAGGGCTTATGGTACTAATCCAAGGCAGTTTAATTTCCAGAAGTATTAGTCATTCATTATACAAAGATTGTTCTCTCCTCTTAATCCTTTAGTTAGTGCTTAAATGAATGCTTAATTTTCATTGTAAATAAGATAACAGAGAAAATAAATAGTTTTGACCTACATCATTGGGTATAATTGAATGAAAAAAAAAGAAATAAAAAGGACAGGAAAGAACATGGCTGCTCCTAAGTGTGGTGAAGGAGAAAGTTTATTACTGATACCTGGGAGAGCATAGTGAGAGTCCAGAGTAGACATGGTCATACCGAGAAGGGTCATGTGTAGAGAGGGGGAGGGGAATAAAGCTAGAAAAGAGGGGGTCCAGGAACAGCAGCCAAGAGACCAAAGGTAAAAAAGGTGCATGTAGTCAAAATGTCTGAATTTTATAGGAAATTCCCTCTGGGGGGAAAGGCAGCCCTGCCCCTGGCCTGGAGAGTTCAGGGTGGAGGGCAGGAAATTCCAGCCACACCTGTAGGGACTGAGGCTGCTAGGAGGACCTGGTGTCTGCGACCAGCTTTGATATTTTAAATAGGCAACTCAGCCTTTTGCTCCAGGATTGAAATGTGACCTCCTGGACTTTTGCTGACAATAAATGAATGATAACGATGATGTAATTGTCTTACTAAGGCTTTCTATTCCTGTGAAGAGACACCATGACCACAGCATCTCTTAGAAAGGAAAACATTTATTTGAGGTGGTGGTGTATACTTTCAGAGATTGGGTCTGTTGTCAAAATGGTGGGGAACATGGTGGTGTGAATGCAGACAAGGTTACATTTTGATCAGAAGGCAACAGTAAATGGTCTCAGACCCTGGGCTATACTTGGAGCATGTGCTACCTCAAGCCCACCTCTATAACGACAAACTTCCTCCAAGAAGGAGGAAGAAGGCCACACTACCTGCTAATGGTGTTATTCCCTTTGGGGGCCATTTTCTTTCAAACTAACACAGAAATCATTTATGACTACCTCTTCTTGGCATTGGAGCATCATATCAGGGGACCCAAAAAGTTGGAATGTTGGCCAAATCTGAGAAGAAGAGGTTGTTTCACTCATTGTCCAGGTTCTGCAAGACCATTTGGAGTTACAGACATGCAGGCAGTATTTGGAGCAGTTTGCAGTCTTTAATTACTTGAAAATCTTCCGGAATATATGGAGCAGAACACAATGTTAAGGGGACTAAGGAAATTCTTTTCTTAGGTGTACCTTTGAAACCTTTAGATTCATGGCCCTGGTTGCTTGGTGAGGGGAGTCCCGAGACCAGGGAAAAGGAAAGAGGTTCTCAGCACAGATTACAAACAGTGGTAATGCTAAAATGTTTCAAACTTGTACCTCATTTTATAAACAAGGCCATTTGACATGTTAGATATGAATTCAAGCCTATTCCCTGAAATTTACAAGAATTTGTTTTAAGTTTATAAAATGAGGTACAAGTGTTAAACGTCTTAGCATAATTACTCTTTTGTAATCTACTAAAATCCATACATGGAAAGAGCAGTGGACTCAAGCTTCTGTGTCATAGTAAAAGATTGGGGACCCAGAAATGATTCTGGGTTAGAAACATGAACACCCTTTAAAGTGAGCTCAGGTAGGACAGAAACCTTCAGAGATGAAGGGCCAATGCTCACTCGACCATGATTTTCAGACCAGGAAAAGCAGGGCCTCTTCCTTCTGTCCGGAAGACTGGGTGTATACACACGAGACAGTGCTTTTTAGCACAATGAGGAACACTTTTCAGTCTATACTTAGAAAGCATTCAAGGAGAATTTAAAATCTTGAGCTTGTGACCTTGATAATAGAAGGAGTGCATTGCCAGAGCTAGGTTAATGGCTTATCAGAACTCCATTGATTAATGTTAAACCTCTAAGACAGGAAGAGAAAGAGCATTTTTCATTCTTTTTATATACTTTAAATCACTTTATTACCCCTTAAGCTTTCACATGCTCAGATCTTGCATAAATGTGCCTTTACACACCTTAAACACTTTCTAATACACTAACACCATGGGTCTTCAAAGCTTAAGTTTTAAATATTACACCCTTTTCAGTCCAAGTATTCACCAGGAGACTTGGGTGGTTGATTGTAGCCTTTGCCAAGTGAGTTCCTTCAATTGAGAGCACTCAATGCAAATTAGTGTAAAGGAATAGTTAAAAAGTTACGTTGAAATCTGCTTTGGCAATTTATCCCTTTTCTGTAATCTGCCCTGGAACTCACAAAGATCAACCTGCATCTGTCACCTGAGTGCTGGAATTAAAGGCATGCACCTGGCTGCCCCTGAATATTTTAACTGACTCTGTTGATTTGCATGATAGATTTTTGGAAGGACTAGAAAGTATTAGAGTTTTATAATCACAATTGATAGCTTTGGAACCATTTACGTATTCTCATCTAAAATGGGCATCTTTAAAAAAGACTGAGGTTCAACATTGACCGACTTCATATCTAAATTAGTACATAAAGGACAGAGATTCACTAATAATAGAATTATTAGTGACCTAATGAGAGAGGATTGTGCAGAAGGATTGTGAATATAGAGAGGATGGAGTAGAAGAAAGTCTTGGGAATGAGGTCCTTGAGACTGGAGTCTGGTTAACAGAAAGTTGGAATGGATGAAACATGAGGACTTTGGAGATAGAAATGGTAGACAAGAGTTGGAAAAAAGGCTTGATGTGCTCCTTCCCCTCAGCTTCCTTGCTTTAAAAATAATAAATAAATAAATCCAATCTTATTGAAACATGACAGTAACACAGAACCACTGGTACCTCCATCTCTAAAAAAATATTGGCAGGAAAAACCTAGACAGTAGGGAAGTCAGGAACTATGATTGTTATTGTAAAGGGTAGTACCTATAAAATTTCTTAGTCCTAATGAATCCTCTGTTTATTTTTATATCTTCTTTTGAAATTTTGGAAGCAACAACAGCTCTCAAAAATATTTTAGATTAGAATGGCTTTTGTACAATGTTTAATCCCTAAGGTTATAAAGTTAAACTCAAGTTAACAAAAATTAACTCAGAGATGTATATCTAAAACTGTAAAATCCTAATCATATAAAAGCTACTTACAACCTTATAAGCTGTTAAGAATAATTAAGACATGTAAATTAATGGTCAACACAATCACCATATAAATGATCAAATCCTTTAATGTGCTCAAACTAAGTTTCCAGTCATTCTAAGTATAAACATGATTCTTTTAAAAAGATGAGTTTTACTCTTCTATATATGTCAAAATTTTGCCTAATGCAATTAACTAAAAACAAAAAATTAGTTTGCTTAAAATCAGGTATATTTAATAGCTAGTTGTTTGATCAAATTATGCATTTAGTCAATAATTTGGTAGGAACAAAAGCAAAATAAGAAATTTTATCTTTTTTTATTACAACATCATTTTAAAACTATTATTTTTGTACAACAAAAATTGTTCATTCCATACTATTAATAACTGGCATGTCACATTAATATATCACCAAAGATCTATTTTTCAGAGAGTCTTTATCAAGTCTTTACAAATATACTCAAAGGTTATTGCCTAAAGTTACATCTTAAAATCCCAAGCCAGGTGTGGTGGTGTAAATCTTGGAGTATATAGGTTAGAAAGAAGGATTGGTGACCAAAATGTCTGGATTAAATACAGAAAAGCCTCTGGAGAAAGGGCAGCTGAACCATTTGGCTGGAGAGTTCAGGGTAAGGGGTGGAGTATGGTATCCATAACCCTGTAGGGACTGAAGGACGCTGGGAGAATCTGGTGGCCAGGTCCACCTTTAATAAGTTAAATAGGAACATCAGCTGTTTGTCCAGGATTTGAAACTTAAAAATGCTCTTTATCTTTTTTCACTACTGAATATTTGGCTGTGCCTTTTGAGTTCCTTTCTGGAAACTCTCAGTTTATTATAAAAAAAAATGCAGCATCTGAAATAGAGCAGGTTATTAGCTTATTAAATAATGTGACTACTAAAGCAAAAGCTCATAGAATAATCTTTTACTGATAACGAGACTAAAGGTAAATTGTTCCACATTGTTAATGACTTGCCAGTCACTTTAACATGTTATTAAAGACATATCTAAAAAAAGGGTCTAGACTTTATAAAAAATAATCCATGGATACTGCCTTAAGATATATCTTAGAATCCTAAGCAAGATGTGGTGGTGCAAATCTTTAATCCCAGCACTAATAAGGCAGAGGCAGGCTGATCTCTTTGAGTTCAAGGACACCTTGGTCTACAGAGTGAGTTCCAGGACTGCTAGGCCTACACAGATAAACCATGTCTTCCATAAGATGAACTGAGGTCATCAGACCTATCACAATCATATTCAGCCACTGATAAAAGTCTCTGCAATTCATTGGTAGCACCAATTTACTTCAAGGGAATGATGGGCATCGAAGAGGCGCCTTACAAAGCCTGCTAACCATTTAGAGGCAGAGACAAGTTAAACTCTGTGATTTCGAAGCCAGCCTGGTCTACGTAGAAATTTCCAGGACAGCCAAAGGTACACAGTGAGATCCAGTCTCAATTAAACAAGCATGCAAAAACTATTCAGGGGCTCCCTCTGGATTTCTCCATAGAGTTAAGCATTCACTACAATTCTGTACTTGTCTATCATAAACTAGAGTGAGACTTTTTAAACAGTAAAGTTAATATTTCAAGAAAGAAATGCATTTTTGACAAGTTATTGATGACAGATCAAAGAATTCTTGCAAAAGTAAAGTAAATGGTGATTGTGAAAATAATACAACAACCCTCAACAATAATAAAATGATGGCGTATAAAAAGATTAGTGAACAGATAAGATTACTTGTTACTTTTGAAGAGGTCCTAGACCAATGTCCAGCATTAACTGGAGTCTCCCAACTGTTCCTAACATCAGGTTATAGAACTCAATGCTCTCCACTGACCTCAGTAAATACCAAGCAGACAAGTGGTACACATTCATATTTATAAGCAGAAGATTCACACAAGGCCAAGCGGCCTCTTTCAACAAATTGGTGCCAACATGGTTGACTAAAATCCACTTAAAACTTGAGAGGGCTTGAAAAAGAATTGGAGACACAAAAACACAGAGCTTCTTGCTGTTTACTGGTGGCACGCCACAGCACCTTTAAGAGAGGTTTTTCTAACTCATTGGTAGCAGAAAAAAGCCATGACCTTTTTTAAATGCTGACTTTCTGGGCCATGCTGCCAGCATGACCTCTGACTCTTTCAGGAGGTCCAGCTATTAAGCGTTTAAATGGTTTTTGTGAGCAGAATGCTATAATTGTTTAATGGCATGACATAGACCCATTGCATACTTGGAACTGGAGCAATGTGCACAGTTTCCAGAGTTGGTGAATGGACTTCCACCGTGTTGGACTGTGCAGAGCAAGTAGGAAGTACCGTATATATCCTAGTAATGCTGCAGCTTAAGTTTTTAAGAGGCACTTAGCATTTTAAGAAGCAGTGCTGGTCAGAAAATAATTATAAATACATAGTAAACAGAAATTCAGATGAAAAGAGCCGCTAAATGAGACACAGTGTTAAAAAATGTATGTAGGCTTGGGAGAGAGAAGAAAAAGTATAGAGAGTTATAAAAAGAAGTAAATGATTTTTTCAAAAAGGTAAAGCCTTTAAAGAGACAGAGTACAGACAGTCATAGATTAAAGGGATTAAAGAAAAATAAGCCACTTAAAGATGGAATATGATCATAGAGTCTAGATTATGTATATTATTGTGTTTCCTTTGAATTTCTTGACCGTGAAGGAGCTAAATACAGAGAGACATTTCATTGTATGGGCTGCTAAGCTAAATCAGCATATATGTTCTAAACGTACCATGATTTCCGAATTTGGGTCAAAGGATATGCCGCTTTGAAAAAGAGGTTTTTCTTAAGTTTCCACAGAGGATGAGAACCTGTGGATTCATTCCAGGCTAATGTGGTTTGATTCACCAAGACCTCCTGAGAGGTCACTGGGAACACCACCAAAAATTACTTTGCCCAACAAAAAGAGGAAGCAGTTTGAACAGAACTACATCCATATTTCCAAATATTGTTTATAAATGCTTGTTTATATTTAAAGTGGGATATGCTATAGAGATTTGCATGGGTGTGGATCTTGGTTTATTGATACAAATTTAAGGTCAGTTTTGTTATATTGTATATATGTATTTCTGTTCTTGATTATGGTATTACATTTGTGTAACTCATTTAAACATTTAATGCATAATTAAGAAATATAGGTTAATAGAAAATAATTTATAATATGCAAGCTTGTAGTCATGTTAGGTTTACCAGATATATAGAGATATATTTCAGTTACGTATTCTTCAAATTTTTCAAAGACCTTCAGAATATGGCATTTAAAATGTTTTAAGAACTTAGGACTTTTCGACAATGAGATACATCTGCTCCTGGCAGCACCAATTACTTCAAGAGAAAGATGGGCATTGAAGAGGCTCATGAAGTTTAATAGCCATTTTGGCAAGAAACTGCTCTTGCCTGGACTGCTTGATGGTATAATGTATGAACTGGACATGCAGGACCCACAGAGAAATGATTGCTAAACTTGCCTAAAGGTAAGACTATTCTTCAGGGTTCCTGCTTCATGAAAGAGTCTGCCAGACATTCTGCAGGACACAGAAGAAAGTGACTGACAAGCTGTCAATATAGGAAGAACTGTCTTTGAAATTTCCTGCTTCGTGGAAAAGTCTGCAAGATACTATGGGCCTGTCAACTGAAAATGTATGCCTTAATGGTACAGAAGAACTTTGGGTGACTGTACAGGCAGCAAGATGTCTCTGTTAATTTTAGAGTTTGGGAAGTTGCTTACAATGCACTTCCAGTTTACTTAGGTAATATATCCTTCTGTAGTCTTTGATGGGGTTGAAGAATTTATAGTTATAGTTTTCCCTAGTCATGATAAAAAATAAAATAGATATAAATATTGTAACTATAATTCTTGCTTGATAACTGTTTTGTTATATATAATTTTACTGTGTTAAAGTTTAAACCTTTCTTTTTATTTAAATAAAAAAGGGAAGGTGATGTAGGATTCACCTCTACATGCTGTGATTACCATTGCTGAATAAAGAAAACTGGATTGGCCTGATAGAGTAGCACAGAGCTAAGTGGGGAAAACTAAACTGAATGCTGGGAGAAAGGAGGCAGAATGAGAGATCAGCCAGGTAGTCCAGTCCTGGAGACAGATGCTGGAACCTTAGACAGTAAACCACAGCCACATGGCAATACAGAGATTACTAGAAATGTGCTAAATTAAAATGCAAGAGTTAGCCAATAACAAGTTAGAGCTAATGGGACAAGCAGTGATATACTTAATACAGTTTCTGTGTGATTATTTCAGGGCTAGACAGCTGGGAAACAAACAAGTGACTTTCCTTCAACATTTGAAAAATTTAAAAATGCAAAAGCATATACAAAAATAGAGACTTCTGCAATTCACTGGTTGAGGAGTCCACTATTCATATCATGAATTCATGCATTCTTAAGCTGAAAAAAACAACAACTGCTTCCCAAGTTTAAAAGTCATGATGTGGGTAAAGTGATGTGGGTAAAGTTAAGCACAAGAGCAAAAAACTATTTTTGCCAGCTAAAAATATAAACATAAGTCAACAGGCAATAAAAATGAATTAGTAAAGAAAGGAGTTGCTTCTATTTTATCTTACATTATTTAGCAAAGGACTCTCTAATGGTGGTAATGATGTGGCTACATGAGAAGGAAGCAGGCTGCTAAGTTTAAATGTGCAAGTAAAATGTGGTGAGGTTATAAACACTCAACCTTTTTTATCAGTGAGCACATTTCTCCAGAAAGGCTCCTCTTCCTTGTGGTATCACGAGTCACCAGTGAAGGTTACACAGCAAAGACAAATACAGCATACTACCTGGGAGACTTTTCATTTGACCATCCATGTTTTGACACAGGTCAGGATAGACTCAAAGCCAAACGATGATGCAAAGTGTATTTGGCCAAATTTCAAAGATCTCTACGTTATGGAACAGCCCCAGCACTGCTAGAGTGCCCAGTTTCTTCTGCCACTCAAGGTAATGTTTGGACTGTGACATCTTGTAACATCAAAACACAAATTATATCTACCTGTCAAACTATAGCATGGAATATTGATGTGGGATTCCCCTCGGTATGCTATGAATATGTTTTATTACCATCGGTTAATAAAGAAGCTGCTTTGGCGTATAGCAGTGCAGAATACAGCCAGGCTGGAAGCGATAGAGAATAAGCAGAGTCAGAGAGATGCTATGTAGTTGCTGAAGGAGAAAGATGCTCAGAACATTACTGATAGGCCATAGCCTCATGGCAATACACAGATTAATAGAAATGGACTAATTCAAGATGTAAGAGCTAGCTAGAATATCCCTGAGTCATTGGCCAAGCAGTGTTATAATTAATATAGTTTCTGTGTTATTATTCAGGTCTGGGTGACTGGGAAACGAAATAGAGCTTCACCGTATATAATGATGCCAGTGTGGGTTAACTATATCCATATAAAAACTAAGGAAGCTTGGGAAGGAATTCTAGACACAAAAGAACAGAGTTAAGCACAGCTTCTTGGTAGCCACATTTTTTTCCCCAGATAGGCCCTGTTTCCTGGTTGCAAGCAGAGGTGCAGCTTATTTAAGAGAAGGTTTATTGGTTCTTACTGGCAAACGCAGTTGCTCTTTTGGGTGTCTAGCTATGGAGTACTTAAATGGGATTTGTGAGCAGTGTGCTAATAGTTGCTTGGTGGCAACTTAGACCCTCTGCATCCCTGGAGCTGGAGCGGTGAGCATGGCTTGCAGAGGTGGTGAACACACCTCCACCATGTTGAACTGGGTGGAGCAAACAATCAGAGCAACAGAGTTGGTCCTAGCCACACCCGCTTAGCATAAAAAAGGCACTCCTGGTCTGAGAATGATTACAGATATGCGATAAAGACAGATTCAGACAGAAATAAACCTCTGAATGGGTCACAGTGTATTTAAAAAAATGTACATAGACTAGGGAGACAGGAAAAAGAACATAGTTATAAAAATATGTAAATGGTTTTTTAAAAATAAAACAAAGCCTTTAAAGAGTCAATAAAAGTCATATAAAAGAGAGTGGACAAACATAGATTAAAGGAGTAAAGATAATAAAATAAAATCTATTATCCCATCTGATTTATTTTTTTATTTTGTTGACAATGTTCTATCTACATGTATTCCTGCAGGCAGAAGAGGGCACCAGATTTCATTACAGATGATTGTGGTTGCTGGGAATTGAACTCAGGACCTCTGGAAGAGCAATCAGTGCTCTTAACCTCTGAGCCATCTCTCTAGCTCCTATCCCATCCAATTTTCACTTTTTTTCTAAAAAGATCCCTGAACCTATGAAATTCCCCCCAGCCATCAACTCTATACCAATTATAATCAACCCATAAATCATGTCCCTAACCCTGAGGACAAACTTTGTTGGGAGAGATGTTGTCTTCTAGAATTACTTACAGCTGTCATGAGGGCGACATTCTTTCTAGGGGATCCTGTGAAAGTAAAATGAAGGTTAAATTTCAAGATTAATATCTGGTAAAATTGCAAATAATCACTGAGTATTTTGTGGAGGTCTGGCAAGAATGTTGTAAAAGATGTGCACCATTTCAGCTAACCATGTTGGAACCACCTTGTGTCGCTGGTACCCAAAACAGGTCTTATAGTAGTGCTATCAGTATCATGACGTCATATCATCCAGGTGGAGTTGTTATGGGGCCCCATCTTCTTCCTGGAAATTTGAAGGATAACTGCAGAAAATTCCATTGTTCATTGTGGAAAACTTATGCATTAATTATATAGACATATACAGACATATATATTCAATGAAAGGTATGATAGATATGAAGAAAAGCAAAGATGTTTCCTAAATTCTTTTTACCTTCTGTCCCATATCATGGCTCCTGACATGAGACAGAAACTCTGAGTTTTTCTCTTAAGAACAGGCTTGGAATTAGAGAGGGACTGAGCCAGAGTCCAACTCCAAAATCAGCTCTATATATTTATAAATATAAATACACACATATGTATATATACACACATATAAACATATATTTACACAAACATATATTTATATGGTTTTTATATAAATGTATATAATTAAATATATAAACATACACATATATAAACATATATTGATACTTACGGAACCTATTCGATTTTTTTGCTGATCCGTATTGAGTAGTAATTTTTCCCATCTGTCATTATTCAACCACCCATGATCCCTTGAATTTTTCAAAGATGAGTTTTTTCCTGCAGAGATAAGAACAGAACCCTGCCCCCATCCTATATGTTTTTCTTACCACCTATACGATTATCATCATTGAGGATGAGCTGTCATTTCTTCTTTCCAAGAGGTTTCTCATCTTCAAACTGAACCTTTATTAATTTTGATGGTATTCACATTTTTCCTTCTCCTTTGGAAACAAGAGCAAAACCCCTTCCCCAAAGCAGCATATCTCCTGGCTTCCATTGCAAGGTCAGCATATCCTTGAAATAAATCAGTTTATTTAATTCAGCAGACTTTTCCATTATCCAATGTCTTTCTACTGCTGTTATCTCTTTCTCATTAGCGTTAAGAAAATTCAAAGTTAATAAGTCATTATGTAATCTATTTCTGGGGGCATTTCCACCTCTTTCTGTTTGTTTAACATATCCTTTATAGTTCGATTTGATCTTTCTATAACTGTTTGACCTGTAGGATTGTGTAGTATACCTGTAACATGCTTAATATTATAATAAGCAAAAAACTGCTTCATTTTCTGAGAAACAAAAGCTGGACCATTATCTGTCTTTATTTGTGCAGGTATACCCATGATGGCCATAACTTCTAATAAATATGTGATTACTGAATCAGCTTTTTCTGAGTTTAAATAGTTTCCCACTGAAAGTCTGAATAAGTGTGATGTACATATTTTAATTTTTCAAATTCTGCAAAGTAGAACACATCCATCTGCCAGATTTCATTCCTTTGAGTACCCTTTGGGTTAGTCCCTACAGGTAGCAGTGTTTGATTATAGAAAGAGCAAGTAGGGCATCTCTTTTTAATCTCTTTAGCTTGTTGTCATGTAATAAAAAACTCTTTCTTTAAACTTTAGCTATTGATGTGATGCTTTATGAAATTCTGAGGCCTGCAACATGCTTCTGATCAGTAATTGATCAATTTCTGCATGATCTTGTGCTAGAGGACATGGCAGACCCATATGGGATTGAATGTGTGTTAGGTACATTGGTCAAAGTCTATTTCTGATTATGTCTTGCACCTGGATAAACAATGAAGTCAATTCTGTATCATTTTGTATAAATTCAGCGGTTTCAATTTGCAAGATACCTCTTTCTGCATATTGTGAATCAGGAACTATATTAAGAGGTTCTTTAAAATCCCTTAGCACCATAAGAACGGTATATAATTCTGCCTTCTGGATAGAATTATAAGGTCTTTGTTCCACCTTACTCAATTCGTCTGATTCATAACCTGCCTTTCCTGATTTATTAGCATCAGTATAAAATGTATGAGCCCCAGTTATTGAAGCATCATGGACAATTTGAGGAAGAATCCAAGAAGTTCACCCTATCCACATGAGCCTCCTGTAATTTTTCCTCAACCATTGTCAGTTCCTCTTCTGCTTCAGCTGTTGATTCTCTAAGACTGTTCAAGTCTTTATCACCATCTAAGGTTTTGTTTAATTGAATTATTAGATCAGGTGTTACCCCAACAGCCGGTCATAGACTGGAAATGTCTCCTAACAATCTTTGAAAGTCATTAAGAGCCCATAATCAATTTCTCTTAATTTGTGCCTTTTGTGTCCTAATTTTTTGCAAGCCTATTTTATAACCTAGGTAATTGACAGAATCTTCTCTCTGTATTTTTTCAGGAGCAATCTGCAAACCCCATTCAGGTAAAACTATCTTTACTTCCTCAAACATTCTTTCTAAAGTATCTATGTTTGAATCAGATAGCAAAATGTCATTCACATAATGGTAAATTATTGACTTTGAGAATTGCCTATGTATTATTTCCAATGGCTGACTCACAAAGTATTGACACAGGGCGGGGCTATTCAGCATTCCCTGAGGGAGTATAGTCTACTGGGATCTCCTAGTAGGTTGAGAATTATTATAAGTAGGCACTGTGAAGGCAAATTTTTCCCTACCCTTTCCTTCTAAAGATATAGTGAAGAAGCAATCCTTAAAATCAATAACTATAAGAGGCCATCCTTTTGGTAACAGGGAAGGCAGAGAAATTCCAGACTGTAGAGGGCCCATAGGTTGAATTACCTTGTTGACAGCTCTTAGATCTGTCACCATTCTCCATTTACCAGATTGCTTTTTTACAACAAACACTGGACAATTCCAAGGGCTAGTTGACTCCTCAATATGTCGAGCATCTAATTGCTCCTGTACCAATCTTTCTAAAGCCTGGAATTTATCTTCAGCTAAGGGCCATTGCTTAACCCATATTGGCTTCTCAGCTATTCTAAAGGTAGGGCTTTTGTTACCTCTTAAGTTTTGTTAGTTGCTTTATGTTCTTGTACAGCCTGAATGGCTGGTGACCTTTGTATACCTTATTACATACGTCCCAGAATTATGAGTTCCTGGGACTTCAGGAATGTCAATCTGGGTATTCCATTGCTGTGGTTGGTCACAGCCCTATAAATTTATTGCAATATCAGCTACTTATGACCTTAGCTTTCCTCTTTGACCTTCTGGCCCAATACAGTCAACCCATCTTGTGCTTTGTTTAACTCGAGATAGGGTTCCAATTCCTAGTAATTGAACATCTGCCTCTTGAAGAGGCCAATTTGGATGCCAAGATTCTGGAGTGATGATACTCACATCTGTTCCTGTGTCTATCAAGTCAACAATCACAATACATACTCTCAGCTTTGGACTCTCATCATTTATAGAAGTTTACCAATATATGCGCTTCTTATTTCCTATTTGAATTTCTGACTCATCCTCCAATTTTGAGTCATCATTTAGAACCTTATGGTCTTGCACAGAAGGTTCCAGAGTTTTTAATTTTCCTGGTGTGACATGTCCTCCATGATTACTGGGAACAACTGGGCCACTTCTGGCTTGGGGGCCTGCGAGAGGCCCCTCAAGGAGTTTCCCGATGGTATCACATTGCCTTGTCTGTCTGTTGTTGATCTGCATTCATTGCTCCAATGTCATCCTTTACCACACCTCCTATATGTACCTGAAGTCTGAGGTTTCCTACACTTGCCATTCCCATATGAGGTATTATTCCTGGTAATTCCTTGCCTGAAATCCCTTTTCAGGTTTCCTAATTTACCACAATTAAAACATTTGGAAATTTGATGTCCCCTCATTGCTTTGGAAATCGCTTCTCCTACCCAAAATTCATCATTGTTGTTAAATGTCTGAAAATTCATTGTATGCTGAATCCATTCATCCATAGGTGCTGATCTAGACCTTAAAGGCCCAATTATCTTTTTGCATTCTAAGTTTGCATTTTCAAAAGCCAGCAATTCAAGAATTATTCATCTAACTTCTGGATCTGTTACTCCTATGTGCAAAGCCTTAATTAATTTTTGAAAAAAGTCAGTATAGGGTTCTCCCTGTCCCTGCCTAACCCTGGTATATGATTCCATCCTTTTCCCTAGTTCTGGTATCCTATCCCAAGCATTCAAGGCTGCTTTGTGGCATAGGGATGATACATCTCCATCGTAAAGAGCTTGGGCCTGTGGACCAGCATAAGCTCCTATGCCAAGAATTTGATCCTGGAAAACCTCCACACCCTTTGTTCTTCCTTGTTGTTCCATGTGTTTGGATTCTTCTCCGAAATAAATTTCAAACATCAAGGAAGGGCCATCCTCTAACACCGCTGATGCTAACTGGGAGAAATCATGATGTGTAGCTCTGACATTAGAAGTCCAAGTCCTTATCATTTCCTTAACAAATGTAGAGTGAAAGCCATAAGTAATGATGGTGTGCTTAATTTCCTTTAGATCATTCATTTCTATCAGCGTCCATGTACTTTCTTTGGCTCTCTTTGAGCCTTTAGAAGTTGACGCCTTGTCAGAGTAAATTACAGGGTATGTCGCTAAAGTCTTGGGTAAACCAGTTCTGACAGCCGGTGGTGACATTGTATCCTGCCCTTGTGCCTTCTCACCTTATACATCAACTCCAATCATTTCCTCAATCATTTCAAATCTCTTTATCATTGTTTCTCGTAAAGGCTGAATCTCCTGACCTGCAAATGTTTCTAGTGATTTCCCTATGGTATTAATTTTCTGGTACCTATTCTGTACCTGTGATTCCAAGGTCTTAATGTTTCCTTTCAAAGCTAACATCTCCTACTTTAGTTGCTCCTAGATATCGTGTAAATTGCCATCCTGGAAGTATATTCTGTCTGTTACCTTATCAAAACTCTGTGATAACTTCTGAATGTCAAATTCAACAGCCTGGACTCTTTCAGGTAAGTTCCTAGTACCATTAGATATGGAGTCAATTTTGCCTATCATGGCATTAATCCTAGCAATTAGTGCCATATACTTCCATAATTATCTAATATGGGGAAGAAAACTGAAACCTAGTAACACGTAAATTGAGGTATATCCAAGGTCATAGAGACCTGTGTGATTTCTTCCATAGTGGCAGTAAAAACCACAGTGAGAGTCCCATTAGAAATGAAATCTGCCATTTTACCTGTTAACCAGCAGATGGTGATGTTTCCAGGTCACAAAAGTCAACGCAATGGTGTTAAGACAGATCCTGTGGTAAAATCTACCTTGATACTTGTTAAAGAACTGGGGAAAAACGAATCTCAAGAGGTTAGATGTACTTAAATCAATTCCATATACAGAGCAAGGAAACCTAGAGTCTAGCACAGAGAACAGACACCCAGGGAGCTTCTAACGGCTGACAATCAGTTCACAGCTCCACCTCTGAGTGCTGCTCACTGGTCACTGCCTGGGGATTGTGGCTCTGACCCCAATGCAGGGTTAATGCCACAGCTGTTGCTGAGGGTCCCACGCCACTCAGCTGACTGTGTGCCCTGCGTCCCTACTGCTGCATCCTCTGGGACAAAGGGTTGTTCCAGGGAGTTTTCAGTGGCTGGCAAATAGTGCTTCTATCCATGCCTCCAGCTCTCAGGCTGTAAACTCCCTTGTGATGGGTATGTTATAAGAAAATATCGCTCATGCAAAAGCAAATCTGTCCTGGCTGTGGGAGGGCTCAACCTCCAGCCCGGAGGGTGGGAAGTTCAATCCCACATGGTGCCAATTGAAGGTGGAAATGATCGGATGCTTAACAAAAAAGGAATCTCACACTAGCTCAGAACTAAGAAAACAGATCAGTGTTTATTAAGGGGTAGACTTAGAAAGTCAGGATGTTCTGCTTGGATGATGGATGAAGATCAGATCCAAAGCAAACCAAACAGCCAAAACTGGGCCCAGGGGCAAGCAGAGAGAGGAAGGCAGGGGCCAGATGTGCTTCTGCATCCAGGTAAATAGTCCATGAGGCCACGTCCCAGTAAGCAGATAGGTATTAGCTGTAACTTTCCCACAGCATGTGTGGATCCAAAACCTTTACTTGTTCAATTTTAAAGTAAAGCCCAAGTCTGAAACAAAGTATGCTTTGCTGATTTCCTTTAAATACCTACAAAACTATGAAAAACAGATTTGGAAAGAATGTTTGATTCTGAACAGATTCAGTGAGACTGCTTGAGCTTCAGAATGTGGAAAGTGATCTGAGTATCATTGCTGGAGGTACATTGCGAATGAAGTTGAATAATTCTTACCTCTATTTTGGCTTCAATATTTGTGTTGTATTCGAGCAGTTTGCTGGCAATTGTGGTGTTTCCTCTGGAAATGGCATGGTGGAGGGCTGTATCTCCACTGAAATCTACTAGGTGGGGATCAGCATCCTGTGTCAGTAATGTAGGAACACACTTTATGTTGTCCCGCTGGGTCGCCTATGGGTATTGTATAAAGAACAAGATACTGAATTCAAGAACTTGAATAAGCATTCCAACAATTACATTGAATAGTCACCCTTGGATCAGACCAATTGTTAAAGTTATGCATATTATCTCTCTCTTTTTGAGACAGGGTTGTAACATGAAGGGGCCTGCTTGTTGGGGTTTCTGTCCTGCCTAGTACCTCACAGCCAGCAACCACCAAAGAAAATCACACAGAGGTCTCCATAAGATTATAAACTGATTGGCCCATTAGGTCAGGCTTCTTATTATCTTTTGTAACTTATATTAACCCATTATTCTTATCTATGCTAGCCACACGACTCAGTTCCTTTCTCAGCAGGGCAGCTTACATATTGCCTCTTCTTTGGTGGTCTGGACAGGAATTGGGGGAATGGGATTCCTTCTTTTCAAAATACTCCTGTTCTCCTTGCCCACCTCTACTTCCTATCTGGTTGACTTGCCTATACTTCCTGCCTGGCCAATCAGCATTTATTTAAGATATGATTGACAGAATACAGACAATTCTCCCGTACCATTTCTCCCCCCTCCTTTTTTTAAACAAAGGAAAATATCCATAGTCCATTTTTTAGGAATGTGGACATAGTTTTCCAGGCTACTTCCTGTTGGTTGGGGGCTCTGATAATCTTATGGGGACCTAAAGAAAATTTAGAATTATCATCAAGTCCTGACTGGAGTATCCTGTGAATCTTGATCATCTCAGGCAGCAGTCTTGAATCTGATCTGGATGTCTCACATATTGATTCAACCCATTTCTTGTAAGGAGCCATCAGGACATCGCCATTATGGCACTGGCGGTCCTGCAGTTTGGAGGTAAACAAATCCTTTTGAAGTTGCCACGTGGGGCTGAGTACCCCTGCCTGTATTTGCACAACTGAGCCTTGTCCCTGACCCATTATGAGGCCCCAAGCACCAGCAGAATGGTATTCACCAATCAGGACAGTATCTGAGTTCCTCCACCCTAGAAAAGCAGCTGACTCTGGGCTTTCCCTCTCTCTCCCTGCGCTCTCTCTTGCTCCCTGCTCTCTCTCTCTCTCTCTCTCTCTCTCTCTCTCTCTCTCTCTCTCTCTCTCTCTCTCTCTCTCTTGCTCCCCTCTATTCCTTCAACCGAGAGGCTCCAATAAAGTGTGATTTGGGAATAATCCTCAACTCGTGGTCATTCTTGCTTGCTGGTCAAGCAACGCGCCACAACTGGTGCCGTCAAACCCGGGACGCCGGACAAGTACAACATATCGGTCACCCAGTGAGAGGGCAGAGAATTCAGAACCTGACATACGGCGAGGCGACGTCGGAAATATCCTCCAGGTATGCTGATCGCTGGGGTTGGTCCAGAGTGATTTGGCCTTGTATTAGAGTTGACAGTTGTGTTCGTTCTTCTCTGCTGCTTTTGGCTGCGTTGCCATCAACCAGGTTGTGAGTGTCTTTGCTGCTGTAACCGCGTCTAGTCAAAAGTGAAACTAAGTCCGCAGTAGATCAAGTGGCATTTTTCTAAAAAGAACGTAACTCCCTTATGAGTAAAAAGGGGGGTTCATTAGCCCAGGGGGTAAGTCACACGTAGTTAAGTGTGTACCATGGGCAATTCTTATGGAACCGCCTCGGGCCCCAGTGAGATCTATGGCTCAATCCAGGCGCTTTTACTACAGCACGGTCTAAAGATCTCTTCAGGGACAGTCACTATGATTGTTAAGGATATTGATAAGATCTAACCCTGATTTGCAGCTTCAGGTGATTTAACTTTGCCGTTAAGTTAGGCAGGGATTTGAAACAAGCTAAAAGAGAAGGAAGGATTGGAAGGGGCACATTTCCTCTTTGGAGGTTGATGCGGAGTTGTTTAAAGGATGAATATAATATAGAGATATTAAAAGAAGGGTCACAAGGCATTACAGAAGCACCAGGACAGCCTTTCAGAATCAGATCATAAGGAGGAAAAAAATATAGGCCTAAAAGGAAAAAGGAAAAATCAAAAGAACAGGATCCGGAAATAATAACAAGAAAAAAGGGGAAGAAAAACCCCATAAGTTTAGTGCTGGAGGAGTTTGTGAATCTAGATTTAGTTAAAGATGTTATATTTGAAGATTTTTTAAATGTCTTTCAGTCATTTTAAATTCATCTATTGGGAGTTTTCAGTTTAGGTTTATTGCATATTGTTCTTTGGAGGACTATTTCTGGAGTTCTTGTATTTTTTATATGGATTGATGACTGACAAAGATTTCCAAATCTATAACCAGAGATGTCGATCCTATTAATTATTTCTCTAAATGTTGGCGGGAGGCAATGTGTCCCTATAAAGATAACAATTTTAATAATTCTATCCAGTTGTGTAAATGTTCACGTACTGGATCAGATAATTATTTTCTGCCCCTGGAAAAGTTCCAGGCGGAGCTGATTCTAAAAGATGTTTTGGGGCTGGCCATTCAGCCCAATTCAAAGACCTGCTACAATGGTGCAGGCCAACTAAAAAAAAAAGGATGTTTTGAGGTTGGCTATTCAGCCCAATATTAAGGCTGGTTGCAGTGGCGCAGGCCAATAGGATTTGCTCTTTGGAGCAGAGACCTACAGGTCTATAAGTTCAAGACCAGCCGACGTCTATGCTGGCTGAACTAAGTGTTGTTCTGAGTATTTTATTACTCCCAATATACAATATGGTCCAGTTCATGCATTAATTTAGGGAAGAGTTTGTTTATGTCTCTTCCAAAAACGCTGACATCCATTTGGGTACTGCTGCTATGCTGGCTATGGATTCATCTGTCCAGAGGCCTGAGGACAAAGCCTCTGTTATGGAGCTGTCTGACCTGATTGCTGCGGAGCTGGTGGGTTCCTGAAAAATGATCCAGTATCTAAATTCTTCCTCCCCCAGCTCTCTACTCTTGATCTATCAGTTATTGCTGTAGTGTTATTGCTGTACTGCTGAATTTCCCCTTGATTTGTCAGTTATTGCTTGCTATCAGTTTTTCTTATCCTGTAAGCTATTTCTGCTGAGTACTATGGGTATCTTCAAGACAGGTTGCAAAATGCCATGGTTGTTCAAATTAAAAATTGGATACTGTGGTTAATCTTGACAGATTGGATATGGTTTTTTGACCTCTGCTGGTCACAAAAAATGATTTTTACCATTTTTCATGGCCCCTGGAATACAAAATTTACTAATTGGCTGTCATTTATTCTAGTTAGCTTTCTAGGGACCTTACACCAGTGCTAATTGAGACCTAACTTAAAGGGGCTTTGGTGGCAGGAAATGTTAAACCTGTGGTCTTTCAATTTCGGCCTGATTCCCCCCCAAATCACTGAGTGCTTGGTGGTTTTGGAGGTGTTTCAGAGATTTCTTGATTTAATTTCAGATTCACAATATGTGGTCAATGCTGTAGCCTCTCTTGAGGTTGCAGCCTCAATTCACAGCTCAAGTACAGTGTCCAATATTCTTTTACAAATACAAAAATATATTTTAAAAAGAGAAAATCCCTTTTATGTTGCTCATATTCGAGCCCATTCTCTTTTGCCAGGACCTATGGCAGAGGCCAATGCTCAAGCTGATGGTGCTACTCGAGCACTCGCCCTTGTGGCTACAGATTCACTCCAGCTAGCTAGAGATTTCCATCAGCTTTATCATGTTCCAGCGAATACACTTCGCTTAAAGTTTAAGATCTCTAGGGAAAATGCCAGGAGGATAGTAAAAGCCTGTCCCTCCTGCGTGACCATGCTACCTCCCCCACATATTGGGGTAAATCCCAGGGGGCTAAAGCCAAACTCACTCTGGCGAATGGATGTGACTCACATCTCGGAGTATGGCAGGCAAAAATATGTTCATGTGTCAGTGGACACATGCTCTGGGATAATTCATGCCACCCCACTAGTGGGGAAAAAGGTAACTCATGTAAAAATGCATTGCTTAGAGGCCTGGGCGGCTTGGGGAAAGCCAACCTATCTTAAAACTGATAATAGCCCGGCCTATGCCTCCCAGGGCTTTAAAGCCTTTTACAAGCAATTCAAGGGATTGTAAAAAGGACAAATAAAAATCTAAAGAAAATTCTCCAAAAACAAAAAGGGGGAATAGCTGAAGCAGCGTCCCCCAGAGAAAGGATCTTCCTTGCACTCTTTACACTTAATTTTTTAATTCAAAACAATGCTGGAAAAACAGCAGCAGACAGGCATGCCCTTTATGAAAGCTCTACAGAGCAAGATTTGGTCATGTGGAAAGATGTATTGGTTAACAAATGGTACAGACCGGATCCGGTGATTTCCAGATCCAGGGGAGTGATTTGTGTTTTCCCTCAGAATCGAGAGGATCCAATCTGGGTGCCAGCAAGATTGACCAGAGAAGTGAAGGATGCTGCAAAGGATGAAGATTTGTGCGGAGGCAGCAGGGATGACCCTCTGGGCGGTGACAGGAGCAGCTGTTTCACATTATCACCTTGAACAGCACCCGTGTGCAGCCTCTTATATTTTTTGGCATGCTGCCTAGGTGGATGTGCGGTATGTCTGTGGTTGGTGTGCCGTCTGCAAGCCCAAATGAGGAGAGACAAGCTCATTGTGGCACAGGCTTTGGCTGCCTTGGAATGTGAATCTTCACCCCAGATTTGGCTTTCAGCCTTAAAGAGCTTGTAGGCAATATGCTATGCATAGCCTTTGCACCCTCTAGGGACCAGATAGTTCCATTGCACAGAGGAAGGTATGCATAGGCGAGTGTGTGTAGATACCGCCCTTGCACTCCCAGGGAAATATTTGTCCCATTGCACGGGGAGGGTGTATCTTGCTTTTTCCTTTCCCTCGATTGATCCACACATCCTGAGGTGGGGACCTGATTGGGAAATAGGTTTTGCCTTATTGCTCTACAAAAACAAAAAGGAGGAGCTGTAAGGAGCCATCAGGATATAGCCATTATGGTGCTGATGATTCTGCAGCTTGGAGGTAAACAAATTCTTTTGAAGTTGCCACGTGGGGCTGAGTACCCCTGCCTGTATTTCCACAACTGAGCCTTGTCCCTGACCAATCATGAGGCCCCGAGCACCAGCAGAATGGTATTCACCAATCAGGACAGTATCTGAGTCCCTCCACCCTAGAAAAGCAGCTGACTCTGGGCTTTCCCTCTCTCTCCCTGTGCTCTCTCTCTCTCCCTGCTCTCTCTCTCCCTTGCTTTCTCTCTCTCTCTCTCTCTCTCTCTCTCTCTCTCTCTCCCTCTCTTGCTCCCCGCTATCCCTTCAACCGAGAGGCTCCAATAAAGTGTGATTTGGGAATAATCCTCAACTCGTGGTCATTCTTGCTTGCTGGTCAAGCAGGGCGCCACAATTTCTAATAATCTGTATCTCACCATGAGCTCGTGGCTTACCGGGAAAGATTCAGCATGTCTGACCTGGCAGCTTCATGGTGGGCAGCTCTCTGACTCTGCTTTCTTTCTCCCAGAATTCTGTTCTGTCTACTCCACCCACCTAAGGGCTGGCCTATCAAAAGACCAAGGCAGTTTCTTTATTTTACCAATGAAAGCAACACATAGAAAGAAGACCCTTCTACATCACAGGGTCCTCTTAAGTACCACACTTTCCCATGTGGTAGAGTTTTGGGGTGTGCCACCACACCTAGATATTAAAGAATTTCACCAGCACTGTTTGATCATTGTTGTAATGAGGGAAGTTGCTTGTTCATTTGCTTGTTTTGATAATTTGACACAGGGTGACAACACCTGGAAAGAAGGAACCTCACTAGAAGAATCACTTCCATCAGACTGGACTCTGGGAAGTCTGTAGAGCATTTTCTTGATTGAGGTTGATATGTGAGGGCACAGCTTCCTAGGGGAGGTGGTATGACTGGGCAGGTGGTCCTGAGTAGTATAAGAAATCTGGGCAAGCCTTGGAAACAGCCATGGGAAAGCAGAATTTCCCCATGATCTCTGCTTCATTTCCTACCTCTCGTCCTGATTGAGCTCCTGCCCTGGTTTCCCTTCATGACTGACTGTGATGTGGAATTGTAGGCTGAATAAACATGTCCTTTCCCAAGCTGGTTTTAGCCAGTGTTTCATCACAGCAACAAAAAACAAACAAGGATAATATCTAATCCATTTTATACCAAAACTGTTGCCCGATAGCTACCTTAATCAAGGGTGTGCAGTCTTCATCATCTTGAATATTGATGTCCGTACAGTTGTTGAATTCAGTGTTACCACATCTGGACGGTTATGGGCACAGGCATAGTGAAGTGATGTCCTACAAATTGAGAGGCCATTTTAGGAAATTAAAGATTACTATGTAAAGGCACATTCAAG
The DNA here is from genome assembly GCF_982192425.1 of Myodes glareolus. Classification (NCBI taxonomy): domain Eukaryota; kingdom Metazoa; phylum Chordata; class Mammalia; order Rodentia; family Cricetidae; genus Myodes; species Myodes glareolus. The sequence goes on along the minus strand of NC_142033.1, from coordinate 107,010,897 downwards.
TGTAAATACTACATAGTAAAGTGCATTTCCTTCTGATGTAAGAGAAGAAACTAAAGTTTTCTTATTTATTTATTTCTCTACTCAGGAGTTCATTTGCTGTGCTAGGCATATAGAGCATGGCTGTCCCATTCAAAAAAAGTGTTCTATCACAAGCTTCATCCTTCCTCAGAGAAGCCTCTCTGGATTACAGGAGAACACCTACTAGAATGAACTCAGCTTGAATTTGAATCCTACCCCAAGCACAGTTAGTTATTAGTTACTACTTAGCCTTCCTATGAGCTCCATGACTCAATCTCTCCATCTGTAGAATGGGGATTCAACACTGTAGCTGTCTTACACAGTACTGTTGTGACGCTTCAACTCACCTCTTCAAGAGCACGTACAAATGCTTCCAGCACCTGACAGCTCGGTGTTTGCTGGATACAATTATCGTTGGTCTTTCTAATGGTAATAAACACAGTATTTCAATAAAGAGAAATAACAGAATTATACCTACTGCAAATACAAAATTTTTATCCAAATAACTTTACAATATTTTAAAACTATGTTCCCTAAGCTGGCCTTGAACTTGTTAATCCTCCTAGTAGGTAGGAATGCAGGCAGTTTCACTGCACTTATCTTATTCTTTATTTCACACTTTAGCATCACTGACATTGGCCACTTATAATCCATGATATTTTATAATTGGCAATGTTTTCTACTTTGCTACCATACAAAATAAAACATCATCATGCAGTCCATTGTGCCTTACATCAAATGAAACATGATACAATCCATAGGCCCATGACAATTCTAAAGGTCACATGTATCTATGTAAATTTCAGCTCTCAAAACTATGAAATGTAAACAGAATACCAATAACAACAAACAAAAATCTGAATCTTCAGTCATCAATACCTAGAATGCCCATCAATGCCCAGAAGTAATGTTTGTATATTTGCTGCCAACAGGGACACAGCATAGTCCTTAGACAACAGACAGAGTATCCTTGTTAATACAGACACCAGATGGTAGCTAATGGCTTTGCCTTATACCTTTCAATATGTCTACAAATTAGCACCAAAATTGATCAAATCTATCCAGAAGGAGATAACCCATGGCATTACAGCTCCCTTGCTCTAATTTAAAAAAATCTTTAAGCAAAAAAAAATTACTAGGGATTCATTTGAGCATCATTCATTGTATTCAATATTTAAACTTATAGAATGTAAGGAAAGCTGACTGTGCAGAGAAACATGAATATTTTCAGAATGAGAGGATCTTGAGAGCTAGTAGATGTGTATGCTGTACAGTAGATATCTAAGCTACACGTGGGGAATAAATGGATTGGCAGAATGGATAAATATAGCTGGAAAATTCAGTGTTGTTAAAGGATACGTTTATTAAGCAAAAGAATACTTTGAAACACTTACTGTTATGTGGATAATGCTTAATTTGGAAGACTGAATAACTATAGACTAAATAACCTCACAACTACAGATACGATCAAGAAGCATGTGAGCTATGGAGAATCTACTGTTGAGGGCCATTGTTTCCTGCCTATAATCTAGTGAGAAATAAGAAACAAGGACTAGGAAAGAGGGCTGCAGTGATTGTTAAAACTCAGTTGGTAAGCACTCGCCCTGCAAGCCTGAGACATCGATTTCAGAACCCCCAGCACCTTGAGAATCTGGTGCTGGAGATGTGGATCAAGGAGGATCCCCAAAGCTTGCTTGCCTGCAAGTCTAGGTGAGTCAGTATACTCCAAATCAATCAAACACATTGTGGATTTGGGTGAGAGAATCTGTCTGAAAAGCTGAGGTGGAGGAACCACAGGGTGAGGGCACACACTGGCAGACCCACTGGCCTAAGTTCAATCCCCAGAACCCACAATGTGGCAGAACACAACTGTCAAATACAGTTCTCTTCTGACCTTCACACACTTACTTGGCATGTGTGGGGCATATGTGCACACACACACACACACTCACACACACATATGAATTTTAATGAGATGTAAAGAAATTTTTGAAGAGTATGTCAACCACTAGCCTTCACATATGTACCAAAGCACACACAACATATATATATATGTATGTATGTATATATACATACATGTATACATGTATACATACATATATATGTGGGGCCAGGGGACAGAGTTATAGTTCAAGTTGAAAATTTCCTTGTGAGATTCCTCAGCAAGCATGAAACAGACATAAGATTTCTTGGTGATTCTTTTCTTTTTTTTTCTGCGAGTTGGCATTTTATGTAAAAATTTATCTCAAGACACAATTTTCTGGTGGTGACTGCAACTGTGCAGGAGTTTCTTTGTTCACTGAGCCTGCACACAGCAGGCCTGCCCTTTTGTCTGTGAGGTCCCTGGCCAGGAGGTGGCCCTGATCCTGGACCAGAAGATCCATCGGAGAGCATTTGAAGGAAGAAGTGGGCAGGTGCCAATGCAAGAATTCCTCCAACAATCTGTAAAACAACATGATAGCACCAGAACCCAGTGAACATACAACAAAAAGACTTGAACAGCCTAATCCAGAAGAAGTAGAAGAAATAGATATAATGAAAGTGAAAGAGTCCCTTAAACAGGATGTGAAAAACTCCCTTAAAGAAATGGATGATAAGAATAACAAAAAGTTTGAAGATATAAATAAATCTCTAAAAGATACCCTAGGAAACCAAAAAAGAAAAAAAAGAAAAAAAAGAAAAACAATCAAACAGATAATGGAAACAGTTCAAGACTTGAAATGGAGGCAATGAAGAAAACACAAACTGAGGGACGGCTGGATATGGAAAATCTGGGTAAACGAACAGGGACTACAGAGACAAGTATAACAAACAGAATACAAGAGATAGAAGAAAGAAACTCAGATGCTGAAGACACTACAGAGAAAATAAACTCACTGATGAAAGAAAACAGCAAATCCAACAAATTCTCATCACAAAACATCCAGGAAATCTGGGACACCATAAAAAGACCAAACCTAAGAATAATAGGGGTAGAAGAAGGAGAACAATTACAGCTCAAAGGTCCAGAATAATAATCAACAAAATTATAGAAGAAAACTTTCCCAACCTAAAGAAGGATATTCCTATAAAGTTACAAAAAGCATACAGAACACCAAATACACTGAATAAAAACAAAATCTCCCCGTCATATAATAATCAAAACACAAAACATACAGAATAAAGAAAGAATATTAAGACCTGCAAAGGAAAAGGGTTAAGTAACTTATAAAGGTAAACCTATCAGAATTACACCTGACTTTTCTATGGAAAACATGAAAGCCAGAAGTCCTTAGATAGATGTACTGCAGAAACTAAGAGATCATGGATGCAAGCCCAGACTACTATACCCAGCCAAGCTTTCATTCACCATCAATGGAGAAAACAAGATATTCCAGGATAAAAACAAATTTAAACAATACATAGCCACAAATTCAGCCTTACAGAAAGTAATAGAAGGACAATCACAACTGAAGGAACCCAAAAACGCCCACAATAACTCAGACATCTAACAACCCTTCACCAGCACAACTCAAGGAAGGGAAACACACAAACTCTACCACCAAAAAAACCAATAAAACAAACAAAAACAAAAAACAAACAAACAAACAAAACGGAGATAACAAGCACTGGTCATTAATATCACTTAATATCAATAGACTCAACTCACCTATAAAAAGGCAAAGGTTGAGAGATTGGTAATGAAAACAGGATCCAACATTCTGCTGTTTACAAGAAACAAACTTCAACCACAAAGACAGATATCTACTCAGAGTAAAGGGTTGGGAAAAGGTTTTTCAATCAAATGGACCTAAGAAACAAGTGCGTGTGGTTATACTAATATCTAACAAAATTGACTTAAAACTAAAATCAATCAGAAGAGATGGAGATGGACACTTTATACTCATAACAGGAATAATTCACCAGGAGGAAGTCTCAATCCTGAATATCTATGCACCTAATATAAAAGCACCCACATATGTAAAAGAAACATTACTAGAACTCAAGGGACACATCAAACCCCACACACTAATAGTAGGAGACTTCAACACTCCTCTCTCACCAAGGACAATCAGACAGAAACCTAACAGAGAAATAAAATAACTAATGAAGGTAATGAATCAAATGGACTTGACAGACATCTATAGAACATTCCACCCAAATAGAAAGAATATACCTTCTGCTCAGCATCTCATGGAACCTTCTTGAAAATTGACCACATACTCGGTAACAAAGCAAACTTCCACAGATACAAAAAAAATATTAGTAACCACCTGTGTCTTATCAGATCACCATGGAATAAAGACAGAATTGAACAATAATTCTATTCTCAGAAAGCCTGCAAACTCATGGAAAATGAACAGTTAACTACTGAATCACCCCTGGGTCAAGGAAAAAATACATAAAGAAATTAAACTCTTCCTTGAATTCAACAAAAATAAAGGCACAACATACTCAAACCTATGAGACACTATGAAAGTGGTGCTAAGAGTTCATAGCTCTAAGTGCCCACATTAAAAAAATGGAGAAAGCTTACATTAGAGACTTAACAGCACAGCTAAAAGCTCTAGAAAAAAAGAAGTAGATTCACTGAGGAGGAATAGAGGACAGGAAATAAACTGAGGGCCGAAATCAACAAAATAGAAATACAGAAAAATATCCAAAGAATCAATGAAACAAAGAGCTGGTTCTTTGAGAAAGTCAACAAGATTGACAAACCTTTATCCAAACTAATCAAAAGGCAGAGAGAGAACACGCAAATTAACAAGATAAGAAATGAAAAGGGGGACATAACAACAGCCACTGAGGAAATTCAGAGAATCATTAGGTCTTACTACAAAAGCTTATATGCCACAAAGTTCGAAAATGTGAAAGAAATGGACTTGTTTGTAGATAGGTACCATTTACCAAAATTACATCAAGACCAGGTGAACAATTTAAATAGACCTATAAGTCATGAGGAAATAGAAGCTGTCATAAAAAACCTCCCAACCAACAAAAGCCCAGGAACAGATGGTTTTAATGCAGATTTTTACCAGAAATTCCAAAAAGAGCTATAATCTTTAATGTGTTTCACATAATAGAAACAGAAGAGTCATTGCCAAACTCTTTTTATGAAGCTACAGTCACCCTGATTCCAAAACCACACAAAGACCCAACCAAGAGAGACAATTACAGACCAATCTCACTCATGAACATCGACAAAAAATTTTCAATAAAATTCTGGCAAACAGAATCCAAGAACACATCAAAAAATTATCCATTATGATCAAGTAGGCTTCATCCCAGAGATGCAGGACTTCTTCAACATTTGAAAATCTATCAATAAACTGAAAGAAAAAAAACATATGATCATTTCATTAGATGCTGAAAAGCATTTGACAAAATTCAACACCCCTTTATGATAAAGGTCTTGGAGAGGTTTGGGATACAAGGATCATACCTAAATATAATAAAAGCAATATATAGCAAGCCAACAGCTAATATCAAATTAAATGGAGAGAAACCCAAAACCATTCCACTAAAATTAAGAACAAGACAAGGATGTCCACTCTCACCATATCTCTTCAATATAGTGCTTGAAGTTTTAGCAATAATAATAAGACAACAGAAGGTGATCAAGGGGATTCAGATTGGAAAGGAAGAATTCAAACTTTTATTATTTGCAGATGATATGATAGTGTACATTAGTGACCCCCAAAACTCTACCAAAGAACTCATACAGCTGATAAATATCTTCAGTGATGCGGCAGGTTTCAAGATCAACTCAAAAAAAAATCGGTAGTCCTCCTATACACGAAGGATAGAGAAACAAAGAGGGAAATCAGAGAAACTTCACCTTTACGATAACCACAAATAGCATAAAGTATCTTGAGTTAACTCTAACTAAGGAAGTGAAAGATCTATTTGATAAGAAATTTAGGGCATTGAAGAGAGAAATTGAAGAGGACAGCAGAAAATGGAAGGATCTCCCATGCTCTTAGATGGGTAGGATCAGCATAGTAAAAATGACAATTCTACCAACGGCAATCTATAAATTCAATGCAATCCCCATCAAAATCCCAGCAAAATTTTTCACAGACCTTGAGAGAATAATAATCAACTTTATATGGAAAAAGAAAAAAACCCAGGATTACCAAAACAATCCTATACAATAAAGGAACTTCTGGAGGCATTACCATCCATGACTTCAAACTCTATTACAGAGCTACAGTAATGAAAACTGCTTGGTGTTGGCATAAAAACAGAGAAGTTGATCAATGGAATAGAATAGAAGACCCGGATATTGACCCACAAACCTATGAACTTGATTTTTGACAAAGGAGCTAAAAGTATACAATGGAAGAAAGAAAGCATCTTTAACAAATTGTACTCTTATAATTGGATGTCAACCTGCAGAAGAATGAAAATAAATCCATTATCTATCACCATGCACTAAACTCAAGTTCAAATGGATTAAAAACCTCAATATAAAACCGACCACATTGAACCTGAGAGAAGAGAAAGTAGGGAGTAGACTGCAATACATGGGCACAGGAGACCACTTACTACGTATAACCTCAGTAGCACAGACAATAAGGGCAACATTGAATAAATGGGACCTCCTAAAACTGAGAAGCTTCTGTAAAGCAAAGGACACTGTCATTAAGACAAAAAAGGCATTCTACTGGATGGGAGAAGATCTCCACCAACCCCGCATCAGACAAAGGTCTGATCTCCAAAATATATAAAGAACTCAAGAAACCAGACTTTAAAATTCTAATTAACCCAATTAAAAATGGGGTGCTGAACTGAACAGAGAATTCTCAACAGAAGAATATCAAATGGCCAAGAGATACTTAAGGTCATGTTCAACTTCCTTAGTGATCAGGGAAATGCAAATCAAAACAACTTTGAGATGACATCTTACACCTGTCAGAATGGCTAAAATCGAAAACACCAATGATAACCTTTGCTGGAGAGGATGTGGAGTAAAGGAAACACTCATCCATTGCAACCACTTTGGAAATCAGTGTGATGGGTTCTCAGGAAATTTGAAATCAACCTACCTTGGGACCCAGCAATACCACTCTTGGGAATATACCCAAGAGATGCCTAATCATACAAAAAAAGCATTTGTTCAACTATGTTCATAGCAGCATTATTTGTAATAGCAGAACCTGTTAACAACCTAGATGCCCCTCAATGGAAGAATGGATAAAGAAAGTGTGGAACATACATATGCATTAGAGTACTACTCAGTGGTAAAAAACAACGACATCTTGAATTTTGTATGAAAATGGATGGAAAAAGAAAATACTATCCTGAGTGAGATAACCCAGACCCAAAAAGATGAATATGGTATGTACTCACTCACTTGTGGACTCTAGCCATAGACCAAGGTCTTTAACCTATAGTTTACAAGCCCAGAGAAGCCAAACAACAAGGTGAACCCAAAGAAAAACATATATAGATCCTCCTGGAAATTGGAAGCAAACAAGATTGCAGGGTAAAAGTTGTGAGCATGAGGGTGGGGGCAGGAGTAGGGGTGAGGTTGGTGGAAGGGGAGAGGGGGAGAGGGAAGGGAGAAGGGAAGGACTGGCAACAGCTTGGGGGAGTGGGAGGGTGGAGATGGAGGAAGGGCGGATATAGGAGCAGGGAAGAAGGGATCCATTTTAGTGTTGGCAAGAGTCTTAGCTCTAGAGGGATCCCACGTGTTCGTGGGGATGTTCCCAGCTAAGTCTTTGGACAGCAGAGGAGAGGGTGCCTGAACTGTCCTTGCCCCACTATCACACTGATGAGTATCTCGAATATCACTATAGAATCTTCGTCCGGTGACAAATGGAGATAGATACAGAGACCCTCATCAGAGCAATGGACTGAGCTCCCAAAGTTCAGTTGAAAGGCAGAAGGAGGGAGAGAACGAGCAAAGAAGTCAGAACCGCGAGGGATTGGTCCACCAACTGAGGCAGCCAAATCCAGCTGAACGAGCATTTGATCAAACCAGACTCTCTGATTGTGGCTGACAATGGGGACTGACTGGGAAGCCATTGATAAAGGCACTGGGACTTGTTTGTAAGGCATGTTCTGACTTTTTGGGACCCTAGTCTATATGGATGCACAGCTCCCTAGGCCTAGATGTACCGGAAAAGACCTTGGACTTTCCACAGGGCAGGGTTCCCTGCCCTCTCTCAAGCAGGGTGGGAGAGGGAGGAGAAGGTGTGGGGGAGCAGGAAGGGATTGGGAGGAGGGAAGGAAGTGTAAATAATTGAATGGAAAAATAAAAATTTAAAAAAAGATACAATTTTCTGTGTTGCACATAATATAGCATTAAAACATATGCATTAAGGGCTGGAGGGATGGTTTGGCACTTACAAGCTCTAATTTTTTTTCTGTAGAGGACCTGGGTTTGATTCCTAGCACCCATATAGCAGATCACAACTGTCCATGAATCCACTTCCAGGAGATACAACACCTTCTTCCTAAGTGTGCGTGGTACATTGAAAATACCTGCAGGCAAAACACTCAAACCTTATAAACTTTAAGTGTACACATAAAAAAATATACCTAGTTTTCTTAGTTCAATCCCTTTAAAGCACATAATAAAGTACTCTAAAAGAGACAATGTAAAAGGATTTGTAAACTAATTGAAGTTTTTTGTTTCGCTTTCTTAAAGAAGACCTCGGAGCTGCCCTTCCAAGGTGTGCAGGTTTCAGGTGCCTAGGAGTCTAAAGCAGGCACAAAACCCAGTGGTCTCCATGAAAGAAGAGCCTTAAGCAGCATGACCTCTGCCCTCCCTCAGGCTGCAGATCTGAAAAGTATGTTTCTCCCTGGTAGATCCTGACTGTCCCCAATAGTTTCCACCCCTACTGCTCCTCGCCCCTCCTCAGGCCCCATTACCTGCCCCTCCTGTCATATTCGTTTATGTGGTATTCGCTGCCATTGATGAGTCTCTCAACTGAAGCCACATCACTCACACTGGCCGCCCTGTGGAGCTGCCCCACAGGGTCATATCCGATTAAGTACAGGGGAAATTGCTGCCGTTTTGGACCAAAGCACCCATGACCCAGGCATGCGGGCCACAGGCGGGTGTACTAGCGAGTCCGCTGAGGGGCTCTAATAGTATGGGCATCATATTCAAAGTCGTCCTGCATGTTGAGCCTCAAGGCTCCACAGGCCCTCCTGAGCCTCCCAGCCTTCCCTTCCTTCCTCTTTAGCTACCCGCACTCTCCCAAACCCAACAATAAATGTTCAAAACACTGGTTAAGTCTCCCCACTGAACCAAATAAGCGTCCTGCTAGGGCAGATTCTTGGTTCAGTGTGAGCTGAACTCTGCTTCCTCCTTAGCAACTCAGTTCCATGGACATAGTGATGCACTGTGAGCTCACAATGGTGCTCTGCGGCTGAGCAGCATTGTGTATTCTGCGCATGCCCATGTCAGACTCCAGAGACAAAAGCCTACAGTGCTCAGCACCTGTAGACAAATATTGTATGTTTTCTCTTTTAAGGATGTTCCCTTTTTCCAGGAGGTGGTGGCTCATGCCTTTAATCCCAGCACTCAGGAGACAGAGGCAGGCGGATCTCTGTGAGTTCGAGGCCAGCCTGGTCTATAGGAGCTAGTTCCAGGACAGGCTCCAAAAGCTACAGAGAAACCCTGTCTTTAAAAACGACATAAAATAAAATAAAATTTAAAAAGGGTGTTCCTTTTTAAGGTTCTGATATGGGAACTACATTCTGAGTAATCACAGAGGTTTGGAACCTAGTAAGGGACCAGGAGGGAGGAGAGTATCTCTCAAGGTAAGGGAATAATCTTTAGTGTTATGAAGCTATAAAGGAAAACTAGAATTGGACAGTTTAATAAAAGGGAGATGGGACAGAAAGGTAAAGGAGGGAAAATAGAGAGGGACAACCAATACTTAAGGTTCTTTGTAAAACTATATGGAAACCGACTACCCTAGAAGCTTCCTATACATATGTGAAAGGAACCCACAGGGAGACAAAAAACAACAGGGGAGAGAAGGCTTCAACTAGACATCTTGTGCCACCAAATGAAACCTCCAGTGCCAGGAACAGGTTACAGCCTGTTGAGTCACTGAGCAAAGGGACCCATGGAAACCAGCAAATAGCACAGCTATTGCCAAGGTTCTTGGTTGCTCACACAACCTGATGTTAAGGTCTTGTTTCTGAAGGTGACACTTCTATCACTGAATATGGAGAAGCTGAGCTGCTGTCTAACTAGGTTATTCAGCTACTAACCAGAGTTCACAGTACTGGAAGGTACTCTGCGTGCTCCTGGAGGAGAAAGGCAGTCCTCAATACCTCTCAGTACAAACCCTTCAACCAACAACCACACCCACATAGAAGGAAGCTCACAGACATCTGTAAATTTATTTCTAGGGGATCCAGCACCCTCTTGTGTCTTTGCAGGCACCAGTCATGCACACAGCGAACATACATACATGCAGACAAAACATACATAGACATGAAATAAGTGTGATCTATAAATATTGAGAAGTAATACATTTATGTAGCAAGTTCACTCTTTTAAAGTATACAACCCAGTAGGATTTTTTTCAGTATGTTCTTAAAATTATGCAACCATCACCCTATTTATTTTTTTTTTAATATTTTTGTCATTCAAGAAAAAAACCCTTTATTCATGAGTAGTTACTCTTCATTCGTCCAAACCCCACCCACTATCAGTTACCAATCTAACTTTCCGCTTCAAGTGTCTCATTCTGGGTATTTAATAGAAATCAAATCATTTAATAAAGAAGTGTCCCATTCTTCAGTCCTTTGACTATTTTCAACTGAGTTTAATGTTTGTGATATTTATTCATGTTATAGGATGTATCAGTTCTCTACCCTTTTCCAAGGCTAGAAACTAGAAACTAACACACCACCCTTTGTTTACTCACTCATCAAGAAGTAGGTAATTAGGGTTTCACCCCTTTTCCTTTTATAAATGATCAGGCACTAGTGGCTGCACTATCTTCCTCTACAATGTCAGCAGTAATGTAGCAGGTTTCTGTTCTCTGGTATCTTTACACTTTCACATGTGTCCCAGCATCTGTGCATGCTAGACAAGTGCTCTACCTGTGACCCATATCCTCAGCATGCAACATGTACTTTTCAATTTTTATACCAGATTTTGTTGTTGTCCAGCTTCAACTTCATATATGTCACACACACACACACACACACACACACACACACACACACACACAAACACACACACTCCTCTACCAAGTGCTGGGATTGCAGAGCTGTACCACCATGATTGACTTATCTTTTGTATTTTCACCATCTTAATGATACCAAGTATCACCTCATTGAGCTTTGATTTGCAGTACTTGAGGGCTGATGGTGTTGAATATCTTCCGGTGTGCCAGTGGGACATTTGGAAATCTTTCCAGGTCTCATAGCCGGTGGGTGAGGTTCAAACAAAGGCTGGTAAGGGACAGACAAATATACCATGCAGATGGAGATTGAGTGCAAAGTTTTATTAAAAAGAGGAGTGTAGAGGGGAGGAAATGACAGGAGGAAGGAAGAGAGGAAGAGAGGGAGGGAGGGAGGGAGAAAAGGAAAAGAGGTTGAGACCTGCTTGCCTCAGTGGAGGAAAAAGAGAAAAAGAGAGAAGGGGAAGGGAGGGAGAGAGTAAGGGAGGTAGGGAGGGAAGGAGGGAGGGAGAGCACTAGAGAGACTGGCAGGGGACAGAGCATCTCTTAAAGGGACAGGGTACCATTTGCTATACAGCCAGGCATAGGGCATGAGGTGCTGTGATGCGGCTGAATACTAACCAAATGTCTCTTGAGATCCATTGCCCTCCGTGTCACTGGGCTCTCATTCTAGTGCTGAGTCACAAGAAATTTATACGTTCTGAAGAAAAATTCCTATAGGCCTATATATGGTTATATACAATACATGGGAAGAAATCCAACAGCAGGGGATATATAATGATTTCTTCTGGGTCTAAAGGAATAAGGAAAGCAGGGACTTGATCATTGGGTCCTTGTGTGTTATACAATTACTGATTGTACTGAAAAATATTTAGTTACCTTAAAATATTGTTGCATTCTTTCAGTGTTTGAGAGGGGACCAGGAGCCTTCCATGTATAAGGCAAGCTCACACTATGCCCAAGCTGCATGCTCAGCCCGATGTTTTCCTTAATAGCTAGCATTTTACAGGCATTTACTTATTTAGGAAGGGAGAGGAATATAAGAAACACTTCTCTGTTTTATTTTTTAATGGAAAGACTGTTAATAGGAAGAAAACTTGGGAAAGGGGCCCTTGAAATGGCTCAGCACCTAAGACCATTTTTCATACAAGCCTGATAACCTGAATTCCATCCCTGGAATCCATGATAGGAGAATTAACCAACTCCCAGATGGTGTCCTCTGACCTCTACATATCTACCTTGTCTTTCAACACACATACACACACACACACACACACACACACACACACGAGAGAGAGAGAGAGAGAGAGAGAGAGAGAGAGAGAGAGAGAGAGAGAGAGAAACCAAGGAAGATCACTACTTATTGGCCTGTTCTCTATGGATTTCTCAGCCTGTTTTCTTATGGGAATGAGGACCATCTGTCCAGATTGCCACTACCCACAGTAATCTGGGCCTTCCTACATCAAAAATTAATCAAGAAAAGGTCCCCACTGACTTACCTATTGGAAAATGTGACAGAGAAGTTCCCTCCCTCTTCCCACATTATGTCTAGGTTTCTGTCAAATTGGCAAAAGTTAACTATCACAGCAGCACCCAGAGCTCAGGTGTTACTGCATAAGAGGGAGCCAGAAAGGATGTAAAAGTCGAAGTAGGGGGAGAATGGCTGTGAAACTGGGTCTTCAGGACAGGAACCAGTGACTGCACTCAGGAATTCCATGCAGCCGTGTTTTCCTGGAGCAGAGCTATACAATAATGAGGCTTCACCACTACATCATGAATTGAGAAAGACTCATAAGGTCCCATCCCTCTATGAGGAGCTATGGGAAGTTAATGGAGGCTAGGTGAGGGAGCAGCATAAAAGTTTTACAGAGGAGAAAAATGCAGGTAAGCCACCATTCAACTGTTTTTTTTCTCTCTACCAAAGTATTTGGTGATATGAATAATATTGAGGGAGGTAGCACTTGGGCAGAAGGACTGGTTATCACTTAAATAATTCACCAAAAGGCTCCTGATGCCATAAATAGTTTTAAATGAATGATTTCTACTTAGTGTATTTTAATAGAAAACTCTTAAAATGAATATGCAAACAGTTCAGTTTTCTGTCATCTTTCAGAAAATGATTTTCTTTAAAACTTCTATATGTTTTTCATTCTTCTTGACATAAATTGTGAATGTCAGCATAGTGGTCCGGAGGGAGGAGCTTCTAAGGAACAAGGATGCAATCGAGCAGAAACTGGACAGAGAAGCAAGAATAATATGCTCAATTTCAAAGGATTTAGAATTAAGTTAGCATAAGTCAGTAAGGCATATTTGGTGCACCACTCATAGTTGAGAATAAAGTTATGTATGTACCACTACATCACAAAATGAGAAGAATGCAATATGCCAATGGTTGCACCCAGACTCCGTTATCATCTATCTAAATGTCGTATAGTTTTCCATTGTTATCTTGTCAACAACCATGTACTAGGACAAGCAGTAGACTCATGACAAGAGCCACTACTCAGCAACCATATGATATAACCCTCCCAAATCAGATGGACAGAATGTCCACACTGGTCACATTCTATGCACGTGTAGTACAGGGAACTACTGGAGCACACAGAAGGCTTATGTGTCAGACTTGTGCCAGCACTATAGGCTCTAAGGTGGAGAACAGTGAAGACAAAGTATCCAGAAAGACAGAGAAAGGCAGTACCTGCAAACAGCCAGAGGTGAGAAAGCACACATCTGGTGGGAAGCTACAGAGAAAGCAGTGGATGAGGCAGTTGGTGAGAGATGAGGATGAATAACTGGACAACTGAATTGATCAGGATGGGGCAGTGCAGGCCGAGAAAACTGACACTTTTCCTGGGGGAAGAGCAAAGAGGTGACATGGGTTCAAGTGCTACTTGAGTTTTGGGTACAGGGTGACAAAGCTACTATCTCAACAATGCAACTTTTACCTTTGCTGAAATCCTGGACTTCTAGTTACATAGTTTCACATCTGGGTCCTTTGCTGTACTTGGACAGACAGTTTTCTGACAGTGCTGTGTTGGCTTTACTTGACAACTTTAAAGCATATGTGGACTCCATGACTTGTGATCTCTCCAAATGTGATCTCCTTCTCATAGTGCGGTATCTTCCTGGAGAGTTTTGATCTTGCACACGTTGGCAGCTTTGTTGTGCCATCTATCTCTGGAAAATGTCATTTGAATATTACTGGAGATTTGAATATTTGATATATATATATGGAGATATATAATATATATTGTTGTGTTATTAGCCTGTTATCTGCCTAATCTCTAAAAGTGAAATGGGTTAGTTTCAGAATACTGTGGTCACACAGAGACATGTATGCTTTTTGTGGATTCTCCTTGGTCAAGTTCCAAGTCTCTGGCATTGCACCTCCTAGGGAAGGCATGAGAAGTTAGACTTCTCTTCACACCTAGAGTCTGTTCACAAATCTCAGTGTGTGCACTGGGCATCCTGCAGTTGTACAGTTGACACAGTAAAGTCAGAGTAGATCCTACCATACATCTAGTGTCAGTGTAAGCCAAATATCACATCTGTCTTGTGAAGTGACTGATATTTTATATTCATTTAGCTGCAGAAATTAGTATAATAAAATTCCTGAATTGACACTTGCATATTGACTTTTGCTCAGTCTGGGTAAAGAGAAACACAGGATAGTGCACAGGGTGGGGCCTTATTGCTACTATCACATTTGCTCTGATTGCTCTAAAGTGGCTATGTTCACCATCTGGCCTTGAAATGCTTTTTAGTGCAAAAGAAAATAACAAAAACTTAGGTCTTTTTTTTTCTCGTTTGTCACAAAATGATATCAGCCCATTTCTGTTATCAAGGTCAATGTCATCTTGGTTTAACATTAGTAGGTTGTGTATATTAAAAAATCTCTCCACGTTCTAAATTTCCCCATGTGGTAGAATGCAGAGTTTTAAAAAGTTGTCTGTATGACTCCCTGAATTTTCTCTGTATCTTTTGTCTTATATCTCTGTACAAGTCTGATTTTATTAGCTACAGTCTTCTCTCTTTTATTTTCATCAATTCAACCAAAAGTTTATGCATGGTTTTAAAGAAACAGCTCTTAATTCTCATCTTTTTTTTCTTTCTTGTTCTACCTTTTATATTTAAAACTCCCAAAGGATTGCCTTCTCCCTCATTTTTTTTATTACTTTAAAAAAATACCAATCCAAATTCCCTCTTCTTCCTTTCCTCCTCCTCCCATCCCACTCCCTCCACACACTCTCCCCCAAATACCTCCAATCTTAAGAGAAAGCAAGACACCCTGCCCTGTGGAAAGTCCAAGGCCCTCCCCACTACATCTAGGTTGAGCAATGTATACATCCAAAAGAGAATAGGATCCAGAAATACCAGAATAATCCCAGTGTCGTCGTCATTGGCCCCTCAGTCTGCCCCAACTGTCAACCACATTCAGAGGGACTAGTTTGATACCATGCTCATTTGTTGCCAGTCCAGTTGGAGTTGGTGAGCTCCCATTAGCTTAGGCACATTGTCTCAGTGGGTGAACCCCTCATGGTTTTGACCTCCTTGCTCATAATCTCACTCATTCCACTCTTCAACTGTACCTTGGGAGCTCAGTCCAGTGCTCCAATGAGGGTGTCTGCTGCTGTATCCTTTTGTTGTTGGACGAAGGTTCTATGGTGATATTTAAGACACTCATCTCACTCATAAGTGGATTCTAGCCATAAACAAAGGCTATTGAGCCTATAGTTCATGATCCTAGAGAAACTAACTAATAAGGTGAACACAAAGAAAAACATATATAGATTCATCTGGAAATTGGAAACAGACAAGATTGCCTGACAAAATTTGGGAGCATGGGGTCAGGAGGTAGAAGAAAGGGGAGAAGGGGTAGAAGACAGGAGATGGAGAGGGTTGGGGAGAGCTTGAGGGAATGGGATAGTTGAGATGGAGGAAGGACAGATATGAGAGCAAGGAAAGAGATATCTTGATCAAGGGAGCCTTTTTGGGTTAGTGAGAAACCTTGATCTAGAAAAATTCCCAGGAATCCACAAGGATGACCCCAGCTAAGACCCTAATCAATAGAGGAGAGAGTGCCTGAACTGGCTTGTCCTGTAGTCAGACTGATGATTATCTCCCTCATTTTAAAAGTGTTTTCCTTTTCATTTTTTCAAATAAATGGAAACTCTTGTGTTTTGCTGTCAGCCTGCCACTGCTCCCCATCATTCTTAAAGATCAGTTCTCTCCATAATACATAACCTGGAATATTTATAAATTTTATGATATTCTAGGTAAACATAGACACACACTTTGTACTGAGAATAAAATTGAGCCACCATTAATCAGTTTGAAAGGAAACATATTCCATAATGCTTCCATCTAGGGTTAAATTGAGTTTTCATAGAAAATCTAAGAAGCACGAGTCAGGATTTTATTTCCTTATCAAAAGGAATGTTGAAAGTAGAATTGTTCGAAAAGACTTGATGCCACCCTGTAAGTGCATTTCAAGCTTCCAAATGGAACATGTCAGTCATAAGGTAATGCGAATGTTTCCGATGAGCAGGATTTTGTTCTCATTGCTGTTGTTTTAGGGGTATGTCTGACTAGATTAAAAGAGCCCTTTAGATGGTTTCTCATT
This sequence comes from Myodes glareolus, assembly GCF_982192425.1. NCBI lineage: Eukaryota > Metazoa > Chordata > Mammalia > Rodentia > Cricetidae > Myodes > Myodes glareolus. The sequence goes on along the minus strand of NC_142033.1, from coordinate 106,994,118 downwards.
TTCAGCCCCTCACATTGCCATGGTCAGGCAGTGCCCTTCTGTTGTGTTGACACTGCTGGCAATCTGGCTCAAGATGTTCATAGTTTTGCTTAGGGCGCTGCATTTACATTCTCCACAATCACAGCTTCCTCTGGAGCAGTAGCAACAATTTTGAGGAAACTGACAGAGGAATGTACAAAAACCACTGAATGAAAAAGAAAAAAGAGAGGATGCCATGACTGCTCCTGCGTATGGTAGAGGAGAAGGTTTACTGTATATATGAGGAGAGGATACTCGAATGCGGAGACAGAGACATCTGGATTGACCAGAATGATCATACCTAGACTGAGCCTGAGCAGGTCCACAGAGAGGGGAATGGAGGACAAAAGAGACAGAGAGGAGAACCTGGAGATGCATCCAAGACATGCCTGAGGTCCACATTACCTCTCATCAGGATGCAGGAGTTTTCAAATAACTACTTCAAGTCACAAAGACCCAAGTAATGGGGTCTCCTGGTTGAGCTTTACCCACACATAACTCCTGAGACCTTGGTTACATGTGACTGGGATGGAAAGGGAAGAGGCAAGAGCTCCAGTGTATGGAATCCACAGGAATAAATAGAGCCCTAGGTGTCATTAATGTTCCCAGCTCACAGAAAGGACTTGAAATCATGTAGGCGCAGAGATTCTCTTTCATTGGACTATTTTGTTGAAGTCAGTGAATTTAGCCTCCATTTGTTTTCTATTGAAGAATTCATAAATCAAAACCCATCTGTGCAAAGCAGTTTTACTAGTTATTCCACAATTTCTTAGTAAACAAAAACTGTACTTTCATTTCTCAGTCAACCAGACCCAAATAATCATACAGAAACTATACTAATTACAACAGTTTGGCCTTAGCTGGGCAGTGGTGGTGCACGCCTTTAATCCCAGCACTTGGGAGGCAGAGGAAGGTGGATCTCTGTGAGTTCGAGGCTATCCTGGTCTACAAAAGCTAGTTTGAGGACAGGCTCCAAAGCTACAGAGAAATCCTGTCTCAAAAAAAAAGTTTGGCCAATGATTCAGGCATATTTCTAGCTAGCTCTTACATCTTAAATTAACCAATTTCTTTTAGACAATGTATTGCCATGTGACTATGGTGTTACCTCATTTTCTTTTTTTTTTAAACAAGGTCTCAAACATTTTTATTTGCCTGCCTCTCTGAGCCACTTCTGAAAGACCGTTTTTCTTTTTTGGAATGATTTGAAAATTCAGATTCATATTCAAATACTTATTGTCAATTAACAAACATCTGTTTTCCTATGATTTAATCTACATATCTAGGATACTTCTAGAACCGTTCTTTGATTTCTGTGTTTGGGAGGATTAAGTGACATAGTACAGTAGTATACTGTTAGATATTGTGCAGAGAATACTAGTACAGCTTCTAACCCTAATTATTCACAATAAAAACATTTTCACTTTTTCTTTGTACTCTTATTAGAATCCCTGAGGATTCTTCCTTCAAATTAGTTGGATTTACTTATTTTTTATTTTTTTTAATTTTTATTGCTATATGTTTTTTTCTTGGCTTCCCTCCCTTTTTTCCTCTCCCCTTCTACCCTATCCCATGTTCCCCGTGTTCTCAATTAACTCAGGAGATCTTGTCTTTTTCTACTTCCCATGTAGATTAGATCCCTTTGTTGTATACGATCTCTGGGATTGTGAATAGTAGGCTGATTTTTCTTTACTCTCTGTCTAAAAGCCACTTGTGAGTGAGTAGACACAATACTTTTCTTTCTGTGTCTGGGATACCCCACTCAATATGTTGTTTTCAAAATGCATCCATTTGCCCACAAATTTCAAGGTGTCATTATTTTTTTTGCTGTATAGTACTCCAGTGTGTAAATTATCACATTTTCCTTATCAATTCTTCAGTCAAGGGGCATTCAGGTTTTTTTTCTAGGTTCTGGCTATGACAAACAATGCTGCTATGAACATAATCGAGCACATGTTCTTTTGGTATGTTTGAGCATACTTTGGGGATATAACCAAAAGTGGTATTGTTTGGTCTTGAGGTAGGTTGTTTCCTAATATTCTGAAAAATCACACCATACTGATATCCAAAGCTGTACCAGTTTGTCCTTCCACCAGCAATAGAGGATTATTCCCTTTACCCACATCCTCGCCAGCGTAAGTTGTAATCAACTTACCATTCTCACAGACATAAGATGAAATCTCAGAGTTGCTTTTAATTTGCATTTCTCTGATGGCAAAGGATGTTGAGCATTTCCTTAAGTGTTTTTCAGCTATTTTAGATTCCTTTTTTGAGAGTTTTTTGTTGAGGTCTGTACCCCATTTTTTAATGGATTATTTGTTCTTTTGATGGCTAATTTCTTGAGTTCCTTGTATATTTTGGAGATGAGCCCTCTGTCCAATATTGAGTTGGTGAAGATCTTTTCCCACTCTGTAGTTTGCCATTTTGACTTACTGACAGTGTACTTTTATTTACAGAAGCTTCTCAGTTTTAAGATGTCCCAATTATTAATTGTTTCTCTCACTGTCTGTTCTACTGGGTGTTATATTTAGGAAGGGGGCTCCTGTGCTGAAGCATTCAAGTGTACTTTCCTTTCTCTCTTCTATGAAGTTCAGGATGATTGGTTTTATTTTGAGGTCTTTGATCCATTTGGACTTGAGTTTTGTACATGGTGATAGATATGGATTTATATTCATTCTTCTACATGTTGACATCCAGTTATGCCATCACGTTAGTTGAATATGCTTTCTTTCTTCCATTTTATATTTTTTGCTTCTTTGTCAAAAATCAGGTGTTTGTAGGTGTGTGGATTGATATCCAGATTTTTTATTTGGTTTCATTGGTCCTCCTGTCTGTTCTTATGCCAATACCAAGCTGTTTTCAGTATTGTGACTCTGTGGTAGAGTTTGAAGTCAGTGATTGTGATGCCTCCAGACATTCTTTATGGTATAGGATTGTTTTGTCTATCCTCAGTTTTTTTGTTTTTCCATGTGAATTTGAGTATTGTTCTTCTGAGTTCTTTGAAGAGTTTTGCTGGGATTTTGATGGGCATTGCATTGAATCTGTGGATTATTTTTTGTAAGATTGCCATTTTTACTATGTTAATTCTATCTATCTCAGAGCATAAGAGATGTTTTCATTTTCTGCTGTCTTCTTCTATTTCTTTCTTCAAAGATTTAAAGTTCTTGTCATACAAGTTTTCCACTTGTTTGGTTAGAGTTACTTGGAGATGTTTTATGCTATTTGTGGCTATTGTGAAGGACGATGTTTCTCTGATTTCTTTCTCATCCCATTTATCATCTGTGTACAGGAGGGCTGCTGATTTTTTTGAGGTATTCTTGTATCCTGATATATTATTGAAGGTGTTTATGAGTTGTATAAGTTCCTTGCAAGAATTTTTGGGGTTGTTTATGTAAACTATCATATCATCAGCAAATAGTGAGAGCTTGACTTTTTCTTTTCCAATTTGTATCCCCTTGTTCTCCTTTTGTTGTCTTATCTCAAGTACTATATTGAATAGATAAGGAGAGAATGGACAACCTTGTCTTGTTCCTGATTTCAGTGGAATTGCTGGGAGTTTCTCTCCATTTAGTTTGATGTTGGCTGTTGGTTTTCTGTATATTGCCTTTACTATGTTTAGTTACATCATTTTCTATATATTTAGCTTTCTTGGTGGCTGGCTGACATCTTACCTGACTCAGCCTTCTTTTCTCCTTTATCTCTGCTTAGATTTCCTACCTTGGTATATTCTGCTCTGTCCTAGGCCAAAGTTTCTTCTTTATTAACCAATGGTAATAGAACATATTCACAGTGTACAGAGGGGCATCCCACATCCCTAAAAAATTCTGCCGGATACTATGGGCCTATAGGCTGAAGATGAATGCCCCAACATTAAAAAAGAAGTTTGGGTAACTGCCCAGGCAGCAAGATTTCTCTGTCGTTTCTAGAACCTTGGAAGTCGCTTATAATGCACCTACTATTTACTTAGATAATATTATTTCTTTCTGGGGTCTTTGATAGGGTTGAAGTGATAGCTATAATTATAGCTTTCCTTAGTTATGATAAAAATAAATTAGATATAAAATTTTTTACTCACAAAGATAGGATAAACAACAGAATATTTGCCTTAATTTGCAAAATGTAAATAGACTAAAATTTATAATTATAATTCTTGCTGGATAACTTTTGTTATATGTACTTTTACTATGTAAAAGTTAAAACTTTCCTTCTTATTTAGGCAGAAATGGTGAGATGATGTGAAATTCTCCTCTCCATGCTGTGAATATTTTATTATCATTGGTTAATAAAGAATCTGCTTTGGCTTATGGCAGGGCAGAATAGGGTAAGGCAGGGAATCCAAACAGAGAGAGAGGAGGAAAGAAGGTGGAGTCAAGTGAGACACCGGCCATTCCAGCTTGGCAGAACCTCGGGAGTCTCTCTGTGGAAGAGGTGTGCAGCTTCCATGAGTTTTCAGGAAATAGGACGACCAGTAGTGGTAAGCAGGGTTCAGCCCAGCCATGGAAGAGGAGGAACAGTTTCCACAGCCTTTCGCGTAAAGACACGGCTAGCCCAGGGCATGCCGGTCATGGCAGAGGGGACCCAGCTTACCAGAACTGACAACCCAGGACCTGTACGGCCCTGCAGAGGCCAGCCATGGAGGAGAGGAGCAGAGCAGCCTCAGCTTGTCTACCCAGGGCCTGTGCGGCCAACAGAAAACAGCTGTTGAAAGGGGATGCAACTGACCCCTTCTGGTTCTGCAGAGTTTACCTGGCCCTGCATTAACGATCAATGGGAGAGGGCAGTGCAGCTTCCCCTGTTTGGGTCGCCAGGGCCTGTCCAGCACTGTGGAGGTCAGCTGTGGCACAGGGGAGTGCAGCCTGACTGACCTGGGCCCAGAGGTCAGCTCTGGATTTGCATGAGTCAACCATGGAAGAGGGGGACACAGCATCCCTAAGGTCGGCCTGGCCCTGGATAGGTTATTCATGAAAGAGGAGTCGCAGCTTAAACACCCAAACTCCCCAAGGCCCTTAAGGGCCTGCTTCGGCCGGTTGTGGAGTAGGAGAGCACAGCTTCCCTGGCCAGGGTCACCAGGGAACGGCAGGCTCTGGGGAAGCCAGACATGGAAGAGAGGACACAGCTTCCCTGACCTGATACTGCACAGCATGACCACTCCTGGGGGACAGTCATGTAAAAGGGGGTGCAGCTTGCATGGTCTGGCACCCCAGGGCTTGGCCAGCCCTGTTGAGTTCATCCACAGAAGAGCATGAGAACCTTCTGCAGCCTGCCAGGCCGTGGAGAGGCTGAGAAGAGGAGGCAGGCCTTCCACAAGCTTGCAGGCCCAGGTGAGGCCAGCTGTGGAAGTGGGGCCCACTGGCTCCCCAGCCTCTATCATCAGGTTCTGTTCATCCCAGCAGAGGCCAGAATTCAGCGAGTGGGACCCAGCTTCCCTAACTTAGCTAAACAAGGTTTTCCAAGCCTTGGGGATGCAGGCAGTGGAAGAGGGGACCCAACTTCCCTGGTCTGGAAGGCCATTTGGAGGCCAAATGCCTTTTGTCAGGGGGACAGAAAGAATACCCGTAATAGGAGACAGTTTGATGCATTGCCATGCTAAAGATTGTGCTTATCCTTTAGGTCCAGTTATATGGGTAAAAGATGGTGTACAAATATTTAGTCACCTGAATGGAGGATATTTGGTAGGATATTTTGGTAACTGATCAGTCCAAACACTATAATACAGGGTTCAGCATAATGAAGTGCTCTTTAGAAAGCTCTGAGAATGGAAATTATAGTTGAATGAAGATGAGAAATGGATTATCTGATGCACTGCTTTTTAAAAGTTGGTGCTACTGTACCTAGAATACTGCTGTTTCCAGTGGTTTAGAAAATAACTTCTGCCTTCATTTGGCACATGTAATCAACAAGAACAATCCTTTTGTATCATTGGAGACCCATCTATTTCTGGGCTCCTAAAAAGAAATTTATTTGGCATAGGAATCACCCATAAATACTGGACACAAATAACGGGGTCAATATACAGTCCTTCCCTATGTATATTTATAGGGCTTCTCCTGTTTCTCTACCACACTGCTGCACTCTCAATGCACTTATGTCTTTCCTTATTGCAATTCTACTTCTGCTTACACCCATTTTTATGGTAAACAACTGTTTTGGACTGACCTATGGGGGGCACTACTTACACTTCCTTACTGCAGGCTTTAAAGGTCTATGTGCAATAAACCATATTGTACCCATTTTGCTCAGAAAATTTCTGCCCCTATTATGACCACTATTTTTTCTTTAAAATCTTAGAAATGGAGGTTGCTAGGGCCTTGTACTCACAGAGAAGCACTAAGTGAACCAGGAATGTTAATCATGCAGAGTTGTCTCCTCAATGGAGAAGAGGAAATCAAATGCCTGCATTCCATTCAGAAAGCTGAGAGTGGATTTGGTTAATGACCTGGTTACCTTTTTGCTATCTTAGGGACAGACCTCACCCTAAGTCCCCAGAATGATTGTTCCAGATTCTTCCTTCCCTAGACCATTACCCATCCTTAGAGTTCTTTATGGCTTGCTGACTTCTATACTATCAATCAGAGACCACATTAGATTCTGTAACTTTTAGCTATAGAACCCACCCCCATGATCACATGTACTTTGTAAACTAATTTCTATGTAGTCACATGGTGTAAGAGGACCTTCTGTTTATATGTTGCTTTCATTGATTGAATAAAGAAACTGCCTTGGCCTTTTGATAGGGCAGCAGCTTAGGTATCCAGGAAGACAGAGCAGAATTCTGGGAAGAAGAGCAGCGTGGCAGATGCCATGAATCTCTGACATGAGACGGATGTAGGTTAGAATCTTCCTGGTAAGCCACAACCTCGTGGTAATAGACAAATTACTAGAAATGGGTTAGATCAAGATGTGTAAGTTGGCCAAGAAAAGGCTAGATATAATGGGCCAGGCAGTAATTTAATTAATACAATTTCTGTGTGATTATTTTGGGGGTTAAGCTAGCTGGGCAGTGGGACGCAGCCTGCTCTTCCTTCAACAGTCACATATTATTAAGGTTTATTGTATACTTGAATTGGGATGATTATGGAATTTTTGTTGTCTGAAGATATTTTTCCAAGTTCTATTATATTTAAATTTGACTAAAATAAAACACCTGGTGTCTTAGTTAGGGTTTCTATTGCTGTGAAGGGCCACGAAGTCGAGGGAAAGTCTTTTAAAGGAAAACATTTAACTGTGGAAGCTTGCTTACACTTCAGAGGTTTAGTCCATCATCATTATGGTAGGAAGCAAGGCAGTATGCAGTCAGACATGGAGCTAGAGTAGGAGATAAGTGTCCTTACACCTAGGCTCATAGGCAACAGGAAGTGGTCTAAGACACTGAGTATTGCTTGAGCATATATGAGTCTTCAAAGCCTGACTTTGTGGTGAAACACTTTCTTTAACAGGGCCATACCTACTCCAACACAACCACCACAACTCCTAATAGTCCCACCTCCCTATGAGCTTATGCGGGCCAATTGCATTCAAACTACCACACCTGGTATTAGACTCTCCCAAAGTCTGATCCAGGTTGACAAAGTCAGTGTGCATTCAGTTTTCATTCTTATCTCTTCCCATGGTTCACTTTCCTGTCTAACACCTGCAGGGATGCCTTTACCACCCTGTAATGTTTGCTTTCTTTTCTTGCTGGACAAAAGCAGATTTTTGTATATCATTGACTGAACTTTTTACCAGAAGATGGTAGAAATGAACCTGAATTCAGGCCAAGGAAATATTTATTGGAGTGTGAAGATGGTATTCTGCCATAATGCTATAAACATCCTCTTGTTTTCAAGGGACATCTGGCAAGTGCATTGTTGTAGTACGAATTCTTTTTGTTCTGAATAATAAAAAACCTGGAGACAGATATTGGAGGGTGAAAGCTGAGAGATCAGAGAAACAGTGCAGCCAGTCACTAGAGAGACCTTTTCCCTTTACCGAACCCTCAGACTGAAGGGGCGACCACCCTGTCTCTACGAATCCTCAGACTGCACTGAGCTCCTATCTTATATTCTTCTCTCCACCCAGCCTTATCACTCCTGTCTCCACCTCTCTCGTGCTGGGATTAAAGGCGTGAGGTCCCAAGTGCTAGGATCACCTTCTGGGTAAGTTCTCTTTCTCTTTTAGACTCAATCAATTTTGTGCATACCATAACAAAGATATGTCCACCTCTGTCTCATGAGTCCTAGAATTAAAGGTGTGTGCCACCACTGCCTGGCTTCTAGTGGGTTAACACAGCACTATAATCTTCAGGCAAGCTTTATTTGTTAAAATACAAAGTATCACCACCCATTGTCCTGGCCTGATGTCAGTTCAACAAATCTCTTCATTTCCCCTTTTGTGATTAGCCAAATTTTATGAAATAATATTGAATAGAGCTATTCAATGTCAAATCATTTCCTGATGTCAGAAGCTTTTTTCCCCCTAGACTATTAAGAATAGCAAAAACAAGCAAACCATCAATATAGACAGTATAGGTAGAAGGAGTTTGAAAACTTAAATTGATAAAATAGATTTATCTTCCCCAAGTTATTAGCAATACCATCCAATAGCCATAGCCAGGCAGCCCATGTATCTGTTCTGCAAATATGTGATTGATATCAGTGTTATCTCAATATTTCCTGAGGTGTATTTTCATGGTTTAATAAATGTTTTCTAATCTTATCCCAAGGGAACAAGGTCTCATGCCAATGCACAGTAGTAATAGAACTGAGTCACATTCCAACCCCATCTTAATAATAATTATCATTGTAAGCTAACAGTTTCATCTTATAACATAACCACAGCCAATTCTACATCAGTGAATTCAGCATGCAGTATACTCTCTCTATGTCTTTGTGCATGCCATAGTTTTTCTGAATCAGAAGGCCATCTTTGAACTTAATGGACATTTTGCGTGCTTTGCTATAGAACTACTTCAGCACTAGCAACAGTAGCAGTAACAGCGGTAATTCTGAACATAATGGCAATGGTTATTCAAACCACTCTTTTAGCTATTGTCTTCATTTGGTCCAATACATGACGACGCATAGGCGTGGAGAAACATTCCACTTAGGCTCCATCCATCTATCCTGGCATCCAAACACTGCTTTGGGCTGAAAGTACCAAAAGCTCTGGGAACTCAAAATGGCAGGAGCACTAGTATTTAAACATGTATATAAAGAAGAATTAGAACAAGACATATATCCTTTAGATTGATTCCAAGTAGCTTTTCCAATTATAAACAAATAAGGAAGATGAAAACGGGCCATAATATTTTGAGTTACATTTTTTTTTTTGTGTTTTCCTTTAAAGACATCTCCCTAGTTTCTGATCTTTTATAGGTTATTTACATAATATCCAGCATTTTCACTTTATCCCAGGCTTTCCTTTTACATGTCATTTGTTACATGGAGTCCAGATGGGAAAAGGTTTCCAGTCTTTCTCTGCCATCTGGATTTTATGGTTTCTTTCTTTGTTTTTGTTCTGAGACAGGGTCTGATGTAACCCAGGGTGCCTTCAACTCAAACTGTAGCTAAGGATGACCCTGAATGACCCTGAATCACACAGCCTCCCACTGCTGAGTGCTGGGATAGCAGGCATCAGCCAGCATACCTGGTTTATGCCACACTGAAAATGGAAGCCAGGGCTCTGAGCATCCTAGCCAAGCAGTCCACCAAGTCTCAGCCCCTGGCTCCTTTCATACGTTAATCTTGATGCCCATTCTCTGCACATCCCCATGTTCCTCATACAATATTAATGGACCACACTTGGCCAAGAAGGGGTTCATGACAGATTTGTCATTGACATTCTGAGTTCGTTTTAGGAAACACATAATTGAAAATGTCTAGAGGTAGTCCTACCTCAGGCTATTGGTTTGTTTTTAAGAGATGGAAATCAAGCATTTTGGCTCATGCCTATAATTTCACTTGGGATGCTGAGGCAGGAGAATTTCATGAAGTACAGCCCAGTCAATAGTAGATTGCAAATCCAGGCCAGTTCAGACTACAGTGTGATATTTCGTGTACAAATAAATGAAAAAATGGATAAAAAGGAAAGAATCCAGCCTTTCTGGACGATGAGCTCAGAATTTGTTTCATCCTGGTGCACTGGGGTTGGTGTGTCAAGACTGACTGGAGTAAGGGCACTATCATGACTGAACACGGGTAAGAAGTTGATGGGTTTACATTCACATATGTATGCACTTATTTTTATTTATTCTGAATGGGTGCATGCGTTTTCACACATGCAGAGAGGTGGGAAGTGGCTCTATATGCCACAGTGTACACGTCCAGTTCAGAGTCGCGTGCACCTATAGATTCCACGAGATTAACTCAAGTCATTAGGCTTGGGTGCAAATCCCTTTTAGCAATCTTGTTGGCACAGGAATTGGACTCTCAAATTTCTTGTTTTCTTGGCATCTATAAACAAAGTGTCAGTGAAAAAATAGTGAAGTCAGAGATTCATTATAGTGTTTTTACCTTAATGAAATGTAATTCACGCAAGCGAAATCCACAGTTTTAAACTGGTTCACCGTTTACACTACATTATTTTTCCATCACTGCTCTAATTCCACAAGCGCTGGATTATGTGAGACCCTATATTTAAACACAACAGTTTACAGGTTGTGTGACCCCTCTAGAGGCAATGGGTGTTACCTGGGAGAAAGGAGCAGATGAATGAAGTAGACTAAAATCCTGTATAGGCTGGGTGTCATTTTCCCTGTGAGGCAGAGGGATTACTCCACTACATACTGAAGATTGATATATGTATACTAGAGACCCTGTGAATGGGAAAACAGAAATTTAAAAAAGGAAGGGCATGACTGGTTCATGGATTCGGCATCAAACGAATGAATAAAAGAAGTAAAAAAAGCAAAGCACGTGAGTGCTTCTAGCTGTGGCGGAAGAACAGGGTTATCGTAGATAAAAGAGAGTGTAGAGAGAGGTAGAGAGTTCGGGGAGAGTTTAGAGTGGAGGTTAGCCTGAGCCATGAGAGAAGAGGACGGAAGGAAGAGGGGAGAAGGGAGAGGTAAAGAGGTCAGGAAGGTAAAGTGTAGATTGAAAAACAACAACAAAAACAAAAACAGGTTAGCAAAATGATTGGATTATGTGGGAAGAGCAGCCCAGCCCCTGGGCTGGAGAAGGTTAGGGTAGTAGTGGGCGGGTCATGGCAGTCACACCCTGTAATAGGTGGGGACTGAGAAATGCATGGGGAATCTGGCAGACAGTGTGTGGTTTGATATATTAAATAGGGGTCTCAGCCTTGGGACTTGGTTTGAGACTTAACACCCTGTGCCCACAAAGAAGAAGGGGAAGTGCCTACTGAGTGCAGCAACAGTGCAGGAACAACTCTGCAGTCTAGGTGCCAGTTCTGCTGCAATGCCAATCTCTGCAGTTCTGTGCCTGGGGTGGCAGCCAGGGCTGGGAACCGCAGTTCTCTCAGGGAGCTGCTCCTGTCACTCAGGTCTCACTGCCAATCAGTTCCTCCAGGCAAATGTCAATCAGAATAAGGGAAGGCACTTTTGCTTCACCATGCTGCTGGCTCGCCTCCAGATTGAGTCGGGGGTCCTGTGGTCTCCGGTGCTTTGGAGAGTTGGGCAAGCTGGGAATTCCTGCCACAGTGAGGGAAGGGCCCGTTCCCAATCGGGGAGTAGCCGGGGCATCCGTTGTGGGGTCCCTGGGCTGTGGAAACCCGCAGCTGGACTCAGTGGCCTGTGAAATCTGAGGTCCCTGCTGTCCCTGCAACTCGTGTTCAGGTAGCGTCTGAATAACTTGCCTCTGCGGCTGCACAAAACACGGGGATGGGGATACTGTGCGTTCATATTTTATTGTGACGTCACAATCCAGTGCCCACGAATGCACCGCTTTCATAGTCGTCCTGAAAGCAGATTCACTAACTACAGAGCCGTGGTCACTCTAGTGTCTTCTAGAAGTTCTGCACTTGGCCCTAAATATTCAGGTGTAGGATTCGTCAGCAGTCACTTCTGTCAGGAGTAAAGTCTGTGTCATTAACACATTTCTATATAAATGCTAGGGAAGTCCGGTGTCCTGGTTTCAGGTGTCAAAATTGACTCTATATTGCGTTTTTATTTCTAAGTTTTCTCTTACGTTCTGTTCATCTCTGCAGTTGGAAGTCAGATGATGTCACTGGGTGTGTTGCTCATTCAATCTTTATGTTAATCATTTTTCATTCGTGATGGTCTTTTGCCATCAATTTTCTGTTGCTGATAGTGTAAGCTGCTAGACATGTTATTGGACTATAACTGTACTGAAATAATATTGAGACATCCTTCCACAGTCATGGAATTATTCTCCTTTTATTGAGTTCCTTGATTCTTTTAATTACAAAGTTATAGTTTTGTCTACAGGTATTTATCAAATTTCTATGTATTTCTGACTGTTTTTATCCGTAGTGACATATAAGAGATATGAAGGCATGTGTTTTTTAATTTTTCTGCATTTATTTCATATATAGGAGTGTTTTGCTTGCATGTACGTATGTTCACCATATGTGTGTTTGGTGTTCACAGAAGACCATAAGAGCGGCCATTAGGTCCCCTGCAACAGGATCTACAGATGATTGCACGTGGCATGTTAGTGCTGGGGATGACACTTACATGTGGTACAAGAAGTTGCCTCAACTGCTGAGTCAGCTTCCCAGTCCTCGGTGCATTCAATTTTCAAAGCTTTGTGTGTGCGCACTTGCGCACGCTTAAAAACAAGTGTTAAGAGAGTTGGGGTTTACTTCATAAATGCCTTAGGGGCTGAGAGATGACTCAGTAGGGATTCTAGTTGGATTTGGTCAGCTTGACACAAGCTAGAGTCAGATTGGCCTGTAGGCAATTTTAGACCCGCATTCCCTTCCTTAATAGTTGTTGTAATGGGGCCCATCTCACTGTCAGTGGGGCCAGTCTGGGCGGCGCTCCTGAGTTGTTTAAGGAAGCGAACTAAACAAGCCTTGATAGCGGGAGGGCAGAAGGTAATTTTCATGTGCAAACAAATGCAAATGTGCTCCTGAAGAAAATTTAATGTGCCTTGATTTTTAAAGGAAAAGCAGCAGTGCCAATAGGCACAGCTTCAAGTGTATTGATGAGCCTGAGATTCTCTCAGCACCATTTGCCTCAAGGTGAGACAGCTGATGCCTGTTTGCCAAGCCTATGTCTACAAAAGAAGACACGGAAGTAATCCCTTAACAGATTTCATAGTTTTAGTCATACAATGAAATAGTATGTGAAAACCATTTCAAAGAACAGTCAGTCATTTAGTTTTATAACCATTCAAAGTTAGTGAAAGGTACACACCTTGATGAGGGGATCAGTGTATATTCGTGTACTTTTATAAGCAAATCAAACATCCAAAAGCTGTTTTTATTTCTATGCGTGAAGTGATTTACCATAGTTTAATGAGAAGTGCAGGTTTTGAGAGTCAAGCAGTTTGTTTTGGTAGAAATACCTTAATCCCTATACCACATCTCTATGAGGAACAGAAAGCTAAAGTGTTTGAATGGAATGTGGAAGGTTTTTATTTGTTATTCAGGGTACAAACCGTCTGATCCTGATGTACTCTCTCTCTTCCACAACAGTTAGGAAGTATGTACTAGTTCTCACTTTGTGTAGACTCGGTAAGTGTGTTGTAAGTTCACAATTAATTGGTTTTCCAACTTCAGTGGAAATACATCAACAAAGTCACTCAGGAGAGGAACCTCGTGAGTACAAGGAATGTGGAAATTCTTTTGTCTATCCAAGACCACATTGCACATGTAGTGCTACAGAAAATGTTGGGAATGCAGTTGTTTTCAGTTTTCTTCAAAGATGTAAAAAAGTTACAAAGGGAAAAGGAAGTGATGTGTGAGCCATGTGCTAAAATCTTTGGCCATCACGGGTGTCCTAAAACATACAGAAGAACCCATAATGAAGGCGAATCCTGTGAATGTAATAAACACGAAAAACCTTTAGGTCTGATTGCAGGAAGGAACTCCTTTGAAGTAAAATCGTATGAGCACATACACCTTGGTAAATTTTTTAACATTTGAAACTTCTCTTCAGTTTTAGGAAAGACTTAATACCGTTGAAAACATTCACTGTGGTAATGCATTTATAGGTGCTGGTCTTCTACACAGGCATGAAGGAAGTCACTCTGTGTGTGTGTGTGTGTGTGTGTGTGACCCTATGAATGTAATCCATGTGGTATTTCAATAGTCTTTGAAAATATAAAAAAAACATGATAGTGAGATGAATATAATCAATGTGATAAAGCCTTTCATATTGCAGTAATCTTCAGACACATGAAAGAAATCATAATGGAGATAAACATTATGGATGTAATCCATGTGCTAAAGCTTTTGCAAAATAAAGTCAACTCGTAAAATTCTAAGACATATTAACTATGACAGTTCCTCTTTAAAGCTTACATTATCCTCATTCTTTGATCCAAAGGTAGGTCATTTAAAAAACATATCTCAGTTGGGTGTAGTGGTAAGTGCATCTAATTTCACCAAGTGGGAGACAGGAAGGTGGATCTTTATTAATTTGAGTCTAACCTGGTCTATATAGTTCCAAGACAACCATGGCGATATAGAGAGTTCCTGTCTCCCCCCCAAAAAAAATTCCAAATAAAAAAAACATATATCATATTATGGAACTTTTCCTAATATAATCTGGACTCCATTCAACCAATCCTTTTGCTGTTTCCCTTCCATTAAGAGACCTGTGTTAACAATGACAATAAGAAGCATGTGCAGAGATCATTCACAGAGGGATAGAAATCCAGTCGGTTCTTTCATGACCATCCACTGGAGATTTTCATCACCTCCAAGTGGTAGAAGAAACAAGGTGTAATGAGCAAGTTCATCTTCAGCATTATAATGACATTTGATGCTGAAGAGTTGACTAGTGCTGCTCCTGGTCTGTATTCATGTTTGGTTCATAGCCTACACATCAGATGGCTCAGAACTAACTGTAATTTCACAATAATTTCACACTCAGGAAATCCAATGCAGTCTTCTGGCTTCCACTGGGTACCAGAGGTGTAAGTGGTATAAAGATATATATGTGTATCATTATATTTTATACAGTCATTATAAAATGAATATATTTATATATGACTCAGTTTTGTAAAAAATGCTTTCTTCATGTATTCATGAGTGCTTTTACAAAATTAAAATGAAATTAATTTAATTCTGTGTATTGTGAGAACATAATCCTGGAATGGAGCCATGTGAGGAGAATGTTGAGTGCTTGTGGGAACACTAAGGAAACAAGACAAGAGTTTGGTTTTCTTCAAAACAGGGATTTATTCTTGGAACGTGTTTTCTTGTTCTTCCTAAGTGTAGAGATAGGAGTAAATGTACTTAAGATTACTCATTATTGCTTGCTTTCATTATTCCATTAAATGTTAAACAATCTTATTTGGTTCTGCAGAAAAACATGTTTTTGCCATGCATGGTTAACCCTTGTGATTGTAAACAGGTTGAACTCATGAGTAATTTACTCATATTACCTTTCTTAACCAGCAGAGCATAAAATTGTCTGCAGCTCTGTATAAATTTGTTTCTTGAGCCCATAGTCCACTGCTTTTATTGGTTCCATTCTTCCTGGTGCCCCACCTCCATAGTATGATAAGTAGTTCCTGGAGCTAGGATCTGAAGTCAGCTGAAAGATAACAGATGGGGGACACTCACAGAAGGAAGTGAGTGCACAGAAGGAAGTGAGTGCACAGAAGGAAGTGAGTGCACAGAAGGAAGTGAGTGCACAGAAGGAAGTGAGTGCACAGAAGGAAGTGAGTGCACAGAAGGAAGGGAGGATTTCATTTATGCCAAGGTTATTTTTTAAGGAAAGGAAGAACATAAAAATTAAAACCACATCTATTAATTTGCTTTTTAAGTCACTTTTGTTTATAATCCCTGTTTTCCTGAAGAAGAAACTTTAGATGGAGAAGTGTGGGATGAAGATATAAGGAATATTGAAAAGGCATATAAACGGGGGGAAAAGATCCACTTTTAGTTTGGGTCCCTTAACCGTTAATTTGGACTGTTGTCAAAATACTTAAGGAAGATAAGGGGGGTATTAATCATGAGGAAGAGACAGCAAATTCCTTGAATGAATAAAAACTAGATGATCAAACCTCAAAATTGTATATGGATAACCAAAAATAGAAATTTCACCAAGGCAGCTAAGATGATGATGACACTCTCAGCACCAGCCTGTAATAGTATAAAATTAGTCTTAATTGCAACTTGATATGCCAGGTTTGGCTGATAGTCATGGGAGGCCTGTCCTTTTCCTTAGTTGAAATAGAGTAATGCATCGGTGGGAAAAGAGGGGGAGCGGGGAGGAACTGGGAGGAGAGAAAGGAGAGGAAATTGCAGCCAGGATGAAAAATATTTCTTTGAAAAAAAAAGTACCCTAAAGATCAGAATATCCATCATATTATAGGAATTCTATATAATCCTCAAGGCCAGGGCAAAAATTGAAAGAGCATGTAGACCATTAAAACAACAATTGCTAAAAAATAGAAAGGAGAGTTGGGTGTGATGACTCATGCCTTTAATCCAAACACTTGAGAGGTAGAGGCAGGGGGTTTCTGTGAGTTTAGAGCCCGTGTAGTCTACAAAGTGAGTTCAAGGACAGCCAGGGCAGTTACACAAGAAAACTCTGTCTTGAAAACATGCATACACATGCACACAAATTTAAAGGGAAGCCCTAAGGGCTTTGCTTCCGCTTTCCTTATTTACTCTGAAGTTTAAAATTTCAAATGCATGCTTGCACTTTCCATATTTACTCTTAAGTTTAAATTTTTCAAATGTGATATATGTTTGAGAGCTCAAAAGCATTTCTTCTCTACAGAGCATTCTGAACTGCCTTTTAAATAGACTTACTTAGTAGTTTAAACAATTTGAGACTTGAAATTCCAGTTGGCTGAAGACAACTGGGAAGGGTATGTGTCTGTTATTACAGATAGAGCTATTGAAATATCATGAATTCCTCTTTGTCTCCTCCAGCTCTGGACAATAGAGGACAATGGCAGAGTGCAGGGAGACAGTGGAATCACCAGAAAGGTAGCAAATCTCCAGCCATATAGCTAAAGGACAATATAATCAGAATTCCTGTCTGTCCACATGGAGCCGTTTTACGACCCTGTACACCAAGGGAGAAGTATATTGTGAAACACACGGAGCCCCATGCCACCTCAGAATGTCTTTCTGGTGACACTATCTTTGTCTGTATATCTGCGGTGAGTACCTCTGAGCAAGTCTATCTAGCTTCTGTTGTCTGGCTCTACATGGATCAACATGACTGGGATCCAGGAGTGTTAATATGTGCCCCTTCTTGCAAGGTTTGTGTCTACAGGACCGGATAGGTGGTGAGTAGTCAATTTAGGGAAACGGATCCCCAATCTACCATGGCTGGACTCCAAAGGGTCTGGTTTGCCAGGCCAGGGAAGCTGCACCTTCTCTTCCTTGGCTGGCATCTCCAGAGCCTAACTAGCTGTGGAGAACCAGCCTGGGGAAACTGTGCCCCCTCTTCTAAGTCTGACCTCAGCAGGGCTGGACAGGCCCTAAGGAGCCAGGCTGGGGAAGATCTTCTCCCTTTTACTTGTCTGGCAACCACAGAGCTGGAGAATGCCTGTGGAGCCTTGCTGGGGAAGCCGCACCCCCCTCTTCCGCAGCTGGTCTCCCCAGAACAGGCCACAGCTTGTGGTACCAGGCTAGGGAAGCTATGCTTCCTATGCCATGGCTGGCCTCCCAGTGGACAGTAATGCCTGGGTAACTAGGCCATAGAATCTGTGCCCACTCATCCTTGAATGTCCTGTGCTGCCTCTTCCACACCTGGCCTCCGCAGTGCCTGCTAGGCTGGGAAGATGAACCTACTCTTCCATAACTGACCTCCCCAGGGATGCACAGGTCCGGGAAGGCCACGTCAATGAATCTGTGCCCCCCTCTTCCAAGGATGTCCACTGCAGCTCTAGACAATTCCTAGGGAGCCATGTCAAGGAAGCTTTGCCCCACTCTCCCATGGTTGGCATAGTGAGAACAGGAAAGGCCCTGAACTCACAGAATGCACTCTTCCTCCTGAGTGCTTGGATTAAAGATGTGTGTCATCGCCTGGCTATATCTTTGCTTCATTAGTACAGTGATCTCTAGGTGCTATCCTTGAAAGTTACATTTTAACTGGAGTCATTTGGGTCTGTTCATTTCTGGAAAGACACAAGCATAACCTTGCTCTGATGTTAATTTCTTTGTTTTGTCTCTAGATTTTTCCATTTAACATATTCTCTGTCTCCTTTAGGGTAAAATGCTTTTGGGCAGAACTAGAAGCATTATCCTTTAAAATAAAAAAAAATTGAGGTTGAGATAGGTAGATGCAGCATAGTGTGGGGATTTTGATGAGTGCATACACACTCTCTTTATTTTAAGTTTTGTCGTTAAGTGTTTGTTGTTCCTTAATAGTTTGACCTGAGGATTGTAAGGGACTTAAGTAACATGATTAATATTCTGTAAGCTACATAATTCTCTAAAGCATTTGCTGCAATAATCAGGGCTATTAGTTTTTATTATTGTGGTAGTCCTAAAAGTTGTATAACAAATTACTAATGATACCTGAGGTCGTTTCACCTATGTGAGAAGAAGCAATGATCATATTTGAAAAGGTATCGACTGTTATGTGAACATAAATGGCCACATTCTATAATATGAGTAATATCTATTTGCCAAATGATGTTGGATTTTGACTACTGAGGATCCATTCTGCCAACAGATGACAGCAGAGTAAAAGGAGAATAAGAAGAATGGGTCATGATAATTTGTTGAGCTTGCTCACAAAGCAAGGAGAAAAATACCTGTCAAGATTTTGCATTTTGATGAAGTAATTTGTTAGGTTCTTGAGTGACATGGAAAGAAAAAACTAGGGTTGAGGAGGAGGCTAGTCCATCAACTTGGACACTGGTGGACATTTATGGACCTGGCAAATTACAATGAACGTGAATATGAGTTATGGAAAAATGCTGAGTCCATTTTTGTGTATATGTCTAAAGGAACAGAAATAATTGTGAAATAACACTAGTAGTGTGGTAGATTTAAATCTTGCAGTTTCTAGTAGAGGAACTGAGTGCAGTATGCAGAGTCTGTTAAAATAGTCACTGGTTAGGGGATGTCTAATAAAAGCTGGTTGGTAACAGCAAGTTCAGACAGTTGAGCTGTATAACCCGGGGTGGGTACAATCTTTTTTTTGTGGAGTCTGTTGAATTTCCATATAAACTATTTGCTCCATGTCTTCTTTAAGAGCCATCGTAAGAGCATTAACAGCACTCTCTATAAGATTTTTAGATGTAAATTCAGGCAATACCCATGGATTATCTTCCAAATAATCTTAAAGGGGATCCTTTGGATAATGACTATCTATAGATCCCAAGTAACACGCTAATACAGCCTGCCAGTTATTACCTCTGGGAAGCAAATAATCAACCTACATTTTACCTAATAGTACAAAACATTTTGTAGGCTCTTTTCCAGTGAGTTATCTAACATGTCCTTCCCATCATTAGTAAGTTAGAATCTCATAGATAAGGAGTTGAAGATCACTGTGGAGAACAGGATAATCAAATGCATTTATCTCTTTAAGTTTGTATTATCATTCATACAATGGACTTTCAGATTCTCTGCATCTCCTCAAAGAGTACCATAATATAAAAAGGCTTTAACCAGTTGATTGTTCACTAAAAACTTATTTTTGTAAGAAATGTACCATGAAATAAAAAATCACCTCACTGACTATGTTTATAGGGTTTCTGTGCATTATATTTTCTTATGGATTTGAAGACTTCTGATCACATTCAAACAGTTTCTCTAGAGTTTGTGTGTTGTAGGAGGCTGCTTGTTTGTTCCTGGCTGCTCAGCCCCAAAATAATCACACAGAAACTATATTATTTAAATTACTTCTTGGCCAATCATTTAAGGATTGCTAGCTAGTTCTTACATCTAGAACTAACCCATCTCTATTAATCTGTATATCGCCACGTGGCTGTGGCTTACCCTCAAAGTTTCAGCTTGTCTGTTCCCAGTGGCTACATGGTGCATGGCGTCTCTCTGACTCCACTTGTGCTCTCTCTCTCTCTCTCTCTCTCTCTCTCTCTCTCTCTATATATATATATATATATATATATATATATATATATATATACATACATATATATATATATTTATTTCAGTCTGGCTATATTCTGTTAAGCCATTGGTCAAAACAGCTTCTTTATTAATCAGTAGAAGCAACACAAATACAGAAGGACTTCCTACACCATATGTCTTCTTTTATGTTTTTGAAGATTACTGAGATTACTGTGACTTGCAAAGGCATCACCACACTGACTCATTCATAGGGCTTCTCTCCAGTATGTGTTCTTTTATGCCTTCAAAGATCATTGTGATATGTAAGTCTTTACCAAATTGATAGACTACAGAAATATGTATATGCTTTATTACATCAATTACATTCATAGGGTTTCTCTCCACTATGCATTCTTTTATGCTTTTGAAGGTACCCATGTTGTGTAAAGGCTTTATGACACTAATTGTATTTAAAGGGTTTCTCTCCAGTATGTATTCTTTTATGCTTTTGAAGGTAACTATGTCTTAAAAAGACTTTATGACACTGATTACATTCATAGGATTTCTCTTCAGTATGTGTACTTTCAGGACTGTGAAGATGACTGGGATATATAAAGGTTTTACCACACTGATTACATTTGTAAGATTTCTTTCCGGTTTATGTTCTTTTATGCCTTTGAAGAATACTATGATGTGTAAAAGCTGTACCACACTGATTACATTCATAGGGTTTCTCTCCAGTATGTGTTTTTTATGTATTCATAGTCGACTGTGAAATGCATTGACTTCATCATGTTGAATACCTTCCCAGGGCTTCTCTTCCATATGAATTCTTTTATGCCTTTCAAACTGACTTCCGTGACTTCTAGAACTTTGAGAATGCTCTTCAATATCATGATCTTCCCAATAGTAGCCAATAGCCATGAGGTCTTTGAAGGTCTCCAGCACTACATTATTGTAGAGACTCTTCTGCGAAGGATCCAGCAAAGCCCACTCTTCCTGAGTGAAGTTCCCATGTGCATCATCAATAAGTCACTGCATTCACGGTCCGCCAGTCTTCCTTCTTTAATGACAGATGCACACAGCTCACCACAGCCTACTGGCAGAGCTCAACCATGATCTTCTCACAGGGATCCCAAGAGTCAGCAAACATTGCAACTTCTGACTTCCTCGAAATCTCCCATTTTAAGCGGGCTCACCTTGACAATATATAGCCATCGCTTCTCTAATTCTGAAAGCATTGGATTATGTGAGACCCTTCCTTTAAAAACAAAAGTTTGGAGATCGTGTTGGCACACTCCTGTGACCCACTAGAGGCATTGCAACTGGGGGCAAGGAGCAGGTGAATGAGGCAGGCTAGAGTCTCATTCAATAGCCAAATCTATTCATAGCCTTAGATAATTTAATCTGATGGATAAGAAAGGTCCCATGAGTCAAACTCTCATGAGTTCAAGCTGTATGCAATCACCAGGACAGTCCAGATATGGAAAAAAAACCATGGTTTTCCATAATGGCATGTACATTTAATTAACAGAAGCCAACACTAATGAGTAATCGGAAGTAAAAGCAGTCCAGTCATTACACGGAAAGTTAGGAAAGTGTCCTGGTTGTGAGCAATCCTACTCATGCCTTTTTGAAATTGCTGAGACCTTGTGAATATCAAGCAGGTGGTTTAAAGTTGACCTAGGTGGTCTGCGGGCCCTCTCAGCTTTGAGGCAGGAGGATTGCTCCATTGCACATCTGTGTATGCCCAGTAGGAAGAAAGGGAAGTGCAGGCAAGAATAGTACGGGGACGATTTTACAGTCCAGATGCAAGTTCTGCAATGCCAAACTGCAGGTCTGGGACAGTTCTGTGCCTGGGGTGGAAGCTTCGCAACACTCAGTACCTAAGGGAGCTGCTCCTGTCACTCAGACTTCACTGGCAAATCAGCGCCTACAGTATGCGAGGGCATTTCCGGTCTGCCTTGCTGCAGTCTGCACACTGGCTGAGGGAGGTTCCGTGTGCTGCGCTGTCACCCGCTACTGGAAGCTGTGAAGAGAACCGGGCGAGCTCACAATCTGTGTCATGGTGAGTGAGGGGCTGCGGTCTCTACAAGTGGAGGCGCTATGGGGTCCGGTGTCGGATCCCAGAGCGGTAGAAACCGGTGCCCCGTGAGGTTCCTGCTGTCCCTGTAATTCCCGGGTCCTAGTGCCTCTGCCTAACTTCCTTCGGAGGTCTGCGGCCGCGGAGAACTTGGTGCGGAGTGAGGCTCGGAGGAAGCAGGACTTTTGTGATTAGAAACAACCTTATTGAAGTCACCAGGAAATGAGCAGGCATGTGCTGTGTTTACTCCTGTCAGGGAAGTCAATTTTGCTGAACTTGGAGAGCCCTGGTTTCTGTCGTATCTTCTAGAAGTTCTGCACTTGGCATTGAACATTCAGGTGTAGGATCCGTCTGCAGTGCTCTTCTCAACATTTGGCATCTTATACGATTAGTGAAGGGCTAGTCTTCTGGCCCTTTCCGTTGTGGAGGACTAGGTTTTACAAGTGTATCCGCTCTAGCATTGCAATTTCCCTGGGCTTTAAAAATCCCGTCATCACTACGCCACAGGATATCAGGAGTCTCCAAACACTTTTTCAGTGGAGCATCTTTTGACAAATGCTTTGACCATCTGTTCAATCAAACCCTTGACACCTTTTTTTTTTTTTTTTTAAAAAAAAACAAAACAAAACAAAACTGTACAAGCTTCCATACTGAACTCAGGGCCTCATGCTTTTGCACAGTAAACGTCATTTTCCTTGTGAGCTTGCAAGCCTGCTTCCCCCCCCCCCCCAGCTCCTGACCCTTTATAGGTTATTTTCATAATATCCACCATCTCCCTTTTATCCTGGGCATTTCTTACTCGTGTGGTTTGTAACATAGTGTAACATGTCCTGCTGCGGGAGCTACTTCTGCTCCTTCAACCAATAGCCTTTGAGGTACCAGCCCACTGGGGTGTGGTGTCTTTCGCTTTAAAAATAACCGGGCGGCAGCCCTCCTCTCCTTCTCTTGCTTACTTCGGATTCCGCTTCTGACTATCAGACGCTTTTCCTATTCCTGCAGGAGGCTGTTGTCTAGGACGGTGATCTATAAGTTTTTCCTTTTAAATAAATAACCCTTTTATTAATCTTAATTCTGAGTTTGCATGGGATTGTTTTGTTTTGTGCCTTACTCCATCAATGTCCTAGTGGGGAAAGGTTTCCAGTATTTATTTTCCAACTGGTTTTTCTTGTTTGCTTATTCTGAGACAGGGTCAGAGTTAACCCTAGGGTGGCCTCAAACTCAGGATGACCTCAAATTCCAGAGCCTCCCACTGCTGCTTCTTATTGTTGGGATAACAAGCACGAGCTGCCATACCCGGCTTATGCCCTTCTGAGGGTGGAACTGTTAATCCCACCTAAAGGAGGAAAGACTGTTACCCACAGTCTTTGGTCTATAAGCAATCTTTATTTAATGTTAGAAAGGGCTATCTCCCTAAAGTTGGGTTTGAGAAAATTGTATCAAACACAATTTTAAGTGAATTTAAGGAGAAGTGGGGTTATTTAGTTTAAAAAAAACTGCAACACTGGGGGATTTTCAAGGATTGGGGGAATTTCTAAAGGCATTTGGTTACTTAGGAACTTGACTGAACATTCCAAAACTATTTGATAGAACATCTTATCAGGATACAATAAAGGTATTGGTCAAACTCCATAGAGTGTGGAGCATGTCAGATTCCAGAAACAGGCTAAAGCATAGTCAACTGGAAAGTTGCTACCAATAGAAGTTAACTTATGCTGACCTTATAACAAAGATATATCCGTTCTTAAGATGAAGTCAGACTGGCCCATCAAAACCAGGGAGCTGTGCATCCGAGGCCAGCAGTCCACCACGGAGCCTCAGCCCCAGCCCCTGACTTCTTTCAGATGTTAGTCTTACCGCCTCTCTTTGCACATTCCTCCATTCCTCAGACAGTGTTAGTGTATAACTCTTGGCCATAAATGGGTTCGTGCCAACACTGACATTGGCATTCTGGGGTCTTTTGGGAAATACATAAATGACAAAATCTAGAAGTGATGCTACCTTAGGCTATTAGTTGGTTTCTTTTAAGAGATGGACACTGAGCCTTTTGGTTCAAGCCTGTAATCTTGCCAATTAGGACATTGGAGCAGCACGATTCCATGAGGTCCAGCCTAGTCAGGAGTATATTGGAGATACAGGACAGTTAGACTGTGCTGTGATAGCCTTTGCAAAAAATAAAGAACAAATGGATGGAATGGAAAGAGTCCAGACTTTCGGAACAGTAACTCAGAATTAACTTCATCTCAGTGCATTGGGCTGGCGTGTCAAGACTATGACTAGTATCGGGAGTAAGAGTATTGCCATTACCAAACACTGGGGTAAGAACCTATATATTACACTTATTTATTAACTTATTTTGGGTTGGCATATGTGTGCACACACACGTTGCAGGGTGGGAAGTGGCTCCACGTGCAACAGTGCATAGGTAGAGGTCAGAGGGGAGTGTGTAGGCGCTGGTACCCTATGCCCTGCAAGAGCTGAGCTCAGTTCATCAGTCTTGGCTGCAAATACCTCTAAGGAATCTTGCTAGCACAGGAATGGTAGTTGTCTTGGGATTTATAGGCAGAGTTTCAGTGAAATGTATAGTAACATCAGAGACGCACTGTAGAATTTTTGCCGTATTGAGATACAATTTACACAGGTTAAAAACCACCATTTTGAACGGTTTGGTTCACCGCTGCTGCTTCCTTTTTATAGTGCCATTTATGTAGCCACCACTGATCTATTTCTGAAGCCACTGGAGTATGTGAGACCTATGTTTAAAAAAAGTTTGCAGGTGATAGTGGCATGCACTTTGGTCCCAGCATTCAGGAGGAAGAGGCAGGCAAAAGTCTGTAATTTCAGGGACATCCTGTTCTACATAGTGCTGTCCAGTCCAGCAAGCACTGAACAGTGTGGCTTTATCTCAAATATGAATAAATGAGTAAACAAACAAACAAATAAATGGAGAAAAGAAGTTAAATCTGAAGGTGTATAATATAAATGTTATTTTTCAGACTTCTTGCATCTGAGTCTCACAGCATCAGTTGGCTTTGACCTTTCAGGGGCCAGAGTGTCCTGAATATTAGAATTATACATCTATGCATACCAGCTTAAATGTAGTAAATTTAGGCTCATATAGTATTATTTCAGGCTGGCCTCTCTTTTGTCTCAATATATTTTGGAGGTCCAAACTAATGCTTACAGCACTGTGGTTATCTGTTCCTTACAAGGCTTATGTGGCATTGTTTGCTGTAGAAGCTAAGTCACTGAAGACTGCTGTTGCTGACTAGGTGGACATATGCAATGCTTTGTCACTGGAATAAACTGTATTGTGATCTTTTGAATGTCATGTGCTTCTCTTTTGTAAAACCTGCAAATTCTTCCAACCCTCTCACTAGGCTGTCAAGCTGTGTCCATAGGTGTTCACATGGCAGCTCGTAAGGAGAGTCATGGCAACAGCATCGCCTCTGAAGGAAAGGCTATCAGACCCAGAAGATGGACAGGAAGCCTCTTCTCGTGGTAGGATGGTGGGAGGATGTAGTTTTCTGTTTTGGTGTGTGTGTGTGTGTGTGTGTGTGTGTGTGTGTGTGTGTGTGTGTACAAGCACATGCTATTCTGCAAGCATGGAGATCAGAGAATGCTTCCAGGAACCCATTCTTTCCTTCTACCCTGTGGATAATGGGCATGGAACCTAGGTCTGGTGAGGGAGAATTGTCTGCATTCTGTCAATCATGTTTTAAATAAAGCGCTGATTGGCCAGGCAGGAGGTGTAGGTGGGAAAACCAGACAGGAAGTGGAAATGATGCAAAGAGAGCAGGAGAATTCTGGGGAGGAGGAAGTTGATTCCTCCCACTCCTGTCCAGACTACCGAAGCAGCAGGTTGTGAGCTGCCCCACTGAAAAAGGTACTGAGCCACATGGCTAACATAGATCAGAAAAATAGATTAATCAAGATGTGAGGGTTAGCCAGTAAGAGGCTAGACCTAATGGGCCAATCAGCTTTATAACTTATAGAGATCTCAGTGTGATTTTTCTCTGGGACTAAATAGCTGGGGGGTCGGGCAGGACAGAAAAACACAAACAAGCCAGCCCTCTCATGTTACAGTCCTCAGTCTTGGCTCAGGCATTTTTACTCTGAACCGTCTTGATAATCCTCCCTAATGTTTTTCTTTGTATAGCATTATATTCTTTGTGAGTTTTCTCAAGTTCATGTGTTTGACATACATGTGTAAACCAATGAAGAATGTAATAATGAAAACAGTAGTGTTTTCTGTCTGTAATGGCAGTGACAGTGTGGTGACAGGGGCAGTGAGTGAGTCCATCAGAGTCAGGTAAAACCAGACATAGGGCACGCAGGATGTTTCAGCAGGTATAAAGACCCTTGTCACCAAGCCTGATGACTTGAGTTTGATGTCCTGGCCTCATATGCTGAAGGAGAGAATGGCTCCCGTGAGCTGCCCCCTGATGGCACCATGTGCACTGTGGTGAGCATAGCAATGCACATGCCCACACAAGCAAGCTCATTAGTACACGGAGAAAATAACTCCGCTAGCCATGGAGGCATGTGCACTGAGAAGCATGTGTACGCCCAAATACACAAATGAATTAATGTAATTTTCAAACAAGGCAACAGACAGACAAGGCAGTGCTGTGTGTAAGCTATAGTACACCCACAGTGAGGTCAGATGGCAGAGAAACACTTTCCAAGGAGTCTGGGATCATGGACCCCTTTTCTAGGAGATCTATGCAAGCCTCCAGGCAGTGTTTCGGTGTCACAGTGGCTGATTGCTCAGATTTTATCTACAGGAAACCTGTGTAGGGCTCCTATCCAGATCACTAGGGGGACATCATATCATTTTGCTAAAAAAATAAGTTTTTGCATGTTTATTGAGACATGGCTTTCCTGGAAGTCACTATATCGACTAGGGTAGCCTTGGACCCACAGAGAATCTTCTGCCCCTTCCTCTGCCTCTTGAGTGCCACACCCAGCTGGAGAAAGATGTTTTATGATGTGAGTTTTTTCTACATTGTGTTTTAATTTTTTAAAAGTTGTTTCATGTGCTTGATTTTGTGGTGGAGATATATACAGGTCTGTGTGCTGCACCCATGCTCATTGGCAGCAAGACCTGAATAGCTGCCATGTGGGTCCTGGCCATAGAACCTGCGGGTGTGCTCTGAAGTAGCAGCTTGTTCTCTTAACTACTGAGCTATTCCTGCAGCCCATGTTGTCCTTTCTTGACTATGTTTTCTGTCCAGCGCAGCCTAGGTCACTAGGGGTCAGACTGGTGTTGGTTATTAAAGAGACAGTTACCAGGGCTATTTAGAATGGACACTGCTGTCACCTTTCTCTTAGCCAGTCTGTTCAGAGACAAATCAAATAGCACAGCAGAGATATTCATGTCAGAATGGCATCCACAGAGCTGAAAGGTGAATTTTTGTTGATAGAGGCCACTTGTTTTTCCCAACTTCCCAGAACCGAAATAATCACACAGAAGTTGTATTAATTACAACATTGCTTATGCCCATTAGCTTATGCATACTTCTGACTCACTCTTATCTCTTAAATTAACCCATTTCTTTTTTTAAAAAATATATTTATTTATTTATTTAGTATACAATATTCTGTCTGTGTGTATGTCTGCAGACCAGAAGAGGGCACCAGACCTGATTACAGATGGTTGTGAGCCACCATGTGGTTGCTGGGAATTGAACTCAGGACCTTTGGAAGAACAGGCAATGCTCTTAACCACTGAGCCATCTCTCCAGCCCCAAATTAACCCATTTCTATTATTTTATATTCTACCATGAGGCTCGTGGCCTACCAGCAAGGTTCCCACTGGCGACTTGCGTCTTTCTCCTCTGGTGGCTCCGTGGTGTCTCTCTGACTCTGCCTTCTTTCTCCCAGCATTCAGTTTAGTTTTCCCCACCTACCTCTATTTTGTCATATGCAGGCCCAAGACAGTTTCTTTATTAACCAATGGTATTCACAGCATACAGAGGGGAATCCCACATCAAATTTTCTGTGATATCTTCTGCTGAGAGACCAGCTCTTAGCAGGTCAGGTACTGAAGAGGAAGTGTGGAGTTGCTGGCTAATCACACAATAGACTTTTTTTTTCTGTGAGAGAACAAAACTTAATTCTATGGCACTGGCAAAAGAGGAGAACACACACACACACACACTCACACATACATACATACATACATATATTACACACACACACGTACATTATTACATACACACAGACATGCCTTCACCACACCAAGGTCTGACTTTACTTTTTCCCCCACAGCTTATACCCCTCAGCAAAATATTTCAAATACTAAAAAAGTTACAGTTACAGTGCAATTACGTTCTATTTTTCTTCAAGTGAATGATTTCAATGAGTAGAAATAAAAGACAACATATTTCATAGCACCTTTACATAATTAAATGTTTTAATTATAGATGAAAAAGAAATCTTCCAAAGACCCACATACATTCATGTCTGAGCAACTTGTTGCATGTTAACAGAGTGTAAGCAAGTGAGGTGGTATTCTAAGCCAGTTCTTTTACTGGCAGGCTGCATTTTGTGGTTACAAAGAGAGAATCAATTATTTTATTATTTATCTAAAAAGTATCTTACAAAACGTCTTAAAAGAACCACAAATCAAACCTTTATATATAAAAACTTAATTCCTCAGAGGGTACACCTACTCATCAACAGTTTTTTATTACATCATATCAGGAAGTCTAGGGCAAAAATAGGTACAAGAGATTAATCACCACCTTTAATCACCACCCATTTTAGCAAGAAAGACACATCAGCTAGTAATAACCAGACTGCCTTTGTTCTTGTTTCCTGACCTCAGTGTCCCTCGTTCAACTAACAAAACTGTGCCTTTCTAAACTTTAAATTGTTCCCCAAGATTTTCTACACCAAAACCTTAAACAAAAACATAACTTTACTAACAATCAACTTTTGTAAATTCTTTCTAAGTGTGGTGGTTGAATCATTAGTCGGTCTCAGGAACAATTTGTCAAAAAAGTCAGTCACTATTATTGTGAGTACTAGTAACACTGCCCAATGTTACTAGTTAGAGAAGCCTGCTTAGAGTTTGCATACAACTCATAGATTGTAAGGGACATGATGACTACAGTGGAAGGTAGAGCCATGCTTCATAACAGCATGAGGACCTCAGGACGTGTCGTTCTCGGCTCTGCCAAGGGCTATCCAGCATGTCCATGCAAACCTGTGGACATGCATTCCAAAGCTGCTTCCTGTACCTCTTACATGACCCCCACCAACTTTCTGTATTTGTAGTCTCTGTCCTTTAAATTTGTGAGAATTTTGGCATTGGTAGAGCATATATTTTAATTAACAGGTTGTATTGACTTCTAAGCAATCTACTTGCACAGTAGCATTTACTTGATTTCAGCTAGGAGCTTTGTAGAAGCTAAACATTCTAGAAGTAGTTTTGTCTATAATCTTTATACTGTGTATAAGTTGCTGCTTGACTTTGAGCTAAGATTACCCCCAAATATCTCTGCTTTTACTTTGTATCCATGTGCAGAAGTAGACTTGTTAACTGAACAGTCTTAGGAATAGGTAGACCTTTACGTAAATGTGTCCCCTCAGTGAAATCCCCATGCTTCCTTGCTAAAGAAAAGCAGAGCTTTAGCAATGAGTCCCGTGCTCTCCTCGTCCACTGAAGGTAAGCAGTGTTTCTTGCTCTTGTGTCTTGGTTGTGTTTGTTTTGTCTTCATGCTCAGAAAAATGGGAACCAAGGGTGTTGGCTAATAGTAGTGCTTATAAAGAGCACCTCCATTTCTAACTCTTCATGGTCAATTGTACTTTTTATTATTATTTCCTTGTCTACAGATTTAGGGAGTCCAGCATCTGTGAATTTAGGGGCATCCAGATCTACATAGTGAGTTCCAGGCCAGCTAGTGCTGCATAGTGAGAGCCTATCTCAAAAAACCTTAAAGAAAGGAGTATCTATGGTATGTTCTCTTTTTTGGAGTCATGGTCTCTCTGCATGATTTATGTGATGGAATTCATCTTAAGTTTCCTGCAAAAAGACAGTATGCTCTCTTAAAAGCTGAGCCATCTCTCCAGCTGCAAATCCAAGTATTAAATCAAAAGGTTTATTTTGTCAAACATCTAGAGGTTGATTCTTTTATCAATATAAAAGCATTCAAATAATTATAAGGATCTTCTCAATGAAAAAGATAAATTCCATGATACACTATTAACTTTCAAGGCTTACATTCAAGAGAATAGTCTCCCTAGAACAAAGAATTTCTGTCGTCTCCATTCCTTAAATATAATTTTGTATTTTTGAGACCAGGTCTCACTGTGTAGTTTCAGTTGACCTTGATCTCAAGAAATCCATCAGCCTCTGCTCCCAAGGGTTAGTTTTACTCTGTGCAATGGTTACATAAAATATGACAAGATGATGAGTTGCTAAGAAGAAAACTGCATTCTAGACCTCAAGTAAATATACTGTTTTTATAGCATGCTTCTTTTTAACATTGCCTGGGGCTTTCCCCATAGCCTTTATTTTAGTTTCTGTTAAGCTTTATTTCTATTTGTGCATGTATGTGCATGTTGTCCTAGCCCAGAGGCCAGAGGATGGGGTCAGATCCCCTGGAGTTGGAGATCTAGGCATATGATGAAACGGTCCAACTCAGGTCCTCTGCTAGAGCAGCACACAGTTATAACACATGAGCCTTCTCTGCAGCCACTGCAGGTTTCTGGAGCTGGTGAGTCAGTACCATGGAACATGGTTTGATGCAGCTTTTCTTTCCTCATACTGAGCTTGACAGCCAAAGAGCACCCACTCAATGCACCCTTGAAAACGGCAGGAGTCACTCTAGAATTCTTGGTTCTGGTCCTCATGACTAGCTTCATGGTCACAAGTAAGATGGTGTAAATAAACACAAGCTATGCTTTGAAATTGCCAGATATTTGTGTGCTGGAGTTTGGAGATGTTTGCTGCCAGCAGGGTCATCTTGGAAGGGAAAGCCATCTTCATCCACCCATCACCTGCTTTCTGGTGTTTTTATCAATTATTTACAAGTTGTGACAATAGTACCACATGCAGCTTGGACCCATTCATGAGCTGTCAGCTGAGGTGATATATGAGCTAGAACTGTCCAGACATTATATAATCATCATTAGCATGTGACTTCACCTTCTATTTTCCAAGTTCAGATAGAAATGAGCAGTCGTTTTTAGTCTGTACAAAGATGTAGTTCTTTTTTTTCCTCTCAAGATACTGAAGATACTGTACAAGGACTGTTCATTTCCATTTTGCCTTCTAGAATTTTAAATGGATTGGATAGTGCATAATTAGGTAGTAGGTATTTTGATTTTGCTGAAATAGCATTGGAAATACAAAGTGCAGCTCATGAAACTGGGAAAAAATTGGTAAATGAATTCCTTTTTCCTGCTGGGTCCTTGCTTGCCTAGTTTGTGAAGTTAATTAATGACTTCCTCACCTCAAACTTCAGGGTCATTTTCAGACAATGGGGGCTATGTTTTTAAAGGTGGTTCCCGTAAGGGAGCTGCGGGAACTGTCACCAGCTTGGTTGCCAGTGGCACTGGTTTTACTTGACCTATGCTGTTCTCTCTTTAGTTGTAAGAGTATTGGTTGGCGCATTCTGCTTCTTGATCATGAGGCTCTGCTCTCAGGAAAGCAGGATGATATAGACGTGGGAAGTGCAGGTGTAAATACAGGCATATCCTGCAGATCAGTCTGCCCAGCACACTGCACTTCTAATTAACATGCCTGGCCCACCATGCTCCTAAATATTCTGTAAAGTCACAACATTGAACTATAAAGTACCATGGGCTAGCCCATAGCTGATATGTCTGCACTTGTCATGTCTCCTTGTGTGTCCTAATTCTGTGCAGAGACCCTAGAGGGTTATATGAGTCTTCACTTTTCAATCCAACGTAATGTGCCAGTAAACAGCACCTTCCATGGCCTGTCCATTAGCTCAGGTTCCTACCTCGCATGAGTTCCTGCCATGCCTTCCTTCCTGAACATGGGAGCAGCATCCCTTCTGAGGACACTTAATTATTGTTGACCTCGTCAAAGAATGAGCACACCTGAGCTGCTTTATCGTCACCATGGAAGGCAGATTTGCTAACTCAGAAAGCCCTAGTTTCTCTAGTGTCTTCTTGAAGGTCTTTTGTTTCCACTTGACAGGCAGGTGTAGGAGGCTTCTGGAGTTAATGCTGTGAAGAGCTTAGCATCTGTGTTCCTACTACATTTGCACATGAATGCCACAGTGTGTGAGAGGCCTGTGTCAGTAAGGCCATAATTACTGGGCTTGCTGGTCTTGTTGCTCAACACTGAGCATATCTGAACTGTCTTCATATTTCTATCTGCTCTCATGTTATGTTGATCTCTTTATTCTTTCTCCGATGCTATAGTTTTTATTTTAGTTGTATTTGAAGTTTTCAAATCTGATAATGTCACTGTGTGCCATGAATTCAGTCTTATGTTGATTTTTTTATTCATGATGACCTTTTGTCATCGATTTTCTATTGTTGATCGCATAAAATTTTAGATGTTTTATTGGACTTTTGTTGACTCTGTAGTTTAAAATATGAATTTTTGTAGTATACTGTTGAAACGGTTGCTTTCTTTTCAAGGTTGGCTCAGTTCCCTGCTAAAACTAGCCCATCCTTCATCAAGACAAAAGTCCTGGTGGGAATCTACACTTCTCAAAGTTTAAATGTGTACTGTTACACCATTTCTATAAAAAGACACTTTAATTAGGATAGCACGAACATAGGAGGAGCTGGCACCTGTGCCTAGGAAGGTAGATCCAACACAGCAAAGGAGCAGAGAAAAGAATTCCATGGCTTCAAGCAGAGACAGTTGAATCATCCCCGTATCTTACCACACAGATTTTAACTGTAGAAGTCATCCAGGTGTTTCACCTTCCTCTCAGTCCCCAGACACAATATTTTGCTTGGCCCCATTTTATCCCAGTTGAGATTGGTTTGAGCTGTGATCAGACAGATTTGTGACTCCATGTTGGCTGGAATTTAAGAATTCATTCAGAATCCAACTAGCTAAAGTAGTTCAATTGATTTTATAACCTTGGTAGTCTTGGGTGACACATCCATCCAGTTAAGTGCAGTTTCCAGATGTACAACAGTCACATTTAAGGACACTGTGAGTCTGCCTTCATTGCTTCCACCAGACTTGATCCTGGGTTCCCTGAGTTCTCTTGACAGATTGGGAAGGGAGGGAAACAAGGAATAATGCCTTGCATTCATTCAAAAGATAGGAACTTAAACCTAACTTTGGAGGTCTTATATTGTTTAATCTCCTCTTAGATGTGAAAGGGACAGTTATATTGAGGAAGCCTGAAACCCAGCAGGAAATACTTAGAATAAACATTTCCTTTTTTTTGTTTCTCTCTCTCTCTCTCTCTCTCTCTCTCTCTCTCTCTCTCTCCATTCTTTGCCTCATTTCCTCCCCCCTTTCCCTTTCTCTCTCTCTTTCTTACTCCCTGTTTCCCTCTATTTCTTTCCCTCCTTTCCTCTTGAGCTCTTTCTACTTAGGTTATATTTTTTTTCATGGTTTATATTTGCCTCAAGATTATTACCCTCTATCTTTGAATGCTTGGTTTCCATACAGTGGAACTAATTATGTAAAATTAGGAGGTCTGCCCTTGTGGGACTTGGTGTGTATTGTTTGTTAAGATATATCACTATACATGGGCTGTGGGGTTTCAAAAGACCAGTGCAAGACAAGTGTTTGTTTCTGCCTGCTTCTCTGTGTATCAAGATATTATTTTTAGTCACATACATGCTACCTTGAAGTCATTCATGATGATAATGGACTGATCTTCTGTGTAATCAAGCCCCAGTTTAAAAGCCTGGCAATGTAACAGTCACCATGGTCATGGTGATCCTTCACAACAATAGAACAGTGACTAGGGTAGATGTTTTGTGTAATATTTTGGCATATTGTCTGTATGTATTCTTCCCATATCCTGTGAGAATGAGGAAGGCTAAATTAAATAGTCATGGATTGTCTTGACAAAACATTTAGTCTGTGGCTTGGTTATTACTGATAACTCATGCAGATATGTAGAGGAAAAGAGCAATAACAGGGGCAGATATTAATGAAACCTGTGTGGTTTGGCAAGAAAACAGCGCTAGGTAGTTTCAGAGGGCAGTCATGTGCTGAAATAGAGGCAGTAATTATCAAGAAGATTAGGGTCATTAAAGAGAGGGTACCTGCTCTTTGGAAATATAGAAAAGGTGCTGCAACAGAACTGTACACCCCAGTAAATAGCCTAAAATGAGAAAGAAAAAGCAACAAGTTTGCTAATCCCAGAAACCAGCTTTATACAGAATTTGTTAGGGATCTGTTCCAATAGGACAGGACAAATCTAAAGCTAGAAAATGTAGACATGTCATCTGTGTGTCACATTTTCTTGAAAGAAGAAGGATGCAAATTTTAAAGGTCATGGGTTCTTCCTCTGGACTTTCAGTTCAGCATGGTTGCAACCATCTCTTTGGCAGTCTAGAACACAATGAGTGAAGGTGTGAATGAAGAATGGATTGCATTTTAAGGCCATTGGATGCTGAGATACCCAAGCTTTGGGACACCTGCTATGAATAGCTGCTGATAGGCCGTGGAATTAACCAATGAGATGAGAAAAGTTTCAGAGAGAAAGAGTCATCTAAGCCCTTTGAAACTGAAGATCCAGGTGCCTGACACGGATGTGCAAGGTTTATTGTTTGCCCAGCTGGTTTTCAGTGTTGCCTTGGTCCAATCGTTCCTCACTTCTTTGGAAAGAAAATGGGTTGAGTGTAAGCTTATCATATCATGTCTTATGTCAAAATGTGGTGTGTTGAATGAAAAATCTCTCAAGTAAAAAGGTGAATATGATATTTTGTCTCTGGTTTGTGGTTTCCACTGTAGTGAATACGGTACCTTTAGGATGAGGGGACTTTCTAGAATGCGTTATTCTTTGAGACTTAGCATTGAGTGATTATACCCCTATCACACTAGTCTTCTTTCTGTGGTTGAAAGTTAGCCCCTCCCTTCCTTTTCCTGCATCCATACCACTACCATAATAATAGACTCCATCCCTAAATAACCTAAGGTAAATAGAAGCAATTGCTTTTCCTTGCTAAGCCATTAGTCTGCCGGGATATTTTTATTTTTATATTTTGGGCTGATGGGTTGGATTTTGTACATATGAAGCCTTTGCTCTTGTGCTGAGCTATACCCATTTCTTTACTTTTAAACTTTGGCAGAAAATACAAGTTTTTCCCCCACCAGGATGGCATGCATTCATGACATTAATACTGATCTCCTGAATGATTGCATTGCAGGTGTGTAACATTCGCAATATCTTTATGCATGCCTTGATTTGTTTCATTTTTGAAATATGTGCATGAATCTTTATATATATAATATATACAAATACATATTGTATGTATATAAATGCATATGCATGTGTACTGTGTGTATGCTTCATGCTTACTGAAGTCAGAAGACAACATTGGACTTTCTTTCTTTTTTGTTTTTGTTCTTTTTTTTTTTTGAGACAGGGTTTCTCTGTGTAGTTTTGGAGCCTGTCCTGGAATTTGATCTGTGCATCAGGCTGGCCTCAACTCACAGAAATCCATCTGCCTCTGCCTCCTGAGTGTTGGGATTAAAGGTGTGCACCACCACTATCCAGCTGGACTCTCTTGAACTGCAGTCACAAATTGTTGGGACCACCAAGTGAGTGCTGGGGATTGATGCAGGTCCTGTGTAAAAGCAACAGGTGGTTTTAACATTTTACCCATCTTTATATTAAACTGGGTTTGTTTGTTTTCTTTTACTTTTTAGTATCAGCTTTACTTCACTGAAGTTTTTGAGAATGCTTTTAATCTGTCAGTCATAAACTTATTAAAAATACATTCCTTTATGTGAATATCATATTAGCCTTAGAGTTTAAATGAGGTACTTCAGTTTTCTGAAAGACAAGTACATTTCTGGAGGGAATATATAACTCATTGGTGGTCTCTCAGTTGTATTTTTTTAATGTGTTTAAAGCAGGGTCTTAGTATGTACTTTTGGCTGTCTTTTAACTCTCTTCACAAACCAGGCCAACTGAAAATCAGAGGTTCACCTTGTCTTTGCTTCCTGAGTGGGGGTTAAAGGTGACATCATGATGCCCATATTGCTTATCTTTCTTGGATAACAGGAATTTTGATAGAATTTTGCTGATGATTACTCAATACTTTTCCTCTGTTTGCATGTTTTTCTATCTGTAAGTCAGCATTTCTCTTGCAATGCCATATACTATTGAGAAGGCCCAGAAATGAGAGAATCATGATCCTCCTTTTTTATTTCCTTCTAAAACGACTTGGTGATTGCATTTGAAATTCTGTGATATGAAATAAATTTGTTGAGTGTGTAGAATTATTTAAATATATTCCCAATGAAGTGTACAGTTACAAAGCATTCAGTCTCATCATTTCTATTACATATCTGTATGGCATATTTTAGGATGCAGTGACCTATGAGGATGTCCTCGTGAACTTTAGTGAGGAAGAGTGGGCTTTGCTGGATCCTTCCCAGAAGAATCTCTACAGAGATGTGATGCTGGAAACCTGGGAGAACCTCACTGCTATAGGTAAGAATGCTAGTTTTCCTTCACTGTGTAGCTTAAGGGGATAAACCTTTCTTGGACACTGGTGTTTCACTATGATGTTGAGAGAGGGAGAATGTGGTGAATAAATGAGATATGGTTGTAGGGTTCACTGAGATAATAACTCAAAATTTGCATAATTTCCAATAATATATATTTCTGATACTACATTTTAGGCTACAGATGGGAAGACCAGAATATTGAAGATCATTGTCAAAGTTCTAGAAGACATGAAAGGTAATTTTCCCATGCAAAGTGATACATTTCTGCCTCTGAACAGATTTTAATGTGCCTGATATTTAATGAAACCAACACTATAAATTCTCAGAACATCAAGTACCTCAATTTCAGGTAGCTGATCTGTGTTTGCAAGTCATCCCTCTAAGAAATAAAACAAGGAAATGATGCCTTAACAGTTGTCACCATAGTAATCGTAGCTCCCTGAGATCCATGTTGTAGAACCGCCCATCCATTTAGTTTCATTCCATTCAGGAATTGTAAAGTCATTCACATTGATTAGGGAATTAAGGTGTGTCCAAGTTCTTCTATAGACAAATTGTCTCTTAATTAAGCTGGTGTTACTCATGGAACTTACCATAATTTGGTGAGAGGGGCAGTTTATGAGAATTAAGAAGGTTGTTGTGGTAGAGAAATCGTAGTCCCTATACCACATCTCTTTGAGGAACAATAAATTAAACTGCGTGAATGCAATGGGAAAACCTTTTGCTTGTTTTCTTCCTTTAAGGTATATCATCCGTCACTCTGGATACAAGCCATGTGAGCAAAAGAGATATGGAAAGGAGCATTGTAGCCCTGCCTCTCTCCGAAAAAGCTCTGTAGTAGTTCCCACTGTGGGAAGACATAGTTGTGATGATACAAGTATACAATTACTTGGATTTCCAGCTTCAATAGGATTACATCAACATGGTTACACTGGAGAAAAGCCTTCTGAGTTTACAGAATGTGGAAATTCTTCTGTCTGTGCTGGTTCACATTGCCCATGTAATGTGACTCACACTACAAGAAAATGTTATGGATGCAACCGGTGTGGTAAAGCTCCGAGTTCTTCCAGTTCTCTTGAAAGAGGTGAAAAAACTCATATGGGAAAAGGTTTCTATAAATGTGAGCCATGTACTAAAGGCTTTAACCATCATCATAGGTATCTTCAAACACACAGAGCACATAATAAAGAAGAACCCTTGGAATGTAAACAAGGTGATAAAGCATTTAGATCTGATTCATCTTTGCAACTACACCAAAAGACTCATTTGAAAATAAAACCTTATGGATCTAATCAAGATTATAAAGGCTTGGCATGTCGCAGTTATCTTCAAGTACCAAGAACTCATATTAAAAAGAAACAGTATAAATGTCGTCAATGTGGAAAAACCTTTGCATGCCACAGTTATATTCAAATACATGAAAGAATTCATACTGGAGATAAACCCTATGAATGTCATCAATGTGGTAAAGCCTTTGCATGTCCCAGTTATCTTCAAATACATGAAAGAAGACATATTGGAAAGAAGCCTTATGAGTGTAATCAATGTGGAAAAGCCTTTGCGAGTACTGGTGATCTTCAAAGGCATGGAAGAAGTCATACTGGGGAGAAACCCTATGTGTGTAGTCAATGTGGTAAAGCCTTTTCAGATCCCAGTAATTTTAAACAACATGAAAGAAATCATACTGGAGAGAAACCCTATGAATGTCATCAATGTGGTAAAGCCTTTGCAAGTAATGGTGATCTTCAAAGGCATGAAAGAAGTCATACTGGGGAGAAACCCTATGTATGTAGTCAATGTGGTAAAGCCTTTGCTCGTAACAGTCATCTTCACAGGCATGAAAGAAGTCATACTGGAGAGAAACCCTATGAATGCTGTCAATGTGGTAAAGCCTTTTCATATCGCATTAATCTTCAAAGGCATGAACGAAGTCATACTGGGGAGAAACCCTATGTATGTAACCAGTGTGGTAAATCCTTTTCATCTGGCAGTAATCTTCAAATGCATGAACGAAATCATACTGGAGAGAAACCCTATGTATGTAACCAGTGTGGTAAAGCCTTTTCATCTGGCAGTAATCTTCAAATGCATGAAAGAAATCATACTGGAGAGAAACCCTATGTATGTAATCAGTGTGGTATAGCTTTTATATCTCGCAGTAATCTTCAAAGGCATGAAAAAAGTCATACTGGAGAGAAACCCTACAAATGTAATCAATGTGGTAAAGCATTT
Source organism: Myodes glareolus (assembly GCF_982192425.1). Classification (NCBI taxonomy): domain Eukaryota; kingdom Metazoa; phylum Chordata; class Mammalia; order Rodentia; family Cricetidae; genus Myodes; species Myodes glareolus. The sequence continues at coordinate 106,955,035 of NC_142033.1, read as the reverse complement.
GCACATAAATATCATCTTCACAGTCACGAAAGAGGTCATACTGGAGAGAAACCCTATGAATGTAATCAGTGTGGAAAAGCTTTTGCTCGTAATAGTCATCTTCAAAATCATGAAAAAATACATATGAGAAAAAAATCCAATGAATGTAGTAAATGAAGTAAAGTTTGCATTGCAGATGAAGACACCATCCTTTTGGAGGTGCCAGTACCATGGGATGCCCACCAAGATCATCAGTATTGTTGAAATGGAACAACTCAGAGCCTAGAAGAGAATTTGTGTATACTGCAGAGGGCATAGCAAGAGAAGTGACCCAAACACTTTGGCTTAGCTCTGACGGTTATGGGTGGATCCCAGTTGTTGGATGTTATTTGTACTGTTGGAGTGAGTTTTTGCTTTTCTCAAATTGTTTCTGCCGTGCTTCTCTCTTGAAGGGAGAAGGTATTTAATTTTGATTTTTATATGAGCCATAGTTGAAAGACTTTGAACTTTTAAAAAATATTTTGACTTTTTAGTGAGATTGAATATTTTTTGAAGAGAATTTTTTTAATGTGTTTGAATTTGTAAAGATTATGGTACTTTTAATAAACTTATTTATTTTTTAATGTGAGTTCTTATAAATGAATAAGAAAGGAAAGGTTGTGACTTTAGTAGTTTGTGTGCCAAGTTGACAAATAGTTATTTGTACTGGCTAGTTGTATGTCAGCTTCACATGAAAACTAGATTATTGGAAAGGGAAACTCAACTGAGAAAATGCCTCCATAAGATCCAACTGTAAGACAATTTTTTAGTGATAGATGGGGAAGGGTCCTAGGGTCTAGAAGAAAGCAGACTGAGCAAGTTAGTAATTAGCACACCTCCATGGCCTCCGCATCAGCCCCGCCTCTCAGTTCCTGCCCTATTTAGGATTCTGTCCTGATTTCCTTCAATGATGAATGGAAATGTGGATGTGTAGGCCAAATAAATGCTTTCCTTCCCAGCTTGCTTTTGGTCATGATGCTTCATTGCTGAAATGCCAAGACATCCTGTCTCAAAAAATCAAAAAAAAGGGGGGCATGTGGACAGATGCCTCAGTATTTAAGACCACTGGCTGTTCTGCCAGAGGACACAGTTTCAATTTCCAGCACATACATGGAAGGTCACAACTATCTGAAAGTCCTGTTCCATGGTATCCAACACCCTCACACAGACATACATATTTTAAAAAAATATGCATGTAAAATAAAAATTAATTATAGAAAGAACATATCACATTATGGAACTTTCCATAACATAATCAGGACTTATCTCTACTCAACTAAATTTTTTATCATCATTCACATCAAGAGAACTGTGTTAACAATTGAAATAAAAAGTAATGTTCAAAGTCCATTCACAGAGAGATAAAAATCCATTGAATTGTTCAAGGACTAAATAGCAGGGAATTTCATCGCCTCCAAGAGGCAGAAGACAGAAAGTAGTACTGCTGATGTTCAGTACCTAAGTTTGGTTCCTAGCACCCACAACATAAGCCTCAGAAGTACTTACAAAGACTTGACCTGGATGTCTGATACACTCTTCTGACATCCCTGGGCATCAGGAATGATGCAAATAGTGCAAAGATTGTGTGTGTGTGTGTGTGTGTGTGTGTGTGTGTGTGTGTGTGAGAGTGAGAGAGAGAGAGAGAGAGAGAGAGAGAGAGAGAGAGAAAGAGAGATTCCATAATTTAAAAGAGCTTTTTCATGTATATGTTATGCTTTTCTTTTCTAAAATCAAAATGAATTTAATTTAGGTTATTGTCAGAACACGGCCCTGGATAGGAGTCATTTAAGGAGAATTCTGAATGTTTTTGTTAGCAGTCCAATAAAAACAAAACAGTAGTCTCAAGTTCTTCAAACCATGAAATTATTCTTTGAATGTGGTTTTATGCTCCTCCCAACTGTAGCAGATAGGTGTGAGTTGACTTTAGATTACTTAGTATTCCTTGCTGGTGTTATTCAATTAAATGTTTGAACTATCCTTAATATGCTGTATGGAAAAACATGGTTTTATCTTATTTGACTCTTTTTAAATCATTGTATACAGCTTGAACTCATGGGAACTCCACTCATGTGACCTTTCTTAACTCACAGTGTATAAATTGTCTGGGGCACTGAATGAGGTTGGCTGTTGTATGAGACTTTAATTCTCCTCATTTGTCTGCTCCATTTTGCCCGGTTCCACTACCTGTAGAGAGGTGAGAAGTGGCACTTGAACAAAAATCGGACGTCAGCTGCAAGTTAAGAGATTGGTGACCTCAGGGAAGTAGGCAAGTGAGAATGATGGACAGAAGCAAGGGAAGACTTTGCCTTATGTTGAGCTAGGACATTTTTAAAGTAAGAAGGAGCCCAAATATTAAACATTAAAAATCACAAATATTATATACCTTCCAAATAATTATGATTATAACTCCTGGTTTTCATAATGAGGAATTTTAGATGATGTATGGGACAAAACCCAAAATAATGTTGAAAGGGCTTATGAACGGGGAAAAGTTCCTTTGGTTATTAGCATGGACTGTTATCAAACTAGGGAAGATATGTAGGATATTAATCATGAAGGAGTGAGAGTGAATTTCTTGAATGAATATAAACTTTATGATTAAACTTTAAAATTAGTAAAAGAGGCAAGAAGGTAATTTTCCTTGTCCAGTCAAAATCAAAGGTTAAAATAGCATCCCCTATATGTGCTGAGAACACCTCATTCAGCTCCTAGCATCCCCTGTATGTGCTGAGAACAGCTCATTCAGCTCCTAGCATCCCCTGTATGTGCTGAGAACAGCTCATTCAGCTCCATCATTGGAGCCTCCATTACACCCATATCTTCTATTTTCTGAAAATGACCCTGAAGCATGGGGTGAGTAATTTACTAATCAATCTAATCTTGAATTCTCTCTATTTTGATAAAGACTATGGAAAAGTTGACTTCATTTACAAATTTCTTCCTGACCCTATGAGGCACGATTGGTTTGTTCAATGCAATTTCAGTTAAATAAAAATGTTTAACACCTAATTATGCACTAACGAATCCATTTAAAACTTTAGAAGGAGAGATGGCATTGGCCTGTCCTCACATATTATCTTGAGAGGCAAAAAGTAACTACAGCTATTTGATTCCAAACCAAAGAGTAATTTGTGTATCCTGTGGATTCTTTGTTGCCGTCAGACTTACTCAGTTACGCCACTAAATTGTCACCTACTGATATTTTAGCATGAGTATAAACCTTTGGAATGGATTTATTTACAGCCTAGGAGGTAAAAGATACTACAGCTTTCCTTACTCTTCTTGCTCAATTAGTAAATCAGGGCAGGACCTGCTATCAACAAGTATAAGTATAAGACTTTGTTTATTGCTGTATTATATTACCCTTAGTTAACAATCAATGGTTAAATGTGTTAAAAAAACTGTATGAACTTTCAGACCATTTGCAGATTACTATGGCAACATAGGGGTTTTCTCATATGACCTAAATTTATGATTATAAAAATTGTCCAACCTTTTCCTATTTTACAGGCAGAACCTTTCAATTGATGACTCAATCATCAAAGGATTCATAGTCCAGGTAGCCCACTAAGACCCGCCCTCCCCCACATGCTCCATATTCTGGGCCACAACTCTGGCAGAAGACTTCGGCTTTACTGGAGGCTATAACAGTACTAGGTACTTCAGGTAAGATATAATCCAATGCCTGTTAACACTTCTTAAAGTTCACCCAACAGCCCCAAAATGCACCCTCTTCCCTGGGCTTGATATCCTAGCTCACAGTTTTGGATGAAGACTTCTGCTTTACTGGAGGTCTTTACTAGGAACCTCAGAGGCCACACAGGTAGATGGAACCCCAAAGGCAACATTGGCACCCAACACCCTAGAGGTCATGCAGGATGCAAAGTCCTCAGTGGAGACACCCTACTGGTCACCAGAACCCCAGGCCACTCAGACCAGGAGACTAAAGAGGAGCCAGGAAATAAGGGGAAAACATCCAAAATATATCCACCAAACAAAAATCAGAAATCAGCACCTAAACTTATAGTAGCTACAAACCCAGATGACTAGAGGCAATTTAAGAACAAAATCATAAACAGCCAGGGCCACCACCAAATTCAAGCTATCCTACTACAACAAGCCATGGATATTCCAACAAAGCTGCAGTGCAAGAAAATGACCTTAAATCCAACTTTATGAAAATGATAGAGGCCCTATTTATTATTAGAAATTAATAAATCCCTTGAAGAAATCTAGGAAAATACAAACAATAGGTGAAGGAAATGAGTAAAGCTGTCTAAGTCCTGAAAATAGAGGAATTAAAGAAAACATAAACTAAGGGAATTCTGAAGATGAAAGATCCAGAGGAGTGGACCGTAACTACAGACACAAGCATCACCAACAGAATACAAGAGATAGAAGAATCTCAGGCGTAGACGATATCGATACATCAGCCAGAGAAAATACTAAATCTAAAGCATTCTCAGCACAAAACATCCAGGAACTCCAGAACACTATGAAAAGACCAAAACTAAAAAAATAGGAATAGACATAGGAGAAGAATCCCAGCTCAAAGGCCCAGAAAATATTTTCAGCAAAATCATAGAAGAAAATTTCCCTAACGTTAAAGGAAGAGATGCCTACAAATGTACAAGAAGCTTACAGACCAAATGAATTGGACCAGAAAGGAAAGTCCTCTACCACATTCTAATCAAAACACTAAGTTACAGAACAAGGAAAGAATATTAAAAACTTTCAGGGGAAAAAGCCCAAATAACATATAAAGGCAGACCTAGCAGAATTACACCTGACTTCTCAACCAGACTAAAAGCCAGAAAGGCCTGGACAGATGTTTTGTAGGCCGTAAGAGACCATAGATGCCAGCCTAGACTACTACACCCAGCAAAACTGTCAATTACCATAGATAGAGAAAACAAGATATTCCATGAGAAAAACAATTTAAACAATATCCATCCACAAATCCAGCCCTGTAGAAGCTACTAAAAGGGTAATGTCAAGATTAACTTCACCAAAGAAAACACAGGGCATAAGTGATTTCACACCATCAAAACCGAAAGAAGGAGAGTGGCCAGGCAGCTCCGAGTAAGCAGACTCTCCTTCCCAGTAGATTGTAGAGGGTGCACGGCCAGTCTCGTCTTCTGTTCGGCACGGCATCTTCTGACATTCAGGAGAAAGAACTGGAGAGGCGCACTTCAGGGCAGATTTCTGAGCTGATTCTCAGCCCATAGTCAAAAGAATCCGTCCCCAATTTCCTCCGTTCCCCCACAAAGAAGAAGGACCTTTCCCTGGAGGAAATTCAGAAATTAGAAGCTGCAAAAGAATGGTGCAAGTATCAGGAAGCAGACATCCAAAAGCAGCTTGCTGAGAAGTGGGAGCATGAGAAAGCAGCGCATCAGAAAGTCATCGAAGACAACAATAACTTCAGCAAAATGACAGGAGAAACTGACCCAGAAAATGGAAGCTAAGAAAACCAGGAGGCAGAGATGGCTGACGAGCTGGAGTGTTTGCAAGAGGTGCAGAGAAACAAAGAATCCAAAGACCCGGCATGGGAGGCTGAAGCTGACTAATTTCTTCTGAGAACTGACTTTCTCCCCGACCCCTTCTTAAATATCTAGACTATACTGGCTAGTGTCATTTTACTTTTTCCCTCCTGACAAATATTCTGAAAGCTGATGTAGGACTGTATAGGTAGATTCAGACCGTGAGATGTTTTAGGGGCTCAAGGGGAGAAACTGAAAGTGTTTCACTCTTTTACAAAGTGTTGGTCTTTCTAATTTAGCTATTTCTCTCGTTGCAACTTTTCCGCTTGAGCAACTTGGTGTGCTGGGTTAACGGCCAGTACTGTTTTGCCTCCGTGGAAGATGCTTGTGAAGAATGTAGTGGCTTCTTCTAACCTGTTAGATGCTGAATATCTGTTCATTTGCAATCCCAATTCTGTCCCCATCTTATCAAATGCTACTGCACTTGAATGCTTAATAAGCTCCACAGTGCTGTTGGTGGGAAAGAGGGGAAACACACAAGGTCACTGCCACCACCAAAAACAACATCAAAATGACAGGAATGAACTGTCACTGGCCGTTAGTATTTCTTAATATCAATGGACTCAGTTACCTAATAAAATGCATAGACTAAGTGAATGGGGGTGAAAGCAGGGCCCATTATTTTGCTGCATACAGGAAACACACCTCAACCTGAAAGGTAGATATTACCTCAGAATAATGGGTGGAAAAAGATTTTCCAAACAGATACACCCAAGAAACAAGCTGGTGTAGCTTTCTTATTAATATCTAATAAAATAGACCATTGACCAAAATTAATCAAAATAGATTGGGAAGGATATACTTCATACTCATCAAAATTCCTCCAAAGTAACATCTCAGTTCTCAACATCTATCTCCCAAAAGTAAGGGTACCCACATTTGTAAAAGAAACATTACTGAAGAGTAAATCAAATATTGAACCCCACGCATTAACAGTGGGAGACTCCACCAACCCAGTCTTACCAGTAGATAGGTAGTCTGGACAGAAAATTAAAAGAAAAGTAATGGAACAAACAATGTTATGACTCAAATGGACCTAATTGATGTACAAAACATTTCACTAAATCACAAGAGCATGTACCTTCTCAGTATCTCACGGATCATTCTCCAAAATTAACCATATAGATAGCCAATAGTCCTCAACATCATTTTAATCTCTGTTTTTGGTTACAGAGTATTGCACACAATACTTTAACTGTTCCAGTACTGTTCATTATGTTTACTCATGCATCAAGTTATCTTTATTTCAACATCTCAAGTCAAAGCCACTGTGAATACCCTGTGTTTAAAAATGAAAGGGGGTGGGAGGACTGGTAGAATAGATGCCAATACTGGAATCATTTAAAGAGAATTCTGAGTACTTGTGAAAACATTCCAAGAAAACCAGACAAGTTTGTTATGACCTCAGGTTCTTCAAAATAGGGAACTGTTTTGGAAATAGGTTTTTGTGCTCCTTTAAAGCATAGCATACAGAAGTGAGTTTTCTGCAGACTTCTCATTGTTGCTTGCTGATAATAAGGATAGTTTAAACTCCCTTTTACATGCTTCTATGGAAAAACCTGGTTTTGGTGTCTGGTGTATCCTTGTGAATGTCGCTTGAACTCATGAGAACTTTCCTCATGTGGCCTTTCTTGACCCCCAGAGTCTGTGTTGTCTGAGACTGATTACTGCTGGCTGTTGCACAGCACTGTTGTCCACCTCACTTATTGGCTTCATCCTGCTTGGTTTTGCAGTGCCCTATAGCACCCTGTAGTGCCAGGTGTGTGCCGTGTTGGTGCTGGGAATCACTCCCTGGTCTTGTGCAAGAGCAGCCCGTGCTCTAACCACTTTGCCATCTTTCCAGCTATTAATATTTCTATTCAGATTTATTTTTCTTTTCTGTGTATGTGCAATACATAGTATGCAGGGAAAGTCATCTGGGAGCCTGTGGAACGCAGACATCTTCTTCCACTATGTGGGTGCTGAGGACCATACCAAAGCTGTTAGGCTAGGCAGCAAGCACCTTTACCTGCTGAGTCATCCTTGAGCCCTGGTCATTTTTTTCTCTTCATTGCTTTTTGGGAGTTTTTTATAACAGAGGCTCACGTTGTCCAGGCTGACCCTGAATTCATGACCATCCTGCCCCCAACTCACAATTACTGGGATAAAAGGTTTTACCACCAAACTTTGTTTATACAGCAACCTGGTGCATAGTGGGCAGCACTTTCCCTACTGAGACTCTTCTGACCTGAAAACCCTGATGTAGCCTACTTGGTGAGGCAGAGTTACACACTGAGACTCTCTCAAATGCAAACAGGGCAACAAGAGGCACACAAACAAAAGCCTTCACAAGGGATTATGTGTCCTTATATCTTCAGGCAGTCTTTCTCTGCCACTGAACTCATAAGATAGCTCTCAAACTACCGACCCTCCTGCCTCAGCCTCCTGAGTGTCAGGAAGCTAGGACAGAGACAGGCTTAACTCCTTGTCCAGGAACACAGAGCTGGTCGCTAGAGCTGCATGGCAGGACCAGAAGGTTCCTGTCAGATGGAAATCCAAAACCTTCTTTGAGGTAGTATGCCACAAGCTCAGCATGGTTGGGTGGGAAGAACTGCATAACCCTGGCCTCTAGGGTCTTAATATCCCTAGAACCCCAGATGGGTGGCAGGTGCAGCATGAAATATAGCCATAGCCAAACAGCAGTCTGAGAGTTTTGTACAGAGTCTGAGAGGACATGCCAGGCCCAGAGCTGTACCCAAGAGGCTCTAGAAATGGATAAGGACAAAAAGGTAGGTTCCCTCCTTTTGCTGTCAAGAACTGAAAAAGTCCTAGCTGGCAAGGTCATGTGAAACCTGCCTATTTTCACATGGGAAACTGAGACACAGAGAAGTAAGAGTCTTGGTTAGACCCACTCTGGGTGCTGATGCTGTAACTGGTCATTGTAACCATGGTAACAAGGGTGGCACTCTTACTGCTCTCTCTAATTATTCCCATATGGAGTAACAGGAAAAGAGAGGTAAATTCAGTCACACAAGGCCACACAATCACAAGATGTATCATAAGCTAGGATTTGAATCCAAATTCCCACCTGAAAGCATTTTTAAATTATATGTATTTCTTTAGTTGAGGGTTGAGGCATGTGTAGAGGTCAGAGGACAACTTGCCTGCATTGGTTTTCTCCTTCAACAGTGTGGGTCCCAGGGGTTGAACTCAAGTATAGAAAGGCTTGGCAGCAAGTGCCTTTACCACCCAAGACACTGCCCCACCAATTATATCTTTTGTGGACTCATTGTGTGCATGTGCATGCGTGATGGTCACAGGTCAACCTTGGGCCTCCAAGAAAAGACTGAAAGCCAAGTTGGGTTCCTGCATTTTTGGCATGACCAGGCTGTTCCAGACTCCAGCGTTACCCATGGTGGGCCTACAAAGACTCTAAGAGGAAGGGAGGCTGGGTTTTTTTTTATTTTTTTTTATGAAGGGTCAAAAAGACAAAGTATTTGCTGACCTGTAGATGACAGAGTGTCTGGTTTCTGTTGGTCATGAGCAGATAGAGTCATGTGCCAATATAACTTTATGGATAAACATCAAATATGGTCTGGAATTCCTTCAAGGGTCACAGAATAAATCTTTCCTTAGATTTTTTCCTTCTTATACATTCAAAAATATGAGTTACATTTTCAGCCCCTGGGGTAAACAAATACTCATTCTAAGTCAGCTCAGCCCCCATTCTGAATCTGTGATCCTGTACTAAGCTACCCGATGAAGAGGTTTCTGGTCCCTGCCTGGCCCTGGGTGATTGCTGCTCATGGAACTCCAGCTCCCTGTAGCTTACAGAGCTGCTGAAGGAGGTCCTAAAGGTGCACCAGGCTGCCCTGCACAGCTCTTAGGAGAAGGAGGCCCTGAGAGGCCATGTGACAGTGCCACTGCAGAGAATGAAGGTTACATTGGTTCTGTGGAGCACGGATCATTCTGTGTGGGGTGTAATGGGAGCCACAGGCAGAGCAGACGGGGTAGAGGGGTGATAGTTGGTAGGATCTATTCTGGAAAAGACACCTCAGAGTCACTTCCCTGTTTCAAGCATAGGTGGCCAGTGATCATGAGGTTTTGACTCAGGTGCATTAGTGTGGTATGGGTGTGTGTTGCTGTACATGGGCTTCATCTCCAGTCCCCTCCAGATTTCCTTCCTCCCCAACTTTCACTCCCATTATCTTCCTCCCCTCTCCTTGCTTTCATCCAATTCTGTTCCCATCTTTCTTTTTAAAGAGGTACTTTCGTGGCTCAGGATGACCTCAAACTAATTGTTCAAATAAGGATACTCTTGATACCATGATCCCTTTGACTTCCCCTTCCCCTGTGCCCACAGGAGGAGGCCTGGGAGAATGGTGCTGTAGTGGCTTTATACAGCAACTGTCTGGGTATGTCATTCTGATGGGTCCTGTGTCTCCTGGTTCTATCTCATGGTGCCCATTCTCATTCAGTATTCCTCTGACACCAGCTCAATCTCCGGTTCCCCTTCTATTGAGGGTCAGACATGTGGTTCTTGTGCATCTCTGTGCACAGAACTAACTGATGGAGCACTGACTCCTTTAGGTTTCAGTAGGGGGCCTTCTAGGAAACAGGGGAACACCCAACAAATACACCAAGGTGTGTTTCTGCCTGCGTCGCTTCCCACCTCATGATAGAGACAGAAGGATGAGGACATGCAGGGCATTCTCAGCCACACAGCTACAGCTGCTACAGGCACAGAGCCATAGTGAGCAGAGTTCAGCTGTTCTGTTTGCATTCATCACCTCTACAAACTGGAACCTCAAGGACCACCTTTCTCAGTACCCAGTATGATGAAGGGACGCATCATGTACTGGTAGGTATGTGCACCTTGCCAATGGTGTCCTCTTGGCCTGCCACACCACTGCTCTGGGATTCTGATTCCTATAACCCTCCAACACATGTCATGTTATATCTTCTGATATGCCACTTATATCACAACCATCACAGGAGTATAAGTTCCCTGTGAGAGGGAGACAAAACCACAATGGAACACTTGCTAAGGGAAGAAATGGAGTTGGGGGCTCAGAAGATAGTCTGATATTCTGGACCCAAAACTCAATTATGGCAATAAGTAAGAGTGCAATGCATCATTTAAAGTAACCTAGGAGTAGAACTGTGACTCAGTGGTGAAATAGGATACTATTGCATCCTGATAAGAACATGTCTTAGGGTTGAAACCTCCCATGAGGGACTTGGGACATGCCTTATGGAACCTTTTTTCTAGAATCTTCCAGTGAGGGCCTGGAGATGTGGTCATGGGTAGAGCCCTGATAACTCTCTGCATACAGTGAGACCTGGGAAAATGTAGCCAATATTTGAAGTGGGTTAAAGTCTATTCAGTAATCAACTTCATTCAGAGCACCAGACAATGTGTACTCTGGGGCTTAAGAAATGTCACATACTCCACAATAGCTAGGGCTGTTATGCAGAGAAACCCTGTCTCAAAAAACAAACAAAAAAAGTGTCACATGAGCAAAGTTCTCCTGACTTCAGTCTGTATACAATCACAAGGAGAGGCCATACATGGCAAAAATATGTTTTACAATAGTGATATAAACATTTAATTGAATAACAGCAGCATGCTGTTTAAGCCAGTGAGGTGCATTGGTCTCTGTTACAAATAAGGATCTGATATGGGAGAGTAAGTGCCTTTCTGTGCACTTTTCCAGCATGTGTTAATTCATACCATACCAATGAAGTAAAGGCAAATCAAATTGGTGTGTGTACAGTTTGGAGAGGTTGCCTTCAACTGATAAAATTAAACCAAAGATTAGCATGTCTTTGTCATTGTTTTGTTGCTGAAAAAGACATGCCCATGGCAACTTTTTATAAACAAAGCATTTAATTTGGGCCTACTTACAATCCAGAGGTTTAGTCTATCATTGTCATGGTGAAAAGCATGGTGTCATGTCAGAAGACTTGGTAACTAAGAGTTACCATCTGTAGGCAGCAGGAAGAGAGAAAGTCTCTGGATCTGGCTTCCTCTTTTGATACCTTAAATCCCAGCCCCAGTGACACACTTCCTGCAACAAGACCACACCTACGCCAACAATGCCATACCTTCTAACCCATGCAAAACAAAACCCCTCTCTTGTGACTATGCATTCAATCCTACAGTCCTATGGATACACTCTTATTCAAATCACCACATTCTAGTCCCTGGTCCCTATAGATTGTAGTCATGTCGTGATGCAAAAATGTCTAAATCCACCTTGAAAAGTATTCATAGTCTATCAAGAAACTAGACATTAAAATTCTAAATAACCCAATTAAAAATGAGATACTGAACTGAACAGAGAATTCTCAACAGAAGAAGTTCATATGGCCAAAAGACACTTAAGGTCATATTCAACCTTCTTAGCGATCAGGGAAATGCAAATCAAAACAACTTTGAGATACCATCTTATACCTGTAAGAATGGCTAAAATCAAAAACACCAATGATAACCTATGATGGAGAGGATGTGGAGTAAGGGGAACACTCATCCATTGTTGGTGGGAATGCAAACTTGTTCAAACACTTTGGAAATCAGTGTGGTGGTTTCTCAGGAAACTGGAAGTCAACCTACCTCAGGATCCAGCAATTCCACTCTTGGAAATATACCCAAGAGATGCCCTATCATACTACAAAAGCATTTGTTCAACTATGTTCATAGCAGCACTATTTGTAATAACCAGAACCTAGAAACAACCTAGGTCCCCCACCCCAGTGGAAGAATGGATAAAGAAAGTATGGAATACACATTAGAGTACTACTCAGCAGAAACAAACAAACAAACAAAAAACAATGACATCTTGAATTTTGCATGCAAATGGATGGAAAATAGAAAACACTATCCTGAGTGAGATAACCCAGACCCAAAAAGATGAATATGGTATGTACTCACTCATTAGTGGACTCTAGCAATAAACAAAGGACATTACGCCTATAGTTCATGATCCTAGAGAAGCTAAATAATAAGGTGAACCCAAAGAAAACCATATATAGATCCTCCTAGAAATTGAAAGCACATAAGATCACCAGGCAAAAGTTGGGAGCATGGGAGTGGGAGTAGGGTAGGGGAAAGGGGAGAGGGGGAGAGAGAAGGGAGAAAGGGAGGATTGGGGAGAGCTTGGGGGAGTGAAATGGTTGAGATGAAGGAAGGGCAGATAATGGGAACAGGTAAGAAGATATCTTAATTAAGGGAGCCGTTTTAGGGTTTGCAAGAGAGTTGACTCTGGAGGGATTCCCAGGTGTCCAAGGGGATGTCCCCAGCTAGGTCCTTGGGCAATAGAGTAGAGGGTGCCTGAGCTGACCTTGTCCCATAGCCTCACTGATGAATATCTTGAATATCACCATAGAACCTTCATCTGGCATTGGATGGAGATAGAGACAGAGACCCACATTGGAGCACTGGACTGAGATCCCAAGGTCCAGATGAAGAGCAGAAGGAGGGAGAAAACGTGCAAGGAAGTCAGGACCGCGAGAGGTTTGTCCACCCACTGAGATGGTGTGACTGATCTAATGGGAGCTCACCAAGGCCAGCTGGACTGGGACTAAACGAGCATGTGATCAAACTGGACTCTCTGAATGTGGCTGCCATGGGGGCTGACTGAGAAGCCAATGATAATGGCACTGGGATTTGATTCTACTGCATGTGCTGTCTTTCTGGCATCCTAGTCAACTTGGGTGCATATGTTCCTTGGCCTGTATGGAGTGGGAAGGGCCTTCAACTTCACACAGCGCAGGGTACCCTGCCCTCTTTTAGGACTGGGGAGGGTGAGTGAGGGAGTGGGAGGGAAATGGGAGAAGAGGAGGAGGTGAAAATTTTAAATGGTATTATATATAAAGCAATAAAAAAAGCAGGTGTATACTCATTAGAAAGATCATCAAAACAGGTCGGACAAAGAAAACAGACTCTGGAGCCACCTAGCTGTGTGACTCTGAGTTATTTTACTTGTCTGCCACTATGCGGTATTTATGAAAATAAATAAACAAATAAAATACTACATATGTAATACATTCATTTATTTAGGTAAATGTATTTATTCAATTTAAATATGCTTATGTAAATAAATATAAAGTATATATAAGTATTAAAATGTTCAGACTTCTTATTCAGTAATATAATTTTTGGAAATTTGTCTGAAAGATAAAATTCAAAATAAATTGCAATGTATTTGTAGAAATGTTATTATCAGTATTCACTTTAGCAGACTTTAGGAACAAACTAAATATGCAACATCAAAGAATCAGGTAAATGAGGTTCTCTATTTGTGTAGTTTTCATTGGTCGAATAAAGAACCTGCCTTGACCTTTTGATAGGGCAATCCTTATGTGGGTGGAGTAGACAGAACAGAATTCTGGGAGGAAGAAGGCAGGCACCAGAGTCAGATATGCTGAATCTTTCCCAGTAAGCCATGACCTCATGGTGACATACAGATTATTAGAAATAGGTTAAATCAAGATGTTAGAGTTAGCCAATAAGAGGCTAAAAATAAAGGGCCAGGCAGTTTTAAAATGAATACAGTTTCTGTGTAATTATTTTGGGGCTAAACTAGCCAGGCGGTGGGACACAGCCCGCCGCTCCTCCTACTACAATATACTTTATATTTCATTGACAAGGGTAGTTTATGAGAGTCAAAAGATTGTCTTGGTGGAGAGATCTTAATCACTATACCATATTTCTATGAGAAATAGGAAGTTATACTGCAAATTCAATCTGAAAACCTCTTGTTTGTTATTGTTCCTTTAATTGGTGTGTCATCTGTCATTCAGGATACAAGCCATGTAACTCTAAGGGATATAGAAAGAAGCAATTAACCTCTGTTTCTCCCAGAAAAATTAGAAGATTGAAGGTAGTTTCCACTATGAAAAGACTTGGTAAATGTGCTACAGGTGTACAGTTAATTGGATTTCTAACTTTAGTGAGAATACATAAACATACGCCAGAGAAAAGCCTTATGAGCACAAGGAATATGGGAATTCTGTTTGTCCTGGTTTATGTAATTTGACTCACACTACAGGAAAATATTATAAATATAATCAGTGTCTTAAAGCTCTGAGTTCTTCCAGTTCTTTTCAAAGAGGTAAAAAAAAAACTCGTATGGGAAAAGGATGCTATAAACGTGAAGCATGTGCTAAAGTCTTTAATGATCACAGGTATCTTCAGACACACAAAAAAAATTCCTTAATGAAGAGAAAACCTATGAATGTAAACAACATGATATTTAGATCATTTAGATCAGATTCCTCTTTACAATTCCACCAAAGAACAGCTATGAAAACAAAGCCATACACATTTAATCAAGGTGATATAGACTTTGCAAAGCACAGTCATCTTCAAGTACCCAGAACTTTTATTAGAAAGAAACAGTATGAATGTCATCAATGTGGAAAAGCCTTTGCACAGAAAGGTTATCTTCAGAAACATGAAAAAAATCATACTGAAGAGAAACACTATAGATGTAATCAATATGATAAAACTTTTGCACATAGCAGTCATCTTCAAAATCAGGAAAGAATACATACTGGAGAAAAATCCCATGAACCTAATAAAAGCAGTTGACTTTTGCACACCAAGTCAAAGATTCCATTTTGGAGTTGCAAGTACCATGGGGTGCCCATCAAGACCATCAGCAGTGGTAAGGTGGAACCAGTCAGAGCCTAGAAGGGAAGTTTTGTATCCTGCAGAGGGTATAACCAGAGAAGTGACCCAAGCCCTTTGGAGAAGCCCCAAAGATTGTGAGTGTATCCCAGTTTTTGTATGTTGAGTTATTTATACTGTCGGAGTGTGGTTTTGCTTTTTTCAGGTTGTCCTGCTTTCTTGAAGGGAGAATGTATTTAATTTTGATTTTTTACAACAGTCATAGTAGGAAGACTTTTTATTGTTTGAATTTGTAAAGACTGTAAGACTTTTATTAAATTTATTTATGTTTTTAAAGTGAGATCTTGTGAATGAATAAGAGAGGAAATGTTGGGGCTTAGTTTTTGTGTCAAGTTGACAAGTGATCATTTGTACTGGGTAGTCATGTCAACTTCACACACAAACTAGACTTACCTGAAAGGGAACCTCAACTGAGAAAATGTCTCCATAAGATCTGGCTCTAAGACATTTTCTTAATTAGTGATTCATGGGGAAGGGTCCTGGGCTCTATAAGAAAATAAACTGAGTAAGCCATGGGGAGTAAGACAGTAAACATCACCCCTCCATGTCTTCTTCGTCAGCTTCCACCTCCAGGTTCCTGCCCTGTTTAAATTTCTGTCCTAACTTCCTTCAATGATGAACAGCAATATGGAGGGGTAGGCAAAATAAACCATTTCCTCCCCAACTTGCTTTTGGTCACAGTGTTTCATTGCCAAAATGCTAAGTAAGACATTCTGTCTCAAAAAAAAAATCCAAAAGAGATGTGGGCAAAGGCTCAGCAATTAAGAACAATAGCTGTTCTTCCAATAAGTAATAGTTTCAATTCACAGCACCCACATGGAGGTTCACGACTGTCTGTAGGTCATCCTGTTCCAGGATATCCAACATTCTCACACAGACATATATACAAACAAAACACTTACGCATGTAAAATAAATTATTTAAAAGAGAATATATTACATTATGGAACTTGCCCTAATGTAATCTGGACTTATCTCTACTCAACTAAATCTTTTGTTGTCTTTATTCACATCAAAATCACTGTTAAAAATTACGAAAAGAAAAAGAAAGCAGTGTGGAGAGTCTATTCGCAGAGGGATGGAAGTCCATTCAATCCTTCAATGACCAAGAAACAGTGGATTTCATCACCTCCAAGTGATAGAAGACAGAAAGGAAAGTGACATATCTTCATCTTCTTCACCATAATGATATTTTTGGCAATTGGGGGTTTGATTCATTTGTACCGCTGTTGGGTACCCAGGTTTGGTTCCTAGCACCCACATCAGATAGCTCAGAACTACTTAATAAAGCCTTGTCCTGGAGTTCTGATGCACTCTCTGGCTTCCTTGGCCACCAGGTATACAAATGGTACAAATACAATGTGTGTGTGTGTGTGTGTGTGTGTGTAACTAAATATATTTTAAAAAGAGCTCCATGTATATGTTATATTTTTTTTCTAAAATTAAAATTAATTTGGGTATATTGTCAGAATATAGTCCTGGAAAGTAGTCATTTGAGGAGAATATTGGATTCTTATGTGAACACTCCAGGCAAACAAGATAAAAGTCTTGTGACCTCAGTTTCTTCAAAGCATGGAATTGTTCTTCAAATATGTTTTTGTATTGCTCCCACATGTAACAGATATGTGTGATTTGACTTCACATTATTCAGTATTGCTTGCTGTTGTTATTCAATTAAATGTTTGAATTAGTCTTTATATGCTTTTTGTATGTTTTGGATTTTGGTTTTTCGAGACAAGTTTTCTCTGTTCTTTATATGCTTTAATGGAAAAACATGTTTTTTCCCATGTAGCTTCTTTTTATTGTATATTTATCAAACTCATGAGAACTTTACTCATGTTACCTTTCTTAATTTGCAGAATATAAATTGTTTGGGATACTGATTAAAGTTTTTTTGTGTTGTTTGTTTGTTTGTTTTTGCAAACTTATTCTTTAATGTCTAGAGAGATGGCTCTGCAGTTAAGACCACTGCCTGCTCTTCCAAAGGTTCTGATTTCAATTCCCAGCAACCACATGGTGGCTCACAACCATCTGTAATGAGATTTTGTTCCCTCTTGAGGAAGAGACCTGGTCAGTCGCCCTCATTAACTTAGACCATGAAACCATATGGACAAGTTCAACAGAATAGCTAAATATGGGCTGCACATGCATGCTTCAGCATTGCTAGGGCATCAATTTCATTTTCATTCTTTCTTCAAATTTTATTCTGAATAAAGTTGGCTATTTATGAGGCGTTAGTCCCCCTCACTTATTGGTGCCATTCTCCTAGGAGAACCCTACCACCTCTAGATTGGTGAAAAGTTGTAATTGAACAGAAAGAAGTCAGCTACAAGTTATGAGAATGCGACCTTCAGAGCAGGCTAGTGAGAATGATGGAGCAGAAACCAGAAAAGGCTTTGCCGGATGCCACACAAGTATTAAAATCATAAATATAAGATTGCTTAAAAATTGATTTTGATTATAACTCCTGGTTTCCAGAATTTTAGATGAAGTATGGGACAAGGCACAAAACAATATTGAAAAGGCATATAAACAAGAAAACAAGGAAAAGTTCCCCATTCAATTTTGGGTCCTTTGTTTATTAACATGAACTGTTATTAAGCCAAGTAAGGAAGATAAGGACACTATTGATGAAGGAATGATCGTGAATTCCACGAGTGAATATAAACTTTATGATTAAACTTTAAAATTGGTACGAGAGAAAAAGTTGATTTTGCTTGTCAAGGCAAAATCAAAAGTTAAAATAGTATCACCTCTATGTGTGCTGAGGCCAGCTTCCTCATTGGACACTATTTTATATTAATGCACTCCATTTCCTGAAAATTACCCTGCAGCATTGCATGAATAATATACTGACAAATATGACCTTGAATTCTCTCCATTTTGGTGAAGACTTTGGAGAGCCTATGAAGAAGTCTACTTCATTTACATATTCCTTCCTGACCTCATGAGATGTGATTGGTATTGCCAGTACAACTTCAGCAAAGGCAAAATATTTAACACCTAATTATGCACTAATAAGTTCATTTAAACTCTAGGAGGAGAGATGGCACTGAACTTTCTTTGCTTTTGTCCATCTTGATAGCAAAAATTAACTACAGATATTTGAATCAGAACCAAGATGCATTTGTGTGTCTTTTGTTGCCCTCAAACATACTTATTTACCCCCTAAATTGTCACCTAAAGATATTATAGCACAAGAGGATAAACCTTTGGAATGGATTTATTTACATTATAAAGACCAGAAAATGCTAAAACTAGACAGACAATGGCAGGTTTACAGCCAGCTTTACTCCCACAGGTATTCCTAAAGATTAGCCTTCAGTAGTTTTAGATTTAAAAGATTGCTTTTAAAGTATACTTATTCATCCTGATAATGTGCATTTGCCGTCTTTCCCTCCATCAACTATAAAGAACCTCTCCTCCAATATCAATGGACTTTATTGCCTCAAGGCATGACAAACTGTCCTACTTTGTGTCAGTACTACATAGGAAAGGTGTAAGAGCCTGTGAGGCAGGCATTCCCTTAACCTCATATCATTCAAAATATAGATGATATCCTGTTAGCCTAATCCAAAAAGGAAGACCTACAATTCATATCTCACATGACTCAGAATATGCCACAAAAACCACAATGAATTTATTGCACTGAAATGGTGCAAATAGCAGACCCTGCAGTATTTACAAAAACTAGTTACTAGAACAACTGTTTTTCCACACAAAACCAAAAATATTCATTAGACAAGACATCTTAAAAGCAATGATTTTCAGAAATTAGTGGCAGGCATTAATTGGCTATGACCTTCATTAGGAGTATATAATGATGCATTAACCATTCTATTTAAAGCCTCAGAAGGAGAGGCAGCATTGGCTATTTCTCATATATTACCTCCAGAGACAGAATAAGAACTACAGATATTTGAATTCAGACTAAGGCATTTGTGTGGCATGTGAATCCTTGGCTCCTTTTAAACTTATTTCCTCCACTATGTTGTCTCATATGTTTACTATAGCACAAGGGGATAAACCTTTGGAATGGATTTGTGTGTGCAATAAGGAGTAGAATAATATCAGTTTCCCTTACTCTTCTTGCTCAATTAGTAAACCAGGGCATGACTTGATATCAAAATTATATAGGTTTGATTGTTGCTGTATATTACCCATAAGTAACAATCAGTGTTTTGGTGTATTAATAGCTTTCAAATCATTTACAGATTACTATGGAAAGATAGGATATAATTATCTTGCTGACAAGATATGATTTGAATTTGTGATTACAAAAATTGTCCAACTATCTCCCATTCCCCAGGAAGAAATTTCTTTTACTGATGGCTCATCTAATGGATTAGGAAGGATTCATGGTCCAGATAGTCATCAATCTATTAATAATTCTTTTTTGCTAAGATCAACAGGTAGAACTGCATGTTTTGTTTCCTGAATTACAGTTTATAAACCTTTAAGAATTGTTTCAGATTCTGCTTATGTTGTACAAGTATTCCAAAAACAACAGAAACAACAGAAAGCCTACAAACTAATGGAAACTGAACAACTCTATTGAATTACCAATGGGTCAAAAAAGAAAGAATGAAATTAAAGATGCCCTAGATTTCAATAAAAATTGATGCACAATGTACCCAAATATGTGGAACACGATGAAAGTGGTGGTAAGAGGAAAGTTCACAGCAATAAGTGCCTTCATAAAGAAATTCAAAAGATTTTATACATAACATAACAGCACACCTGAAAGTGCTAGAACAAAAAGAAAACACACCCAATAAGAGTAGATGATAGGAAATAATCAATAAAACATGACTGGCACAAAAAAGTCAAATGATTCCTATTGACATTCTGCTATATTCATTAATGAATGTCTAGCTCAGTTGTCATCAAAGAGGCTTCACCCTGCAACTGACGGAAACAGATTCAGAAACCCACAGTCAAATAGTAGATCAAGTTCAGGTAATCCTGTACAAGAGGGTAAAGTAAGAGTGCCAAAGGGGTGAAGGACACCACAAGATAATACACAAAATCGACTAACCTGGACACATAGGGCTCACAGAAACTGAACCACCAACCAGGTGCTTGCATGGAACTGACCTATAATAGTTGTGTAGCTTGGCCTTTTGGGACTCCTAACAGTGGAAGCCCCAGCTGTCTCTGAATCTGTTGCCTGCTTTTGGGACCCTTTCCTCCTACAAGATTGCCTCACTCAGCTATAATAGAAGAGATGTCTAGTCTTACTGCAACCTGATATGCCATGGCTGGTTTGGATGTGGGGGAGAGGAGAGTTGTGGAGTGCTTAGAGAAGGGAAGGGAGGGAAAACTGGCCAATATGTAATAAATAAAAATTTTTGAATTGTAAATAATGGAAATTAAACATATTACAGTCATTTCTCATAATCCTTAAGGTCAGGGTATAATTGAAAAGCCACATAGAACATCAAACCAGAAATTATTCAAAAAACAAAAAGGGGAGTGTATCAAGGGATAGTCAGACACTTTACTTATTTACTCTTAAATTTTAAGATTGACCCCCAGGTTATACATGTTCCAGAGCTCAAAATCATTTCTCTATAGAAGGATTCTGAACTGCCTTGAGATAGGCCTGTGTGGTTTAACGAATTTTGAAACTTGGAAGTCTGGTTGGCTGAAAATTTTGGAAGGGAAATGCATTTGATATTGCACATAGATGCACTAAAACATTATGGATTCTTCACCTTCTCTGACTGTGGGCCTTCAAGAACAACTATGCAGGGTGAGATGCAATGGAAGTCACAGGAAAGATGGCAACGTTTCAGCTAAGGGGCAAAGAGAGATATCAACCATCTCATCAGAATTTAATTGGGCCCAGTAGGGCCAATGTAAGAACCTAAACACCAAGGGAGAAGGTATTATAGGAGACAGAGTCCTATATCAACTGCAAAACTGTTTTCTGCCATTGTAAGCTTCTTTGACCCATGCATCTGCAGTGAGTACCACTGAGTAAGTGTATTGCTCTTTTGTTCCTCATCATTATATCCTTCATCTTGTTTGTATTCAGCTCCTGCTATCAATACTAATAACTCTGTGTTAATGACTGGATATTGACCATAATAGACTCATTTCTCCATCTGAAAAAGGGACTGTATTTCATTTTTCCTTGGGAGGTGAATCACTTCTTTTTTGCATAGGATGTCATAATATTCTTATTCCTATTAAGGACAGATATGAACTTATGTTCTAGATACCAGAACTACTAAACAAATGGGTCTCTTTCCAATCTATTCTCTAGATTTTTATGATCAATATGATAATGTAACAAATAATACTCAACATAGTTTGCATCCTGTTCTTGGTTACAGAGTATTCTACACAATGCTTTCAATGTTCTAATATTATTCATTATGTTTATAATTTGCTTATAGGATACTCATGCATCAAATGATAATTAATTTTATCTACATCTCAAACCAAAACCATTGTGGATATCCTGAGTTTAAAAAATAAAAAAAGGAGTCACTTGCCAATATAACTTTATAGATAATGTGATTTGGGATCCCTTCAAGGGTCACAAAATTAATCTTTTCTTGGATTTTTTCCTTATTAAACATTTAAAAATAAAAGGAATGTTTTCATCTTATGGGGTAAACAAATATAAGTTCTGGGTCAGCTCAACCCCTGTCCTGAATCTATGACCCTGTAACAAGCTGCCCGGTGAAGAGGTTCCTGGTCCCTGCTTGGTTCTTGGTTACTTTTCATGGATCCCTGGCCACCTGTAGATTATAGAAACATCCAGAGAAGTCTTTATGCTGAGGGAGGCTGTAAAGGCACACCAGGCTGCCTTGTCCAGCTCTGAGGAGAAGGAGGGGCTGAATGACCAAGTGACACTGTCACTGTAGAGGGTGGAGGTTACACTGGTTCTGTGGATGAGTGTGTGTGTGATGGGAGCCACAGAAAGAGCAGACAGGGCACAGGGGGTGACAGTTGGTAGGATCCAGGCTAGAAAAGGCACCTCAGAGTCACTTCCCTCTCTCAGGTATCAGTGGTCACTGACCTTGATGTTTTGACTCAGGTGTAGAGGTGTGGCATGGGTGTGTCTTGCTGTAGATGAGTCTCACCTCCACTACCTATTTCCCTTTCCTCTCACTTCCTCCATTCTCCTTTCTTTCTTCCAATCCCCCCTTCTTTCTCTTCAGGAGGTACTTTTGTGGCCAAGGCTGACCTCAAACTAATTGTGCAGACAAGGGTGATCTTGAGCCTCTGATCCCCTTGACTTCTCCTCCCCTGTTCCCCTGGGGAAAGTCCTGGGAGAATGGTGCTGTAGTGGCTTTATATAGCAACTATCTCATGTATGACATTCAGTTAAGTCCAGTATCTCCTGGGTTCATATTATGATGCCCATTCTCATTCAATATTCCTCTCCACAACACCTCTGCCACTCTCGACCAAACAACCATTAAGACTGTTCCAAACACACACATGCGAAAAGGGCAGCCATGCAGACACACAAATCACACATGCCCTACCCTCATTAATATACCTGTCACACTTAGAAACATACCATAAACATACTTCCATATTTCTCAAAAGTTATAGCTGGAGTCAGCAAGACAGACAAGCCAATATGTGGCTTGCTGCCAGCTCTACTGACCTAACTTTCCTACCCACATGATGAAAGGAGAGAACCAATTCTCAAATTGTCCTCTGACTGCACTATGGCGTGTGTGCACCTGACTGCAGATACACACACACACACACACACACACACACACACACAGACACACAAAATAAAATGTGATAAAACTATCTTTGCAAGTACATGATTACCCAAACATGTGCAATACTGACTATATATTTGAGAAGGTATTGGTATTCAAACACAGAGACTTGGTAATATCTTGAGATGCAGCCAGTGAGTGAGGGCTGGAGTACATGAGCTGAGCACCCTGGCAGACCACATCACCTAGGGGCAGATGCAGTTAGTTGAGCTGGGTTAGAGGCATGAGACGATAAGAGTAATGTCTGCCACATGAATTGTTCCTGCCACAAGGCTCTACTTAAGGTATATTTCCTCATGATCATGGGCATTTGTCTGCATGTCTGTCTTCACACAAGGGCACTGCCCATTAGGTAAGAAGAGGTGGTCAGATTGCTTTGAACTTTGGAGTTATAGATGTGAACCACCATGTGGGTGCTGGATACTGATCAGTGTTTTCTACAAGAGGTACTAAAGCATTAAACCATGTCTCACCCCTTTTTATTATTTTAAAATTTTCTATTGATCTCTCTGTGTGTGTACATGCATAGTTCCATTTGGAAGGCAGATGGCAGCCTGTGGGACCCAGTCCTCTCCTACCATCTCGTCCTTAGGACCAAACCATGTTCATTAGGCTTAACTGTAAGCATCTTAACCTCCTGTATCATTCACTGAGCCCTGATATTTTGTTAATCATTGTTTTGGGGGTTGGTTTTAAAACACGTTCATGAAGTTCAGGCTGACCTTGAAATCATGACCTTCTTGCCTCCAACTCCAGTTACTGAGATGACAGGTTTCACTACCAAGCCATGTTTATGCAGAGGCCTGGTACAATGCCATCAGTTCAGCATGGAAGGATAGGAAGAGACCCAGGATCCAATTCTGTCTGAAGTCTAAATGTCCTGAGAATTCTCTGTGGGCAAGGGTCACAAATGCAGTGTGAGGCATAGTTTATGAAGAGAAAGAGATGCATACAACTGAGGCCATCTGGCCATGGCAAAGCAGCTCCATTGGCTTTTTATGGAGTCTGAGTGGGACTGGCGGGGGCAGAGCTATGCTCAGGAACCCCTGGAAAAGGACAAGGAGAATGACAATAAGGAAGGTTCTTTCTTGCTCACTGTCAGGGTGCACTAAGTCAACAATACAGAAAACTGAAGAACCTGGGATGCCAGGACATTATATTGGAAAATCCTCCCCCTTCTCACATGGGAAATGGTCAGAGAAAGAACAGAGTGCCAGCTAGAGCATTTCTGGGTGCTGATGCGCCAATTGTTTGTTGTAACCACAGTCACAAGTGTGAAACACTTTTCTCTCTATGAGCACTGGGAGATGAAACCTCCCACACAAAGTCACACAGGTACTAAACGGATCAAAAGTCATGTTTTAAAGCCAAGTTTCCCGTCTAAACCCATATACAGTTTTTAAAATTGCATTTATTTATTAATGTAGGGGTGAGGGCACATATGTGTGGAGGTTAGAGGGCAGCTGAGGTGCATCCATTTTCTCCTGGGATGGAACTCAGGTAGAAAACAGGCTTGTTAGAAAGTGTCTTTATCCCCAGAATTATCTCACTGGACCGCAGTTGTATCATTTTCTGTGTGTTCTTTGTGTGCATTTGCATGTGTGGAGTTCACATTTGACTCAAAGTGGCTACTCCTGGACCCACTGCCCTCTACAGATTACAGAACTTTCCAAGGAAACGTTCATGCTAAAGGAGGCTTCGAAGGTGCATCAGGCTATCCTGGACAGGTCAGAAAAGGAAGCACTGTGTGATCAAATGACAATCTTGCTCTTGAGAATGGAGGTACTGACTCTGTGGTACAGGGTTTGGTGATGGGATCTACCGTTAGAACAGTCAGGGTACAGACAAGGATAGCTTGCTGGATCCCTCCTGGGAAATGCACCTCAGGGATAGGCCCCTGCTTCAGCCATCTCTGGCCACTGAACATGGGGTTTGCTTTAGGTGCAGAGGTGTGGTATGGGTATATCTTATTATAGAAGCAGTTGATGCATGCTCAAGGTTCTTGGGAACACAGCTGGGTCGTTCAAACTCCATCCTTCACTTCTGCAAGCAAAAGCCTCATAGACATTCTCTAGATTGCAGGATGATGCACAGGACTCATGTACTGGGAGACCAACCTAGGACCTTATGATTGGTGCCCAGTTGACCCCATCACACCAGGGCTCCCTACACTCTGGCCCTCTGATTCCCATCACTCCGCATCACCTGACAAGTCACATAATGGACTGTTCATTGCAATAACAAGAAAAGAGTTTATATGTGCAGCATGACTTCTTGTTTCCTACCAGAGTAGAGGGAATCGTTTACTATATACACTGCAGGTGGGAACAGGCTAGGCAAAAGCTAGATCAGAGCTTTCAGATTAAGTCAGTGAGTTGCACCAGTCTCAGTTATAAAACAAGGTTCTGATGGACCAGTGTGAGTTACTTTCTTTGTACTTTCCCAGCATACATTAATTCATACTATACTGATGAAGGAAAACCAAATTGGTGGGTATACAATTTAAGGTGGTTAGCCTGTGCCAGTAAAATTTCCAATTAGTCAACTCTCTCATGTTGGTAAGTGCAAACCTGATTGACTCACTACAGTCTGATGAGACAATAGACACAGGGCACTTGACATATAACACTCACCAGTTAACATTTTACACAGGGCAGGGTCATATAATCTCTTGTTAATGGTATTCTTACTACCACAAAAGAACCTACTCTCTTTTAAAAACCAATTTTTCTAGGTGTTTTTTAGTTATTTTTATCTTTTTCTAATGGCGATTATTGGCACCTGTCTTAGTGTTCTATTGTTGTGAATAGTCACCATGACCATGGGCCTCTAATAATGGAAAATATTTAAGCAGGGTTTGCTTTTAGCTTCAGAAGTTTAGTCCATTGTCATCATGGAGAGCATGACAGCACATAACTAGACATGGTGTCTTAGATTTCTACATCCTTTTCCACAGGCAGCAAGAAGAGTGAAAGTCTATGGGCCTGGCTTGGGACCAAGAAACCTTGGAGCCCACCCACAGTGGAACACTTCCTCCACAAAGAACACACCTCTCCTACAAGGACACACCTCCAAATCCCTCCAAAGTGTCCCATGACGAGGAAACATTCAAAGACATTGACCTATGGGGGCCACTCTGCTACAGATTACACACTTTCAACACGCAGTTTCCCAGCATAAACTTTACCATTACAGAGGAGCAGAACGAAGACGGTAAGAAAACGCTGAAAGAAAGCAAGACTAAAAAGCAAGTCGACGGACTACAAATTCTGCATCTCAGTGTCTGATGTCAAACACTCTTCATACCTCCAGTCCTTTCACCATGTGAACGGCAGTGCTCTTCTCTCACTGGAACGGGTTCCACATCTTCTCAGCAGGCTTTCTGGGGAGGTAATCTCATGGCTCCAGCTTCTCCAACGTCTTGGAGTCTCCAACACAATCCAGGCCTCATCTTCACAGCTTCACACAATGGTTTCTCTGGGCTTCTGTGGAGAGCCACCTCTGACGCATGCCTGGTCTCAGAGGGAGATTCCTCAACACCATTCCAGTATCATTGGTTTTAAAGACAGAACCAAGACTGTCTCTGCCAAGTTCATCTGCTTGCTGGGACTGGACTTGGCCACCTCATTACATTCACACCAGTTTTCCATTGCTGACGTTTGCCTTCACTGTTTAAGCTTTTCTTTAATCTCTTTCCACAATTTGGAAGCTTAATTAAGCAGGTTGTTGCTGTGAGGACACCACTCCCTTTAGTCCATTTATCATCAGGTTTTTCTTTAAACGTTTTATCTCTTTGTGCAGCAGATTGAGTCCATTGCATTCCCTGACTTCTCTTTTTCTGTTAAAAAGAATGGACATTATGTCCTTGCTCAGATTGCTGCCTTTCAGTATGAGTGTGCTCAAGGGTGACCACCACAAATCACAGGACAGAGTCAATATTAGGCTGTCTCCACACCACTTCTGCCAATGCAATTTTTCTAAATGTCTTAAATTTAGCCTCCTTCAGAAAACAGGGCAGAAAGCAGACACATTTTTTTTTTTGCCAAAACATCATAGGAATATTTTCTAGCCCACTCTCTCTCCTCTAAAACCTCTTGAGCAGGACCATCATAATCCACATTTCCCTCAGCACCACTGTCTTACACTCTCCTTTTAGTATGACTTATTAAGGCCCAGTTAAGGTGTTCAACCACTTTAACAATCCAAAGTACATAAGGCCACATTCCACCCCCAAGCTGCATGGTCTGACCCATCACAGCAGCACCCTGATCATGGGTACCAACCTCTGTCTTAGTCAGTGTTCTATTGCTGAAAGGAGATAACATGACTAGAGTAAAGAAAAGCATTCAATTATAGTTTCAGATATTTATTCTATTGTCGTCATTGTGAGTGGCATGGCGGTACACAGGCAGACATGATAGCTGATAGTTCTACATCCAGATAGTAGGAGAGAAGGGCACTGTGACCACCTCAGGCCCTTGAAACCTCAAAACCTACCCCCAGGGACACACTTCCTCCAATAAGGCCATGCCTACTCCAGAAATGCCACCCTTCCTAATCCCCCCTCTTACTAGCACCACTCCCTGAGGAGTATGTATTAAAATATATGGGCTTATGGGGGTCAATCTCATTCAAGAACCACAGTATCACCTTTTTTATTTTATTTTTTACACAGATCACTACTCTAACCTTTATTTCCTTTTATTCCCCAATATCTCCCAGCCATTAAGAATTGCCTTTGATTTTTCACATATGGTTATTTCCTTGTTTGTTTGTAGAGCAAGGTGTCTGGTAAATGTCTTAGAATTGGTTTTTATTGCTACAATGGACACTATGACCACATATGAGTTAGGGAAGAAACAGTTTATTTGACTTACACTTCTGTATCACTCTTCATTATCAAAGGAAATCAGAATGGGAACTCAAACAGGGCAGGGACCTGGAGGAAGGAGTTGATACAGAGGCCATGGAAGTGCCCAGCTTGTTTCATACAGAATTCAGATCCACCAGCAACAAGTTGTGTTATCACCCATCGACCACTAATTACGGAAATACCTTTTATTCCAGCTTACAATCCGAGTTTATAGGGGCATTTTTTTTCAATTGAGGTTCCCTCTTCTCAGATGACTTCAGTCTTTATCAAGTTGACAACAAACAATCAGCATATTATGCCAGACTTGTCTTGTACTGTGTCATTGAGAATTGCTTTGAGCACCTAAAACTGCCTGTGCCATCCAGTGCTGGGAATATAGTTATGCAGGTCAGCAAGGAGAATAAGACAAGGCAGTGGATGTTCTAACAGCACCCTGATGTGGGATTCCCCTCTGTATGCTGTGAATACCATTGGTTGATAAAGACTCTATTTTGGGCCTGTGATAGGGCAAAATAGAACTAGGTAGGGAAAACTAAATTGAATGCTGGGAGAAAGAAGAATGAGTCGGAGAGAAGCTGTGTAGCCCCACCAGAGACAGACACTGGAACTTTACCCGGTAAGCTACACCCTCGTGGCAACATACAGGTTAATGGAGATGGGTTAATTTAAGTTATGAGTTAGCCAGAAATACACTTAAGCTATTGGCCAAACAATATTGCAAGTAATATGGTTTCTGTGCGGTTATTTCGGGAGTCTGGGCAGCCAGGAACACACAAGCGAACTACTACAACAGCACCCGGTCTTTTGTTGTTGGGGAGTTGCAAATGTACATGAACCTCTATAAGAATCAGAGTCTACTGCCTACTTGCAAGCTGGTATACCCACGTAGAGAGAGGGAGGTGTCAGGAAAGAGGTTGATAGTCTAAATTTGTCTGCATTGGGGATTATCAGGGATTAGTCAGATAACCAACTTTAGGTGATCAAGTATGTCCTGATTAAAAAATAATTAGCTTTTTCATAGACCAGGACTGTGAAGAATTTGGACAAACAAGTAAACTTCCTTTCCTACTAGAAAGCTAGTTACTATAGTTGCACTAGTTCAAATGGAACAAAAGTGCTGAACAAAATTGTGTGACTCTGAATAACTGACCTGTTATTCTTCTTGCTGAAAATATACAGCTAGAGATGTGATTAGTTAAGGTGTGGTTAATGCTTTGCATGCTCCAGTAAAAAGTATTAGTCCCTTGAGCACATGGACCACAAAGTTTGACTTAATGCTTCAAAATAATTTTTGAGATTATAATTGTTAGATCTCAAATCTGTGACAATTTACAAACTGAATTTTCCATTAACATGTCAAAGCAGCCAATGTCTGCCAGTCTCTCTGCATCAGGAGTACCAAAAGTACCCTTCCAATGGACCCTTCAGTCTCTATCCAGGGACTAACACTCGAATTCCCTTGCCCCGGTCTCTGATCCATTTGTACAGTACAGTATTTAGTCTTTGCAATCATGGAGCAAATTATATAGGAGAGATATCAAATTAATGTATTTGATGCAGTAAAGCTTTTACACACCCGTCAAATCTTGAAACACACACAAAAAAGTCATACTGGAGAGAAATCCTCTACTTTCAATGTAGTAAAGCTTTTCAGGTCATTGTTCAAAGGCACGAAGAAACTCGTATTGGAAAGATGTTCCATGAAGATAATAAATGCGGTAAAACCTTGCATAGCAGTAATTTTCATAGTGAATTATCTCACCAGTGCTCAAATGATAAGTAGAACCATTCCATCAGTAAAACATTGTCTCATTTTGAAAATGTATTCATATTGTCATTATAGGATAGAAAAACACAAGACAAAATGAATAATGAAACATTTTTAAATGAAAGTGGTATTTATAGTGCCATCCATTTTTGTTATTTTTTTCTGGGGACTAAACACTTGTTCTTATCACTTTCTCGGTAACATAAATGAATAGCCCAGAATTTTGTTCCTGGGAAAAGGTGGTTGCTGTTAAGCCTGGTGACCTGAGTTCGTATTCTGAGAGCCCCACGTTTCTCATTCTTTTCCTCAGACTAGTTCACACAGACCATGGCATATGCACACACACACACACAAGTACATACAGAGATATTTTAAAATCAAAATATTGGCCAGTGAGGTCATTCGATAGTTTAAAGCACTTGTTACCAAACTTAAAGAGCTCGGTTTGATCTCTAGTACTCACATTTGGGATATAGAGAATAGACTCCTGTAAATTGTCCTCTGATGGGCACAGGCAAACTTTGCACAGTTGTAGACACAAAACAATGGTGGGGTGCACAAACCAACCCCCTTGTGCTGCCATAAGCTGACCAGCCAACATTCAAGGACTCCGACCCCAAGTAACCTACTCACATGACCTTTCCACACTCCATATACCAAGGCCAGTTAGGCTCCTGTGCCACCCCTGCGCAGCCCTGTGGTCCCCTGACCACATGCAGTTATTCTTATTATTGCTATTGTTATTATTTTGGTTTCTCGAGACAAGGTTTCTCTGTAGCTTTGGAGCCTGTCTTGGAACTCGTTCAGTAGACCAGGCTGGTCTCAAACTTGAGATCTGTCTGCCTCTGACTTCTCAGTGCTGCAATTAAAGGCATGTGCCACCATCATCCGGCTTCTTCTGTGTGTTAAGGAAGCTACTTGAAAAACTCTACTACTGAATTCCACGCTTTGGTGCTGCTCCAACAGCCTCATATAATTAGCCCCTGAGAAGGAAATCCACTGAGGCCAGGCATGCCTCTGGGGTGACTCTGGATGGAGGCCTGGTAGAGAGGACATTGAGTGAAGCTGTGAAATTGAAGGCTGGATTGCCTCAGAGAACCCTAGGTGTTAGAGATGCCAGAGTCATGGATGACTCAGGGGCTAAGTGTATAACCTCTTTCTCCTATCCTTGATTCTAAAGTGAGAAACACGTGGCTGAAGCTATCAAGTTCTGCTGCTTACTGGGGCTAGAACATGGCCCCCTTATTCAATTACATCTTATCCAGCTTTCTGTTTCTGATTGTAACCTTCGCTGCCTAAGCTTGGCTATCCTTGAACTTGTTCTGTAAATCAGGCTTGCCCCAAACTAAGAGATCTGCCAGTCCCTGCCTTCTGAGTGCTGGGATTGAAGGCATGAACCACCACACTGGACTCTAAGTTTTTCTTTAGTTCCTTTTCACAAGTTGGATGCTTAGCTGGGTGGGATCTTGCCCTGAGGTCATCTCTTCCTTTATTCCATTTCTTAATCTGTTCATCTCCTTGAACACAGAACTTAGCTCTGCTTTACTTTCTGGCATTTTTTTCTCCTCAAATATCTGTCCTTGCTCAACTTGCTCCTTTTCATTATAAATCTCTGTAAGAGTTTGTAGCTACCAAGGTTTCTTCCCTTCTCTCCTGGCGATTTGCAGGGCCTGTGACCTCCGGCTCCCTGGAGACTCTGCACTAGCTCTGGCTTGAGGGGATAACTTAGCAAGAACCTGGTTCTCTTTGTTATGGTGATTCCACTTGTATTCAAGGTTTTAGCAGTGGGCCCATAGCCTGGCTCCCCAGCTGATCCTGCTCCAGGCACCGGGAAGATTTTAATCTTCTCATCCTGCTCCTGGATGGGAGGAGGCCTTGCATTTTCGATCCTTCTAGCCCACTGGTATAAATACCCGACTTGAGTTTAATAAAGTTGCCATTTACTCTGGTAAATGAGCAAAGGTCTCTTTTGTGTGTGTCTCTTTTTCAACCCTCAGGACAATCGTCCATTCTCATGGGCCCGAGTTCGGGAAAGCGCGCAGCCTAAACCGGGTGTGGGTATCCATTGGAAAGTGCAGACTCTTACAAGAGTTAACACTAATAATCACACACCAGTGTCTATGCTGGACTGTTTTGAGATTTCCTTTGCCAACAGATTCTTTGCTCAGCTTCAGTCAGACTCTTTGTATGAGGGCAAAAAACAGTCACTTTCTTCATCAATATCACAAGAGCAGCACTTAGGCCACCTACTAACATTCTTCTCCGAAACTTCTTGGTCCCCACAGTTCTTCATACCACATTCAACACCACTGTCTTCCATGTTTTTCCTAGGATGGCCCATTAATCACTGCATAAAACATCCCACTGCTTTCCTAACTGCCAGAAGCCATCCCTGGTGGTGGGCAGGTCCCAGAGAGGAGGTAAGGAGTCAGTCAGAAAGGGGAGGAGTGATCCAGGCATCATGGTCTGGAAAACCTTGTAGCCTGATTGACTAGCAGCCAATGTTTTTATTATTATTATTATTATTTATTTTTACAGGATTCGGTAAGCAGAGATACACTCATGCTGTTCCTAAACACAGATCATATCATTTTTGGTTTTGGACATGTGTTTCTCTTTCTTTTGCAAATGTTTTAGTCATCAGTGATAAACCATGACAGAACAGAGTTGTCTTTTATAATCATTTTTAGCTATTAACTCCATAATCCAATTTTTAAGAATCTAGAGGCACATGACAGTCAGTTCTCAGGCTGGTAGCTCTGGTTGCTTTAAAGATGCTAGACCAAAACATAATTTCCAATCCAGTCTAGGCAGATTGCCATGCCCTACAAGCAGTGTGTTATTAACTTTTTGTTGTTGTTGTTGTTTGTTTGAGACAGGGCTTCTCTTTGTTATTTTGAATCCTGTCCAGGAACTAACTCTTGTATACCAGGCTGGCCTCAAATTCACAGAGATCCCCCTGCCTCTACCACCCGAGTGCTGGAATTAAAGCCATGCGCCATCACCACCTGACTGTATTATTAACTCTTAATGGTCAGAGTGCTCAAGAATGTCCTCAGGCTAAAAATGCTACCATTATTATTCAAATTGTGGAATAATACAATGTTTATATTCTATCTCTAAAGAATTTGTTTATATGTCTAATTCTGACAATCAGTTTTCTTCAGACACATGACATCTGCATGTGTTAACTTTTCTTAGAAAGGGAAGTTCTGGCATCTCATTCTTATATCATCTTTTCACATCATTCTTTGATTATCAGTGAGTATCTGTGTAAGGCAGACGCAGCTCCAGTCAATCTAACTTTGTTGCTGTATATGCCATGTAGTCACCTGAGTGTATGGTGAGAAGAGACTTGAAATCTGATCTGTGGCCAACTCCTCTAGCCCACCAAGTCTTGTTGACCTTTTTTAAGTGTGCTTTGTTTTGACTATCTTGTTCCTCAGTAAGTACAAGGACAGATATTTCAAGAATATCTCATAGCCTCATAAAGAGATCTCTGATTTCTTTATGTATTCCACAACCTCCAAGGCATAAGGAAGACCTTCAAGGAAATGAGGATATTTCCCTAAAAGCATGAGGTGTAGTATGTTAAGGACTTTCCTGGGGAAGCTTAGAAGTAGTAATCTTGGTAGAATGCATAAATGACTCATAAGAAAATTTCTATCAATCCAATATCCCAAAATTGTACAGTTATTAAAAGCCCCCGAAGTATGCAGCAGGTAGAGATGAAAACCAAAAGGAGCCTTGGCCCAGACTGCCCTGGATAGGTGACTGTCTGGGATCCTGGTTAGAGGGTTCTGCTCTCTAGGCCCTAACCCTGGGAGGAACTTCTCGTACCTCACCCACCAAACTCTAGAGACCCCAGAGTAGCCTTCCTACATGTGCAATCATTCCCCACTGCATCTGTGGCCACCTAGAGGCTTGAACCAGACTGCCCCTGGAGAGGAGAGTGGCTGGATTCCTAGTTATAAGCCTCAGTTCTGTAGACCCTATGCCTGAAAGGTACTTTCCATGCCCCACCAGCACCCACCAAACCCCCAGAAACCCCAGATAAACCTTCCCATACTTACTACCATCCCCCACCACATCCGTAGCCACTAGAGCCTTGGCCCAGAATTCCACAGAGAGCATCTGTGACCACTGTAGTCTTGGCCCTGAGATTATTGGTCCTGCCAAAACCTGGAGAAGCCCCAGAACCATATCAGCATTCACTAGAGGCATGAATCTTCCTGCACCTGGAGGAAGAGTAACCACCTAAGCCACAGGCCCAACCTTTACAAATTTGAGGAAGAGGAACCCCCTGAAGCACAAGTCCCACCTGCACCTACTGGAGGAAGAGATGGGCAGACAGCAGGGAAGAATAACTTCAACAACATAAAGAACATTATGGCACCATGAGAACCTAGTGGTCCTTCAACAGGAATACCTGAACATTCTAAGAAAATGATCATTTAATAAAATGAACATTTAAGAAAATGATCTTCAATATATTTTTATGAAAATGATAGAGATCCTTAAAGAAGAAATAAAAATTTTTTCTTAAAGAAATGGAGAAAAAGACAAAAAAAGAAGAAATCAGTAAATCTCTTAAAGAAGGACAAGAAAAACCAAGAAAAAAATCCACAATCAAATGGGTAAAGTAAACAGTTCAAGACTTGAAAACTGAAATAAGGACAATAAAGAAAACATAAACCAAGGGAATTCTGAAAATGGAAAATCAGGGTAAATTAACAAGAACTACAGATGCAAGCATAACTAATAGACTACATGAGATGGAAGAGAGAATCTCAGGAGTTGAAAATATAATGGAGAAAATAGATTCATCAGTTAAGTAAAGTTAAGTCAAGAAAATGTTAAACCCAACAAATTCTTAATACAAAACATCCAGAAAGTCTGGGACACCATAAAAAGACCAAACTTAAAAGTAATAGGGATAGCAGAAAGAGAAGAACTCCAGCTCAAACGCATAGAAAATATATTCAACAAAATCATAGAAAAAAACTTTCCCAACCTAACTAAGAATATGCCTATGAAGATGCAAGAAGCTTACAGAACACCAAATAGACTGGACCACAATAATAATCAAAATACTAAATATAAAGAATAAAGAGAGAATATTAAGACCAGCCAATTAAAAAGACCAAGTAAGATATAAAGGCAGACCCATCAGAATTACACCCAACTTCTCAATGGAAACTCTGAATGCCAGAAGGTCCTGGATGAATGTGCTGTAGACACTAAGAGACCACAGATGCAAGCCCAGACTACTATACCTAACAAAGATTTCAATCACCATAAAGATAGAAAACAAGATATTGCATGACAATACCAGATTTAAACAATACTTTTCCACAAATCCAGCCTTAGAGAAAGTACTAGAAAAAACAAGGAAAACTCCAACCCAAGGAAGCTAGTTGTACCCACTAACACACACGCATCATATAACTTCACAGCTCACAAAGCAAAACACAAAGAAGGGAAACACACAAACACTACCACCAAAAAATAACAGGAATAAACAATCACTAATTATTTTTTGTTTTGGATTTGGTTTTGGTTTTGATTTTTTGAGAAAGGGTTTCACTACAGCTTTGGAGCCTCTCTTGGAACTAGCTGTTGTAGACCAGAATGGCCTTGAACTCACAAGAGATCTGTCTGCTTCTGTCTCCTAAGTGCTGGGGGATTAAAGGCATGCACCACCACTTCTTGGCTAATCAATATGTCTTAATATCAATGTACTCAATTCACCTATAAAAAGCCACAGATTAACAGTATGGATATGAAATGAGGATCCATCCTTCTACTGCATACAAAAAACACACCTCAACTACAAAGACAGACATTACCTCAGAGTAAAGTGGTTGGAAAAACACTTTCCAATCTGGTGGACCTAAGAAACAAACAGGTGTAGCAATCCTAATATCTAACAAAATAGAACTTCAAACTAAAATCAATCAAAAGAGAGAGAAGGACACTTCATACTCATCACAGGAAAAATCCATCAAGATGAAGTCTCAATTGTGAACATCTTTGCCTCAAGTACAAAAACATTTTCATATGTAAAAGAAACATTACTAAAGGTTAAATTACATATCAAATCCCTCACACTAATAGTGGGACACTTCAACACCCCACTCTCACTAATGGACAGGTCTGACAGACAGAAACTTAACAGGTATCATGATTCAAATGAACTCAACAGAAATCTACAGGACATTTCACCAAAACACACAAAAAATATACTTTCTTCTCAGAACTTAATGGAACCTTCTTTAAAATTGACCATGTACTTGGTCACAAACAGCAGAAACATCAACAGATACAAAAAATTGGGATAATTCCCTGTATCTTATCTAATCAACACAGCTTAAAGTTTTAATTCAACAACAATTGCAGTAAGCTCATAAACTCATGGAAATTGATCAGTGCTCAACTGAGTCACCCCTGGGTCGATGAAGAAATAAAGAAAAAAATTAAAGTCTTCCTAGAATTTAACAAAAATGAATGCACAACATACCCAAACCTGTGGTACACTTTGAAAGCAATACTAAAAGGAAAGTTTATAGCACTAAGTGCCTACATAGAGGAAACGAAGATATCTCACATTAGCAACTTAACAGCATACCTGAAAGATCTAGAACAAAAAGAAGCAGACTTATCCAGGAGGAGTCGACAGGAAATAATCAAATTGAGGGCTGAGATCAGTAAAAAGAAACAAAGAAAACAAAACAAAGAAATTAATGAAACAAAGAGTTGGTTCTTTGAGAAAATCAAGAAGAGAGAAAAACCATTATCCAAACTAACCCAAAGACACAGAGAGAATATCCAAACTCACAAAATCAGCTATGAAATGGGGGGCAGCATGATAAACACTGACGTATCCAGGGAATCATCAGGTCATACATCAAAAACTTGTACTTCACAAAATTGGAAAATCTAAAAGAAATGGGAAATTTTCTGAATAGATACTACATACCAAAACTAAATCTAGACTAGATAAATGATTTAAATAGGCCTATAACCCCTGAGGAAACAGATGCAGTCCACCACAAAAGTCTCCCAACAAAAAAAGTTCAGAGTCATCAGATAGTTTCTGTGCAGAATTCTACAAGAATTTTAAAGAGCTAACACCTGTTCTCCTCAATTGTTCCATAGAATAGAAACAGAAAGAATATTGCCAAACTCTTTTTATGAGGCTACAGTTACCCTGATACCCAAATCACACAAAAATACAACTAAGAAAGAAAATTACTAACCAAACTTCCTCATGAACATTGATGCAAAAATACTCAACAAAATACTGTCAAACCAAATCTAAGAACACAACAAAAAATCATTCAAATGAAAAAATAGTATTTAAATAAATTAAAAATAGTTTTTTAAAATAAATTAAAAGATAGTTTTTTAAAATAAATTTTAAAAATTTCAGTGAACAAAATCTTCTACCATGGTCATGGTGGCTTCTTCTCAGAGATGCAGGGATGGTTCAACTTACAAAAACTTGCTTATGTAATCCTCCATATACACAAACTGAAGCAAAAAAAAAACCTACATGATCATCTCACTAGATGCTGAAAAAGCCTTTGACAAAATCCAACACCCTTTATAATAAAGGTCTTGGAGAGGTCTACGACACAAGAAACATATCTAAACATAATAAAAGAAATATACAGCAAGCCAACATCCAACATCAAATTAAATGGTACTCGAAGTTCTATCTGTAGCAAAAAGACAGTAAAGGGAAACTAAGGGGGTACAAATTGGAAAGGAGGAAGTCTTTTGTTATTTACAGATAATGTGATAGTATACATAACTGACCCCAAAAATTCTACCAGGGAACTCCTACAACTGATGAACACCTTCAGTAATGTGGCAGGAAGCAGGATCAACTCAAAAAAATCAGTAGCCCTCCTATATACAAATTACAAAAGGGCTGAGAAAGAAATCAGAAAAATATTACCCTTTATAAAAGCCACAAATAACATAAAATATCTTGGGGGTAACTCTAACCAAACAAGTGAAAGACCTGTATTAAAAGAACTTTAAGTCTTTGAAGATAGAAATTGAAGAAGTTATCAGAAAATGGAAATATCTCCCATGCTCTTGGACAGGTAGGACCAACATACTAAAAATGGCAATCTTACCAAAGGCAATCTACAGATTCAATGCAATCCCCATCGAAATCCCAACACAATTCTTCACAGACCTTGAAAGAATAATACTCAACTTTGTATGGAAAAACAAGTAACCCAGGATAGCTAAAACAGTACTATACAAGAAAGGAACCTGTGAAATCATCACCATCCCTGATTTCAAGCTCTACTATAGAGCTACAGTAAGGAAAACAGCTTAGTACAGGCATAAAAACAGACAGGTGTGCCAGTGGATTCTAATTGAAGACCGTGGTATTAATCCACATACCCATGAACACCAGATTTCTGACAAAAGTATTAGTTAAAAGTATACAATGGAAAAAAAAATCTTCAACAAATGGTGCTGGCATAACTGGATTTTGACATATAGAAGAATGCAAATAGATCTAAATTTATCCCTGTGCACAAAACTCTAGTCCAAATGGATCAAGAACTTTAACATAAATCCATCCACACTGAACCTCTTAGAAGAGAAAGTGGGAAGTAGCCTTGAATTCAAGGGCACAAGAGACCACTTCCTTAATACAACCCCAGTAACACAGATATTGAAAGCAACAACTAATAAATCAGACCTTCTGAAACTGAGACGCTACTGTAAGGCAAAGGACACAGTCAGAAAGACAAAACAGTGACCTACTGAATGAGAAAAGATCTTCAATAACCTCACATCGGACAGAGGACTGATCTCCAAAATATATAAAGTACTCAAGAAACTAGACATCAAAATACCAAATAATTCAATCAAAATGGGGTACAGATCTCAACAGAGAATTTGAGGTCTCTCAATGCAAATGCAAATGGCTGAAAGACACTTCAGGAATTGCTCAACACACTTAGCCATCAGGGAAATGCAAATCAAAATGACTCTGAGATATAATTTTACAACTTTCAGAATGGCTAAGGTAAAAAACACCAAAGATACCTTATGCTGGAGGGGATGCAGAATATCAGGGGAACACTCCTGCATTGTTGATGTAATGGCCAGAACCTGGAAACAATGTAGGTTCCTCTTGACTGAAGAATGAATAAAGAAAATGCTGCACGTCTACACAGTGGAGCACTATTCAGAAGGAAAAAAAAACAAAAACAAACAATGCCATCTTGACTTTTTCATGCAAATAAATAGCACTAGCAAAAACCATCCTGAGTGAGGTAACCCAGAGCCAGAAAGACAAACATGGCATGTACTCAGTCACAAGAGGTTATTAGACATAAAGCAAGGGATAAACAGCCTATATTCCATGACCCAGAGAAGTTTGGTAACAAGAAAAATCCTGAGAGACATGCATGGATCTCCCTAGGAAGGTGAATTAGAGAAGAGCTTCTGAGAAAATTGGGTGTATGCAGGGATGGAGATGGGGTAGAAGGGAAGACAAAGGGGAGGGGGAAGGGAAAAGAAGGAGAGGGAAGAGGAGAGCATGAGGGAACCAGCTGGTTGAGATGGGGAAGGACAGAGAAGGAGAGCAAAGAAAGAGATATCTTGATTGAGGGAGCCATTATAGGGCTGGCACGAAACCTGATGCTAAATAAATGCTCAGGATTCCACAAGGATAACTCCAGCTAAGATGCTAAGCAATAGTGCAGATGGTGCCCAAACTGGTCTTCCCCTGTAGTAAAATTGCTGCCTACCTTAATTGTCATAGACCTGCCATCCACTACTGATGGAAGCAGTGCAGAGATCACAGTTGAGCACTGGGCTGAGCTTCCGGATACCAGTCCAAGAGAGGGAGGAGCAATACTATCAGCAAAGGGGTTATGACCATAATGGGGATACCCACAGAAACAGATGACCTGAGCTAGTGAGAGTTCACTGACTCTGGACTGTTAGCAGGGAATCCTGTATAGGACCAAACTAGGCCCTCTGAATGAGGGTGACAGCTGTGTAGCTTGGGCAGCCTATTGGGCCACTGGCAGTGGAACAAGAATTTATTTCTAGCTTGAATTGGAATTTTGGAGCTCATTCTTTTTGAAGGGATCCTTTGCTCAGCCTAAACATAGGGGAAAGGCCTTGATCTGCCTCAGAGTGATGTGTCAGACTTTGTTGACTCCCCTTACCCTCCCCTATCCTCTCTGAGGAGTGGATGGGAAGCTGGGGTGGGGGAAAGATGGGGGAGCGAGAAGATGGGAGGGAGTGGGAACTGGGATAGGTATGTAAAATGAGAAAGGATTGTTGTAAAGAAAAAATAAACTCAGGGGCTGGAGAGATGGCTCAGTGGTTAAGAGCACTGGCTGCTCTTCCAGAGGACACGGGTTCAACTCCCACCACCGACGTGGCAGCTCGCAACTGTCTGTAACTCCAGTTCCAGGGAATCCAACTCCCTCACACCAATGCACATAAAGCAAAGCTAAATAAAGTGCTAAAAACTTTTAAAAAGATAATTCCATAAAAACGAAAAAGAACAACAACAAAACAAACAAAAGAAAACGAAAGGTAACGTGGTGGCCATCATGTGGCTCAGCTTTGCTGGATCTTTGTCAGGCAGTTGTTCTGGCTTTATGGCTTTTGCTGTTCCCATAATATATGGCTGTGCCATTAACCTACCCTACAAAAGCCCATGTTACTCCAAGCAATAACATGGTCAGGTCTATCACAACAATACCCTAGTCCTTGCTACCAACATCTTTCTCAGTTAGGGTTTCTATTGCTGTCACAAGCACAGCAACTTTTATGGAAAAAAAATTAATTAACGTAGCTTGCTTACGTTTTCAGAGGTTCATTCCATTATCATCATGGTGGGGAGCATGGTGGCATGTGCAGGCAGGCGGGGTGCTAGGGAATTAGCTGAGATTCCTAAATCTTGCTGGCAACAGGAAGTCAACTGAGACACTGGGCAGTATCCTGAGCACAGAAAACCTAAACGCTCCCCACCACAATGACTTACTTCCTCTAAAAAGGCAATACCATTTCAACAAGGGCATACCTCCTAAGTGTGCCACTCCCTATGAGATTATGGTGAGCCAGTTACATTCAAATGACCACAAGCTTGTGCATCATTTTTTTAAAAATTAGCACAAATATTAAAATAACACATATTAGATTTATTTCAGGTTTATTATTGTAAGCCTTGGAACATTAGACAAAGAGGTGTGAGACAGATTCTGGAAGAATATTGAAAAGGCATATAAACAAGGGGAAATATCCCTGTTAAATTTTGGGTTACAGGCACTAATTTATACTCTTATCAAAACATTAAAGAAAGACAAACAGTATATTGATTATAAAAAAAATGGCAAGTTCCTTAAATGACTATAAACTAGATGATCAAACTTTTAATTTGGTAGGTAAGACCAAAAAGGGGATTTTCCCAGTGCAGACAAAATTTAAAGTAAACAGTACCAGGGACTCCTATGCCAGTGAAGATCCTGAGTTGCCTAACAGAAGCCTCTCTAAATATGAGTCTTCCATCGCCTGAAGACAGCCATTGAGCACCTGGTGGGAAATCTGGTAATATCATTTTGAATTTTCTGTATTGTTTGAGGAGGGTAAAGTAGAGCATATGAACATGCTAGCATTACAACCAAGGCATGCTTTGGCACAGCAGGGGAAAGGAATTTGTTTACCAGTTCATCCCAGACTCCTATAGTGGGCTTGATGTTTCCAGTGCAATTTCACCAAAATCAAAATATTTTTCATGGATTAGATATGCTTTAAAAAGCACGAATTTCTTATGCACTTACTGTTCTGTATAGTTATGGATATATTTTTAATTGCAGCAATGATGAAGAAGTGTTTCCATATGATTGTCATATAAGTGATAAAATGGTTCTTAGCCCTTCCAAGTTTCTTCAAGGGCAAACGTGGCTTACAGATAACATCCATTAAAAAGTCAACAACTAGAACTAAATGATAATCCTGGAAATATCACATATGAAATGGTGAGAGGAACTGGTACATAGATAGCAACAGATAATTTGTTACATAACAAATCTCTTACAGCCTTCCCACATATTAGGGACATAGCGTGGATACATAGATGAATACTGATACAGAATCTCACAGTGGTCTGCTTATAAAAAAATTTAACAAGTTCCCTCTGAGCTGTATGTTGATTTCATAGGGAGACTCAAAGATGGTATAAAGCAACAAGTAAAAGTGGAAAAAATTCAAGAATT
Source organism: Myodes glareolus (assembly GCF_982192425.1). Taxonomy (NCBI): domain Eukaryota; kingdom Metazoa; phylum Chordata; class Mammalia; order Rodentia; family Cricetidae; genus Myodes; species Myodes glareolus. The sequence goes on along the minus strand of NC_142033.1, from coordinate 106,913,138 downwards.
ATTATTGAAACAGCTGTCTTTTGGTGATATTAATGAGGGTCTGGTGCCCAACGTGGTCTACTAACTTCATGTAAAACCTAAGAAGGCTTAAAATGAAATTCTAGAACAAAAAAAAATTGCAGAGTTTAACACAGCTTTTTGCTGTTTGCTGGTAGTGTGCAGCAGAGAGAATTTCCTGACTTAGCATCTGTACAAAAAAAACATAAGCCATGCAGTTTTAAAATGCAGCTTCCTGGGCTATGCCGCCAGTACAAACACCAGCTATTAAGCATGTCAATGGCATTTGTGGGCCCTGGGCGTTTCTGTGCCCACTAGGGTTGGGAGGAAAGTGGCTGAAACCATGCCTGTGACTCAGTGCTCCCTGCCTGGGCAGGCAGTTGGATGAGGTTTACTAGGCGTGCACAAGCAGGAGAGCATGGCGGATTTCTGCCACCATAAAGAAAGATGTTTCCAGGCTGTGCAGTGCTCTGCCTGGCAGATTTGTCTATAACTCAGATAAAAAGAGTTTCTGTGCTGCAAGCTCAGTCTCAGAGTTAAAGTGCTGAGTGTGGCTCCTACCTGGCGGCCCCAGAGCTAGCAGAAATGGTAGGTCCACCATTTTGAAATTGGAGAGAGCTGGAGCCAACATCCAGAGCAGCTGCAACCTAGCTGCTTAGCACTTTAAAAGCTCTTCAAGACAGTAAAGAATTACAGATTCACAATAAAACAGATTCAGATATAAAAGACCTCTAAATGGGTCACAGTGTTGGATAAATGTATGTAGACTGAAAGAGTCAAGAAATAAAGAGTATAGAGAATCATAAAATAAAGTTATTGCTTTAAAAAAGGGTAAAGTCTTTAAAGAGACAGAGTACAGATAGTCATAGATTAAAAAAATAAAGAAAAATAAGCCACGTAAAAATAGAAAATTCACAGAGAGTATGGATTATGTATTTTATTGTGTTTTCTTTTAATTTTTTGACTGTAAAGGAGCTAAGTACAGAGGCACATCTCATTGTGTGGGCTCCTAAGATAAACCAGGATGTATATTATAAAGGTATCTTGTCTTCGGAATTTGAGTCTAAGGATATGATGCTTTGGGAAAGAGGTTCTTCTTTTGTTTTCACAGAAGATGAGACCCTGTGGATTGCTTCTAGACCAATATGGTTTCATGGACCCCTCCCTCCTGAAAGGTTGCTGTGAACACCCTCAAAAAATTACTTTGCTCAATTGCTGACTGAGAGGAACCTAGCAAACAGGATACATGAAAGACCTGATTAACAGCGCCCCCATACAGCATGAAGCAGTTTGGAGAGAAAAACTATGCCCATATTCCCAAATATTGTTTATAAATGTTCTTTTACATTTAAAGGGGGATATGATATAGATATGAATAATTTGCATTGGTATGGATTTTGCTTTATTGATATAAATTTAAGGTCAATCTTGTTATATGTATATTTCTGCTCTTGATTAAGGTATTATGATTATGTAGCTCATTTAAAAATGTAATGTATAATTAGGAAATATACATTGTTACTGGATAATCATCTATAATAGTCAAGCTTGTAGTCATGTTAGTTATATTTTCTAGATATATAGAGATATATTTCAGTTATATAGGCACTCTTCATGTCTTTCAAAGACTGCAAAATGTGGCATTTAAAATGTTTTAATAACTTAGGGCTTTTCATGACAATGAGACGTGTCTACTCCTGGCAGCACCAAGTTACTTCAAGAGGAAGATGGGCATCGAAGAGGCTCCTTATGAAGTTGATAACCCACTTGGGCAAGAAACTGCTCTTGCCTGGACTGTTGCATAAACTGGACATGAAGAACCCACAGAGAGAGAACTGCTGAACTTGCCTAAAGGTGAGATGATCCTTTGGGGTTCCTGTTTCATGAAAGAATCTGTGAGACATTCTGCAGGACACAGAAAAAAGTGACTGAACTGTCTTTAAAATTTCCTGCTTTATGGAAATGTCTGCTGGATACTATGGGCCTGTAGGCTGAAGATGGATGTCCCAATGGTAAAAAACAACTTTGAGTGACTGTCCAGGCAGCAATATGTCTCTATCATTTCTAGAGTTTTGGAATTTGCTTACAATCCATTTCCTGTTTACTTAGGTAATATTATATCTTTCTGAAGTCTTTGATGGAGTTGAAGAATGGTTAGTTATAGTTATAGTTTTCCTTTGTTATGATAAAAGATAAAATAGATAAAAATATTGTAACTGTAATTCTTGCTCAATAACTGTTTTGTTATATATAATTTTACTATGTTAAAGTGAAAGCCTTTCTTTTTTGTTTAAACAGAAAAAGGGGAAATAGTGTAGGAGGTCCTTCTGTATTTATATTGCTTTCATTGGTTGAATAAAGAAACTGCCTTGGCTTTTTGATAGGGCAGAACTTAGATAGGTGGAGTAGACAGAAAAGAGTGCTGGGAAGAAGGGCAGTGTGACAGATGCCATGATTCTCCTGCCTGAGACGGACGGATGCTGTTTAGACTCATGCTGGTAAGTCACAGTCAAATGGCGATACACATTAATGGAAATGGGTTAAATCAAGATGTGAGAGTTAGCTAATAAGAGGCTAGAAATAATGGGCTAGGCAGTAATTTAATTAATACAATTTCTGTCTGGTTATTTCCAGGGTTAAGCTAGCAGGGCGGGATAGAACAAAGGGCCCTGAGCTCCCTACAACAAGGGTCATCAAGAATTAACCATATCTCAGAGAAACAGGAAATGTTATCGACTTTCTAAATTATGTAACTATGTGAGGACCTATAAATATAAAACAAAATTACCTTCTTTAGGAACGTATGCTCTTCAAAGATAGATATTGGCAAAGTGATTGAATTACTGCCAATCTTGCCATTTAAAGAAACAATGTAAATGGACCTCACAAAAAAATGAATGCTTAGAATCAGTGGCCTTATGACTTATACCTTAAATGCAAGGAAGGAAAAGAATGTGCTAAGAAACATAAAACTGAAAATGATAATGGGACCATTCATTGTCTAGCAATACCACCAATACTATAACAATACTGTTGGAGCCCATGTGGCTCCAACACAAATATCTATTTTCCCTAACTGTACTGGTACGGAGGCACAAGGAATAACCAGACACAACTTACACCATTATTACGGAAAAGGGCATCTCAGGCTTCTTCCTCCTGAAGATCTCACCTGAAGATCTCTCCTGAAGATCTCTGCATTTATTCTTCAAACATCTTTTATACCAATACATAAACTGGGTGGGAAAATACATCGTCATACTGTCTCCTAGGTAACCAGGTGAATCGCCTTTTGTCATGTCCACATCTACCTGTCTGCTGAGTATGCCAGCTGTCACATAGGCTTGAATTAGCATCTCTATAAGGTATCCTCTAAATTACAAAGAAAGGGAGCAGTCAACATCCTGACCTTTGTCAGGCAAAGAGGGCCTATCTGCAGGGCTATGTGATCACTTTGGATGAGCCCAATGGCTTCAGAGCCTGGCTGCTATACCATAAAGAAATATGGGCCTACACAATACCAAACAAGGAGACTGGGAAATAGATTGATGGGCTCTCATGTCTTGGTTAGAGTTTCTATTGCTATGAAAAGACACCATGACCGTGGAAATGCTTATAAAGGAACACATTTAAATGGTGCTGGCTTACAGTTTCAGAGGCTCAGTTCATTATCACTCATAGTAGTGAGTACCCTAGTATGTAGACAGACATGGTACTGGCTACATTGTCATCCCAAGACAACAGGAAGTAAACTGAGACACTGGGCATGACTTGAGCTTATATGGGACCTCAAACCTGTACTCCACAGTGACATATGTCCTCCAACAAAGCCACACTGCTAATAACATCTCCCTGTGTGATTATGGGACAATTACATTCAAACAACCACAGTCCACTCCCTGGTCCCCATGAGCCTTGTAAGAACATAACAATGCAAAAATACGTTTAATCCAACTTCAAAAATCCCTGTAGTCTATCAGAATCTCAACAACGTGATAAAGTCCAAGGCTTAAAGTCTCTTCTGAGAGTCATACAATCTCTTAACCCCTACAAAATCAAAAAGCAGGTCACCTGCTTTCAACATATAGTGGCACCGGATATACACCACCAGGTATCAACAATTTCGATAAGGCACACGGAGAATAGTTCACACCTGTCTCAAATTCACAATATTGGCCAAAATTTTAACACTTGCCCAACCTTCTGTGGTGGTTCCCGTCCATCATGCCAGCAATTTGGTGGTAGAAGCAGAACACTAAAATTTAAAACAGTTTGGTATTGGGAGGCTTTGTCAGCCAGTCCTAACCTGACTGTACTGTTTTTGCCTGCCCAGAAATGAACCGACCTATGCCAATCATTTACTCAGACCACAGTAGTGATTTACACAGCTCCCCTGGGATAGGTAAAGAAACTTAATATAAAATCAGGTGCGACTTAAAGGCCATTGACATTTTACTCTGACTCCGAGTAGCCTGTAGGTGAGATAATAAAAGGATAATGGCTATGAGATATTAACAGCTACCTTTGCTCCTGTAAAAGGGAAACTGTGGAAAGTGATGAATTGGTCTTTTGATTGCTCTATAGCAGGAAGTAGAACAGTGTTCCTGCACAGCTGTGAAGTCCATGGATGATAGGGGAGTTTAGCCAATCACATTCTGTTTGTGGGGCATGTGACCCTTAGGCAAAAGTTTACCTATAAACTGGGCGAGTGCGCTTCCTCTCTCTCTCTCTCTCTCTCTCTCTCTCTCTCTCTCTCTCTCTCTCTCTCTCTCCTGGCTCCTGTGTCCGGACGGATCGTTGGGATTTTGGTGTAAGTCTTTTTTTTTTTTTTTATTAAAGTTGTATATTTTGTATTAAGCTAGTCTGGCGGATCTTTTTATTACCGATCGCATGGCGCCCCATCATCAGTTACTTCAGGCCTTAGTCAAAGTTGGTTGACTCAACATTGAATACGAGACTTTGGGTGATTGCCCAGGTATTCAGTTGTCTCTTCCATTTGTTGCACATTTCGGAAGTTTCCCGCTTGTACTTCTGGGCTGCTTGAGTAAAATTATTTCCCTTCTCAGATCTTTGATGGAGTTGAAGATTAGATAGTTGTAGTTACCATCTATAATATTTAGACTCCCTGAGATAGAATGTTTAGTAAAACTTTTGTTATATGTTTCTTGCTTAATATTGTTTGTTATTTGTGACTTTATATTTATTATTTGCTTCTATTGGATATAGTTGTATTTGGTTTGGTTCTGTCTTATTTTAGAAAAAAGGGGGAGATGATAGGGGAGTTCAGCCAATCACATTCTGTTCATTGGGCGTGTCGCCCTTAGGCAAAATTTACCTATAAACCTGGCGAGTGCGCTTCCCCTACCCGCCCCCCCCCCTCTCTCTCTCTCTTTCTCTCTCTCGCCTGGCTCCTGTGTCCGGACAGATCGTTGGGATTCTGGTGTAAGTCTTTCTTCTGTTTATTAAAGCTGTATATTTTGTATTAAGCTAGTCTGGTGGATCTTTTATTACCGATCGCACTGCGCCCCATTACATGGATGGTTGTAATACTCACCTTTCTGATATCTGCTTAAAATCCCCAATTTAACCCCCTTCCACACAGTGCGCTGTCTTCCATCTAAGGCTGCCTCCCTTCTGAAAGCTGGCAGTAAGAGTAAATTCATTTAATATAAATTGGAATAGAGTCTAAGTCTTTGGTATTTCCCTCTGAAATGGAACACCAAAAGATTCCATGATCAAAACCAACAGAAATTGGGGTCCCCAAAGTGGAGGTGTCCCAGGTGAGGAGCTGGGTTGAGAAGATAAAGGTAGACGATTGGAATTAGTAGGTCTTGTTTGAGCTGTTGGTTCATGCTTGACAGAGCACAGTGCAGGAGTGGTTCCCATCCACCAGGGCTGCAGGGTGAGGCTGTGACAAAGAGCATGACACAAAAGTACTTATTAGTGTGGCTTATGTTTTACTAGTGATGCAGAATTGAGAGAAAAATAAATCTGTAGACTTATATGTCAAGTGGGTAGTAAAATATGTGTAATTTAGTCATCAGAATATTAAGAGCCTCTATAGTAAATGTGGAGTGATTAAGTAGAAATACTGTAGTGGCATTTCATTTGTATTTTAATAAATAAAGCTTGCCTGAAGATCAGGTCTTCTGTCTCTGAGTTCTTATTAATAGTGCTTCAAATATTCTGTAGGGTTTAGTTGACTAAAATTCTGTATTTACATTGATGGACCTTTTCTACAGAATAATTGTTCAAGAGATTGCAGGGTATTTTTGTAGCATTAATAATAACAACCTAGAGAAAGTGTAACATGAGGGGGCCTGTTTGTTGGGGTTTTTTTTCTGTCCTGCCTGGCCCCCCAGCTGTTTAGTCCAAGAGAAAAATCACAGAAAGGACTCTGTAAGTTATAAAGCTGATTGGCCCTTTAGGTTAGGCTTCTTATTAGCTAACGTTCACATCTTGATTAACCCATTTTTCTGATCTATGTTAGCCATGTGGCTGAGTACCTTTTTCAGCGGGGCAGCTCACATCCTGCTGGTTCTGTGATCTGGGCAGGAGTGGGGGAATCAGCTTCCTCCTCCCCAGAATTCCTCCTGCTCTCCTTGCATCATTTCCACTTCCTGTCTGGGTTTCCCACCTACACCTCCTGCCTGGCCAATCAGCATTTATTTAAAACATGATTGACATAATACAGACAATTCTCCCACACCACTTTTCTGTAGGGTTTAGTTAACTAAAATTCTGTATTTACATTGATGGACCTTTTCTACAGAATAATTGTTCAAGAGATTGCAGGGTATTTTTGTAGCAAAGTCTTCCCTGGAACCCCACAGCATTATTACCCTAGAGAAAGAAATTGGGATTCAATCCCAAAATCAGAAAAGTAAAGCAGCCAAGCCACTAGAGAAGTCTTACCTTTACCAAGTGTCCCGCGCTACCGTCTCGCCAGCAAGAACCACGCGGTACACATAGGATCCTTCTGCAGTAAAGCTTTATGTCTCTTGAGAGGGAGAGCATAAGCTTACATGGCGGAGACCCAGATAAGATGGAACCCATCCCTTATAAAGGAAACAGACCCCGCTCTGGACGTGTCATTCTTTGATTGGTCAACTGCTCCCAGTCCCAGGTGAAACCTTGGAAGTAGTGGAAAATACCAACACATGTGAGCTTTCTAGCTCACCTGGCGGTGCAGCGCCATCTATGGTGGAAAGTGTGGTTGCGGCCCTCTACATCTCCCCCTAATTTTACTTCTTTGCAGAAAGGCAACTCCCTAGGAAGGTAAAGATAGAGGTCGCACTTCCCAAAATGAAAACATTAAAATGGGCTTACACGGAATCTGTCCCTAGGCTCATGACACCTGGAACCTATCCGGCCTGCCCTCTGCCAATTTTCTGGGAAAGGGAATATATGGCAGGAAACCCTTAAGCAGAGCGACTTATCTCTCAGAGAGGGCCATTCTCTGTGCGATGCTCTTCAGCTCGACAACCTTCAGGGCTAGCTAAGCCAAGCACTCCACCCTGTTCAATGGACCACAGTCCTAGGGGTGCAGGAGCTGGTTGGCTTAAACCTTACTGCTTTAACATAGATAACCACACATCAGTAGAGGCCCCCTGTTCCAGGGCAGCCAGCGCTGTGCAAAAACCACTTTATCCCTATGGCTTTGGGATTAGAGTCAGCAGACCATCCAGAGGAGAAACACTATTCCATAGCATAGGACTGTTCCAAACATTCCAACCCCCACCCATTCTTTGAAGTAGGAGATGAAGGACACAATCCAGGACTGGAATTCTTTGGCCAGGCTTATGTCCACTCGCGTGTAGTTGATTGTCATGATGGACCATTTCAAGGAGGACAGCAAATCATCAAAATTCTCCTGTAAGATACAAAGACAATTCTCGGGACAAGTTAGCCACTTTTATAAAGTTCTCATATAGTACACTGGTCACACATAAGGCTGGAGTTTTCCATTCACAGCCCAATTGGGCAAGCTGCCATAAGCTATCCACCTGTTCTTTATTTTACCTCTAATAGATGTATCTATGGTAGCCTGTTGATCCAGGGCTGTAGCCATTGTGGTAGATAACTGATTGAGGGTCTCTGTTTTTTATGATATAGGCCGTGCTGTCCCAGTGGCGCCTAGGAAAAACCCAGGCCCTGTTTGTTGATATTAGGTTTAAGATTTATTGGCTCCCGTACTCCTTGCCAGTACGGTGGCCTCGGGTTCCAGAGCCCGCCCGCCATCCAAGGGCTGTGTGCGGCCCTGGACCTGCTCGCTGCGCGGCTCCCCGTGTCCCGCTGTGCGGCTCCGCCTGTCCCAGGCCAGGAAGTGGCGGCTCCACCCCCAGGCGCCCCTGCCTTCCCCGCGGGGCTAGCCTAGTTCTCTGAGGCTGTGTTGGTGGCGGAGTGTGCGGGAGCCGACACTCAGACCGAGGCGGCACAGGCAGCAACATCTCAAGGTCCGCGCCAGAGCCGCTGCGGCTCAAGGGGCCAATGGGAGAGGCGGCGAACAGGGCCGCTTTCCTACTAACCAACTCTCAACACCTGTGCCACAGCAAAAGCAGCTGTAAACAAACTCTCACAGACCCAGCCAACGACCCAATCACCTTAAAAATCTAAGGGCTTTTTGCATCTACCTCCCTGTGGATCCTGAAACATTAGATTTAAAACCAAATAGTTGTAAGCTGCCATGTGGTCACTGGGGAATTGAACTCACGACCCTTGGAAGAGCAGGCAGCATTCTTAACCCCTATGCTATCTCTTCAGTTCCTTATTCAGATGGAAAATCTCTCGGGCTAGTAGCCAGCATTGTTCGCCCCGCCCGTTGCCCCAGGCTATTGGTCCGCCTTTGTTACCTAGGATCAGCACAGCTCAGCTCAGCCAAGCGGAACAGAAGCCACTCCAGCCTCAGAGCCCCTCACAGTTTCAGGCACATTGCAAGCCTTCTGACCTGGCAGCTTGTGGCACCGTTCTCATTCTCGGTACTGCTGTGATACCCTCCAGGCCAGGCACCAACTGAGCCAGTGCGACGTGCCCCCCACCATAGCCATCCAGCAAAGCTCCGCTCCAGCCACCCTCCAGCCGCAGTTGCATTCATTCCGAGTCCAAACTAGTGCACGGAGTAAAGCAGAACTCAGAAGCAGACTTGCTGGTCTGAAACCACTGTAACATAAAGCTTTTGACCTTGTAGGTCAGTCTCCCCCATTCTTAGAACCACCGGGGGGTCCTTTTTTCTTATTTCCTTTTCAGTCTCCCCCATTCCACCGGGGGGTTCTTTTTCCTTACTTCTTTTTCTTACAGGCGCACCTAACCTCTCACTGCACTCAGTTTCTGATATGCTATCCTGGACTTCCTCCAATACATTTTGTCCGTCTGCAACAACAGCCTGGCAGGATTTATCTTCTAAGCAATTTCAAAGTGATAAGAGAACTGCTAAGAAGTACCAAGGCCTCTACAAAATCTTTCCAAGGTGGAGACAAGTCAAGCCCAAAATCAAAAAGTCCAAGAATAGTCACACCTCTCTGAGCAAACACCCTGCAGTTCTGAATCCTCCTTGTGTCCAAGGGGTCTCCGGTGGTGCAAAGTTCTTCTTTTTCTTCTTCCCGGGTATGGCACCAGATGTCCCGCGCTACCGTCTCGCCAGCAAGAACCACGCGGTACACATAGGATCCTTCTGCAGTAAAGCTTTATGTCTCTTGAGAGGGAGAGCATAAGCTTACATGGCGGAGACCCAGATAAGATGGAACTCATCCCTTATAAAGGAAACAGACCCCGCTCTGGACGTGTCATTCTTTGATTGGTCAACTGCTCCCAGTCCCAGGTGAAACCTTGGAAGTAGTGGAAAATACCAACACATGTGAGCTTTCTAGCTCACCTGGCGGTGCAGCACCATCTATGGTGGAAAGTGTGGTTGCGGCCCTCTACAACCAAGGTTGAGTGACTGCAAACTAAGCAGATAGCCTCTCTCTCATTTTATATTCCCTCTAGTGCTGGGATTAAGGGCATATGGCTCCCTAGTGCTGGGATTAAAGGTGGAGGTCACCACCACCTGAATTTGTTTCTGCATTGATGTTGTGTAGTCCAGGGTGGCCTTGAACTCGCAGAGGTCCATTTGACTCCATCTCTCAGGTTAAAGGTGTGTGCCACCATTGCCTGACCTCTAGTGACTTTAGCTTTGCCTCTGGTCTTCAGGCAGGATTTATTTATCATAATACAAATAATATACCACTACAATTTCTGGTGCATACTTTTAATCAAACCTTCTTCTTCTTTCATTTTTGCAGAAATGAAAATCATAGCTGGCCTGATGCATGGCTGACTATGAAACTGGCAGATTTTTTTCCCTGTCCTTTCTTAGTTTCATAGCAAATCCAACTAGTGCTGAGAAACTACTCATCCGCTCCCATGAAGGTGGTCAGAGTTGCTCAGATGGTCCGAGCAAAGGTTCTAAGTACCACAGTTCTTTTTCTCTCTGGGATTTTGGGGAGCTTATCTCTTCACTCCGCAGGCTGTCACAGCGCTACAAAGGGCTTCGGGGCAGGGTTGGCTTGCCAGTCCAGACACTTGCTCTGACGGTGTTCTGAATGAGGTCTACTTTGGTCAATTGTTTAAGTACCATATAACTAGCCACTTTTTGGAGTTTTTAGTTTTGGTGATTTTTGTTTTTTCTGTTTTCAGTTTTCTTTTCACAAATTCTAAATTTGAGCCTTTTACACTTGTGTGGACACCCATGCCACAGCACGTGTGTGAAGGTAGGTCAGAGGACAAGTTGATCTCAGGCCCTTAGACTTGATTGCAAGAGCCTGTGCTCACTGAGTCAACTAGCTGGTTCCTGCCACAGTCCTCCCTTCTAACTCATCTGTTTCAGTATATTGGTAGTCGTTACTCTGTATTTTGGGGGGTACGGAATAATGTAAACTCATTCTAGAGCTCTCCTATGCTTGGCAAGCACCTGTCCACCGAGGTTTAAACAAAAAGTTATTTTGAGGCAGGGTCTGGTTATGTTGCCCACGTTTTTTTGTCAACTCAGACTGTAGCTATACCAGGCCTTAAACTTGTGATGCTCCTGCCTCAACCTTCCATGCTGTGGGGTTCCAGGACTGCACCACCACTCCCAGCTCTAAATTCATGTGGGAAATTAGCAATTTGAATCTGTCTTCTTTTAAAAGTAGTGTAGCTTAAGGAAAAAATCAATTATGGTTTTTAAAATTAACTTTTGGTGTCATTAATATTTTCTTATTTCCTATTATGTTAATTTCATCCCCAGTCTCGGCTAGTCTTTCTAAGCCTTTCCTTCCACGCATTGATCCCTTTGTTTCCATTTTCATACGTGTTTTTACTTAGGTTTGAGTTGGGCGTTTTGGGAGCCAGGCCAATCTAAGACTTTCTCAGATGCCCTGATGGAAGCTCCAAGGGAACCTTAGTTCTCTGTGTTTGTCCAAGGGCTGACTTGACAAGGTCTGGTCCAGTGCTTGAGTGAGCATCTTGAAGGAGACAAAGGAAGCAGGCCCGTTAGCCTGAGAGGCTGTTGTTATGTGTCAGTAATACTGTGAGCTCTGTCTGCAGTGCCCTGTACTCCTCTAACAATAAGTCTTAATTAGCTTTCTGCTGACAGCCCTATTCTGCCCCTACAAATGGTGTATCAAATGTGTACTTCTTAATAAACTTTCTTAGCATGAGCCATCAGCTTATGCACAACTGACTGATACCTCCCTGGCACCTTCAGTACCCCAAACCCTTGGTGTTTTATGTCATAGACTGAGCTGATCTAAAATTTGATGTCCTGGCTCTATGTACCCAGTGATGGCATGATACACCATTGCCATCACAGACACCTGGGAGTGTCTTTCTTTGTATAACAGCGTGCTACTGAGGGAAGCAGGAGCAATTCCGTGAGCCCTATTGAAATTGCTGATGTTTGGTGAATTTTAATCAGGTGGCTTAAATTTGACCTGGATGGGCTGGGCGCCATTTCAGCAGTCAGACAGGGGGACCACTTCAGTATTGGTGAAGTAATAAGTTGTGTATGCTAGATTCTGTGAATGGGAGAACAAAAAAGAAAGAAAAAAGGACAAGACTGGTCCCAGGTTTAGCCACCAGAATGAAAACAAAACAAACAACAAAAGCAAAACTAAAACAGGACTGACTGCTCCTAGGTCTGATAGAGGAGAAAGTTTGTTTTTGATAATGGGAAGACGTAGGGAGAGGCAGGGACATCTGGGAGAGTCCAGAATGGACATGAGCCTGAACCACATGAAAAGGGGATCGCGGAGAGACAGACCTAGAGGTCAGGAAGGTAAAGGGTAGATGAAGAAAACAAAACAAAAACAAAAACAAACCGGGTTATCAGATTGGGTAGATAGGGAAGAGCCGCTTATCTACTGGATTGGAGAACTTCGGGTTGGGGGTGGAGAGCATGGCAGTCATACCCTGTAACCAAGTAAGAACTGAAGAAGGCAAGGAGAACATGGCACCCAGTGTCTGTCTTTATACGTTAAACATGTACTTTAGCCTTTTATCCGAGGTTTGAGTCCTAACACCCTGTGCCCAGGTGGAAGAAGTGACTACTGAATACAGGAATAGTTCAGGGAAGACTTTGCAGTTCAGGCCCAAGTTCTGCTGCGACGCCAGTCTCGGCAGGTCTGTGACAATTCTGTGCGTGGGGTGGCAGCCAGGGCTGGGAACCACTGTGCGGAGTCCCTTCACAACACTCTGTAAGGGAGTTGCTCCTGTCACTCAGATCACATTAGCCAATCAGGACTCCTAAGAGGACTGCCAGTCAGAGTAGGGGAGGGCATTTCCGGTCCACATACTGGAGGTTCTGCTGCTCTGGACTCCGGGACTCTTATGTTCTTTGTGCCGTGCTGTGACCCGCTGTCGGGAGCTGTGGGGAGAGCGGGACGAGCTCAGAATCCGCCATGGTGAGCGAGGGCCGCCGTCCTCAAGCGGGGTGGAGCCGCGGGAGCGGGTGTGGGGTCCTCCCGGGGCTGTGGTAATCGGCGGCCGGATTCTGCACCCCTGAGGTCCGTGAGGTCCCTGCAACAAATAACTTCCATCTGCGGGATGCGGCTAGGGCTGCATCTAACACGATGGGGTACTGTGCATGCCTAGTTCCTTCTTGTGACGGCACTATGCAGCGTGCGCATAAGCGCCACTTTCATTATCGCCTTGAAAGGCAGATGATTTGCTAAACGACAGAGCTACTTTCTAGTGTCTTCTAGAAGTTCTGTACTTGGCACTAAACATTGAGGTGTAGGATCCGACTGCAGTTAATTCTGTGCAGGGTGTAAAGTCTGTGCAGTTAATTCTGTGCAGGGGATAAAGTCTGTGCCTTTAGCAAATCTGCATGGAGATGCCGGGGTGGACCAGTCATGTGTGTCAGTAAGGCCAGGCTTACTGGGTTTCTTGGCCTCATGTGTTCAAATCAACACTGTTTTAATTGTTATTTTGTTTCCAAATTCTCTCTTATGTTCCGTTGAGCAGCTTATTCTTTCCCAGACAGTACAATCTTTCTTGCAGTTGTACGGGAAGTTTTAAAGTCAGATGGTGTCACTGTGTGCTGTTTATTCCGTCTTGTGTTGACCAGTGTTTCATTCATGATGATTTTTGTCATCATTTTTCTGTTGTTGATAGGAAGATTGTTAAACTTTTGTTAGACTTTATTGGAGTGTTGCTGAATCTGTAGCTCAGATTCTGTGCCAAAATAATGTTTAGGCTTCCTGTCTGCAATCATGGAATTTCTTTCTGATCAAGTTTTTTTATTTCTTTAATTACATAAGTATAGTTTTGGCTACAGATATTTGTCACATTTCTGTGCATTTCTGACTTGTTTATCTATGATGACCTATAAGAGATATGAGAGTATGCATTTTTAATTTTTCTATATTTATTTCATGTGTATGAGTGATTTGTTTGCATATGTGTATGTTGACCACATGTGTGTTTGGTGTCCACAGAAGACAGAAGGAGGCATCAGATCCCCTGCAACAGCATCTAGGAATGATTGTGTGCACCATGTTAGTGCTGGGAACCAAACCCAGGAGGTCTACAAGAGCAACAAGTGGTGGTAACTGCTGAGCCATTACCCCAGTTGTAAACTTGGCAGATTTCCAAAACTTTATGTGTGCGCGCACAAGTACACGCTGAAAAGCCAGTGTCAAGAGAATTGAGGATTGCTTAAAAATCTGTGTTTGGGGCTTGGGAGATGACTCAGTAGGTATGTTGGTTAGATTTGGTCAGCTTGCCATAAGCTAGTCAGACTGGCATGTAGGCAAACCTATAGGGTATTTTCTTGTTTAGTGGTTGATATAATAGGGCCCATCCCACTGTGGTTGGTGCCACCCTGGGCAGGTCATCCTGAGTTGTATAAGGAAGCAAACTGAGCAGGCCACGATAGCAGGGGGCAATAAGCAGCATTTCTCCAGGGGGACAGCAGGTGTGGAATGAATAAGCCTGTGGTGTAAATGAGTTAGTACATCTGTTCCTGGACAGATCCTCCCTTTATTTGGTCAAGCTGGAGACTTGTGATTACTGAAGATATTTTTCTCAATGAATCTTTACATGTATGGCATGATTTCTCATTGTGATGGCACATTATTTTCAGAACAATATTTTAAGACAAAGTTTATCATGTTGACTTTCTCTGCCTTGATCCCGGGGTTGAGGCCCACAGGGCATTGACCCTGCTGTCCTCCTGACTCAGCCTCCTCAATTCTTGGTTAAAGGTTTGTAGCATCACACACTTCTAAAACTACCCATTGGAGTCACGGAGTGGGCTGTCCACTGCAGTAATAGAAAAGGTATTTGTGTGGAACACAGCTTCTCCATTGAGACCGGAATAGAAAGAATGGTTTATCGTATGCACTGCAGGGGAAAATAGGCTAGGCCATAGCTAGATTAGAGGTTGCTTAGTTATTTGACCTGTAGGTGTCTCTGTTTTAAAACAGGATCTGATTGGACAGAGTGAGCACCTTTCTGTCTGTTTTGCCAGTACGCATTAACTCATAGCATGTGCATGAAGGAAAACCAAATCTGTGGGTGCACAATTTGGGGAGGTTAGCTTGATCCACTGAAATTTTCGATTGGGCAACTCTGTCATGTTGATACGTACAGACCTGGTTGTCTCAGTTTAGTCAGGTGAGAGGATTGAGACGTTGAGCATTTGGCTGTAGCTTGTGTGTTGGCATCAGTTGTGTGTAGTACTTAGCAGCTAACATTTTACACAGCGCAGGGTCAAACAGTCTCTTATGATTGTGGACATGAGTTCTGTGCAGGATGATAAGTATAAATTTGTTTTCATTCTTCTACATGCAGACATCCAGTTTGACCAGCACCATTATTGAAGATGCTGTCTGTTTTCCAGTGTGTATTTTTGACTTCTTTATAAAAACCAGATATCCATAGGAGTGGGAATTCATGTCTGGCTCCCCAGTTTTATTCCATTGACTGAGGTGTCTGTTTCCATGCCGATACCGTGTGGTTTCTCTTGCCGTACATCTGCAGCACACATGCAGTCTGGAGTGCTGAGACCTCCAGCAGTTCTTCTGTTCTTCAGAATTGCTTTAGCTATTCTTGGTTTTCTGTTTTTCCATTTCAAGTTGGGAGTTTTCCTTTAGAGGTTGTAAAGAATTGTGTTGGGCTTTTGATGGGGTTTGCATTGAATCTGTAGGTTGCTTTTGGTAGGATTGCCAATTTTGCTATGTTAATCCTAGGGATCCATGAATGTTGGAGATTTTTCTATCTTTTCATATCTTCTGTTTCTTTCTTCAGAGAGTTGAAGTTTTTACCATAGACGTCGTCTACTTGCTGGGTTACAGTTACTGTGAGATCGTTTATATAGTTTGAGGCTATTTTGAAAAGCATTGTTTCTGTGCTTTCTTTCTCAGTTCGTTTGCCATTTGTTTATAGAAGAGCTACTAATTTTGTGAGTTAATTGTGTATCTAAACTACTTTGTTCAGAGTGTTTTTCAGCCATAGGCATTCCGGGGAAGTTTTAGGATCTCTTACATATCCTATCACATCATCTGCAAATAAAAATACTTCGACTTCTTTCTTTCAAATTTTATCCTTTTGATCACCTTCAGTTGTTTTATTGCTCCAGCTCAGACATCCAATTCTATATTGAGTAGGCATGGTGAGGGTAGATGACCTTGTGTTCTTCCTGATTTTAAGCAAATAACGTTGACTTTTTCTTCATTTAATTTGATATTGGCTACAGGCTTGTTGGAAATTGCTTTATTCTGATTAGGTATGTTCCTTGTCTCCTTTATCTCTGTAGAACTTTTGTCACGAAGGGGTGTTGGAGTTTGTCAGAGGCCTTTTCTCCATCTAATGTGAAATATAGTTTTTTTTTCTTTCTGATTGTTTATATGGTGGATTACATTTCCAGATTTTTGTATCTTGACCCATCCCTGAATGTCTTGAATAAAGACTACTTGATCATGGGTAGATGATCTTTTTGACGTTCTTGGATTTGGTTGTTGAGTGCTTTATTGACAACTTTTGTATCTATGTTCATAAGGGGAAAAGGTCTTTGATTCTCTTTGTTGTGCCTTTATGTGGTGTGGGTTTCAGGGTAACTGTTGCATGAAAGCTAGGGTGCTGGGGGTGTAGGTCAGGGGTAGAACACTTTTAGTATCTATGATGATGTAAACAAATACAACTAGACCATGCTCTTTAATAGCAGTGGTCAACCCCATACTACCACTGATATAGCTACACGTTAGTGATGAACTGGATTTTGGTGGGCTTGCGTCCTTATTACAGGAGTTGAGTGCCTTGAATGAGACAGATGGTCAACAAGCTAAGCTGTAAGGTAGGCGTGGGTGGAGTGTGGCATGTACCTTTCATCTCAGCACTGGGGATGGGAAATGAAACTGAACCCTTGCCAAGTTTGAGGCTATGAATGACTTTGCTTATGAGACTGTAGATATATTTTAATTTTTAAAATTATAATTATGTGTTTACTAGTTTGTATGGTATGGGGATCCCAGATAATAGCTTACATGAGTTAGTTCTTTCTTTCCAGTATGTGGGTTCTCGGGATCAAAAAAGTCAGAATTCCCAGCCATCAGGAAGCTGGGTAGGAAGAGCAAATTCGAGGCCATCAAGCCTGTCATCCTTTAACCACCGTGTCACACATTTTAAGTTCCCGACTGTACTCAGCCCTCACACCTCAATGCCCTTAATCCGCCTAGTCAGCCACCTCTGCAGTTCCAGGCCAAGTTCAGTCCCAATGGAGTCTTTTTCTCACATCAGTAGTATGCTAAATCTGTCTTAGCCAGAGGCTACCTTTACTTTGACATTCTCCAACTCCTAATCTGTTCTCTAACATCATAGTCTTACAAACACAAACCTTATCCTCTCATCTTCCTGATTCTGACCTTGAAATAGCTTCTCACGACACTAAAATAACTAGACAGTGGGTACCAGCATCGTGACACTACCGTCTCTGTTCAGGTTTTACTTTTGGCCACTTTTGGTTAAGGATACCAAAGTGTCAAGTTCATCCTGTAAATTCTGTTCTTTGTAGCCAATGATGTTAACAGCATCCCTTTAAACCCAGTGTTCTGGAGGCAGAGTTAGACAGATTCCTCTGAGTTCTGGCTGGGTCTAATGATGAGTTTCATTCTCGCAAGAATACATAGTGTAATACTGTCTCAACAACATAACCAAAGAACGAAGAATCAAGGCTGCATATAATTTGATAGCTTGGGCCAAGGAGATGACTGAGTGAGTGGAGGTGTTTGCGGGCATATGAAGCACATCGTGACCTGAATTCAGCCCCTAAAGCCCATGTAAAAGCTGTAAGGAGAGACTCCACAAAGTTGTCTTTTGAGCCCCACAAACACCATGGTGTGCAATGCCCCCTACCTCACAGAAACACAGGAACAAAGTATTTTTAAAGTGGGACAGGCTGGCCTTGTGATGAGTTTTATGTGTGTTCCTGCACCATGGACCCAGAAGATCCCGTGTTTCTGTTCTTATGGTATTAAATTTTATTTATGTGTATGGGTATTATTCTTATATTGTATATGTGTGCACCACATGCATTCAGTGCTCTGAAGAATCTAAAAGAGGGTGTCAGGTCCTCTGGGACTGCAGATTCAAGTCATTTTAAACAGGCGTGTATAGATACAATTAAGAGAAATTTGGTCCTCTGCAAGAGCAGACAGTGCTCTTAACACGATGAACATCCCTCCAGCTCTTTATTCAGATACGTACTACTGTATTTTTATTTCCAGGATCCACTTAGGACTCAAAATTAGGTCAAAACCATTTATTGCAGGGTGTTTTGAAAGCTTAGTTCTACCTGGCTGTTCTTCCAGAGGATTTGGGTTCAATTCCTAGCACCCACATGGCAAACATCAATTACCTGCAATTCAAGTCTCAGGGGATCCACCAAACCTCTTCTGATCTCTGAGGGCACTTCACAGATGTGAAGGATAAACATATATGTAGGCAAAGCGCCCATACATGTTTAACAAAGTTTACAAAAACACTTCTGTCTACCACTCAGTACTTTCTGTTCCCAGATGCTAAAGAAATATGTCTAGGCGCCCAACAGGTCTGGGGAAAAGAGCAAGGTATCCCTTCACCTGCCAGGCAAGAGCTGTCCTGGAGCTGCATACCGGCATAGCCCTCCGCAGTACAGACTGCTAGACAGCACAGCAGGCTGCTGCTGCTCCGCAGTGACTCTCAGGACGGCAGAGTGGGGCCTGTCAGATGGGAGGCAGGCAGTCAAGCCCTATTACACCTCTCCCACATCTATACAACACGGTAGTAGGAGGTGACCATGTGTGGTTGTCACCTTTCTGCATCTGTGTGGAGATCCCAGTGGTATCTGTGTCAGAGGCACCTGACAGCTGTTAGGAGGACTCATGCATGATCCAGCACTTTAGTCCCAGGGGAGTCACTGCAGATGTGTGTTCAATGGCCAACTCTTAAGATTACTATTCTTAAAGGCGAGAGGTGTCCATAATAAACTGTTCCCAACAGAAAGAAGCTTTATAATGAGCTGATGACCATAGAGCAAACTCAGTCTTCAATCTGGATGCTGTGTAAGCACTGCCTGGGCAGGTCTGACACAAAGTCCATACCACAGAGACAGACCTCCGTCATCCTGCTAAGGGACTGATTTAACAGACCCTGTGTTCATCATCCTTGTTATGAATTTCTTTGCTTTCCATCTTTCTTTCTTTGTTTTTCTTTCCTTTCCAGTTTGGAATAGAGTTAGTTGTTTAATCCAAAGGAAAGTACGTCAGAGATAAGGATTGTACGTCAGAGATAAGTATTGCTGTGAAAAACTATTCACCCCAAGGGAGCTCTGCAGTGCTAACTTGATGACTTGGTAGGAAGTGAACTGTAAATGCCTTGCTTCCTATTACCCTCCTGGCCATGTTCTGAAGGAGTTCTATTTTCGTCAGTGGTTGAGCTACAACAGAGCTAGCTATTTTGCTGGATGTTTTAGTTTTTTTTTTTTTTGTCTATCTTATTTTCAGTTTTCTTTTTAAAAAGTTGTGAATTTGGGCTATTGAGACACATGTGAGCACATATGCCACAGCACTTGTGTGAAGGTGAGGGGACAAGTTGGAGGTGTGGGTTTTCTCTTGGGTTTTGGTCTCAGGCCCTCAGACTTGGACAAGCATCTTTCCTCTCTGAGTCACCTAGCTGGTTCCTGCCTCAGTCCTCCCTTCTAGCCCACCTATTTCAGTATATTGGTTGTCATTGCTCTGTTTTCATTTTGGGGGCAGAGAATACTATGTACTCAGTCTAGAACTTGCTCATGCTTGGCAAGCATCTGTCCAC
Organism: Myodes glareolus; assembly: GCF_982192425.1. NCBI lineage: Eukaryota > Metazoa > Chordata > Mammalia > Rodentia > Cricetidae > Myodes > Myodes glareolus. The sequence goes on along the minus strand of NC_142033.1, from coordinate 106,893,338 downwards.
TGAGAGTTAAACAAAAAGTTTATAATGTTTGTTAACTCCATTTCGTTTATAATGTCTGTTAGCTCTGTTTAGTTTTTGTCTAGGTTACCTTTCTATGGGGGAGAATGGAGTATCGATATCTCCTACTATCAGTTTGTGAGTTGTAGAAGTGTTATTTTTTATTTTTTATTTTTTTATTTTATTTTTTTAAATATTTATTTACTTATTATGTATACAATATTCTGTCTATATGTATGCCTGCAGGTCAGAAGAGGGCAACCATCATTACAGATGGTTGTGAGCCACCATGTGGTTGCTGGGAATTGAACTCAGGACCTTTGGAAGAGCAGGCAGTGCTCTTAACCTCTGAGCCATCTCTCCAGCCCTACTTTTTTATTTTTACTAATGAAGGTACCCCTTTGTTTGGGGAATACATGTTAAAAATTGAAACATCTGCTTGGTAGATTTTTCCTTTGCTGAATATATAGTTTCCTTCCCTGTAGGCTGAGGCTACTCATTCATTTCCCAGCTTCCCAGACCTGAAATAATCACATAGAAACTGTATTATTATAACCCTGCTTGGCCTATTAGCTCATGCTTTTTATTGGCTAGCTGTTATATCTTAAATTAACCCATTCTATTAATCTGTATATTGCCATGTGGTTGAGGCCTACTGGTAAGATTCCGTCCAGCGTCTGTCTCTTGCAGCAGCTACATGGCTTCTCACTGACTCAGGCTACTCTCTCCTCTTCTGTCTGCTTGGAATTCCTGCCTTGCCCTATTCTGTGCTGCAATAGGCCCAAAGCAGCTTCTTTATTAACCATGTATTCACAGCATACAGAGGGGAATCCCACATCACCTCTCCTTTTCTGCCTAAATAAAAAGGAAGGTTTTAACTTTAACATAGTAAAATTACATGTAACAAAACAAGTATCAAGCAAGAATTACAGTTACAATATTTACATCTACTTTATCTTTTATCATAACTAAGGAAAACTATAATTATAATCATCTATTCTTCAACTCCATCAAAGACTCCAGAAGGATATAATATAACCTAAGTAAACAGGAAGCATTGTAAGCAACTTCCAAAACTCTAGAATTGACAGTGACATCTCACTGTGTGGATAGTCACCCGAAGTTTTTCTGCAATGTTGGGGTATTCATCTTCAGCAGAATTTTTCATGAAGCAGGAAATTTCAGAGACAGTTCAGCCTATATTGGCAGTTTGTTAGTCACTTTCTTTTGTGTCCTGCAGAATGTCTGTCAGACTCTTTGATAAAAAGGAATCTTGAAGAACTGTCTTACCTTTAGACAACTTCAGCAGTCATTTTTCTGTGGATCTTGCATGTCCAGTTCATACAGCATAACATCAAGCAGTCCAGGCAAGAGCAGTTTCTTGCCCAAATGGTTAACCAACTCCATAAGGATCTTCTTTGATGCCTATCATCCTCTTGAAGTAGCTTGGTGCTGCTAGGAGCAGATGTGTCTCACTGTCATGAAAAGCCCTAAGTTTTTTAAAAAATTTTTAAATGCCATATTTTGTAAGTCTTTGAAAAATTTGAAGCATAACTATCCATCTAAAATATATCTCTGTATATCTAGAAAACCTAACTAATATGACTATAAACTTAACTATTATAGATGATTATCTATTAACCTGTATTTCTTAGTTATATATTACCTTTTTAAATGAGCTGCACAAACACAATATCTTAATCAAGAGCAGAAATATATACATAACAAAGTTGACCTTAAATTTGTATCAGTAAACCAAGATCCATACTAATGCAAAGAATTTATATCATGTTCCCCTTTAAATGTAAATAAACATTTATAGACAATATTTGGGAATTTGGACGTGGTTCCCTCCAAACTGCTTCCTGCTTTTTGTTGGGTGAAGTATTTTTTAGGGTTCATGCAAAGAAATTCTTTATTAAGCAAGGCAAAGAGACAGGTAGCTGAATCTGAATTGGACAGAAACAGTAGCAGGCAGCCTGGCAGCTATTCAAGAGGGAAAAGAGGTATATGTTAGAATGAGCTGGAATATATTGATAAGTTCTATATGGGTATTTTAATTAGGTTAGTCAAAATAATGAATTTCAGTCGCTGGAGCTTGACGTTTTAATAGTTGGACCTTGGCGATCTGTTGTTGAAGGAGACTGTTAATTCATTCCTGGCCATTCAGGCCCAAAATAATCACATAGAAACTATATTATTTAAATCACTGCTTGGCTAATGACGTAAGCATATTGCTAGCTAGCAATATATATAGATATAGCTTATATCTTTGGTTAATGTATTTATTATTTTATATTTTACCATGAGGCTGGTGGCCTACCTCCAAGGTTCCATCTGGTGGCTCACACTTTTCTCCTCTGGTGGCACCATGGCAACTCTGCTGGGTGGGACAGAAAACCACAGTCAACAAATGGTGCCAATGTGTGGACAGGTGCATCCACATAAAGCCTGAGAGAGCTTGGAAAGTTATTCTAGATAGAAAAGAATAGAGTTAAGCATGGCTTCTTGATAGCAGCACTTTCTCAGATGGGCTCTACTTGCTAGAGGCAAGCGCTCTCATCTAAGAGAGGCTTCCTGACTCAGCTTTAGGTGCAAAACCTTGCAGCTCTTTTAAGAGGTCTTGCCATGAAATGGTGTTGATGAGAAGCTGACCGCATGCTTTTTGGTGGTGGCAGGGACCTTGAAATGCCATAGAGTTATGGCAATAAACATGGCTCTGACTGGTACCTCCTTCATAAGTTTGGAATCTCAGAAAGCTAAGGAATGGACTGGATCCAGCCATCAGAGCCACTGCTTTAATCCTAGCCATATTGCGTAGCACATTAAAGGATAAAGTTCTTAAAATAAAAAGAAAGAGTAGTTGGGTATGGTGGCACACACCTTTAATTCCAGCACTTGGGAGGCAGAGACAGACAGATCTCTGTGAGTTCAAGGTGTGGTGGCACACACTTTTATTCCTAGCACTTTTGAGGCAGAGGCAGGCAAATCTCTGTGAGTTCAAGGACAGTTTGGTCTATGGAGTGAATTCCTGGACAGCCAGAAACACACAGAGAAACCTAGTCTCAAAAAAAAAAATTAAAAATAAAAAATAAAAATAAAAGAAATAGAGTTTAAAATAAGGCCACATAAAGATGGAAAATACACAGAGTGTCTGGATACTGTTTATTATTGTGTTGTCTTTGAATTGTTTGATGGCTGATGAAGGAGCAACATCTGCTAAAAGACATTTGTTTATAAATATGGCTGAATTAATCAAAGATAGGTATTTTGGAAATACCTTGACTTCAAAATTGAAGTCAAAATATATGTTACTTTAGAGAAGAGGATTTGCTTTTGTTTTTCCAGAAAATGAGAGGTCGTGGATTTATTCTGAGTTAAGAAAAATCAGGTTTGATCAAGAAAGACTACCTGAGAAATCTATGGTAGGAACAGATGGTCCAGATGTCAGAGTTCTGCATCCAGAACAGAGTCAAGACTGCTGCCTGAGATGATCAAGCCTCATAGGATAATCCAGTCATGACTTGATAATAATTCTAAATTTTCTTTAGGTCCCCATAAGATTATCAGCGCTCCCAATCAGCAGGAAGTAGTCTGGAAAACTATGCCCACATTCCCAAAAAATAGACTATGGATATTTTACTTTGTTTAGAATGTTGGTTGCAAGTTGTTATGGATAATGGTCAGGAGAAAAGCTAAACAAAGGATATTAGATTCAGAGTTCTTGTTTTAAAAAAAATGGGGGGATGCTGTGGGACAATGGTCGTTTATCTTGTCACTTGCATTATTTTTAATAAAATGATGATTGGCCAGTAGCCAGACAGGAAGTGTAGGTGGGACAACCAGACAGGAAGTAGAGGCAGGGCAACGGCAATTCTGGGAAAAGGGAAGTTTTTAAGTCCACAGTTGTGACCCAGCCTCAGAGGAAGCAAGATGTGACTGCCTCGCCAAAAAAGGTACCAAGCCACATGGCTGACTCAGAGAAGAATTATGGGCTAATGTAAGTTATAAGAATTAGTAAATAAGAAGCATGAACTAATGGCATCTTTCTCCTTTGAAAACTGTATGGCATCTCTCTAACTCTGCCTTCTTCCTCCCTGCATTCAGTTTAGTTATCCTGCCTATCTATATTCTTCCTTGTGATAGGTTGGTGTAGGAGGTCCTTCTTTATTTGTGTTGCTTTTATTGGTTGAATAAAGAAACTGCCTTGGCTTTTTGATAGGGCAGTGCTTAGATAGGTGGAATAGAACAGAACAGAATGCTGGGAAGAAGGGCAGTGTGACAGACGCCATGAGGCTCCTGTCTGAGACTGATGCTGGTTAGACTGATGCTGGTAAGCCACCGTCACGTGGTGATAACAGATTATTAGAAATGGGTGAGATCAAGATGTGAGAGTTAGCCAATAAGAGGCTAGAAATAATGGGCCAAGCAGTAATTTAATTAATCCAATTTCTGTGTGGTTATTTTGGGTGTATGCTAGCCGAGTGGGGTGGTTGAGACTGCAAGCAGCCCGCTTGCTCCTGTTACAATAGGTCAAAGGAGCTTCTTTATTAACCAATAGTAATAAAACATATTCACAGCATACAGAGGGGAATCCCACATGACCCCTACATTAAGGCTGAGCAAAGTATCCCACTTTAGGGAATGGGCTCCAAAAAGCCTGTTCATGTACCAGGAATAGATCCTGGTCTTACTGCCATGGGTCCCATAAACAGACCAAGCTGCAGAACTGTCACCCACATGCAGAGGGCCTCGTTTGGTCCCATGTAGGCTCCCCAGCTGTTGGGCCAGCGTGGGTAGCTGTCTCTGGGTTTCCCCATCATGATCTTGACCTGCCTTGCTCATATAACCCCTCTTCCCTCTCTTCAAATGGACTTCAGGAGCTGGACCCATTGCTTGTCTGCAGATCTCTGCATCTGCTTTCATCAATTACTGGATGAAGTTACTATGATAACAATTATGGTAGTCACTAATCTGACTACAGAAGAAGTCCAGTTCAGGGATCCTCTCCACTATTGCTTAGAGTCTTAGCTGAGGTCATCTGTGTTGATTTCTGAGAATTTTCCTAGCACCAGGTTTCTCTGTAACCCCATAATGGCTTCTTCTATCAAGATATCTCTTTTATTCCTCTCCCTCTCTTTCCCTACCCCAACTAGACCAACCCTTTCCATCATGTTCTCATCCCTCAACCCCTCCTCACTTTCCCCCACCCCCAGTTTACTGAGGTGATCTTATCTATTTCCCCTTTCTAGGGCAATCCATGTGTGTCCCTCTTGGGGACTGCTTGTTACTTAACTTCTCAGCCCAGTGATCCTTTGTTTTACAACTAATATCCACTTATGAGTGAGTACATACTGTATTTTCTTTCTGGGTGTGGGTTACCTAACTCAGGATGATTTTTTTCTAGTTCCTTTCATTTACAAATTTCATTTACACTACAAATTTCATAATATCTTTTTTTTTTTACAGTTGAGTAATACTTCATTGTACAAAAGTACCACATTTTCCTTATCCATTCTTTGGCTGAGGGGCAGCTAGATTGTTTTCCAGGTTCTGGCTATTAGGAATATAGTTGAGCAGGTGTCCTTTTAGTATATTGAGCATTCTTTGGGTATATGCCCAAGAGTGGTATTACTGGGTTTTGAGGTAGATTGATTCCCATTTTTCTGAGAAACCACCATACTGATTTCCAAAGTGACTGTATAAGTTTGCATTCCCATCAGCAGTGCAGAAGTGTTCCCCTTTCTCCATGTCTCTCCAATATAAGCTGTCATCAGCATTTTTGATCTTAGCCATTCTGACAGGTGTAAGATAATTCTGAGTCATTTTGATTTGCCTTTCCCTCATGACTAATGATGTTGAATAGTTCCTTGAATGTCTTTTGACCATTTGAGATTTTCCTGTTGAGAATTATCTATACTCCTTTATTAATTGGATTGTTTGGTATTTTGATGTCTAGTTTCTTGAGTTCTTCATTTATTTTGGAGATCAGCCCTCTGTCAGATGTGGGGTTGGTAAAGATCTTTTCTCATTCTGTAGGCTGCCATTTTGTCTTATTTACCATATACTTGGCCTTACAGAAACTTCTGTTTCAGGAAGTCCCAGTTTTTAATTGTTGCTCTCAGTGTCTGTGTTCCTGGTGTTATAGTTAGGAAGTGTTCTCCTGTTCCAGTGCATTCAAGGTTACTTCCCACTTTCTCTTTATCAGTTCAATATACTTGTATTTACATCGAGGTCTTTGATCCCCTTGGACTTGATATGGATCTATTTGCATTTTTCTGCACGTTGACATCCAGTTATACCAGCACCATTTGTTGAAGATGCTTTTATTCATTGTACAATTTTGGCTTTTTTGTCAAAAACCATATGCTCTTAGATGTGTGGATTAATGTCAGGGTCTTCAATTAGTCCACCTATCTGTTTTGACAACAGACACCAAGCTGTTTTTATTACTATAGCTTTATAGTAGAGCTTGAAGTCAGGGATGGTGTTGCCTCTGAAAGTTTCTTTATTGTACAAAATTGCTTTGGCTTTGCTGGGTTTTATTTTTTTTCATAAAAAGTTGAGTATTTTCTCTTGAGGTCTGTGAAGACTTGTGTTGGGATTTGATGGGAATTGCTTTGAATATGTAGGTTGCTTTTGGTAAGATTCCAATTTTTACTGTGTTGATCTTACCTATCCATGAGTGTGGGAGATCTTTCCATTTTCTGATATCTTTTTCAGTTTCTTCAAAGTCTTCAAGTTCTTGTCATACAGACTTTTCATGTGTTTGGTTAGAGGTACCCCAAGATATTTTATGTTATTTGTGACTATTGTTAAGGGAGATATTCCTCTGATTTCTTTCTCAGCCCATTTACCATTTGTATATAGGAGGGCTACTGAGTTCTTGACTTACTCTTGTATCCTGTCACATTACTGAAGGTGTTTATCAGGTGTCGGAGTTCCCTCATATAATTTTTGTGGTGACTTATGTATACTATCATATCATCTGCAAATTGTGAAAGTTTGAAATCTTCCTTTCCAATTTGTATTCCCTTGATCTCCTTTTGTTCTTATTGCTCTAATGAGAACTTCAAGTACTATATTGAATAGATATATAGTGGACAGCATTGTCTTGTTCATGATTTTAGTGATATCATCTTAACATTTCTCTCCATTTAGTTTGAAGTTTGCTGTTGGCTTGCTATATATGGCTTATATTATATTTAGGTATGTTCCTTGTACCACTGCTCTCTCATGAAGGTGTGTTGAATTTTGTTGAAGGTTTTTTCAATACTTAATGAGATGATCATTTTCTTTCAGTTTGTTTATATAGTGGATTACATTGACAAATTTTCATATATTGAACCATCCCTGCATCTCTGGGATAAAGCCTACTTGATCATGGTGGATGGTTTTGTTGTTGTTGTGTTCTTAGATTTGCTTTGTTAGTAGTTTATTGAGTAATTTTGCATTAATGTTCTTAAGGGAGATTGATCTCTAATTCTCTTTCTTAGCTGTGTCTTTTTGTGGTTTCCATATCAGGCTAACTGTAGCTTATTTCTTAAGTCCATTTGATTAAATTTTTTTCCCCAACCATTTACTCTGTGGTAATGTCTGTCTAAGACCTTCTGGCTTTCAGAGTCTCCGTTGAGAAGTCAGGTGTTACTCTGATTAAGTCTGTCTTTATTTATCACTTGTCTTTTTTCCTTTTTAGCTCTTAATATTCTTTCTTTATTCTGTATGCATAGTGTTTTGTGTTTTTTCTGTCCAGTCTATTAGATGTTCTGTAAGCTTTTTGTATCTCTATAAGGATGTCCTTCTTTAGGTTGGAAAAGTTTTCATCTGTGATTTTGTTGAATATATTTTCTGTGCCTTTGAGCTGGTATTCTCCTTCCTCTATCCCTATCATACTTAGGTTTTGTCTTTTCATGGTGTCTCAGATTTCCTCAATGTTTTGTGTTAAGGATTTGTTGGACTTAACCTTTTCTTTGACCAATGAATCTCTTTTCTCTATCATATCTTTAATGCCTGAGATTCTTCCATCTCTTGCATTCTGTTGCTTATGCTTACATATGTAGTTCTTGCTCATTTATCCAAATTTTTCATTTTCAGAATTCACTCAGTTTGTGTTTTATTTCCTGTATTTGAATTTTCAAATCCTGAATTGTTTCCTTCATTCTTTTTTTCTCTTTGGTTTCTTGGATTTCTTTAAGGAGTTTATTGATTTCTTCCAATTTTTGTTTGTCTTTTCTGTGGGGAGTGTGAGTTTTACAGCTCTGGAGCTACAAAAATGTCCTGACTTATCAGGAAGCCAGACTATACTTAGAACTGTAATAGGATAGCTGAAGTAGGACAACTGTGGAAGGATAGAGGACTGCTTTGGAGGCTGCAACCACAATAGAACAGCTCAGCCCTGGAAGGAAAGGAGCCCTGACTTTTTGAGAAGCTAGGCTACCTAAAGCCACAGCAGGACAGCTCTGGGTGGGTAGAGCTGCAGTAGAACAGCTGTGGAGGAGTAGAGCCATAATAGGACTTCTCTGGTGGCTGGAGCTGCAATAGGATAGCTTCACCCTAGAGGAAAAGGTGTCCTGACTTGTCAGGAAGCAAAGCTACCTGAAGCTGGGGTGCAGTGTGAAATGGTCTCCCAGCAGGATAGAACAATCCGGTTCCTCTCCTGGAGAGTCACTACAGCTGAACTCTGCTCTGTTTCCCTAAGGGGATGTCCTAGCAGAGTTATCAGTTTCTTCTCCAGACCAAGATATTACCTCTTTTGCTAACATTCTGCTAAAGGAGAAGCCACTGCAGAAATACAACAGTCTCCTTCTTCTTTGGCTAAAAGTTGTTACTTCTTTCTGCTCAGCCCTCCTAAGGGAACATCCCAGCAAGGTTCTGTTCTTCTGTTCTGCTCAGTCTTGCTCAGTGCCCAGCCCCCAAGGAAAAGTCTCAGCAAGGTTTTTCAGCTCAGACCCCTTCGGGAAGTCCCAGCCAGGTTCTTCTATTCTGCACTGGTGAATGAAGATTGTCGCCCAAGACTCTTTTGAGAAAGACATTTATTTGGGAAGGAGGATTCCAGGAGAGTGGCTGCCTTTGCCAGGGAGGTGAAACACAGCCCTCAACTGGACAGGCTTCTTAGGGGCAGAGTTTCCCAGGGAGAAAAGGGATTGGTTTTCTCTGCTCAGGGATTGGTTAGTTTTGTTGGTCAGGGATAGAAATGACTCTGATTTCAGTGCCAAACTTTGTTTCTTACACTGGTCCTTTCTGGCTCTAATCTTAGGGCCAGGGCACATTTCTTTCACTGGCTCTGATTCTAGGGACAAAGGGTGTTTCTTTGGCCCCAGTTTCAGAGTCAGGGCATGTTTCTTTGGTTTTGGGTTCAGGGATAAAGTTTTTGTTTTGTTTTGTTTTGTTTTTTCCCCTGGCTTAGATCTCACATTCAGGGTGTGTTTCTTTCACTGACTCTGGGTTCAGAGTCAGAGCCCTTAGGGATTTGTTGGAATCCTGCTCCAGTTGGCCCTTGTGCCCTACATTTTCCTCAACTTCTTTCAAGGAACTTCTTATCTCCTCTTTAAGGGCCTCTATCATCTTCATAAAGTTATTTTTAAGGCCGTTTTCTTCTGCTCCTTCTGAGTTGTGATGTCCAGGTCTTACTGTTGTAGAACCACTGGTGGTGCTAGGTCTGGCACTGCTGTGCACCCTTCTGGGTTTGGGCTAATTATAGGTACAGGTGGTGCCTTTAGCTTGGGGGGGGTCCTCTTTTCCTCCAATTGGTGCAGGTGGTTTCCATGCTTCAGGGTGCAGCTGCTGCCTGGGTGGTGGGGCTGCCATGGTGGGGGAGGGGCACAGGATGTGTCTCAGGGTTTAGAGTCTAGAGACTGGGGCTTTCCAGCTGGGACACCAGTGTCTCACCTCTTCCTCCAGTTGGTGCACATGGGATAAATGGCCTTTAGAATGGTTGGTGAGACTGCTGATTGGCTGCTGGGGCTGTGATGAGTGGGGGAGGAGCACAGGATGTACTCCAGGGCCTAGAGCCTAGAGACTGGACTGGTTTGGTTTAGAGACCTGTCGTTCACACCTCTTCTTCTAATTGGTGCAGGTGGAAGCTGTGCCTATGGGATCCTCTGATCATATTTCCTTTACAAATTAGGGTGCCCTTGTATTTGGGGACTAGATGTTAGAAATTGAAAGGTCATCATTTTAGATTTTTCCATTAATGAATAGGTAGTGTCCTTCCCATTTCTTTTGGATTAATTTTGATTTGAAGATCTTCAAATGCATTTTATGTACTTATGGGCATATTGATGAGCAATGAGGACGCATTTCTCCCCTGTGGGTTACGGATCAAACCCAAGTGTTTCACACATAATATGCAAATAGTCTGCCACTAAGTCATCTTTTACACAGAATTTCTTGAACTAGTTTTAGTGACACACAGTTGCAATCCCAGCACTTGAAAAGCTGAAGCAGAAAGATCACCACTAGCATGAGGCCAGACCAGAGTATAGACTGAGACTATGCTCTTAAAACACAAAACAATTTTGCGTTAAAGGGCCAAGATCTCACAAAGAAACATGCAAATTCTACAGCATATTATTGAGAAATGAAATCATGAGTTTTCCTAGTCCAATAAGAGACCAAGTGGTGATGCCTGTTATATGGTTAGACTTTCCATGGGCTAAAGTTAGAAGATTTAAAACCAATATGTCACTTTCACTTTATTTTTGCTATTCTTCAAGAAGTTGCCATATATCTCTGTATTATGGTTTGATTTAATTAGTGCATTAAATTAACAGAGCATGAGAGCACATACTTGCTATGCTCATAATTTGGAGGCAGATGCAGGAAGTTTAAGACTACTCTGACCCAAAAAGTGAGTTTCGGGCCTGCCAGAGCTACAAAGAGATCCTCTGCCCACAAGAAATAGAGATGTGTCTGAGTATAGGAGTGAGACCATCTGTGGGTTAGAATTCAATGGAGTAGTGCTGGTAGGAAAAGTAGGAAAAGTACTTGGTATGCAAGCCTGATGACCTGAGTGTGGTCCTAGGAACCCTTGGTAGAAGGAGGAATCAACTACTGAACACTGTCCTCTGATCTTCCAGTTCTCATTATGGCACTTCTGTGCCTGCCCTAACATACACATAACACACATGCAATACTACATTCTTAATTGTCTAGATGGGATAAAAGAATATGCTTTGGTCTTGAATCACACTTAAAATTTTTGATGGGATTAAAATATCCCATCAATTTATGTATAGATATTATTAAACAGTTAAGTCTTACAATGAAAATGACGTGTTTTATGTGGCACTGTGTCTCGATTTTTTTCCTAGAGTTCCTTTTAATTAATTGGGACCTTTATGTGTCACCTTAGAAAGACTTTGATTTTTTTGTTGTTTGCTTTTCTTTCTTTTTTGAAATAGGACCTTTTGGGTCAAAATCTGGCCTTGAAGTCTCATCCCTATTCTCTTGCTTTATTCCACTTCCCACTTGGTCCCTTTATTCTTTTTGATTTATTCAGATATTATAATTGACTTTGGTGCCTTCTTACATGCTTGCGTAAACTGTGTCTGCCTGGTACTCATGCAGACCAGAGTCAGATCCCCTAAGGGTGTAGTTATAGGTGGTGGTTGTGAGTGACTGTCGCTTGTCTGCCTGGTATCTACTGAAGTCAGAAGAGAGCATTGAGTTCTCTTGATTTGATGATAGGATTAGTTGGTAACTACAAGTGAGTGCTGAGAACTGGTCTAGGACAGGTGATCTTATGTGTTGACATATCTTTATATAATCCATCATTTTATTATTCTTTTTGGGATAAGCATTTACTCTACTAATGTTTTTGAGAACTCTTTGATCTGTCAGTCAGTAACTTACGAAAAATACATTGCTCCCTAGGAAGTATTAGCCGTACAATTCAGATTATGACTGAGAAGTACAGAGCTGGATTGAATATTTTAACTCTTTGAATGCTTTCTATTTGTTTGTTTGATTGAGACAGACTCAGTATGTAACTTTGACTGTCCTAGAAATCACTACACAGATGAGGCTATCTTGGAAATCATAAAGTATCACCTGCCTTTACCTCTTGAGGTTTGGGATTAAAGGTGGGCCCCAACATGCCCATATTGTCTACCTTTTTTTAAGTTGATAATTAAAAAAAATTACTGATGTATACCAAATAGTGTTATTCTGTTTACATGTCTCTCTGTATTTATTACTAGGTATTTCTCCTGCAATGACACATCTGTTTTAAGGCTACAGATATGGAAGGCATGATTCTCCTTTTCTGTTTCCTTTTAAAATGTGTTGGTTACTGCCTTTGTTATTTTATGACCAATGTGATACAATGTAATGAGCACAATGAATTATGTAAATATATTCTCAATGAAATATACATTTACAATGCAGTCAGTCTCAACAGTTCTATTATGTACATATGTGGGATACTTTAGGATGCAGTGACCTATGAGGATGTGCATGTGAATTTCACTCATGAAGAGTGGGCTTTGCTGAATCCTTCCCAGAAGAGTCTCTACAAAGATGTCATGGTGGAAACCTATTGGAACCTCATTTCTATAGGTAGGAATATGAGCTTTTTTTTACTTTTCAACTTATGAGACAATCCTCTCTTGATGATTGTTGCTTTTCAGTGATTTTGAACATGAAAGAAATAATCCAGTGAATAAATCAGACATTGTTCAATGATTCATGAAAGACAGGATATTCAACTATGCCTAATTTCCAATAATATATCATATACATTTTCTGGTACTGTATTTTAGGTTACATATGGAACGGCCACAATATTGAAGAAGATTATCAAAGTTCTAGAAGACATGGAAGGTAATTTTCATGTGCAAGCTGGTACATATATACCATGGAAGAAGTGTTACAACACCATGTATTCCAACGTCAGGTACCTGATTTGAAAACCATTCCTTTACGGATAAGATAAGGAAGCAATGCTATAGCACATGTCACAGTGTTAATCATAGCCATATGAAAAGCAGTTTGTAGAATTGTCCATCCCAATTATTATCCTGCCGTTCAAGCATCATATAAGGTATAGATATTGATAATGCAATTAATTACACTATGTCCAGGATCTTTTATAAACAAAACTTTCATATTAAACCTAGTGTTACTCATATACCTGTATTGAGTGACTTACCATAGTTTAGTGAGAGGAGCACTTTATGAGAGATGAGGAATTTATTGTGGTGTAGAAACCTGAATCCATACACACATCTGAGGCACAAAGTATTAGACTATGTGAATGCAATGTGAAAACTTTTATGTTATTCTTCATTTAATAGGCATGTCATCTGTCACTCTGGATACAAGCCATGTGAGCATCAGGGATACGGAAAGAAGCAATATACCTCTTTTCCTCCTGGAACAGTTAGAAGATATGCTGCAGTCCCCACTGCGGGAAGACATGACGGCTGTGATACAAGTTTACACTCTCACATTGGAGAAAACCCTGATGAGGACAAGGAATATGGAAACCCGTCTGTCTGTTCTGGTTCACATTGCTCATGCAGTATGACTCACAGTGTATGTTATACATGCAATCAGTGTTGTAAAACTCTGAGTTATTCCAGTTTTTTTCAAAGATATGAAAAAGCTCATTTTAGAAAAGGAAGTGAAAAATGTGAGCTTAGTTCTGAGGACTTTAGCCATCACAGGTATCTTCAAATACACAAAACAACCAATAATGAAGAGAATCTCAATGAATGTGATCAACATGATAAACCCATTCAGTATGATTCTACTTTAAAAGTACACCAAAGAACTCATTTGGAAGAAAAACCCCATGAATATAATCAAAGTGATAATGTCTCTGCATGTCATAGTTTTCATCAAGTACATAGAACTCATTCTAGAGAGAAACGTTATGAATATGAGCAATGCAGTAAAGCCTTTGAAAGTCCCAGTTATCTTCAAATATATAAAGCTATTTATACTGGAGAGAAACCCTATGAATGTAATCAATGTGGTAAAACCTTTGTACAGAAGAGTAATCTTCACAGGCATGAAAAGAGTCACACTGGAGAGAAACGCTATGAATGTAATCTGTGTGGTAAAGCCTTTGCACACAAGTATAAACTTCTCATTCATGAAAGAATTCATACTGGAGAGAAACCCTATGAATGTAATCAATGTGGTAAAGCATTTGTAGAGAAGTGCAATCTTCGTAGTCATGAAAGAAGTCACACTGGAGAGAAACCCTTTGAATGTAGTCAGTGTCACAAAGCCTTTGCACAGAAGAGTTCTCTTCGCAGTCATGAAAGAGTTCATTCTGGAGAGAAACCCTATGAATGTAGTCAATGTAGTAAAGCCTTTGCTCAGAAGAGTAATCTTCTCATTCATGAAAGAATTCATACTGGAGAGAAACCCTATGAATGTAATCAATGTGGTAAAGCCTTTGCTCAGAAGAGTAATCTTCTCAGTCATGAAAGAAGTCATACTGGAGAAAAACCCTATGAATATAATCAAAATGCTAACTCCTTTTCACAGAAGAAGAATCTTCTCATTCATGAAAGAAGTCATACAGGAGAGAAACCTTATGAATGTAATCTATGTGGTAAAGTCTTTGCAAGGAAGAGTCATCTTCTTAGTCATGAAAGAACCCATACCGGGGAAAAACCCTATGTATGTAATCAATGTGGTAAAGCCTTTGGACATAATAGTCATCTTCACAGTCATGAAAGAATTCATACTGGAGAGAAACCCTATGAATGTAACCAGTGTAATAAAGCATTTGCACGTAAAAGTCATCTTCATAGGCATGAAAGATGTCATACTAGAGAGAAATCGTATGGATATAATCAATGTGGTAGAGACTTTGCACTTAATAGTCATCTTCAAATAGAAGACAACTCATACTGGAGGCAAATTCTGTGAATGTAATCAATATGGTAAAGTCTTTGCATGTTGCAGTATCCTTCAAAATCATAAAAATATTCTCACTGGTGAAAATCTCCATCAATCTAATAAATGAGGTCAAGCCTTGCTGTCCACAAATGAAAAAGCCTACATTTTTATCTCAATGGTGCTTCAGTAAGATTAGTAGAGCCACTCCATAGTTAAAATATTGCCTCTTTTTCAAGTTGTAAACATTATATTCCAAGAATGTAGAAACATGATAATTTGAATAATAAAATGTATTTCCAATTGAAAGTAATATGTATATTGTCATCCCATTATTTTTGGGTCATGATACTTGGTTCTGAGATTAAATACGTATTTCTTATCATACTTTCAGAAACACAAATGAATGGCAGAGAATCTTATCAGTAAGGAAATGTGATTGCTGCTAAGCCTGATAACCTAATATTGAGTTCCAGGATGGTACTTGTTTATAGAGAGATCCTTTCTCAAAATCTCCAAAAAAGGGATCTGGAAAGATGGTTGCATTTTTTCAGGACCTGGCTTCAATCCCAAGCACAAACATAGAAGCTCAAAACTCTGGAAGTGTAGTTCTAGGGGATCCAACACACTTATGCAGGTATACATGCAGGAAAAACACCTTTTCATGTAAAATAAAAATAATCATTTTTAAATGTATGCATCACATTGTGGAACTTTCTGTTGCATAATATGGGCTCATTTCTAATCATCTAAATCATTTGTTGGGATCATTCACATCAAGAGAATTATGTTAACAACTAAAATAAGCAATGTGCAGAGTCTGTTCACAAAGGCATTAAATTCATTCAATTCGTCACTGAACAAGTAGCAAGGACTTTCATCACCTCCAAATGATGAGGATGGAATAAAGGAGAATATTCATTTTCTGAATTATAATGATATCTTTGAGAGCTGCAGAATTGACTCAGTAACATTGCATCTGTAGGGCATTCAAGTTTGGTTCCTCACACCCACATGAGGTGGCTCAGAAGTATCTGTAAATCCTGGTCCAGGAGATGTGATGCACTTCTTTGCCTTCCTTGGGAACCAGAATGTTAATGTTATAAAGGTAGATATATACATACATATACTTAACATACATATACATGTATATGTATATGCATATGTATATACGTGTATGTGTGTGTGATAGGAGAGAGACTCCATATTTTAAAAAGCTTTTTTCATGTATGTGTTTTTTCTTAAAATTGTTTTTGTTCAAGTGTATTATTGGAACACTGTCCTAGTTGAAGTTATGTGAGAATTTTGAGTATTTGTGTTTATACTTCAAAGAAACAGGACAAGCCTATTGTGATGTAAGTTTCTGCAAAACACAACGTGTTTTCTTGTTCCTTACAATATAGCAGTTAGGAGTGAGTTTACTTCTTTTTAGTCATTACTGTTTGTTGTTTTTATTTAGT
Source organism: Myodes glareolus (assembly GCF_982192425.1). Classification (NCBI taxonomy): domain Eukaryota; kingdom Metazoa; phylum Chordata; class Mammalia; order Rodentia; family Cricetidae; genus Myodes; species Myodes glareolus. The sequence goes on along the minus strand of NC_142033.1, from coordinate 106,877,028 downwards.
TAAATTATACTTTATATGCCTTCGTGGAAAAAGTTGTTACTGTTCCATGTGTGTTGTTCATTTCCAGGCTGCTCAGACTCAAAATAATTACACAGAAACTATATTATTTAAATCACTGCTTGGCCAATAGCTTAAGCATATTGCTAGCTAACTCATATCCTAAATTAACCCATTTCTATTAATCTGTGTATTGCCATGTGGCTGTGGCTTACTGGACAAAATTCCAGCATCTGCCTTTTCTGGTGGCTACATGGCTTCCCACTGAGTCTGCCTTCTTTCTCCCAGCATTCGGTTTAGTTTTCTCACCTGTCTCTACTCTTCCCTATCACAGGCCAAAGCAGCTTCTTTATTCATTAACCAATAAAAGCAACACATATACAGAAGGACTTCCCACACCACTTCCCCTTTTCTGTCTAAATGAAAAGGAAGGTTTTAACTTTAACATAGTAAAACTACATAAAACTAAACAGGTATCAAGCAAGAATTACAGTTAAAGTATTTATATTTACTTTATCTTTTATCATAACTAAGGAAAATTGTAACTATCTATTCTTCACCAAAGACCCCAGAAGGATATAATATTACTGAAGCAAACAGGATGTGCGTTGTAAGCAACTTTCAAAACTTTAGAATTGACAGAAACATCACACTACCTGGACAGTCACCCACAGGTAGCATCTGTAACACTGGGGCATCCATCTTCAGCCTACGCCCATAGTATCCAGCAGACTTTTCCATGAAGCAGGAATTTCAAAGACATTTCTGCCTACATCAGCAATTTGTCAGTCACTTTCTTCTGTGTCCTGCAGAATGTCTGGCAGACTCATGAAGCAGGGACCCGAAGGACCATCTTACCTATAGGAAAGTTTTGTTATATGTAATTTTACTACGTTAAAGTTAAAACATTCCTTTTCATTTAGACAGAAAAGGTGAAATGGTGTGGGACATCCTTCTGTACCAATTGAGCTTCAATTTCATCCTGGGAAAAATCACAAACATCCCCTCTTCCCATACCCAAGTAGTGTTGGGACATCAACCCATGGATGGATCTTTCCATTAGACCTGAACAAATTATGTTGTGGTGTTTTCATGCCAAAATCTATTCACATTTTAAAAATATAAAATTTTAAATAAGACATGTATGGTTATAACCCTAACTCTACCTTTTAATTTTATTTTTAATTGAGTCTTACAACTCCCATGTGCTCTTTCAAAATTCCTTGACCCTGCAAAGTACATCATCTCATATCCTTAAGATGAGTTTTTTCCAGGCTGATATCAGGGGCTTTGCATCATTAGCATAATGGTACCCAGACAGTAATTATTTATTCAAGGCATCAACGACCAAAATCCCTGTGATGACAGAAAGATAAATTCCCCTTTTACCTAGCATTCCTGGGAGAAAACAGGGATGATGTATTCATTTCTGCAATTACTTCCTGCTGACCTTAGGATGTTATTCTCGGGGCCTGGAAGGCTAGAATGTTAGTCAAAGGCAACGAGGAAACTTAGAAGTATCTGGTTCATAGCCATGCTGAAAAACAGCAATCACATTGGCTGGATTGGTCCACTTCAAGTTTCAGCAAGTTCAGTGTTCATAGTTATTTGGAGTAAGGTGTTGACAATTGATGTTTGGATGGAGTTGTTAGCCAAATAGAAACCTGTTAAGAGAGATACAAACTAGGAACAGATGTTAACATTTATTAACTTATTTTAAAACTGTAGACTCATAGTCTCAATAATTAAGGAAGAAGAAGAGTCCCAAGACCAGGAGAGAGAGAAAATACCATAATCCTTTTAATTTGAGAGAAGTGGATCCAAGTTGTATAATTCTCTTGATTTTCTAAAGTTTGTTTGAATCTTCATTTTATAAAAGAAAAACATAAAAGTTGTAGATATATTGGCATTATCAATCTGTATTGAAATCCATATTGTAGAACAAGCAGGTAACAAGTATCTGTAAAATAGCCAGAATAATTCACATCCTTGGGTTTGAGCAAAAACTAGATTTGGGTTAAACAGCATGTAAACCTATGTTCAGAAGATAACCAAAAGAAATTTAAAATCTTGAGCTTGTGACTCAAACAGTAAGCAGTCATTGCTCTGTTAGTTTGTCAGAACTCTATTAATGTTAAATTCTGAACTTTTGAAATCCTAGTATAATAATATTATGGAAGGGAAACAAATTCTGTAATATTTGTATATACAGCTTAAGCCATTATTTCTTATAAATTGTATCTATATTTTTCAGAATATCCTCTCAGACCCATATAATCTAAGCTTTTATGCCTTCAGGTCCTTATTGATGTCCTAAGGCCTTTATATCTTTAGACTCTCAGAGTTTATATAAACTCATAAGCATTTTGTCCTATTATTAACCATTATAGGAGCAGTTAGACTGCAGTTTATATTTCCAGACCACAGATGTGATGTTGGCAGTTTTTAATAAACATATTTGGACTTGTCCATGAACGTCTGAATAGCTAAGAGCATTAGCTTTGTCAGTTCATAGGAGGCCAATCATAAAATCCTATAACTCAGGGGGTTGTAATACGTTGATTAATTATTAACTTGTATTTTTAACCTCAGTCCTTTTACATTTCATAGGAGGCCAATCACAAAATCCTATAGCTCATGGGGTTGTAATATGTTGATTAATTATTAACTTGTATTTTTAACCTCGGTCCTCCTTTTGCATTTACAGATCATGATCTCATTTTTAACATAAATATTCTGCAGTGAATAATCACCAGCATTTTTTATGAAGAAAATCAATCAGAATTAACATGATGAAATCTCCAACATTATTTATAGTTTTCCTTAAAACTCAATAGTTTTAAGATGAATAAAGAATTCATTGACAAATTCCTTTTACTGTATTATTACAGTCTCTTGTTTGTCCCCTAATCCTTCAGAAAACGTGCAAATCTCCATCAATGTTTCCTGTTGTGATTTCTTCCAGCAGTCCAGAACATTACATAGATACATTTCAAACAAGTGCATGTGTGTGTGTATCACTCACAATAAGAATAACTTAAATTTGCATTAACATGTAAGAAAACCTGTACCAATGTGAAACTTTCAAAACTAGCAGCAGTTTTTTAAATCTTTATTTTAGTTTTCTTAATCTTAATAATAATTTGTACCCAATTTCCTTAAAAAATGATTATTTTTAAATGATTAAAACCCACATATTTTTCTTTTCCTGTGCAAACAAGAGCATAACTTTCCCCAAACATAATGCATCTTTAACTTTTAAAAATCAATGCTTCTCCTCTCCCTCACCTGCCTCAGCTTCTCTAGCCAGCCAGCAGGAGAGGTCCTTGCAGGTAGGCCATTCCAAAACCCCAAAGACACAGACAGTGCAAGGATTGGACCAAGATGCCAAGACACTACTGGCATCAATTGAAGGAAGAGATGGATAGGCACCAATGCAAGAATTCACCCAACAACTGAAAGCAACATGGTAACACCAGAATCCAGTGGTCATATAATAGGAAGGTTTGATTATCTTAACCCAGAAGAAGCAGAAGAAAATGATTATAACATAACTTTATGAAAATGATGGAGACCTTTAAAGAGAAAATGGAAAACTCCCTTAAAGAAATGGAGGAAAAGGCAAACAAGATATTGGAAGAAATTAATAAATCTCTCAAACTCAAAGAAAAAAAAGCAAACAGGTGAAGCAAACTGTTCAAGACTTGAATTCTGAAATAGAATAAAGAAATAAAATACAAACTGAGGGAGTTCTGGATGTGGAAAATCTGAGTAAACTACATGGGAACTACAGATTCAAGCATAACTAACAGAATACCAGAGATGGAAAACAAAATCAAAGGGGCTGAAGATTCTACTGAGGAAATAGACTCATTGACCAAAGATAATATTAAATCCAAAAAATTCTTAACACAAAACATCCAGGAAATCTGGAACACCATGAAAAGGTCAAACCTAAGAATAATAGGGGTAGAAGAAGAAGAACTCCACCTCAAAGGCACAGAAAATCTATTCAACAAAATCATAGATGAAAACTTTCCCAACCTAAAGAAGGATATCCCTATAAAGGTACAAGAAGCTTACAGAACAACAAATAGACTGGATAAGAAAAAGTCCCCTTTCCATATAATAATCAAAACACAAAACATACAGAATAAAGACAATATTAAGAGCTGCAAGGGAAAAAGATCAAGTAACATAAAAAGGTAGACCTATCAGAATTACATCCAACTTTTCAATGGAAACCATGAACACCAGAAGGTCCTGGGCACACAGAAGTTCTGTATGTGGTGTAGATACTAAGAGACCACAGATGCAAGCCCAGACTACTATACCCTGCAAAGCTTTCAATCACCATTGATGGAAAAAATAAGATGTTCCATGACAAAACCAGATTTAAAAAATACCTATCCACAAATCCAGCCCTACAGAAATTACTACAAGGAAAATCCCAACCCAAAGAAGCTAACAGTACCCATAAAAACACAGAAAACAGATAACGTCACCCCCCCCCCCCCAAACAAGGGAAACACATGCACTACTACCAAAAAAAAAATAACAGGAATTAACAATCACTGGTCATTAATATCTTTTAATATCAATGGACCCAATTCACTTATAAAAGGACACAGGCTAAGGGAATGGATATGAAAGTAGGATCCAGCCTTCTGCTATATATACAAGAAACATACCTTAACCTCAAAAACAGATATTCTCTCAGAGTAAAGGGTTGGGAAAAGATTTTTGAATCAAATGGACCTAAGAAACAAGTAGGTGTAGCTATCGTAATATCTAACAAAATGCATTTCAAACTAAAATCAATCAAAAAAGATGGAGAAGAACTCTTTACACCCATAACAGGAACAATCCATCAAGATGAAGTCTCAGTCCTGGCCCCCAAATGCAAGATCAACCACATTTGTAGAAGAAACATTGCTATAGCTTAAATCACAATCAAACCCCACACACTAATAGTAGGTGACTTCAACACCTCACCCTCCTCAATGGATGGGTCAACCAGATGGAAACCTAACAGAAATGATAGAACTAACAAATATCATGACTCAAATGGAATTGACAGACATCTACAGAACATTCCACCCAAACATGAGAATAAACCTTCTCAGTACCTCATGGAACCTTCTCTAAAATTGATCACATACTGGGTAACAAAGAAAACCTGAACAGATACAAAAAAATTGGAATAACCCCTTTATCTTATTAGATCACCATGGTTTAAAATTAGAATTCAGTTACAACACTAATTTCAGAAAGTCCACAAACATGGAAATTAAACACTGCTCTCTTGAATCATAACTGAGTCAAAGAAGAAGTAAAAAAAAGAAATTAAAGACTCCTAGAATTCAATGAAAATGAAGGCACAATGTACCCAAACCTATGGGAGACTATGAAAGCCGTACTAAGAGGAAAGTTCATATCACTAAGTGCCTACATAAAAAAAGAAAGCTCACACTAGTGAATTAACAGCACACCTGAAAGCTCTAGAACAAAACAAAGCAGACTCACCCAGGAGGAGTAGAAAACAGGAAATAATCAAATTGAGTGCTGAAATCAATAAAATAGAGACAAAGAAAACAATAAAAAGAATCAATGAAACAAAGAGCTAGTTCTTTGAGAAAATCAACAAGATAGACAAACCCTTATCCAAACTAATCAAAAGGCAGAGAGAGACTATCTAAATTCACAAAATCAGAAATGAAAAGAGGGACATAACAATAGACACAGGAAATCCAGAGAATTATGAGGCCATGCTACAAAAACCGACAGTCGGCAAAATTGGAAAATATAAAATAAATAGACAATTTTCTTGGTAGGTAGCACATACCAAAATTAAATCAAGACCAAGTGAACACTTTAAATAGACCTATAACCTTCAAGTAAATAGAAGCAGTCATCAAATCCTCCCAACCAAAAAGAGTGCATGACTGGATGGTTTCTCTGCAGAATTCTACCAGAATTTCAAAGAAAAGCAATTATCTGTATTCCTCAAGGTGAACCACATAATAGAAACAGAAGAAACATTGCCAAATTCTGATAATGAGGCTATAGTTACTCTGATACCAAAATCACACGAAGACTCAACCAAGTAAGAGTATTACAGACTTTTTATTATTATTATTATTAAAAATTTCCACCACCTCCCATTTCCCTCCCCCTCCCACACACCTTGTCCCCCTCCTTCTCCAGTCCAAAGAGCAGTCAGGGTTCCCTGCCCTGTGGGAAGTTCAAGGTCCTCCCCACTCCATCCAGGTCTAGCAAGGTGAGCATCCAAACAAACCAGGCTCCCACAAAGCCAGTACATGCAGTAGAATCAAAACCCAGTGCCATTGTCCTTGGCTTCTCAGTCAGCCCTCATTGTCAGCCACATTCAGAGTGTCCAGTTTGATCACATGCTCCATCACTCCCAGTCCAGTTGGCCTTGGTGAGCTCCCATTAGATCAGCCCCACCGTCTGAGTGAGTGGGTGCACCCCGCATGGTCCTGACTTCCTTGCTCATGGTCTCCCTCCTTCTGCTCCTCATTTGGACTTTGGGAGCTCAGTCCAGTGCTCCAATGTGGGTCTCTGTCTCTATCTCCATCCACCGCCAGATGAAGGTTCTATGGTGATATGCAAGATATTCATTAGTGTGGCTATAGGATAGGGCGAGTTCAGGCACCCTCTCCTCAGCTGCCCAAGGAACAAACTGGGGACATCTCCTTGAACATCTAGGAACCCCTCTAGAGTCAAGTCTCTTGCAATCCCTAAAGTGGCTCCTTTAATTAAGAGATCTACTTCCCTGCTCCCATATCCACCCTTCCTTCATCCCAACTGTCCTATTCCCCCAAGTTCTCACCATCCTCCCCTTCTCCCTTCTCTCTCCCCATCTCCCCTTACCCCTCCCCACCCTAATCCCCAATCTTCTCATTTTTTCCTGGAAATCTTGTCTACTTCCAATATCCAGGAGGATAACTATATATTTTTCTTTGGGTTCACCTTCTTCTTTAGCTTCTCTAGGATCACGAATTACAGGCTCAATGTAATTTAATTATGACTAGAATCCACTTATGAGTGAGTACATACCATATTCATCTTTTTGGGTCTGGGTTACCTCACTCAGGATAGTGTTTTCTATTTCCATCCATTTGCATGCAAAATTCAAGTCATTGTTTTTTACCGCTGAGTGGTACTCTAATGCTTATATATTCCACACTTTCTTTATCCATTTTTCCATTGATGGGCATCTAGGTTGTTTCCATGTTCTGGCTATTACAAATATTGCTGCTATGAACATAGTTGAATAAATGCTTTTGTAGTATTATCTTTTGGGTATATTCCCAAGAGTGGTATTGCTGGATCCTGGGGTTGGTTTATCCCAAATTTCCTGATAAACCACTACACTGATTTCCAAAGTAATTTCACAAGTTTGCATTCCCACCAGCAATGGATGAGTGTTCCCTTTCCTCCAAATCCTCTCCAGCAAAGGTGGTGTTTTTGTTTTAGCCATTCTGACAGGTATAAGATTGTATCTCAAAGTTGTTTTGATTTGCAATTCCCTGATCGCTAAGGAGGTTGAGCATGACCTTAAGTGTCTTTTGGCCACATGAACTTCTGTTGAGAATTCTCTGTTCAGTTCAGCACCCCATTTTTTAATTGGGTTAGTTAGCATTTAAAGTCTAGTTTCTTGAGTTCTTTATATATTTTGGAGATCAGTTCTTTGTCTGATGTGAAGATATTTTCCCATTCAGTAAGCTGCCTTTTTGTCTTATTTACAGTTTCCATTGCACTAAAGAAGCTTCTCAGTTTCAGGAGATCTCATTTATTTATTGTTGCTCTTATTGTCAGTGCTACAGGGGATCTACCTAGGAAAAGTAGTCTCCTGTGCCCATATCTTGTAGACGACTTCCTACTTTCTATTCTATCATGTTCAGTGTGGTCAGATTAATATTGAGGTCTTTAATCCATTTGGACTTGAGTTTTGTGCATGGTGATAGATATGGATCTATTTTCATTTTTCTACAGGATGATATCCAGTTATGCCAGCACCATTTGTTAAAGATGCTTTCTTTCTTTCATTGTATACTTTTAGCTCCCTTGTCAAAAATCAGGTGTTCATAGGTTTGTGTATTAATATTTGGGTCTTTGATTCGATTCCATTGGTCAAAATCTCTGTTTTTGTGCCAATACCAAGCTGTTTTCATTACTGTAGCTCTGTAATAGAGTTTGAAGTCAGAGATGGTTATGTCTCTGGAAGTACGTTTATTGTATAGGATTGTTTTGGCTATCCTGGGTTTTTTGTTTTTCCATATATAGTTGGTTATTTTTCTCTCAAAATCTGTGAAGAATTTTGTTGGGGATTGCATTGAATCTATAGATTGCATTTGGTAGAATTGCCATTCTTACTATGTTGATCCTCCCAATCCAAGAGCATGGGAGATCCTTCCATTTTCTGGTATCCTCTTCAGTTTCTTTCTTCGAAGACTTAAAGTTCGTGTCAAATAGTTCTTTCACGTTCTTGGTTAGGGTAACCCCAAGATACTTTATGCTATATGTGGCTATTGTGAAAAGTGATGTTTCTCTGATTTCCCTCTCTGCTTCTTTGTTCTTTGTGTATTGGAGGGCAACTGATTTTTTGGAGTTGATCTTGTATCCTGCCACATTACTAAAGGTGCTTATCAGCTGTAGGAGTTCTTTGGTAGAGTTTTTTGGTGTCGCTTATGTACATTATCATATCATCTGCAAATAACGAAAGTTTGACTTCTTCCTTTCCAATTCGAATCCCCTTGATCCCCTTATGCTGTCTTATTGCTATTGCTAGAACTTCAAGCACTATATTGAAGAGATATGAAGAAAGTGAAAAGCCTTGTCTTGTTCCTGATTTTAGTGGAATGGCTTTGAGTTTCTCTCTTTTTAATTTAATGTTAGCTGTTGGCTTGCTGTATATTGCTTTTATTATATTTAGGAATGAACCTTGTATCCCTAATCTCTCCAAGATCTTTATCATAAAGGGGTGTTGAATTTTGTCAAATGCTTTTTCAGCATCTAGTGAAATGATCATATGATTTTTTTCCTTCAGTTTATTTATATGATGGATTACATTTATAGATTTTCGTATGTTGAACCTACCCTGCATCTCTGGGATGAAGCCTACTTGATCATAATGGATAATTTTTTAAAATGTTTTCTCAGATTCTCTTTGCCAGAATTTTATTGACAATGTTTGCATCGATGTTCATGAGTGAAATTGGTCTGTAATTCTCTTTCTTGGTTGGGTCTTTGTGTGGTTTTGGAATCAGGGTGACTGTAGCATCATAAAAAGAGTTAGGCAATAACTCTTCTGATTCTATTATGTGAAACACATTAAGGAGTATAGGTATCAGCTCTTCTTGAATGTTCTGATAAAATTCTGCATTAAAACCATCAGATCCTGGGCTTTTTTTGGTTGGGAGGTTTTCGATGACAGCTTCTATTTCCTCACAATTTATAGGTCTATTTAAATTGTTCACCTGGTCTTGATTTAAGTTTGGTTATGGTACTTATCTAAAACAAGTCCATTTCTTTTACATTTTCCAACTTTGTGGCATATAAGCTTTTGTCGTAAGACCTAATGATTCTCTGAATATCCTCAGTGTCTGTTGTTAGGTCCCCTTTTTCATTTCTAATCTTGTTAATTTGCATGTTCTCTCTCTGCTTTTTGATTAGTTTGGATAAAGGTTTGTCAATCTTGTTGACTTTCTCAAAGAACCAGCTCTTTGTTTCATTGATTCTTTGGATTGTTTTCTGTGTTTCTATTTTGTTGATTTCAGCCCTTAGTTTGATTATTTACAGTCTTCTACTCCTCCTGGGTAAGTCTGCTTCTTTTTTCCTAGAGCTTTCAGTTGTGCTGTTAAATACAGACCAGTCTTACTCATGAACATATGTGGAAAAATACTCAATAAAATACTGGCAAGCCAAATCCCAGAACAGATAAAAAAAAATCATCCACCATGATCAAGTTGGCTTCATCCCAGAGATGCAGAGGTGGGTCAACATGAAAATCTATTAATATAATCTACCATATAAATAAACTGAAATAAAAAACAATCTTGTTACATGCTGAAAAGGCATTTGAAAAAATCCGACACCCCTTCTTGATAATCATCTTAGAGAAATCAGGGATACAAGGAACATATCTAAACATAATAAAAGCAATATACAGCAATCCAACAGCCATCATCAAATTAAGTGGAGAAAACCTCTAAGTGATCCCAATAAAATTAGGGACAAGACAAGGCTGTCCACTCTCCCTGTGTCTATTCAACATAGTTCTGTAAGTTCTGGTTATAACAATAGGATAACAAAAGTAAATCCAGGAGATACAAATTGGAAAGGAAGAAGTCAAGCTTTTTGATTTGTAGATAATATTATAGTATACATAAGTGGCCCCCAAAACTCTACTAAAGAACTCATACAGCTGATGAATATCTTAAGTAATGTGGCAGGATACAAGATCAACTCAAAAAAATCAGTAGCCCTTCTATACCAAAATGCTAAAGAAGCTGAGAAAGAAATCAGAAAAACACAATTCATAATAGCCACAAATAACATAAAATATCGTGGGGTAACACTAACCAAAGTGAGACCTGTTCCACAAAAACCTTAAGACTTTGAAGAAAGAAACTGCAGGAGATACCAGAAAATGGAAACATCTCCCATGCTTTTAGATAGGTAGCGTCATCATAATAAAAATAGCAATCCTACCAAAAGTGATATATAGATTCAATGCAATCCCCATCAAAATTATAACACAATTCTTCACAGAGCTTGAAAGAACAATACTCAACTTCATATGAAAAAAAAAACCCCAGAATAGCCAAAACAATCCTGTCTGATAGAGGAACTTCTAGAAGCATCACCATCCCTGACATCAAGTTCTGTTATAGAGCTACAGTAATGCAAACAACCCAGTATTGGCATAAAAACAGAGAGGTTAACCAACAGAATCAAATTGAAGACCCAGATATTAATCAACAAACATAAATACCTGATTTTTGACAAAGAAGCCAAAAATATACAATGGAAAAAGAAAAAAATCTTAAACAAATGGTGCTGGCATAAGTGGATGTCAACATGTAGAAGAATGAAAATAGATCCATACTATGGCTGTGCACAAAACTCAAGTCCAAATGGATTACAGACCTCAATATAAATTTGGCCACACTAAACATGATATAAGAGAAAATGGGAAGTAGCCTTCAATTCATGGGAACAGGACACCACTTTCTAAATATAACACAAACACAGACAATAAAAGCAACAATAAATAAATGGGACCTCCTGAAGCTGAAAAGCTTCTGTAAAGCAAAGGACAGTCAATAAGACAAAAAGGCAGCCTGCTGAATGGGAAAAAAATCTTTACCACATCAGACATAAGACTGATCTCCAAAAGATATAAAGAACTCAAGAAATTAGACATCAAAATTCCAAATAACCCAATTAAAAAATGGGGTACAGAACTAAACAGAGAATTCTCAACAGAAGAATCTCAAATGGCTGCAAGACACTTATGGAAATTTTCAACATCCTTAGCCATCAGGGAAATGCAAATAAAAACAACTCTGAGATACCATCTTACAACAGTCAGAATGGCTAAAATCGAAAACACCAATGATAGCTTATGCTGAAGAGGATGTGGAGTAAGGGGAACACTCCTCCATTGCTAGTGGGAATGCAAACTTGCACATCCACTTTGGAAATCAGTATGGTGGTTTCTCAGAAAATTGGGAATCAACCTGCCTCAGGACCTAGCAATATCACTCTGGGGCATATGCCCAAAAGATGCTCAATTATACTACAAGGATATTTGTTCAACTATGTTCATAACAGCATTATTTGTAATAGCCAGAATGTGGAAACAATCTAGATGCCCCTCAAGTGAAGACCGGATAAAGAAAATGTGGCACATTTACACATTAGAGTACTACTCAGTGGTAAAAAACCAATGGCATCTTGAAATTTGCATGTAAATGGATCAAACTAGAAAAAACCATCCTGAGTGAGAAAATCAAGACCCAGAAAGATGAATATTGTGTGTACTCATTCATAAGTGAATACTTACAAAGAATATTGAGCCCATAGTTCATGAACCTGGAGAAGCTAAGTAACAAGGTGAACCTTAAGAAAACATACATAGATCTGCCTGGAAAGGGGAAATAGACAAGATCACTTGACAAAATTGGGAGCGTGGGGGTGGGGTGAGAAGGGAGGACAGAAAGGGAAGAAGAAGGGAGAAGGGGAGGTGGAAGAACTTGAGGAAACAGGATAGGTGAGATGTAGGAAAGAGATAAGAGCAAGGAAAGAGATATTTTGATGGAGAGAGCCATTATGGGGCTCTCAAGAAACCTAAAGAATGACCCCAGCTAAGACCCTAAGCAACAGAGGAGAGAATGCCCAAGTTGGTCTTGCCTTATAATCAGACTGATAAATATCTTAAATATTACTATAGATCCTTCATCCAGCAACTGATGGAAACAGAGGCAGAGACGTGCATTGGAACACTGGACTCCCAAAATCCAGTTGACTGGACTTTGACTGGGTGGGAGGAGTGAGAATATTAGCAAAGAGGTTAAGGCCATGATGGATACACCCACTGAAACAGTTAACCTGAGCTAGTGGGAGCTCCAGCTGGACAGGAAAGGAAACAACATAGGTTCAAACTAGTCCCTCTGAATGTGGGTGACAGTTGTATGACTGGGGCAGACTGAGGGGCCACTGGCAGTGGCACCAGGATTTATTCCTCGTGTTTGTACTGGCTTTTTTGGAATATATTCTCTTTGGATGGATACCTTGTTCAGCCTAGATATAGTAGGGAGGGCCTTGAACCTTACCCTCTCTGAGGAGTCGATGGAGGTTGGGGTGGAAGAGTAGGTGGATGGAATGGGCAGAGGGGAGGGAGAAGGAACTGGGATTGGTATGTAAAATGAAAAGATAGTTTTATTTCTTTTTTTAAAAAATAAGAAAATCAATACTTCTCAAAGTATATAGGTTGATATAATTCAACATTTTTTCAAGCAGTATCAGGACAGAGAAGGGTTAAGATGAGAAACTGCTGGCCAGCAGAAGAGACCTTGAGTGTTATCACATTGAAGAAGAGCTTGTCTTAGGAAAAAAACAGAGGGAGGGCAGCTCTGGTGGGCACAGAGTATATCCTTGGCTGCCAATATTCCTGAAGAGAAAATCATAAATTTCTCCAGCCACAGTCTCAGATTCTTTGTTTCACATCTGTGCAGTTTTTTAATTGCAAGCAATCAATTCTCTGCCACCCCATTCACATAAGCATGTCTCCCTGTAGTGTTCTCTCTGCCCAAATGAGCACACTCACCCCCTGCTCTCCACAGGAACTTCTGACTGGCTGTGGATCAGAGAACAGTGGAGGGAGTTAGCCCTTACCATTCCTCTCCTTTAGAGAAGTTTTTCTTTTGGCACTCAAGTCCTGGAACTGATCCAATAAAAATGCACAGGAGGATAGAGGCAGAGACTGCCTGCCTCTTCTCCAGGATAACAAAGATCAATAGACAAAATGGACAGTAATGACAGACAGGTACTGGTACCACTTAAACTTTCTAAATAAATGAACACAAAACCGAACAGCCACATAGTAACAGTCAAAACAAAGACTATGACAAAGAGTGCTCAACCACTCACCTTTTAAAAAAAATCTCTAGACTCATATTCCCTTCTGCAGGAAACAAGGGACACACATCCTTTACACATTTCAAAAATGGAAGCAATTGCTGTTGTGCTTCCTTAGTACCCCAAACTTTAAAACGTCTACAAGTAAATGTTCAAACTCTAAAAATTTACACAGTTGCTAATGTTCTACGTAAGTGCTTCTGGCTGTTAAATTATCTCTAAGTATTTACAAACAGCTGTTTGATGTTTCCTTGGCCCATAGCTACTTTTTACATTTTTCTTCAACTTACTTCTTATTCAAGTTATTTCTTACTGATTTTGCATCTATACTTGAGTTACTTCTTACTTGTTTTCTCACACTGCGCAACCAACTTCTTTTTCCTCTATGTATACCCTTGTGTCTACTTATCTTTATGTTTACACTGCAGGACTCCTGATAAACTCACCACAGATCTCCCTTTTATTGAGTGTACTCTTTCATCCCACAGTGACCATCACGTTTATCCCCCATGCCCAGCCCCATGCTTGGTGCCACTCTGTCTGAACCCACTCAAACAGGAATCAGCTGGGAGTGCCTCGAAGGGGGCAAAAGGTTACAGGAAATGGTAGATTAAGGGAAATGGAGACAGAAAACATAGGATAGATTGGGAGAACTGGAGGTGAGTATCAGACAGCCCCAAGTTTATTTCTCAGCCAGCATATATACTAATTATGGGCAAAAGGCAGAACAAAGAGCAGTACAGCCAGCTGACCTCCTCCCTGCACTCTTCTTGGGAGGAAGCTCAAGCAGATGCATTATCTCATTCAGTTAAGTAGCTTCTAATCTCTAATGAAGAGTGCCAGCCCAAATCTGAATAAATAATGTGTTCTTTTTTTTAAATTAAAGACTCAAAGGTAATCTTTATTGCCACCAGAGTCTGCATGAGGAACTTAGTCAAATAATGCAGACCCGAGCCGTATAGTCCTTTGCCTTTTATGCATAAAAACCACATTCTGGTTAACATGCACATGCAACACACACACACACACACACACACACACACACACACACACACACACACACACACTTCAGTTAGCAAAAGCAGAACTACAAAAACAACCAAATTAAAAAATAAACAAGGCTAGTACATTTGGGGACCTTCCTATAACTGTAGACTAGCTGTTTGATGGATGAGATGGAAGAGGTCTTTGTTCCCATTTTGCCAGGTGTTTGGGAGTCCACATGCTGGGTTTTAAGATCAGAATGGTGCTGCTAACATCAGTTGTACTAAGGTCTTGGGGTTTGTTCCTTTATTTATTTATTTATTAAAAATTTCCACCTCCTCCCCGCCTCCCTTTTCCCTCCCCCTCCCCACCGCCCCCTCCCTCTCTAGTCCTAAGAGCAGTCAGGGTTCTCTGCCTCTTGGGAAGTCCAGGGTCCTCTCCCCTCCTTCCAGGTATATAAAGGTGAGCATCTAAATAAACCAGGCTCCCACAAAGTCAAAGTCATGCAGTAGAATCAAAACCCAATGCCAGGGCTCAGAGGTTAAAAGAACTGACTGCTGTTCCGGAGGTCCTGAGTTCAATTCCCAGCAACCACATGATGACTCACACCCATCTGTAATGAGATTTGGTGCTCAGAACACTATATACATAATAAATAAATTTAAAAAAAACCCAATGCCATTGTTCATGGCTACTCAGTCAGCACTCATTGACAGCCACATTCAGAGGGTCCAGTTTGATCACATGCTCCATCACTCCCAGTCCAGCTGGCCTTGGTGAGCTCCCATTAGATCAGCCCCACCGTCTCAGTGGGTGGACGCACCCCTCGTGGTCCTGACTACCTTGCTCATGGTCTCCCTCCTTCTGCTCCTCATTTGGACTGGAGCACTCAGTCCAGTGCTCCAATGTGGGTCTCTGTCTCTATCTCCATCCATCACCAGATGGAGGTTCTAGGGTGATATGCAAGATATTCATCAGTGTGGCTATGGAACAAGGCCAGTTCAGGCACCCTCTCCTCAGATGCCCAAGGAATAGTCAGGGGACCTCTCCTTGGACCTGAGAACCCCTCTAGAGTCAAGTCTCTTGCAAACCCTAAAATGGCTCCCTTAATTGATATATTTACTTCCCTGCTCCCATATCCACCCTTCCTCCATCCCACCCATCCCATTCCCCCAAGCTCTCCTGAATCCTCCCCTTCTCCCTTCTCTGTATCCATCTCCCCTTACATCCATCCCCCCACCTCCGTGCACCCAAGTTTTGCCTGGCAATCTTGTCTACTTGCAATATCCAGGAGGATAATTATCTGATTTTCGTTGGGTTCACCTTCTTCTTTAGCTTCTCTAGGATCATGAATTATAGGCTCAATGTCCTTTAATTATGGCTAGAATCCACTTATGAGTGAGTACATACTATATTCATCTTTTTGGGTCTGGGTTACCTGACTCAGTAAAGCGTTTTCTATTTCCATCCATTTGCGTGCAAAATTCAAGAAGTCATTGTTTTTGTTTTTGTTTTTTACCGCTGAGTAAAATACTAATGTGTATATGTTCCATACCTTCTTTAAAAACATTCTTCTATTGAGGGGAACCTAGGTTGTTTCCATGTTCTGGCTATTACAAATAGTGCTGCTATGAACGTAGTTGAACAAAATGCTTTTGTAGTATGATAGGGCATCTCTTGGGTATATTCCCAAGAGTGGAATTGCTGGTCCTGAGGTAGGTTGACTCCCAGTTTCCTGAGAAACTGCCGCACTGATTTCCAAAGTGGTTACAGAAGTTTGCATTCCCACCAACAATGGATGAATGTTCCCCTTCCTCCATTCCAGCATAGGCTTTTTTCTTTGGTCCATTTGATTGGAAAACCTTTTCCTAACCTTTTACTCTGAGGTAGTGTCTCTCTTTGTGTTTGAGGTAACTTTCTTGTAGGCAGCAGAATGTTGGGTCCTGATTTCTTATCCATTCTCTTCACCTGTGCCTTTTTATAGGTGAGTTGAGTCCATTGATATTAAGCGATATTAATGACCAGTGGTTGTTGACTCTGGTTATTTTTCCTGGTGCTACCAGGTGTTTGTGTGTTTCCCTTCTTTGAGTTGTGCTGGTGGAGGGCTGTCAGATACTTGTGTTATTATGGGTGTTGTTGGCTTCCTTGGTTTGTGATTTTCCTTCTAGTATTTTATGTAAGGCTGGGTTCGTGGCTACATATTGTTTAAATCTGTTTTTGTCCTGGAATACCTTGTTTTCTCATTCGATGGTGAATGCAAGCTTTGCTAGGTATAGTAGTCTGGGCTTGCATCCATGGTCTCTTAGTTTCTGCAGCACATCTATCCAAAACCTTCTGGCTTTCATGGTTTCCATTGAGAAGTCAGGTGTAATTCTGATAGGTTTCCCTTTATATGTTACTTGACCTTTTCCCCTTGCAGCTCTTCATATGTGTTCTTTATTCTGTATGTTTTGTGTTTTGATTATTATATGGCGAGGGTATGCTTTTTTTTTTGATCCAGTCTATTTGGTGTTTTCTATGTTTATTGTTCCTTCATAGGAATATCCTTCTTTGGGTTGGGATAGTTTTCTTCTATAATTTTGTTTAATATATTTTCTGGGCCTTTGAGCTGCAACTCTTCTCCTTCTTCTACCCCTATTATTCTTAGGTTTGGTCTTTTCACGGTGTCCCAGATTTCCTGGATGTTTTGTGTTAAGAATTTGTTGGATTTGTTTTGTTCTTTAATCAGTGAGTTTATTTTCTCTGTAGTATCTTCAGTGTCTGAGAGTCTTTCTTCTATCTCTTGTATTCTATTGGTAATACTTGTCTCTGTAGTTCCCGTTCATTTACCCAGATTTTTCATATCCAGCCTTAACTCGGTTTTTGATTTCTTCATTACCTCCATTTCATTTTTCAAGTCTTGAACTGTTTCCCTTACCTGTTTGATTGCTTTTTCTTGTTTTTCTTGTTTTTCTTGGGTATCTTTGGGAGATTTATCCATTTCCTCTACCTTTTGTTTGCCATCTCTATTTCTTTATGGCAGTTTTTCACCTCCTGTTTAAGGTCCTCCATTATTTTCATAATGTTCTGTTTAAAGTCGATTTCTTCTGAAGTAGGGTGTTCAATTCTTCTTGTTTTGTGATCCCTGGTTTCTGGTGATGTCATGTTGCCTTTCAGGTTATTGGAGGAATTCTTGCATTGGCGCCTGCCCATCTCTTCCTTCAGATGCAGCCAAGAGAGTCTTGATGTCTTGGTCCAACCTTTTCTGTGGCTGACTCTGGGTGGATCTCCTCAGCGCAGGCACAGGAACTGTTCCCCAGTTGGCCAGTCTGAAAGGTTGTCCTCAGCACAGGGACAGGACTCTTGGAGGACAAAGGACCCCACAGGCAAAAGGGCAAAGGGTGAACTCAGGGCCGGGGGGAGAGTTGTGTGGAGCCAAGAAGCCCCTGCAGCAGGAGCTGGAGGTGCCGTGCACTCCCCTCCGGCTGGGCGGTTGCACACTCACCCCTCTGAGTGGGTAGCCTCAGTGAAGGAGCAGGACCTGTTCCTGGGTCAAGGACCTCACAGACAATGGGGCAGGCTTGGGGGGTGGGGGTGGGGGGTGCGCAGGGAAGTGTGGAAACAGAGAAGCCCCTGCAGCAGGAGCTAAAGGGGCCCAGTTCTCCTTTCCCTGATGTTCCGCTCAGTCCCGGGATGGCACCCACTCACTGGTCTGAAAGGTTATCCTCAGGGCAGGGACAGGACTCTTGGAGGACCAAGGACCCCGCAGACAAAAGGGCCTAATGTATTCTTTCATCTTTCTGGGCAAAAATTCTCTTTCTTATGGGCTTAATCAGAATTTTCTTGCACCCTCAAGGATGCAAGCAGAGCAGAAAACTTGAACTCAAATGTTTTAAGTCAATAATGACTCCAGATGGAAACTGAGTCACATGTGGGCTACTACACCTATAGTTACATTAAAGAAGAGATCTTTAGGTTCTTGGAGCAAGAATTTGTAACAATCTGCAGACATGTATTCTCCCTTTTAGATCAAGCTTTTGAGATACTTTTGGGCCTCAGTGGAAACCGAACATTAGACAATGAGCCACTAAATTACATGCAACCTGACCTGCATTCCCATCATGACCTGGGTGCTATCTGCTCAATCATGTCATATCTTAGGATATTAACAGCAGTAATCTAGTATCGAATGGAAGCGACGTATTTGTGATTTGCCAGTTAATGTCCTGTAGACACAAGTAAGTCATAGTAAGGTTTCCACTCAGAATTGCCTTGCAGCCAGGTATTTAGTTGTAGACTCAGGGAAGTGGGTTGGTCCCAGGATGCTTGATGATGGAGGGGGGAAAGAATGTTGGACTGTTGCTGTCATCAAAGAGACAGAAGCAGAGCAGGGTTGGGTGAGAAGTTGTGGGTGGGATTAGAGGCTAGGTAATGTTGGAGACATGGATGGGGGTTCAAGTTTGGGGAAAGCTGGGAGAAAATTTGGATAGGATTGATTGTTCATAGTGAATGGAGCCAGTGGTAGCAGTGGGAATTTGGGCACAGCCACATGAAAGGTGGTTCCAGCAGTGGGCAAGGCAGAGGCTTGGTCAGGGAAAGGAATGGGAATTACAAGTGTAGAAGTGAGTAGAACCAAGAGAGTTGGGCTGGTGTTGATAAGCTTGCCATGTCTGTCAGTGCCAGGTCAACCATGACATACCAGAGTTTCATACAGGCAACCTTTTATATTCACAACACTTCTGCCACACGCAACTTCTATAAACCCAAACACCCATGCAGACTTCTCCAAACACACATGTAAATATGGCACCCATGCTCTCACACTCACACATACCACAATCTTCAACACATGTAAATATGCCAGTAATAGTCAGATGCTTACCATAAACATATATTTCCATATTTCTCAAAATGTATAATTAGAGCCAGCAAGATGGAGCAGTCAATAATGTGGCTTTCTGCCAGCTCTGTTTACCTAAATTTGCTCCCCACATGACTGATCCAATTCTCAAGTTGTCCTTTGCATCTTCCACATATATAAAGTGGTATCTTGTACTCACCTGCAGATATACATAAAAGAAATAAAATATGCTAAAATATCTTTACAAGTACATAATTACATAAACATGCTCAAAGATGCTCATCTATTTGGGAGGTGGTGGGTGCCTTAATCATACCTTGTTCCACCTGGGATGTAGCCAGTAAGGGCAGGAGCACATGGTCTGCAAATCCTGCTGGATCACATAACCCACCTACAAAGGCAGTTGGTGGACTTGGGATCCAGGTATGAGAGGACAAGAAAGAGTTCTTCCATGTGAATGGCTACTAGGCTTGCTTTTAATGTAATTTCCCCATGACCCTTGGCATCTGTCTACATGTTTGTTCACACACAAGGTACTGCCTATTCAGCAAGAAGAGGTGGTTGGATTCCATGAAACTTTGAAGTTCCAGATGTGAGCTGCCATGTGGGGCTAGAAATTAAACTATTTTCTACAAAAGATACTTGTTAGAGTCCAGCTGCAGTGGAATTCTCATCCCAAAGAGGAGGTGTAGAGTCATTAAAGGAAGGAAACTGACAATATCTGAGAGTGAATTAGTATAGTGGCTGTTATTCTCCTGGGGAACTGCCTTTCCCAGGAGGCCCCTATGCACAGGCACAGAGTAAAGTGTGGTCCGCCTGACTCAAAAGACTTCATTTCCCCAAAACACATGCACCCACAATCCAACACGGACGCAGAACGCAGCGTCTGATGCACGCATATACTGGGTTGGTCTTTAAAAAGGCAGAACCACGGTACCCCCTCCTCTTTTCCCCTTCCTGCTTCCAGCCTGCACCGTCCCCACCCCCTTCCCTGTAATAAAGTTACACGTGGGTTTGTTTGTACCTCATGGTCTCTTTTGTATTCCGCAGAAACAACAACAGTGGCTGGTTTATTTTAAGTCATTACCACCTTTTGTAATCTATAATTGTGCAATAGTTTATTCTCAAGCAAGAATGAATGCAGACTTAATGATTTTGGGATGAAGCAGGCCATCAAACTTATCACAGCATTATTACTGAGACAAAAAGCAGTACTTTCAGCAAGTACCTAAATGTCTATTTGGATCTGAGCCCATTGTTTCTCTCCATAATGTGCTTCCATCCTTGAGACCAGGTGTGTCCTGTCTTCTATTCTTGGTGCAACTGGGGGGTGGGCACAATACAGATTTTTTTGTGGGAGTAGGCGGAGTTCTATATTCCATGACTTTTTCCAAAGAATTATTTTGTTTAAAGAAACTGCCACTTTATACATCCTCATTCTCCACTGAAGCCCACACAAAATTTCCCAAAGGAAAAAGCATAAGGAAACTCCCATAACACATACTGAGAATTACTAAAAATGAAAGTAAAAAGATGCTGGAGAATTGCGATCAGCAATGTTAAAACACTGGAACTTTGAGAAGCAGCAATAGTTGTGTTGTGCTCCGTGCCAGGTACTAAACTGTGAAACCATCTCAAAATTCTTATTTCTTTTAAAATTTAATGATTATTCTTTGTGCATACAAATGCAAAGTATAATTTGAAATCAGAAGACAGCTTGTGTGATGCAGTCCTCTCCTACCATCTGGGTCCCCAGGAACCAAAGCATGTCTGATAGGGAACTTCAGCCAATCATAGTCTGCTTAGGGTGTGTCCCCCTGGGGCCACACAAAACAAATAAAAGATCCAGGTGCACTTGCCGCTTCCTCTTTGCCCCCTGCGTTCTTGGATCGCTGGAACCCTGGTTTTGTAAGTTTTCCTTTCTTCTGTTTATTAAAGCTAAATCTTTTATATTAAGCTAGTCTGGTTAATTTTTAACAACCGATCGACCACACCCTTCACATGTTCATCAGTTTTGCTGGCAAGCCTTTTTTTTTTTTGTTAATTATTGCTTTTGAAGTTTTGTTTTTAAATCAGGCTCCTGAAGTTCAGGCTGACCTTGAAATCTTGACCTTACTGCTTCCACCATACCCTCTTTATGCAGACACAGTGAATACTTGCTTCTTGCTCTACTGAATGAGACCCATCTGAGCTGAAAACATTCAGCATACAAAAACTTAATTTCTAGTTACCTGGTAGAAACTCAAATCGGAAATCATGTACAGGAGGCTAGATGAAGCCTTTATCTACAATTAGTACTCTATATAACTTTCATGACAGAAAGTTAAAATATATACACATATAATTTTATAAATTTTGAGATAATATTTATACCTTATGAAAAGCTTAAAAGAGTTAAAATAAAACCAAAAAATTATGAGATTAACGGCAATAAAATAGTTTCTTAACTTTGGTTTTTCTTCTGTCCCATATTAGGTGGCTCTTTTGACATAAGAGAGATTTTAGATTTTCCTTTAAGAAGCATGCTTGGGTTTAGAGGAGAGAGCCACACTCCAACTCTAAAGCCAGCTTTAATTTTTAATTGAACTAGGACTACTAAAAGACCATTTGCCTTATATGTTTTGAGAGAACAGCATAAATAAATATTTGGGGATATTTATGAAATTTTATCCTGTTGGAAATGTGATATATTCTTAGGTCAATGTTCTCTTTTTATTGGGCTATTTTCTCTGGATTATTCATTCTTTTTCTTCGGATGTCTTTTTCCCCAGTAGTCTTCAGGTTCCTTAACTGTATGCCTTCATTCTCCACAAAAGACAACAACAGAATCCTGGTCCAATCCTAACCTTTGAGAGTTTCTTTTATGGCAAGTTATTGTTGATCAAATGAAAGTCATTTGTTAATCTTATATGTTAGTTTATCGTGAGTGGTCATGCTTTGTAAACTATTGCCTCATTTAATGAAGAGGTCTCCCCTGTTCAAATCTAATCTTTCTCAATGTTGAGGGTATCCATAGCTTTTCTTCTCCTGTGGAAACAAAAGCAAAATCTCTTTCCCAATGTAACATATAACCTGGCTTCCATTCTGAGATCAATACATCTTTATAGTATACAGACCGATTTAATTCAGCAAATGTTTTCTATTATTTAATGTCTCTCTGTAGCTGTCATTCTTTTCTCTTTAGCATTTAAAAATTAAGTTAATAAAGCATTCTGAAATTATCTCTTTGGGTCTTTATTACCCCTTTCTGTTTATTAAGCCTATTTTTTAGAGTGTGATTCAATCTTCCTATATCTGCTTGTTCTGTTGTTGGGTGGTATACCTTCAATATGTTTTATGTTGTGATATGCAAAAATCTGCTTCATTTTACTAGAGATATATTTTGGAGCATTGTCAGTTTTAATTTGTACAGATATCCCCATGATGTCAATAATTTCTTAATAAATATGTCATTACAGAATCAATCTTTTAGAACTGAAAGCAGTTGCCCATTGAAACCTGAATATGTATCTATGGTATGGCATACATATTTTTAATTTTCCAAACTCTGTAAAAAACGAAACATATCTATTTGTGAAACTTTATTTGAGTGCCATTTGAGTTTCTTTGTGCAGGTAGTAGAGTGTGATTATACAAAGAACAAATAGGACAGTTATTTATAATTCCCTTGGTTTGTTACCAAGTGATAGAAAACTCTTTTTACAACCCCTTGCTATTAACATGGTGCTTCTTATGAAATTCTGAGGTTTCTAACACATTTCCTACAAAAACTGATATTTTTCATCATTACCTTTTGCTAGAGGACCCGGTAGAACCATACGGGATCTGATATGTGTTACATACAAGTGGTGATTTCTATTTTTGGTAGTTTCTTTTAATTTAATTAAATTAAATTTTAATTTAATTTCTTTTAATAACATAGTTAATTCTGAATCACCTGGAATAAATTCAACAGTTTTAATATGTAAAACAATGTTTTTTGCATATTGAGAGTCAGTAACTATATTAAGAGTTTCTGGAAAATCTAATAATACCATTAGAATAGCATATAATTCTGACTCTTGAACAAAATCATAAAGGCTTTGAGCCACTTTACTTAAATTTTCAGACTTATATCCTGCCTTTTCTGATTTGTTTGCACCAGTATATAATGTAGTGACTCCAGAAATTTATATTCCCTGTACAATGTGAGGAAGGATCCAAGTAGTTTTCTTTATAAACTGAAGTCTCTTGCTTTGGGGATATTTGCTGCTAATCTCTCCAAAAATACTGTAAGCTCTTTGCCAATGTTCATTTTCTGCCTGTGATGAGGAAATCTCAGTATTAGTGAAATATATCACAATTTCCATTAGCTCAATTCCTGCTAACTGATGAAGTCTTAATTTTCCTTTCAGGATCACTTCAGAAAACCTTTCTACATAGGTCTTTAATTTTCACTCCATTTATATGGTAAAAAAAAATCCATTCTAAGATATTATCTTCTCTCTGCATTATCTTCCAGTAGAAGAATGCATGGAAGGTAAAATAAGAAGAAAAATCAAGCTGTGGATCAAGAGTTACACATATGCATCCTGTAATTTCTTTTCTATCAAACCCAATTCTCTCTCAGCCTCAGCAGATAATTTTCTGATACTATTTAAGTCCAAATAAACTTGTAAGGGTTTACATAAATAGTTCTTGAGCTGGCAATTAAATTGTGGGCCATAACCAGTTATTATCGCCCACCATTTTTGAAAATCATTATGAGTTTGTAATTTATTTCTTCTGATTTGTACTTTCTGTGGTTGAATTTTCTGGAAGCCTATTTTATATCCTAAATAATTAATATACTCTCTTTTTTGTATTTTTAAGGAACATTTTTCCACCAATAAGGCAAATTTTTTTTACTTCTTCAAACATTTTATCTAAGGTATCTGTATCTGAATCAGCTAATAAGCTATCTCTATAATTGTAAATTATATAAATTATGTATTATTTTCAATGGATGTTGTACAAAATATTGATACAAGGTAGGGTTGTTTAACATTCCTTGTGGAAGAATTTTGTACTGATATTTTTTAGCAGGCTGGAAATTACTATAAGTAGTCACTGTGAAGGCTAATTTTTCCTCTATCCTGCTCTTGAAAGGGTATAGTAAAAAAGCAGTCTTTTAAATAAATCAGTATAATAAACCATTCTTTAGGTAATAGAGAAGGCAAGGGAATTCCAGACTGTAAAGAACCCATTGCTTGACTGGCCTTATTAATATCTCTTCTATCTGTTACCATTCTCCATATTCCAGATTCCTGTTTAATGACAATTAGGAGAATTCCAAGACTTGTCAATTATTTGATATGTTGAGCATTTAGCTGCTCCTTTACCAACTGTTCTAATGCTTATAATTTTTCTGATGTCAAAGGGCATTGTTCCACCCAGACAGGTTTGTCAGTTAACCATGTTAATGGTAGGACTGTTGGTACCTTTGAAAGATCAGTGATGGTTATGTTCTGTATATGTACAATCTGAATGGTTGTTGACTGTTCTTTTTAATTACTTTTAGTATTTTTCTCAAAAACATACATTAGGTTATGATTTGTTTTTTAAACTGGAGGAATGTTAATCTGAATATTCCATTGTTGTAACAAATCACATCCTCATAAATTTACTGTTATGTTAACCACATATGGCTTTAATTTTCTTTCCTGTCCTTCCAGTCCTATACATTTGAACCATCTCATGTTTTATTTTACCTGAGATAAACTCCAATTCCGATAAGATTCACATTTACCTCCTTAAGAGGCCAATTTGGATGCCAAGGTTTTGGTGTATTTATTGTTACATCTGCCCCAGTATCTGTCAAACCCTCAATTACAATGCCATTTATTTTTATTTAACTTTGGTCGTTGAACATCCATAGAACTTAGCCAAAGTAATTGCTTTATGCTTGAAAAAGCTGCCCTATCATTCAGAGCTGTATGAATTTGCATAACAAGCATTAAGTCTATGGAGGATTTTGCCCAATGCTGACAGGGAATGATTGAACAAAATTTGATATGAGGGTCTGTGAAAGGCCTACCTTGACTGTTACATATTGATCTGCATTCATTAGTCCAATGTTAGTCTTTGTCACACGTTCTGCATGTTCCATAATGTTGGGGATTTATGTTTGGATTCTCTCTACAAAACACATTTTTCTTAAGAACATCTTTCCTACAATCCCTTTTCACATGACCTGGATTACTACAATTAAAATATCTAAACTTTTAAATTTTCTTAAAATTTTAGAAATCACTTACTATCCAAGTATTATCATAAAAATGAGATCCAACATCAGGTATATTTTTAATCCATTCATCTGTGGGTATAGATCTCATCTTTATAGACCTGATCACCCTTTTACATTCTGAATTAGCATTTTCAAAAGCCAAAGATTCAATTAAAATTCATCTAACTTCTAGATCAGATATCATTCTATTTATGGCTAAAGTCTTCTTTGTAAAAAAAAAAAGAGTCAGGAAAATTTGTTTTGTGGCCTTGTATAATTTTACAAAATTGCTCAGTCCTCTTTCCTAATTCTTCAACCTTGCCCAAAGCATTCAAATCTGCTGTATTACTTAAGACCAAGATGTGATCATCAAATGTAATCTGTATTTTTACATCAGTATAATGGCCCTCATCAAGGACTTGATTTTGGGTAATCTTATAAAATCTAATCCTACCTTGCTGTTCAATGGCCCTAGCTTTGTCTCTCCACCTGGTTCTCCACTGTAACTGAAGACTAACTTTCAATACTGCCGTAACTAAATCTTTACAGTCTTGTGGAACAATTATTTTTGAAGTGACCCATTAATTTAACATCTACTTCACAGAAGATGAATGCATATCACATGAAACTATTGTTTCCTTAAATCTCTTAAAATCTAACATTTCTATAGAATCTGATTTTACTTCTGAATAGCCTGTCATCTGATGGCTGTTCTTGAATAGTAACTGGATAAATTAAGGTTGGTTTTCTAATAACATTGGGGTGCTCCTCTTCCATTTCATAATGCAATGTTGTGGTAACTTCTGCTGTAAACTCCTCTGTCAATGCCTAAGTATTTTTCTTAGTTCCATTAGTCTGTCTTTGTCACATGAAGGCCTGCTTGTTGGGATTTCTGTCCTGCCAGTTCCCACAGCCAGTAAGGTCCCAAAGAAAATCACACAGAGGTCTACATAAGTTATAAACTGATTGGCCCATTAGCTCAGGCTTTGTAGTAGCTCTTATAGCATATATTAGCCTACTATTCTTATGTATGTTAGCCACATGACTCAGTACCTTTTTCAGTGGGGCAGGTCATATCCTGCTTCTTTGGTGTCTGGGCAGGACTGGGGAAAGAGCTTTCTTCTTCCCAGAATACTCCTGTTCTCATTGTCCCACCTCTACTCCCTGTCTGGTTGTCCCGCCTGTACTTCCTGCCTGGCTACTGGCCCATCTGTGTTTATTTAAAACATAATTGACAGAATACAGACAATTCTCCCACACCATGTCTTTCTAAAGATTTTATCTTATTAGTCATTTTTTTCATATTTGTCACTGATATCAACCAACATTTTTAGGGGTAAAACAAGAATTACCAAACTAATAATGCTTATAATTGACATTATTTAAACCCCAGATAGGTTAATTATCCTTTCATTTCATTGTTTCATTTTCAAACCAGTCATTGTAGAATCATACAGAGACCCAACTACCTTCATTATAATATTGTTTCCCATTTTAACATAGTAAAAAATCTTTTTTTTTTAAAAAAAAACCACTCACTCCTCCCCTATAGTATTCACAGTTGTCTCACCAAATATTCTGACAATACAGTGAAACATGAGGATGGCTGTCATTGCACAGCACAGTTGTACAGAGAACACAGACAGTGCACAGCCTGGCTGAGGGCAGTTGCAGCTGCTGGCATGTATATGAGCTCTGAGAGTGCGTGGTTTTAAAAACACTAGAAGATCAATAAGGTGTGGAGGTGTCTAATATAGTGTGACAGAAGATCCAGGGAAAGTCTGCAACCCATGGGGAGGGGCCAAAGATTCAGTCATCTGAAAAGAAGACATGGGTTGTAGACTTCCCATGATGGCAGAGCTGGTTATTTAAATCTGGAGTTTGGGGCTTGTGGATTTGGGGTTGCAGAGGAGGGTTGTTTTAGAGGCTGCAACAGGAAAATCCCATATGTGCTCAGAAAGCTTGGGTGAAGGGAGGAAAAAACCATCAACTGTGGTGGCTGTAGAGCCAATGGTGGCTGCACTTGGTGCTGCCAACTCTGCTGGCTACAAAGCCAGGGGCAAGTGGCTATTTCATGATTTCATGCCAGATGAAGTGTTTATCTAACTATTCTTTTTTGTCTATAGTGATATTTTGTGTTTTAAAAAAGTTTGCCTGAAGATCAGAATGCAGAGCTAAGCCTCTAGAGGCCAGGCAGTGGTGGCACATTATGAAGTAATTTACAGGCAGGCACACTGGCCACTAAGCAGATGCAACACTGCCTAACAAGTAAGACAGCCAACTAACAAAAGCCAAGAAGTATTGCTCCTTTATCCTTTGTTAAAAATGTAGATCGCCTGGGGAGAGGTGCTTGCTAAAGCCTATGACTAAGTTGCAGGTGTTGCCCTAGCCCCACATCCCCCAGAAAGAGAATATTAATGAGCTTCCACCTTAGTTTACCTGGGGGTTAAAAGGTGTTTTGTATAATAAACGCGGGGAGATCTTCTGGATGGAGAGAAGCCTGAGATGACCTTCCGTGATGACTGTGTGAACTGTGTCTGGTTATTTCTCGTGCCTCCATACAGGTCCAGAGATAGGGAAAGATAGTTTCTATGTTGGGGCCTATGGTCCCTAACAGCACATGCCTTTTATCCCAGGTCTTGGGAGACAGAGGCAGGCATATCTCTGTTAGTTCAAAGCCACCCTGGTCTACATGAAATTGATCCAGTTTAAAATAGAAACAGAGTTCACACAAAGGTGATCCTAGCACTTGAGATCACGTGCCTTTAATCCCAGCACTGGGTGGAAGGAGACAGGAGCTTATTGCAGTCTGAAACAGCCAGTCTGAAGAGGCAGTCTGAGAATAGAATTGCCGTTTTGGTCTGAGCATTGGTAGAGGTAAGAACTCTAGTGGCTGACCTGATCCTTCAGCTTTCACCCCTATGTCTGACTCTGGATTTTTGTTATTAAGGCCAATTAGAATTTGTGCTATATTGATCATTACTTTTTTAATTTTTAAGTTCATTCTACATACCATTTTTGTCTTTTTGGGTCCAGGCTACCTCCGGGACACTTGCTCAACTATGTTAATAGTAGCGTTATTTGTAACAGCTAGAACCCGGGAACAACCTAGATACTCTTCAACCAAAAAAAAAAAAAAAAACAGATAAAGAAAATGTGGTACATTTACACATTGTAGTATTGCTCAGTTGTAAAACCAATGATACGATATGATGAACTTTTCAGGCAAATCGAACTAGAAAAAAATCATCCTTTTTTTCTAGCCTAGGTCTAATTTCTAATTATTATTAATAAAAAATTGGGAGTCAGATATCAGGGTAAGAACCTGAATGATGAGAGAAGTGAAGAAGAAGATACCAATGAATTCTTTTGTCTTCTGCTCTTTAATCCAAAAGGCTGAGAACTTCTTACCATTTCCTATCTCCTATCTGTACTCAGTCATTCAGAATCTCCATGGCTCATTTTGGTCAGTAATGGCTAGCTCCACCCTCTGGCTCAAAGAAAACTTTATTGTCAGAATGTGATCAAAATATCACACAACAACAGGAGAAGGATTTGAATGTGCAGCACAACTTCTCATTTGAGACCACAATAGACGGAATAGTTTATTGTGTACACTGCAGGAGGAAACCATCTAGGCAATAGCTAGATTAGAGGTTGTTTTAGACTCAGTTACTGAACTGTACCACTGTTGGGGCACAGTGAATGCCTTTCTGTGTCTTTTCACAACATGCACTAGTTCATACCAAATTAATGAAGAAAAACCAAATTAATGGGTGTAAATTTTGAGAAGTTAGCTTGAGTCAATGATATTTCCAATTGGGCAACTCTCTCATGTTGGTAAAAGCAAATATGATTGGCTAACGTCAGACTTGTGAGAGGACTGAGACACAAGACATTTGGCTGTGGCTTGTGTGTCAGCATACTACACTCACCAGCTAACATGTGGTGGGGTCATACAATCTTTATTAACGGTATTCTTTCCACCAGGAAAGATCCTACTCTCTTTTAAAAATCACTATTGCTAAGTATAACAAATCTTTCTCTGTTCTACCAGCCAGCTCCCAAATAATGTCACAGAGAATTCTTATTAAGTATAACTGTTCAGTCTTAGGTTAGGCTTGTCCCTTATTAGTTCTCACAATTTAAATTAACCCATATCTTTCAATCCACATTCTACCATGTGACTTTTTAAAACTCTTTCCTTCATTCTGTACCCCCGACTCCCTCAGAGTCTAGCTGGTGACCCCTGGTGACTCTGTCTTCTTCTTCCCAGAGTCATCTCTTTGCCCAAAAGTACCACCCATACCTTGCTATTGGCCACGTAACTCTTTATTAAACCAATAACAGCAATATATCTTCACATAGCATACAAATGGCCCACAACAGTTAAGTGTTCTTTAGTTATTTTTATCTCAATTTAAAGCTAAGTGTTGGCATCTGTCTGTGTTCTATTGCTGTGAAGAGTCACCAAGACCATGGGAACTCTTATAACGGAAAATATTTAACTAGAGCTTGCTTACAATTTAAGAATATTAGTCCATCTTTACCATCACCTGGAGCATGGTAGCACAGAAGCAGGTATGTTTTCTAAGACTTCTACATCCTTTCCTACAGGCAGCAGGAAGAAAGAAGGGCTTGGGACCTAGCTTGGGACCTTTAATTCTGGAAGCCCACACAGGGTGGCAGACTTCCTCTATAGACTACATCAATGCCTATAAGGCCCAGCCTCCTAATCCCTCCAAAGCATTCCATGATGTCTAAACATTCAAACATGTTGATCTACAGTGACCACCCTGCAACAGAGCACCTCCTTCCAACATGCAATTTCACAGCATTACCATTAAAAAGGGTGGAATGGAAGCACAGCAAGGAACTACTAGAACAAAGCATAACCAAAGAGAAACTTGTCATACTGATAATTCTGTATCTCCATGTCTGATGTCAAGGCACTCTTCAAATCTCCAATTCATTTCAGTTTTGTTGACTGCAACACTCTTCTCTGTCATGGACTGGTTCAACACGAGGCAGATTTCCTTGGTGGGTATCTCATGGCTCTGGCTTCTCCAACTTTATGCAGTAACCAAGACAATCCAGACTTCATCTTTACAGCTGTAATGGTTTCTCTGGACTTCCACAGAGAGACACCCCTGACACATGTCTGACCTCAGTGGCTGTCCTTAGTCTCAGAGGGAGATTCCTCAATACCTTTTTAGTATCCTTGACTTGAAAGCCAGAACCAAGGCCAATTCTGCCAAGTTCTGCTGCTTGCTGGGGCTGATCTTGTAAACTTCCTTCAATTAAACTTGTACCAACTTTCCATTGCTGATACTTGCCTTCAATACTTAAGATTTTCTTTAATTCCTTTTTGCAATTAGGGAGGTTAGCTAATCTTGTTGTGAGGTCATTGTACTTTTTAAAAAAAATTGTTATCGCTTTGTTCACCAGACTTAGCTCCTTCATACTTTCTGGCCCTCCATTTCTGCTCCAATTCTTTTCCTTACTCAAATTGCTGCCTTTCATTATAACTCTTCACAAGAATAATCACTAAAAAAAAATGTAGGACAGAATCAATATTAGGCTGTTTTGACATCTCTTCTGACAATGTTATTAATTTAAACCTCATTAAATTAACCTTCTTCAGAAAACAGGGCAGAAAGCAGCCACATTTCTTTGCCAAAATATCACATGTTAGTCTCTATCTCACTTACTAATACTTCCCTCTAAAACCTCCTGAACAGGAACATCACAATCCACATTTCTCTCATCACCACTGTCTTTTAAACTCCTTCTATTATGTCCCATTTAGGTCCACTTAAAGCATTCAACCACACTCCTAATCCAAAGCCCTGAAGACCACATCCCACCAACAAGGAACATGTATCTTATATTGCATTGCAGCAATGCCCTGTTCCCTGGTACCAACTTCTGCCTTAGCCAGTGTTCTATTACTGTGAAGAGATAACCTGACTAGAGCAAACATTTTTTTATAGTTTCAGATATTTATTCTATCATTGTGAGGAACACAGCAGCACACGGGGAGATATGATGGCTCATAGTTCTACATTCAGATCTTCAGGCAGTAGGAGCAGAGCAAAGCAATGTACCTGGCTTGGGCTCTTAAAACCTCAAAGCCTACCCCCAGTGACAAATGTGCTCCAATAAGGCTACAACTAGTCCAACAATAATACACCTCCTAATCACTCCTAGCAGCACTCCTAGATGACTAACTACTAAACTATATGGGTATGGGGGCCATTCTCATTCAAATGCCATAGTGTCACCTTTTTTAATTGTATGTTTTACATAGATCACTACTCTAATCTGTAATGCCTTCTATTCCACAATGACTCCTAGTCATTAAGAATATCATTTGAGAGACACTACCTGCACCTATTGGAGGAAGAGGTCAGTGATTGACCTCCCAGCTGGACAGCCCAGTCTCTAGGTACTAGGCTCTGGGGTACATCCCATGTACCTCCCCAACCCGTCACAGCCCCCACTAGCTGGTCAGCATGTAAGACTCCTGCAGATATGCCAATCCACTACCCCTGTCTACCATTGAACCCTGTAATCTACAAGTCCCACTTCACCCATAAACCCAACCATCTCCCATGGCTTCAACAACTCCCAGATACATAGTCCCTGCTTGCACTGACTGAGGCAAGAATGACCCCCTGAGGCACAGGCATAGCTTGCATCAATTGGAGATAGAGATGTGTAGACAGTAGTTCAGGAATACATTCAACAAAATAAAAATTAATATGACATCACCAGAACCTAGTGGCTCTATAGCAGACCTGAGCATCCTGATGGAATTCTGGAAATGGAAAATCTGGCTAAATGAATAGGAACTACAGATGTAAGCATTGCCAATACAATGCAAGAGATGGAAGAGAGAATCTCAGGCGTTGGAGATACAATAGAAGAAATTGATTCATCAGTCAAAGAAAATGTTAAAGCCAACAAAGTCATAACACAAAAGGTCCAGGAAATCTGGGACAGAATGAAAAGACCAATATGAATAGAAGAAAAATAATAGCAGCTCAAAGGCACAGAAAATATATTCAACAAAACCATAGAAGAAAACATTCCCAACCTAAAGAAGAACATGCCTATGAAGATACAATAAGCTTACAAAATGCCAAGTAGACTCAATAAAAATAAAGTTCTCTTACCAAATAATAATAAAAACACTAAGCATACAGAATAAAGAAATAATATTAAGCTCTAAAAAGTAAAAGGGTCAAGTAACATATAAAGACAGACCTATAAGAATAACATCTGACTTCTCAATGGATATTCTGAAAACCAGAAGGTCCTGGACAGATGTTATCTGGACACTAAGAGACCATGGTTGCCATCCTAGATGACTATACCAAGAAAAACTTTCAATCACCATAGACAGAACAAACATGATATTCCATGACAAAACCAGATTTAAACAATACCTATCCACAAATCCCACCCTACAGGGGGTACTAGAAAAACAACTGCAGTCCAAGGAAGTTAGTTGCAACCACAAAACACAGTTAATAAATTATATCACACCAGCAAATACCAATGGAGGGACACACACACAATGACACCACTACCACCAAAACCAAAAATAACAGGAATTAACAATAATAATTGATAATTAATATTCCTTAATATCAATGGACTCGATTTGCTTTTAAAAAACACAGGCTAACAGAATGGATACAAAAACAGGAGCCATTTTGCTGTATACAGGAAACACACCTAAACTTCAAAGACAAACAATCAGCTCAGAGTAAAGGGTTGGGAAGCAACTTTCTAATCAAATGGACCTAAGAAGCAAGCTGGTGTAGCTATCCCAATACCTAAGAAAATAGATTTTAAACTAAAATTAATTAAAGGAAATGGAGAAGGACATTTTATATTCACCACAGGAAAAATTCATCATGATAAAGTCTTAATGCTGAACATTTATGTCCTAAATACAAGGGTACACATATTTGTAAATAAAATGTTGCTAAAGCATTGATTCCACATCAGACCCTACACACTAATAGTGGAGACTTCAACACCCCACTCTCACCAAAGGATAAGTCTACCACATAGACAATTAACAAAGATGTCATGACTCAAATGTGCTAAACTAACATCTATAGAACATTTTACCCCAAAACAAAATAATATACCTTCTTCTCAACACAGCATGAAACCTTATCGAAAACTGTCCATGTACTCCATCAAAAAGCAAATCTTAATAGATACAAAAAAAAAATGGAATGAACCTGTTATTATTGGACCATGATGGCTTAAAGTTAGAATACAACAACACAAATTAAAAGAAGTCTAAAAACTCATGGAGACTGAATATGATCAAGTGAATGACCACTGGGTCAAGGAAGAAATAAAAAAAAATTAAAGACTTCCTAGAATTCAATGAAAATGAATACAAAACATCCAAAACTTATGGGACACTATGAAATCAGTGCTAAGTGGAAAGTTTATAGTACTAAGTGCCTACATAAAGAATTTGGAGAAAGCTCACACTAGTGACTTAACAGCACACCTAAAAACTCTAGAAAATAAAGAAGCAAACTAACCCAGGAGGAATAGAAGCCAGGAAATAAATTGATGGTTGAAATCAATCAAATATAAATAAAGAGAGCAATACAAAGAGTCAATAAAACTAAGATTTGGTTCTTCAAGAAAATCTACAAGGTAGACAAACCCTTGTTAAAACTAACCAAAAGGCAGAGAGAGAATAACCAAATTAACAAAATTAGAAATGAAAGTGGGGACATAACAGACACTGAAGAAATCCAGAGAATCATCGGGTCATAATTCAAAACCCCGTACCCTACAAAAAAGGAAAATTAAAAAAAATGGACAATTTCATGGTAGCAATTTGAAGGTGAAAGAAGAACACCAAAATTTAAACCAGTTTGGTCTTGTGAAGCCATGTCAGCCAGTCCTTACCTGATGACACTGTTTTTGTCTGCCCAGAAAGGAACTGACCTAGGCCAGTTATTTACTCAGATCAGACTAATGATTTACACAGGTCCCCTGGGATAGGTAAAGAAACACAATGCAGAGCCAGGCATGACTTAAGGGCCAGTGACATTTTGCTCTGGTTCCCGGAGGCCGGTAGGTGAGATAATAGAAGGATAAGGGCTGTGAGGTATTAGCAGCCACCTCGCTTCTGTAAAAACTTCCTTATTGCTATGGGAAAGGGTGAATTGTTCTTTTATTGCACTGTAGCAGGAAAGTTAAGAAAGAACTGAGGGAATTAAAACAATTTTCCTGCCCAACTGTGGAGTCCATGGATGGTTGTAATAATCACCTTTGTGATATCTTCTTTAAAACCAACCTTAACCTCCCTTATACCCAGCATGTTATCTTGCCTCTAAGGCTGTCTTCCTTCTGTTAGCAATAAGAATGAATTCATTTAATCTAAATTTGAATAGGGTTTAAGTCTTTGGTCTTTTCCTGTGGATTAGAACATCAAAACATTCTATGTTCAACAACAACAACAACAACAACAGAAATCCAGTTCCCAAAAGCGAAAGTGTCCAGGATGAGGACCTGGGTTGAGAAATAAGATAGAAGATTGGGATTGGTAGGTCTGTAGAAGCTGTTGGTTCATGCTTGACAGAACAGAGTAGAGGAATGTCGTCATGTGAGAATTCTGAGAGCTTGTGAGAACACTCCAAGAAGACCAGAAAAAAGTTTTGTTTCCTCAGTTTCTTAGAAACAGCGAATTGTTGGAATGCTTTGTTTTGTTTATTTTTTTGTTTTATTTATTTTATCTATTGCTTCTCCAAGAGGCAGTAGATAGGAGTGCATTTTTTCAAATTAATTATTCTTGTTTGATGCAGTTTTTCATTTAAATGTTTCTGCCTCAGTGGAAAAACATGCTTTTGCCACATATTGCTTGTACTAGTGACTGTATACTGAATGAACTCAGGAGAAATTTACTCATGTGGCCTTTCTTACACCTCAGAATGTATATTTCTGAGGAGGTGAAAAAAGTTGACTATTGCATGTGATTCAGTCTGCTTCAATTCTGTCTCCATTTTCCCAGTTATCACTCACTCTAGGGATGTAAGGATCCACACCTGATCATTCCTCCAGCCCCTCAAGGAGGATTCTAGGCAGAGGCTCCACCCCTAAGGCATGCCTCCAGCCACTCTGTGAGGTATCACAGGCAGAGTCTGCGCCCCGAGACACAGTTCCATACCTAGGTTTCCATACATACTGCACTTCACTTGTTTTTATTGCCATAACTGTGTTTTGGTCCAGAAGATCACACTTTCTTTTGAACCCCCTGCCCTCACCTTTCGCTGGTTATTTCTCCCTTTTGCAGTGAGCTTATACTCCTGGGTCGAGAGTTCTAATGTAGGTGACATATGGGAAGTCATATCAGATAAAAGGTGATGGGAATCAGAGGGTCCGAGGGTAGGAAGCCCATCGTGTAGATTGATGGGGTCAGCTGGGCATCACTGGCTTGCCTTCCAGGGCATTATAATCCCATTGATCACCCTGGGTCCTGGGGAAGGATGTTCTGAAGCCTTGGCTTTCAGAAATTGAAGCCACAAAACAATCCCATACCAGTTAAGAATTATGGATAATAAAAAGGGTTATTTATTTAAGGGGAAAAACTTACAGATCACTGTCCCAAACAAGAGACCTCTCGTTGCAAACAGGAAACCGAGTCTAGCTGCTGGAATTGAGTCGGAAGAGAGAGAGCGTGCACGTGAGGAGGTTCCCGCTGTTTTTTAAAGTATAAGAGACCACACCCCAGTGGGCTGGTATCTTAAAGGCCCTTGGATGATGGAGCGGAAGGAGCTCCTGCAGCAAGAATTAAAGAGTGTAGATTCAATGTCTGAGTGTCCTTGTGTTCTCTGTGACCCTAAACCTGTAATTGCTGCATCTCCAGGATCTCCAGAATGCACTGCATGTCCTCATCCATCCGGCTCTGCAGTGAGATGGTAGGGGACACAGGCAGAGGCACAGCCTGGTTCACCAGTTGGTGACCGGTGCATTTCCCTCACGGAAACCCATGATTGTTAATGCTCCATCAATTAGAACTGTGGACAACGATGTTCCCAGAGCCACAAGCTTGCCCCAGAACAGAAGAGGAAACTGAGGCCCAGGGAGTGGAAGAGAAATTCTGAGAGAAGGAACACTGAGATGAAGTCTAGAGTCAGGGAACTCACCCACATGACCTACAGGAAAGGACTATTGTATAAAGTCACTACAGCACCATGCTCCAAGGCTCTATCTGTGGATGAGGGGAGGGAGAGTCAGAGGGATCAGAAGTTCAATGCCATCCTTGGCTACATAGTGAATTTGAGGTCAGCTGATGTACAGAAGATTCTGCCTCCAAACAAAGAGGAAGAGAGAGTAGATGGAAGGAGAGGAGGAGTAGTTGAAAGGGAGGCCCATCCATAGCCAGACATTCTCGTAGACCCTGCGCCTTAGTCAAAACCCCATGTTCAGTGCTGCTGCTGACTAATTCAGGAAAGTGACCCTGAGGTGCACTGAGCTGCCTGGATCCTGCCAGCCATCCCTGTCCACATCCTGACTGCTCTTCCTGTGCCCCCATCACCTGTCCCCAGCCCACAGAGTCAGTCCCTCAATCAGTGGCAAGGCTGTCACCTGACTACACAGAGCTAGCTCCTCCTTGAAGCTTTCTGGGGAGACCTGCTACACTTCCAGTGCCCCCTTCAGGATGAAGATAGCTCTGGAAGTTCTGTGATCTAGTGGAGAAAAGCATTCTGTGAGTGGCCGTCCTTATCTGGGCAGCCACCTCTGTACCTCTACTGTGCAGCTTGGTATGGGGTCATTGATATAAGCCAGTAGCTATATGGACTAGGAAGTTTTATTGCTATAACTCAGGGGCTAAAAACGTTCCTAATGTTTGGGTGGGGGCTCCAAGGTAATATCTCTATTTGTAACCCTGAAGGTTACAAATAGACATCAATCTGACATCTATCAATAAAATTTTAATGACACACAACCCTGTCTGCTCACAGCAAACAAGAAGACCCAGTATTGCCTACTGGTCAGGAAATACTTTGTCTCGTTCACCCTTCATAGCAAATGACCCTGTCTTTCCCACTCTTAGATTCCCTGTTGTTGAATGGTCATGCCCAGTAACCAACAAACAGCATTTGGATTTTAATCTCATTTTAGGGGATTCACAATATTAACCTGCAAACATGCACATGCACACAAAGAGCACAAAAGATCCAACTGTGATCCAGTGAGATGGCTCAGGGTACAAAGGTACTTCCTGGAAAGCCTGCCTCTAACTGAA
Organism: Myodes glareolus; assembly: GCF_982192425.1. Lineage (NCBI taxonomy): Eukaryota > Metazoa > Chordata > Mammalia > Rodentia > Cricetidae > Myodes > Myodes glareolus. The sequence goes on along the minus strand of NC_142033.1, from coordinate 106,839,000 downwards.
TTTGAACTCAGAGACCCCTGTGGTTGCAGGAGAAAAAGATTCAGGCAAGTTGTCCACTGACCCCCATACATGCCTGCCCTGCCCCCATTAGTAAATACATGTAATTTAAAGATATTCAAATAGATGGGAAATGAGTTCAAATTCTGGCTAATGATCCATTTTGTGACTGTGTGATCTTGAGTGAGCGACTTAATAACTCTGTACCTATTACTTCAAGTAGGGATAGTTAGGGAGAGCAGTGAAAGCTAAACTCTGTTACCATGGTTCCAATTACCAGTTGGACCATCCACATCTATGGCTCTGTCTATGTATCTCTTTGTTCTCTGTGCTCCAGATTCTCAAATTAGAAATGACCCGATTTCATAAGGCCTTGCCAGCTGGTAGAATCCTTACTCAGCTTCATGGGCCATGACAGACGCAAGGAAGGAATCCATCTTATTGTCCTTACCCTTTACCTTGTGCATCCTGTACATGGTTCTGGGGCTGTAATGCCCTCTTAGACTCTGTACAATACCCACACTGCTGCAACTGGGCTGTAGCCAGCTGTGCCTGGGCCACATGCCTCTGCTTCATCTTAAACAATGGTTCATGCTGCATCTGTGGTCCTAGATCACCCATGATTCTCTAGACATTTAGAATTCAAAGAGACTTGGATCCTTTGCCCTTCCTACCCTTCAATGCAGAGAAGTTGACTTTTCTACCTCAAGGAAGGTTCTGGATTATCACTTGACCTGAGGAATATTCTAGTTCTTTAATGCACCTTTGGCTACTAGCTGAGTGTCCTGTGACAGGTAGTTAAGGCTCTTTGTGCCCTAGCTTCATCACTTGGTGGTGCAGGCTTTTAATCTAGAAACATCACAGGGTGATATAGGAGGGTCAGAAGTTCAAGGTCTACAGTGTGAATTCATAGGCAGCCTAGGCAACTGAGAGAAAACTTGTCTCAAAACACACACACACACACACACACACACACACACACACACACACACACACTGTTGTAATGAATTGATTCGTTTTCATTTTGTTTTATTTTGTTTTTGAGAGGGGCTCATTCTGCATCCATGGATCACTAAGTCTGCTATATCAATGTTTTCAAACTCAGATGAATCTCAATGCATAGAATGATGGCCCAGCATGCACAGGGCCTCTGTGTAAACAAGGATTGTAGATAGAACTTGTCATCCTAGGTATTAGTAGGTGGAGGCAGGTGGGTGCTGAGCTCAAAGTCAGCTGTGCACACCTCTAGTACATGTCTAGAGGTGAGAGCAGAGTGTTCAGGCGTTGATACCTTTTTCGTCATTCGGTTATGTTGCAAGCACTTTCAGCAATTTGGTTTCACATAAATTGGAGTTTTAAATGTCTCCTTTTCTCGGCATTCATAAGCAACGTGTTTTATTGAAATAGAGTAATAAAGTTAGAGTCATCATAGTGTTTTTACCTAATTGAGTATTCGCTTTACTGATGACACGACATTTTATAGCCATCACTGTTCCAACTTAAAAACACTGGAGTATGGGAGACCCTATCTTTAAAAAGCAGAAAGCTTGCAGGTTGCGATGGCACACCCTTGTCTCTCCTCTATAGGTAGTGGGAACTAGGAGAATGGAGCCTGAAAATGAGGAGAACACAGTCTCATTCAACAGCCAAAGTTATTTAAAGTTCCAGACAGCTCAACTCTGTGCGTTTAGAAAAGGTCAAATGAGTAACATTCTGCTGAATCTAAGCTGTTTACTATAACAAGACATGTTGGACTTGGAAATCATGATTTTCTATAGGGATGTGTAAAGGGTAGTTTAAACATTTCATTGAACAACAACAATAAACACTAATGAGAGATCTGAAGTAAGCTCATTTCTGTTTAGTACACCTGAGAGTAACACAAAACACATCTAACAACAATGCCATGCTTTGAAGTAACTGAGGCCACAAGAATCCTGTCTTGTTCTCTTTTCTTTTCTTTTTTTCAACATCCAAAGCTTTTTTTTTTTTAATAACAGTAAGATCCAGGGTTAGTTTTTGTAGCCGAGGCTGGCCCTTCTGCCTCTGGCATGTTCAAACTTCTGGCTCTTGGTATGGCTGTGTGGGGTTCCTGGGGCCTGGCCAAAATGGCGGTACACATCTCGGCTCTTCCGAGGACCAGACAGGAGCACAGTGCCACGGCCCTTGGGAGACTCCAAGGCCAGCTGGTCGAAGGTGAGGATCTTACCCCCAGGCTTCAGGATGTGACTTTGGGCCCGGCTGCTCACCCGCAGTGCACACGCCTTCAGTTTGGGTACGTCGAGAATCCTCACATCATCTGTGGCCATCCCCACAACCACAGCCGTCTTGTTTTCTCGGCCAGGAAGCTTCATCTTTCGGATCATCCAGGACAGGGACGGAGGTGGCCGGTTGGTGCGACTCATGAATAACCTTTTCAGCACAACCTGATTGAAGGTGGAGTTGGTTCGCCTGGCCAGAAACCTGGACAGCTTGACCAGCAGCCGCAGGTAGAAGTCCTGGCTCTTGGGCTCCTTGCACCGAACCTTTTAGTCCTTGTTGTGGCGGATGTCAACACCCATGATGGTGCTTCCTGTTCGGCCAGGTCCAGAAAACCTGTCTTGTTTTCTTGAAGTGTTTCTATAAGCAGTCAGAATTCTTACATGACTCCAGTCCTGGACCATGTTCCACTATTTGCCCCATTTTCAAATATTCTTTTTAGATGCAGGATATCCCAAGTGGTTTTGATTTCAGATGTAGATAAACTTTATTGTCATTTGATGTATGAGTATGCTATAAGCAAGCAAATGTAAACTTGTTCTACAACCAAGAAGAAGAATCAAAACTATGAACAGTATTATTTGCTACATTATTGTTAGGGTCAAAGAAACCTAGGGAATAGATTGAATAGAGACTCATATGATAAGTAGTTCTGGTATATCTTGGAACTTACTCCATTTTGACTTTAATAGGAAAATAAACGTTGTGCTGTTCTATGCAAATGTGAAGTTATTCAAATCCCAAGGATAAATTTAATGTTCTGCCTTCTTAAGATGAATGAATGACTCTATTGCACTCTCAGGATTCAATAAAAAGCACGGACACATTAGCATTAATCACGGGAGCTGTGTCCATCCAATCCACAAATTTTACAAAGGATGATTAATGTTAGCCCAGTACACTCACTGCAGATGCACAGGTCAAAGTAGCTAACAGTTGGAGAGAAAATTCTCCAGTGACCTATGACTCTGTGTGTTTCATAGAATATATTTGCCCCCAATGTATAGGATTTTACTGTGGCCACTGTGGGCCAACTGGAATTCTGATGATAGGCTCGACATCTCCTTTTGCCTTTTAGCTAGACATTTGCTATCTTTCTTGTAATTTCCACTGTGTCCTTGCTGTGCACAGTTGTCCTTGATTGTCCCGGGTAGAATGGGCTGAATAATTTTTGCTTAAGGTTTCATGTGTACTTTAATTTATGCCCCAGATGTGAGGAATAAAAGGAATGCTTGTAATATGAGTAACAGTCACTCTTACAGGGAGGTTAGGGTGTGGATAAGTATGAATAAGGAACACAGGATATTTGCGGTTTTCTACCAGACATTGTAGTTCCTGTAGTATTTGGAGCAAAGCAGGATATGAATATAATTAAAGCAGTTCCTATTGCTGAAACTAGTCCTACAACATGATAAAATTTGAAACAATACTTGAAGGTTGATAAATTAAACATAATATATGAATCAAAAGAGCCAGTTTCATCTGTTGATCTCAGAAAAGACAAATAATACTAGATGGATAGTTCTCTGCACCATGAATTCCCCCCAGTACATTAGATGAGCTACCAATAAAATAAGGATCTGTCTGTGGAATAGAAGAAGGTCATACAATTTTTATAATCTTAAATTCAGTTTGTATAAGAAACTCCCATAGTTTGACAGCTGGATTTCCTATCTGTCCATAGTCATCTGTAAATTATTTGAAAGTCCATCGAGTTCTCTAATGTGCTTAAGCACAGTTAGTTAAGAGAAATCTATCTAATACAGCAACAATCAAATCCATATGATTGCTCATACAGGTTCCTGTCCTTATTTAGTAATTGAACAGGAAAAGTAAGGAAAGCAGTTAGTGTTTTCTGATGGTTAAAGTGTAGACAAATCCATCCCAAAGGGTTATCCTCTTGTGCTATAATACCTGTAGTAGACATGTTAGTAGGGAAATAAATAAAGGCAGAATCAACATGCTACAGAAATGCCTCTTTTAGTTTAGATTCAAATGGTTGTAGCTGTTACTTTGTCTCTCCAGGCACCATTTGAGGATGATCCAATGTCATCTCTCTACAATGTTATTATAGAGGCTGATAATCCTAAAGGATGATGTAGCCAATTGATATGTTCTAAGAATTTCTGAAAGTCATTATGTGATTTTAAATTATCTTGTCTAATAAACTTTTGGGATGATTTAATGGTTGTTCTAGTAACTTGCTGTTCCAAATATTGCCCAGTGTCTAATCTTTGTGCTATAATATGTAGCATATTTTATGTAGCATATCCTGAGTCGTGTCATTTATGGATTGTAGCTCTTTGGAAGTGGATAACCAAATATCATCTATATAGGAAGGATTGCTTCACAGGCTCTAAAATATCTGTAGACATAAAACCAATAGTGTCCACTGCCTCTGTCTCTCAAGTGCTGGGATTACAAATGTGCCCCACTATACCCAGCTGAGATGTTTTAAAAATGACCCATGTTTGAATTAGAGATGAAAGGATAATGTAAAATTTATGCCAGATTACTGATTGAACAGTGACATTTTTTGGATCCTATAGTACATTCATTTCATCTGACAAAACATGTTTTATGCCCTAAGTATTTTTGTTAATTTATTTGGTTTGTTAGTTTCAACTCTATAAAAATTTTTTAACTGTGTGTACACACTTGTAACATGGTATGTGCCAGTCAGAGAACAACTTCCATGTGTCAATTCTCTACCTCTTCCATGTTAGTGCCGAGATCAAACTGAGCCACTTGAGTCTGGCTGCAAGTGCCTTAATCCAGTAAGTGGATTCATTAGCTCTTATTTCAGTTTCAAAAGCGTTCACATATGTGCAGGTGTGTGTGTGTGTGTGTGTGTGTGTGTGTGTGTGTGCATATGTAACAGCCTAGGTACAATAATAAAAAACTTGTATGAGTTATGTGGGTCTTACAGAGACTAAATTCAGATCATCAAGATTAGCAGCAATTTCCTTTACACACTGAGACAGTTCTCTACTATTCATTTCTGTTTCCAAGAAAGTGTTAAGAGCAAGCAAATATTTAGTTCAATCAAAATAAAATGGATGGCAGTATAAATGTTGTTTTCATTTACAAATAGGTTTATTATTCAAATTGTCCTCTGTTTCTGCATTATTGGATGAGAGTGTGCTTACAATTTGAAAAATAGGCAATATTTTGATGATGGAATAGTTTTACTAATATTGAGGCCAGTGGGAAATGTATGTGGTGTACAAGGTATTAGCGCATTTATTAGGTTCATGGAATTTTTCACCAGTATGAATTCTTCCATGATTTTTTTTCTATACACGGTTTCTTTGTAGCTTTGGAGCCTGTCCTGGAATTAGCTCTTGTAGACCAGGCTGGCCTCGAACTCAACAGAGATTTACCTCCCTCTGCTATAATAACTCATATACGTATGATATATGTATGTAATAGAAATGGTCAAACTGACAGCATTGTAAATGGTTGTAAATGTACACTTCATTGAAATACTACTTCCATGTTACACAATTTCAAATGCAGTCACCAACTCATTTTAGAAGGAAACAGAGAAGCAGGATCATGACTCCCATTTCTGTGCCCACTGAATAAGATGTGGCATTGCAGAAGAAATGCTTACTGACATATACAGAAAGACATGCAAAAGAGCAACACCACTGAGTATATATTAACAAAAGTGTGTCACAATTACTAGTTCCAAGAAAGGACTGACAATGTGGGCATGGTAGCTCCCAGCTTGTGTCCTAGACCTTAGGATGCAGAGGATACACACACACACACACACACACACACACACACACACACACACACACACACACACAGAGAGAGAGAGAGAGAGAGAGAGAGAGAGAGAGAGAGAGAGAGAGAGGCCATGTAGCTGCCTGCAGGAGACAGACATATCAGAATCTTGCCAGTAAGTCACAGCCACGTGGCAATACACAGATTAATAGAAATGGGTTAATTTAATTTATAAGAGTTAGCCAAAAATATGCTTAAGTTATTGTCCAAACAGTATTACAATTAATATAGTTTCTGAGTGATTATTTTGAATCAGGGTGGCTGGAAAACAAGCTAGAGGCCTTCACCAACAGAATGGCATGACAACATGGTCTAAAAAGTTTGGGGCTGATGCCCACCACTCGCTTTGGTTTCAGATGCTTGTGTGCCCACTAGGGGTTAGGAAGAAAGAATATGAGACCCTGTCATGGCTCAGTGGCCCCACCTAGGCAAGAAGCAGGATTGGGTCTGCTAGGAGTGAATGGCAGATTCCTGCCACCACGCACAGAGAAATTTCCAGGTTGCAAAGTGCACTGCATAGCAGATTTAGCTTTTACTCAGATAAAAAGAGTTTATATGTGGCACACTGCTACCCAGAGTTGAGGTGGTGAGGATGGCTCCTACCTGGCAATCCCAGAGCCAACAGTGAACTACCTCTACCATATTAAAAGCCTGAGAGAGGTGAAGCCAGCACCCAGGGCCCCAGTGACCAATCTCCTTACCATTTTAAAAGCTCTCCAGGACAGAAAAGGATTACAGATACACAATAGGACAGATTCAGATATAAAAGACCTCTAAATGAGACACAGTGTGTTCAAAACTGTATGTAGGCTTGGGAGAAAGAAGAAAAAGAATATAGACAGTTATAAAAGAAGTAAATGGCTTTTTAAAAAATAAAACAAAGTCTTTAAAGAGACAGAGTACAGACAGTCATAGATTAAATATATAAAGGAAAGTAAGCCATGTAGGATGGAATATACACAAAGAGTCAGGATTATGTATAGTATTGTGTTTTCTTCGAATTTCTTAACTGAGAATGAGCTAAGTACAAAGAGACATTCCATTGTATGGGTTGCCAAGTTAAACTAATATATTCATTTTAAAGGTACCTTGACTTCAAATTTTGCGTCTAAGGATTTGTTATTTTGGTCCACCAAACCACATTTTTGTCACCTGAAAGGTCACCATGAATACCTCCAAAAATTACTTTGCTCAATGAAAAGCAAAAAGCAGTTCAAAGAGAACTACACCTAAATTCTCAATCATTGTTTATAAATGTTTGTTAACATTTAAAGGGGGGTATGTTATAGAGATGGATAGTTTGCACTGGTATTGATCTTGATTTATTGATAGACAATTAAGGTTCATATTGTTATATGTGTATTTCTGCTATTGATTAAGGTATTGTGTTTGTATTTAAAAATGTGATGTATAATTAAGAAATATAGGTTAGTAGATAATTACAATAGTCAAGCTTCTAGTCATGTTAGTTAGGCTTTCTAGATATATAGAGCTAAATTTCAGTTAGATAGGTATTCTTCACATCTTTCAGAGACCTACAGAATAAGCTATTTAAAAAGTTTTAAGAACTTAGAACTTTTCACGACAGTGAGACACATCTGCTCCTAGCTGCACCAATTACTTCAAGAGGAAGATGGGGCATTGAAGAGGCTCCTTATGGAGGTTGCTAGCCATTTGGGCAAGAAACTGTGGTTGCCTGGACTGCTTGATGTTAGGTTGTATTAAGTGGACATGTAGGACCCACAGAAAAATGACTGCTGAACTTACCTAAAGGTGACACTGTCCTTTGAGGTTCCTGCTTCAGAAAGAGTCTGCCAGACACTCTGCAGGACACAGAAGAAAGCAACTGATGGACTTTGCCATTACAAGGCAGAACAGACCTTCGGATGTCCTGCTTCATGGAAAAGTCTCCTGGATGCTATGGGCCTGTAGGCTGAAGATGGATGCCCCACTGTTACAGAAGAACTTTGGGTGACTGTCCAGGCAGTGAGATGTCTCTGTCAATTCTAGGGTTTTGGAAGTTGCTTACAATGCACTTCCTGTTAATTTAGGTAATATTATATCCTTCTGGGGGGTCTTTAATGGAGTAGAAGAATAGTTATAATAATAGTTTTCCTCGTTATAATAAAGGATAAAGTAAATATAAATATTTTAACTGTAATTCTTGCTTGATGCCTGATTCCACCTGCTAGTTTCCAAGTTCAGGCATAAATGAGTAGACCTAGGTAACTAGATTACCTTAGCCAGAAATAATAGTATACCAGACTGAACCTGTCATTCAAATGGTAGCGTGACTTGCAACAATCATGGATGGAAGACCTGCCAGCAGGGCCCAGGACAAAACTCTCCAGAAAGCAGTGGGGCATAGCGGTAAAGCAGCTGGAGAGGGATTCTTCACACCATTGCCACTGCTTCCGGTTGTTGCTTCAGCACCATCACAGATTCAAGGCAGGGATGTCAAAAAGTGGACTGTAGACTTGGGGGGCAAAAGTCAGCATGTCATAGTCCCATGAGTTCAGAACAAAGACTGATGTTAATGATACCAAAAACTGGGGTGAAAGACCCTGCACATGCTTTGCCATTTGCTCTTTTGAGATAGGGTTTTGCATAAAACCCAGGATTGCCTAAATTTCAGAGTGACCTCCCTGCCACAGTATGTTCAGTAGAGTCCAATTGCAAGTCACACCAACATTCTGTTTATTTAAAGAGTAAATGTGCAGGCATGGTGGTGCAAGCCTTTAATTTTAGCACTCTGCAGCAGATGCAAACTAACCTGCATGATTTTTAGGCTACCTAGGTCTGCATAATGAGTTCCTGAAAAGCCAGAGATAAATAGTGAGACCCTTATAAAGAATATGTTACAAGATTATCATGATGTAAAAATATTTATTTTTAATGTGGATTACTTAAAGTCTACTAATGAGAAAATAAATTTTAGACTCATATATCAAGTGGACAGTACATATATATATAATTTAGTCATCAAAATAATAAGAGGCTCTATAGTAAATATGTAGTGATTAAGTAAAAATACTTTGATCCTGTAGAGTTTAATTTACTAAAATCCTGTATTTACATTGATGGGCCTTTTATACAGAACAATTGTTTAAGAGATTGCAGATTTTTGGTGTATATTTTTAATCAAACTTTCTTTTGACAAAAATGGGAATCATAGCATGTCTTCCACAGCTGGCCTGGTATATGGGCATCTGTGAAACTGGCAGGTTTTTTTTGTTCTTTGTCAGTTTCATAGCAAACCCAACTAGTGCCCCAGAAATGAGTCCTCAACTTCCAGGAAGCTGGTCAGAGTTGAATCCTGACCCAGCAGGTGGATGGTCCCAGAAAAGGTTCTAAGTATCACACTTCTCTTTCTCTAAGGGATGGTGGCAGCTCCTCACTTCCACTCTGCAGGCTGCCATAGTGCTACCAAGGGCTTGGGGGCAGGGTTGGCTTTCCAGTCCAGACACTTTGACAGTGTTCTGAAGGAGTTCTATTTTGGTCAGTTGTTGAAGTATCACATAGCTAGCTATTTTTCTGAATGTTTTTAGTTTTGGTGAATTTTTGTTTTCCTTCTTTTGAAAACTTTTGAATTTGGTCCATTTAGATATGTGTGGGCACATATGCAGCAGCACATGTGTGAAGGTCAGAGGACAAGTTGGAGATGTATGTTCTCTCTTGGTTATTGACCTCAGGTCCTCAAACTTGGTTGGAAGAGCCTTTGCTCACTGAGTCAACGAGCTGCCACAGTACTCCCTTCTAACCCACCCATTTCAGTATATTGGTTGTAGTTGCTCTGTTTTCATTTTGGGGGTAGAGAATACTGTGTACTCATTCTAGAGGTCTTCCATACTTGGTAAGCATCTGTCCACTGAGATTTAAAAATAAAGTTATTTTGAGGAAACATCTGTCCACTGAGGTTTAAACAAAAAGTTATTTTGAGTCAGGGTCTGATTAAGATGTCAAAGTTTTTGGTCAACTCAGTCTGTAGCCATACCAGGTCTTCAACTTGTGCTGATCCTCAACCTTCCATGTTGTGGGATTCCAGGACTGTATCACTCCCAGATCTGTATTCATATGGGAAACTAACAATTTGAATCTGTCTACTTTTAAAAGAAATATAGCTAAATGTATATCAAGTATGGTTTTTAACGTCAACTTTTGCTATCACTGATACTTTCTTATTCCCTGCTATGTCCTTTTCATCTCCAGTCTGGACGAGTCTTCGAAGCCCTATCTTTCAATGCATTAATCCCTGCGGTTCCATTTTCATACATGCTTTTGTTTATTTAGATTGGATGTGGGCCTTCTGGGAGCCAGGCCAATCAACGCAAGGCTTTCTCAGATGCCCTGATGAAAGTTCCAAGGGAACAGTCTTTTTCCAAGGGCTGACTTGACTAGGTCTGCTCCAGTACCTGAGCGAGCATCTTGAAGGAGTCAAGGAAATCATGCACTTCAGCCTGAGAGGCTGTTGCTATCAATGTGATGCTCATTGTGAGCACTGTCTGACATAGCCTCTATTCCTGCTGTAGGGTAATGCTTTTGTATACTGTAAAGATTTGTCACTCACATTGGTTTAATAAAATGCTGAGTGGCCAGTAGCCAGGCTGGAAGAATAGATGGGGCAACCAGACTAAAAGAAAGTTGTGCAGAGGAATGACAGAGACGCAGTCACCAGCCAGATGCAGAGCACGAAAGATAAGAATGCCTCACTGAGAAAAGGTTCCAAGCCACGTGGCTAAACATAAACAAGAATTATGGGTTAATTTAGTTGTCAAAGCTAGTTAATAATAAGCCTGACCTAATAGGTCAAATAGTTTATAAGTTATATAAGCCTCTGTGTGTTTCTTTGGGAAGGACTGTGGGACAGGGCAGGACAGAAACTTCTGTCTACATATTCCACTTGACAGTATGACATAACAAACCTTCTGCTGCGTGTCCCACTCTCCCCCTACACATGGTGCATCAGATTTGTACTTCTTAATAAACTCTCCTCAGCATGAGCTATCAGCTTATGCGTGATCTACTGATACCTCCCTGGTCACCTCCTCTTCAGTTCCCAATTGTGTGTGTGTGTGTGTGTGTGTGTGTGTGTGTGTGTGTGTGTGTATGTGTGTGATAAACTGAACTGACTTAAAGTTTTGATGTTCTGCCTCGACCTTCCCATGATACACTATTGTCACCAAAAAGTCTGGGAAATGTTCATGTTTGGGTAACAATGTGCATCTGAGAGAAATGTAAGTAATCTTAGGTGAGCCTTATTGAAATTGCTGACGTCTAGTGAATGTCAATCAGGTCTAAATTGACCCGGATGTGCTGGGCATCATCTCAGCTGTCAGACAGGGGAATCATTCCACTATGAATTAAGTAATGCTAAAGGATTCTGTGAATGGAAACACAAAAAATAAAAAGGAAGGACATGACTTGTCCCAGGTTTAGCCCCCAGATTGAATAAAAACAAACAAACTAAACTAAAAAAGGAAAGGACTGCTCCTAGGTCTGGTAGAGGAGAAAGTTTGCTGTTGATAAAAGGGAGAGTGTAGAGAGAGACAGGGACATCTGGAAGAGTCCGAGTGGACATGAGTCTGGCCATGTGAGAAGAAGAGGTCGAGGAGAGGGGAGACGTAGACCAAGAGGCCAGGAAGGTAAAGGGTAGATTGAAAGAAGAAAAGCAAAACAAAATAAAGCAAAACAAAAACCGGGTTATCAGAATGGTTGGGTTATATAGGGAAGGGTAGCTCAACCCCTGGCCTGGAGAAGTTCAGGGTAGGAGGCGGGACATGGCAGTCATACCCGGTAAGAGCTAGGAACAGAGGGAGGCAGGCCGAACCTGTCAGTTTAATAGACACTTCAGCCTTTTATCCTAGGTTTGAGACCTAACACCGCGGACCCAGGAGCAAGAATGAAAAATGCTTACTAAGTGTAGAAAAAGTGCAGGGATGATTTTGCAGTTCAAGCTCAAGTTCTGCTGCAATGCCAATATCTGCAGGTCCGGGACAGTATTGTGCCTGGGAACCACTGTGCTGTGTCCCTTCACAACACTCTGTCCCCAAGAGAGCTGATCCTGTCACTCAGGCCACATTAGCCAATGATGACCTCCAGGCGAACTGCCAGGCAGAATGAGGGCGGGCACTTCCGGTCCGTCATGCTGGAGACTCTCCGGCTCTGGGCTCAGGAAGACTCCGGTGTTCTTTGTGTTGCGCTGTGATCCACTGCCGGGAGCTGTGAGGAGAGCGGGACGAGCTCGGAATCCACCATGGTGAGCGAGGGCCGCCGTCCCCACGCAGGGAGGAGCCGCGGGAGCCGGTGTGGGGTCCCGGGACTGTGGGAACCGTGGGCGGACGCGGCGCCGGGTGAGATCCGTGAGATCCATGAAATCCGTGAGATCTATTCTTCCGCTGCAGTTCCCACGTCCTGCGGCCACTAAATAACTTTCACCTGCGGATTGAAGTTGGGGCTGCAAAGAACACGGGGATGTGGGTACTGTGCTTGGACAGTTCCTTATTGTGACGTCACTATGCAGCGTGCGCGTCTGCGCCACTTTCATCATCGCCTTGAAAGGCAGATTTGCTAAGCGACAGAGCTACATTCTCTAGTGTCTTCTAGAAGTTCTGTCCTTGGCACTGAACATTGAGGTGTAGGATCCGACTGCAGTTAATTCTGTGCAGGGTATAAAGTCTGTGCCATTAACACATTTGCATGGAGATGCCAGAGAGGTCCAGTCGCGTGTGTCAGTAAGGCCAGACCTACTGGGTTTCCTGGCCTCATGTGTTCAAATCGACACTATTTTAATTGTTATTTTGTTTCTAAATTTTATTTTATGTTCTGTTGAGCTGTTTATTCTTTCCCAGACAGTACAATCTTTATTGCAGTTGTACAGGAAGTTTTAAAGTCAGACGGTGTCACTGTGTGCTGTTTACTCCGTCTTTGCCATCATTTTTCTGTTGCTGATAAGAAGATTGTTAAACTTTTGTTAAGATTGTTAAACTTTTGTTAGGCTTTATTGGAGTGTTGCTGAATCTATAGCTCAGATTCTGTGCTGAAATAATATTTAGGCTTTCTGTCTACAATCATGGAATTTCTCTCTGATGAAGTTTCTTGATTTCTTTAATTACATAGGTATAGTTTTGGTTATAGATATTTGTCACATTTCTGTGCATTTCTGACTTGTTTATCTATGATGACCTATAAGAAATATGAGAGTATATGTTTTTAATTTTTTATATTTATTTCATGTGTATGAGTGATTTGTTTGCCTATTTGTATGTTGACCACGTGTGAGTTTGGTGTCCACAGAAGACAGAAGGAGGCATCAGATCCCCTGCAACAGCATCTAGGGATGATTGTGTGCACCATGTTAGTGCTGGGAACCAAACCCAGGACGTCTACTGATGCGGGAGAATTGTCTGTATTCTGTCAATCATATTTTAATAAAACGCTGATTGGCCAGGCAGACAGTATAGGCGGAAAAACCAGACAGGAAGTAGAGGTGATACAATGAGAACAGGAGAATTCTGGGAAGCAAGGAGGTTCCTCTGCCACTCCTGCGCAGACCACTGAAGAGGCAGCATGTAACTTGCCCAGCTGAGAAAGGTACGGAGCCATGTGCTAACATAGATAATGATAATGGATTAATGTAAGTTACAAGGACTAATAAGGAGCCTAATCTGATGGGTCAATCAGTTTATAACCTTATGGAGTCCTGTGTGTAATTTCTCTTTGGGATTTGCCGGCTGTTGGGGTACCGGGCGGGACGGAAACCCCAACAAGCGGGCCCTCATGCTACAGTCTACAAGAGCAACAAGTGGTGGTAACTGCTGAGCCATTACTCCAGTTGTAAACTTGACAGATTTTTCAAAGCTTTATGTGTGCGTGTGCACAAGTACATGCTGAAAAGCCAGTGTCAAGAGAATTGAGGTTTGCTTAAAAATCTGTGTTTGGGGCTTGGTTAGATTTGGTCAGCTTGCCACAAGCTAGAGTCAGACTGGCCTGTAGGCAAACCTATAGGGTATATAGTGGTTGATATAATAGGGCCCATCCCACTGTGGTTGGTGCCACCCTGGGCAGGTCATCCTGAGTTCTTTAAGAAGTCAAACTAAGCAAACCTTTCTCAAGGTTCACAATGTATGTGGAATACATAAACCTATGGTATATATAAGTTGGTAAATCTGTTCCACACCTGTTCTTCTCAGAGTGTCAGCCAGATTGGGAGACTTGAAATTACTGAAGAGATTTTATCAATTAATTCTCTAAGTGTGTGGCGTGATTTCTCATTGTGATGGCACATTATGCACCTTCCAGCTTTTGGAAAATTATTTTGAGACAAGGTTTGTTGACTTTCTTTGCCTTGGTCCCAGGGTTGAGGCCCTCCAGATTCAACCTCTTCAATTCTTGATTAAAGGTGTAGCATCACACACTTCTAAAACTACCCACTGGAGTCACAGAGTGGGCTGTCCACTGCAGTAGTAGGAAAGGTATTTGTGTGGAACACAGCTTCTCCATTGAGACCGGAATAGAAAGAATGGTTTATTGTATGCACTGCAGGGGAAAATAGGCTAGGCCATAGCTAGATTAGAGGTTGTTTAGTTCTTTGACCTGTAGGTATCTCTGTTTTAAAACAGGATCTGATTGAGCAGAGTGAGTACCTTTCTGTCTATTTTGCCAGTACACATTAACTCATAGCATGTGCATGAAGGAAAACCAAATCTGTGGGTGCACAATTTGGGGAGGTTACCTTGAGCCACTGAAATTTCCAGTCGGGCAACTCTATCATGTTGGTTCGTACAGACCTGGTTGTCTCAGGTGAGAAGATTGAGATACCGAGCTTATATGTGTGTGTGTGTGTGTGTGTGTGTGTGTGTGTGTACACATATATATGCTCTAAGTCTCTCTCTATATATACATACATATATGTATGTATATATAGAGAGAGACTTAGAGCATACATATGTATGTGTGTATATATAGAGAGACTTAGAGCATATATATGTGTATATACATGTGTATATACATATATGTGTGTGTATATGTATGTTTATATGTATGTATGTATATTCTTAGAAGCCCTCAGAATCAAATGTCTGTCTGTAGTCAAAAATTCAAAGACACAATAATATATATAATCCAGACTCTGTGTATTTTTCATTTTTATGTGACTTATTTTTTTACTCTATTACTTTTTAATATTTATTTTATCATCTTTACTCCTTTATGACTATTTGTATTCTTTTTTCTCTCTTTCTTAAGCCTCTGAACATTTATCCAACTCATTTATGTGACTCATTCAGTGGTCTTTTTCATCTGAATCTGTTTTATTGTGTACCTGTAATCATTTTTTAACCAGGAGCGCCTTTTTTTCCATGCTAAACAGGAGTTATTGGACCAACTCTATGGCCCTGCCTGTTGGCTACACCCCATCCGACATGGTGGAGGTATGTTCATCTCCTCTGCTGGCCATGCTCACTGCCCCAGCTCCAGGGACACAGCAGTCTGTGTCACCATTAAGAAACTAGTAGCATGCTGCTCACAAACCCCATTCAAGTGCAGGACTTTCCAAAAGAGCCAGAGCCATCCGTGCTGAACCAGGAAGCCATTTCTTAAGGAAGCCTTGCAGCTTTTACTGCTAATACTGAATCAGGAAGCCTTCTCTTAAAGGAGCCACGCCACTGCTTGCCACCAGTAAACAGAACCTTTGTGAAAAAGTGCAGATACCAAGAAACTGCACTTGGCTTCCATTTTTGTGGGCCTAGGAGCCCTCTTTTTTTCCTTAAGCATTTTTATTAGGTCTTATGTGGATCCATGCTCCAGACGGTGGGCGCCATTTTGTAGGCAGAGACTGCTTGTTTATTTCCCAGCCACACAGACCTGAATAACACGCAGAAACTATGTTAATTACAACATTGGCCAGTGTCTCAGGCATATTTCTAGTTAGCTCTTACATCTTAAATTAACTCTTTCTATTAATCTGTGTATCACTACAAAGCTGTGGCCTACCAGTAAGGTTCTGGTGTGTATTTCTCCTTCCACAGCTATATGGCATCTCCTTGACTCTGCCTACTCTCTCTCTCTATGTTTTCCAGCCTGACTCTGTTCTGCCCATAAACACATACAGAAGAACATTTCACATCGTTTTATCATATAAGTCTTTCACTTCCTCAGAGTTACTGAGAGATATTTTATACAATTTGAGGCAGTTATGAAAGGCATTATTTCCCTGCTTTGGTCCCTTTGCCATTTGTTTATAGGATAGTTACTGATTATGCAAGTTAATTGTTCAAAGTGGTTTTCAGCCATAGGAGTTCTGTGGAATTTTTAGGGTCTCCTACATATCCTATCACATCATCTGCAAATAATGGTACTTTGACTTCTTCCTTTCCAATTTTATCCCCTTGATCTCCTTCAGTTGTCTAGCTAAGGCTTCTACCTCTCTGGTGAGCAGACATGATGAGAGCAGAAGGTCATTTTCACATATGTTTTCGATTTTGTAGATTGAAGTTGGTACTTTTGGAAACCTGTTCATGGTTTTGTCAAATTGTCAGATAAAAGCACCAATAGAGCACTACTTTTGTTTCCTGCCCAAGGGCATACTTGGGAAGTTCTGGTCTAGTGCTTGAGTGAGGGTCATGAAGGAGGCAAGGGAACCTGGCTCTTCATGGCCACTGTGAGCTTAGTCTGATGTATTCTGTGTTGTTTTTCCAACATTGCTAAATTGTCTTAATGGGATTTTCTCATTCTCCACCTACAAATAGTATATCAGAGCTATATATCTTAAGGAACTTAAGTATGAGCCATTAGCATATACAAGACATGTTGATCCTAAAATTTTTATGTTTAACACCTCATCCTGGTCACCTTCCCTTTTCTGATCCTAATTTGTTGTTCTTTGGTGTCATAGACCAAGGTGCTTTGTGGAATGACGCTAAAAGAAATCCCACACTAGCTCAGAATTGAGAAATAGATGGTTATTTACTTAGGGGTAAACTCACAAATCATAATCCTCTGCTTGAATAGAGAACAGAAACCGAATCCAGCAACCAGAAAGAGCAGCGGGAAGAGAGGATGGACACAAGCTCTACACCAGCATATATAGTATTAAGAGGCCACGCCCCAGTAGGCAGGTAACCACAAGCTGTAAGACTTCCTCCAGCAGTGGTTTAACCTTGTAATGCCCCTGTCTTAAGCTTCCAAATGCTAGCATCATAAGCGAGTGCCACCACAGAAGGCTGGGAAAGTGATACAATTTTGATCACCAGTGTGCAGCTGAGAGAGGTGTAAGAAAATACAGATTTGCCTTCTTTTCATTCTACCTCATTTTTCCCCATGTAACTCTTGTTGTCTCAGAGTTAAGTGAATAGATACATTGGGAACAACATAGAGAGCAGAGATGCGAGGTATCGTTAATACTTCTTATTGTAGTGTCATAGATTAGAACCATGTAGGTTCTGCTTGCACCAAATAGAAAAGAATAGAATTAAGATGGTTCTGTAATAATAATACCATCACCACACCTAGTAATGGTTGTGAGCTCTTAGTGTAGCACGGCGCTGGGAAGTTGCCTCCATCTCATCTAGAGGGAAGAGCTGCTCAAGAGCATCTATGGAAACTAATATCAACATTGGATAACATTTAGGTTTGGGAGGGGAATATAGGAAAAATACTTCTAATAATGAGACTATGTCCTCTTGTATAAAAATGTAGATCATACTATAATGTCATGTGTTCATCTTCCTTGCTTATAATTAGGAAAACCACTTTGAATCAGTCTAAAGGATATATGTCTTGTTCTATTTTTCTTTATATACATATTTAAATGCTAGTACTCCTATTATTTTGAGCTTCCAGAGCATTTATGTACTTTGAGCTCAGATTGGTGTTTGGATTCATGTACAGATGGAATGAATATCCACAAGAATAGCTACACAACATCTACAAGTGAATCTACAAGTCCATTCAACAATTGTGGTTATCATTGACTACATAGGGAGTTTGAGGCCAGCTTAATATAAATGACTCTTGTCTCACAAGTAAATAAATACATCAGTAAATGGGTTGAAGTACTAGGTGGTACAGATGACGTGAAAGCACAGGCTCCGTGCCCTTTTGTGCTCTCACATATGAGTGTGAAGTTTCAAAATTAAAATTGAAATATTTCATCATACAATATTTTGTCATGCTCCATAGGTTTGGGTTACTAGAATTCTAAATATATCTAAAGTGTATTTTACAAGAAATATACTACTCATGAGAATATAAACACATACACCTAGACAGTGGTCTCTAATAGGAGTGTTCCACCCAACACTGCCACCAAAATAGCTATATGTTCGTGATGAGCTAGACTTCTGTTTTCTTGAGTATTTCTTTCAGGAATTGGGTTTGTGGAATGAGACAGATGATCAACAAGTTGAATTGTAAGGTAGGAGTAGGGACTCTGGAGCACACAGGCTTAAGTGGAAGTGTGAGGTGGGGGGATATGGAACACACAAGCTGAATTGTGGGGTAGGACTGAGGAGTTTGAAGCACAGTGTGAATTGAAAGGTAGGGATGGGTGTAGAATGGCGCTTATCTTTGTTCTGAGCACTGGGGATCCTTCCTTAGGATCACTGACAAGTCCAAGAGGATGAGTGATTTCCTTTATCAGTACCTAGATTCATTTTATTTTTTAAATGGTATTTGTTTACTAGCTTGTATGGAAAGTAGCATGTCCATGTCAGTGTCCATGCGTGGATCCCACAGAGCAGCTTGTGGGAGTGCCTCTCTCCACCTTGTAGGCCCTAGGAATCAAACAAAATCAGAATTCCCAAGCCATCAGGAAGCTAGGTAGGAATTTCAAGTGTGAGGATACCAAACCCGTCATCATTTAGTCACTTTTACACACATTTTCAGTTCACTGACTTTACTGGGTACCCCCTTTAGTGCCCTCAACTCATCTTATCTGTCACCTGTACAATTTCAGACAGTGTTCAATACCAGTGGATTATTTTTCTCATGTCAATAGTCCTGTCTTAATCAATTTACCCAGAGTCTGGCTTTGCTTTTGACACTGTTCAAGACCCAGGCGATTCTATACAGCTATTCTTTTCCAAACTCAGCTATAATTCTTGCATCTTCCAGATTTCAACCTTGAAATGGCCTTTCATGACTATAATATAGTAAGACAGTGGGTACCGGCATCTTGTCACTACCCTCACAGTTCAGGTTTTACTGGCAGTGACTTTTTGATAAAAATACCAGAATGTTGATTCATTGTGTAAATTCTTGTCTTGCAGCCCCATCCTTCTTAAGAACATCCCTTAATCTCAGCACTCTGGAGGTAGACACAGGCAGATTTCTCTGAATTCTGGGTCTCCCTGTTTTAATGGTGAGTTTCAGGCCAACGAGAATACACAGTGTGGTACTGTCTGAACAACACAACCCAACAACAAACATAAAGGGTACACTACATTGGATAGGCTGCGCCAACGAGGTGGCTCAGTGAGCAGTGGTGTTTGTTGGCATATGAAGTACATGGTCACCTGTATTCAGGTCCCCAAAGCCACCTAATCACTATAAGGAGAGACTAAGCAATGTTTCTTTTGGCCCCTAAAAGCCGCATGGTATGCACAAGCCCCCACCATACATTACAAAAAAAAAAAAGAAAAGATTTTTTTTTTTTTTTTTTAAGAAACTGAAACAGGCTGGCCAAGGATTCCTTTTAGACCAGGCAGGTGTTGTAATGAGTTGGGATGTGTGTCCTTTCACCATGAATCCTGAAGATACTGAAGATCTTAAATTTCATTTATGTGTATGGGTATTTTTCCTACATGTACATGTGTGCCCCACATTTGTGCGGTGTCCTGAAGAAGCTCGAAGATAGTGTCACGTTCTGTGGAATGGCAGTTCAGTTTTGAGATGCCCTGTGGATCTGAAGAATTGAAATTTGGTCCCCTGCAAAGAGAGCCTGTGCTCTGCACAGGTTGAGCCCTCTATCCAGCCCTTTATTCAGGAACCTAAAAATGTATTTTTATTCCTGGGAGCAATGTAGGAATCAAAATTATTTCAAAACATTTTGTTGCAGGCTGGTTGGAAAACTTAATTCTCCCTGGGCCAAGCGCCCATACATGTAACAAAGCTTACGGAAACACGTTCTTCTGCCACTCCCTACTTTCTGTTCCCGGATGTCAAAGGCACCATCTAACAGCACCGCAGGGCTGGGGAGAAGAGCAAGGTTTCCCTTCACCTCCCAGGCAAGAGGTGTCCCTTGTATGGAAGTCTAGTAGAATCGTTGTGTCTAAGATGTCTTAGAGTGGAATAGCTGTTTTTCACTGTATATAGGATAAACTTCAGAAAGAATAGTTCTTTCCTAGAATTACTTTGATCTAGAAGAAATCAGGGTAGGAAGCAGGGATTGTTTCCTGTGTTTATTTATAGAGTTGGTTTTGTTTGTTTGTTTGTTTGTTTGAAGCAGTATTAGAGCTATTGCATGGCTTTAGTCAGGAAATCGTCCTGGCACACCTGGAGCTCCTGTACTATTGGGTGCTGCAAACAGCATACGAAGAGGACTAACGGGGCAGGGATGGGATGCTTTTCTTCAGCAAAATGTAAACTAGGTCAGGGGCTTTGGCATGAGGAACTATGCAATTTTTTTTAACTCTTTACTCTTTGATCTTTTTTCTCTTTGTTCTTTTTTTTTTCCATCCAGCTCCCAAATAAATCCACACAGAGACTTATTATTACTTCTGAATGCCCAGCCTTAGCTTGCCTTATTTCTAGTCAGCTTTTCTTAAATTATTCCATCTACCTTTTGCCTCTGGGTCTTTAATCTTTATCCTGTATACCTTACTTTACTTCTTACGCCGTGGCTGGCTGTGTAGCTAGAGGGTGGTTGCTGATGTCCTTCTCTCCTTTTCTTGTTCCTTGATCTTTTCTCTCGCTTTTTCTCCTATTTATTCTCTCTGCCTGCCAACCTACCTACCCTTTCTCCTACCTTGCTATTGGCCATTCTCTTCTTTATTAGACCAATCTGGTATTTGAGATAGGCCAAGTTCCCCAGCTTCACAGAGTTAAACAAATGCAAAATAAGGGAATACAACACATATTAAAATATTCTACAATAGAACTTGTTTACCCAGATATCAGCTTTCTGTAACAATCAATGTGGCTTTGGAGAGGTACTCAAGGTTCAGTCCATCAGAGGCTGGATCTTCTTGCTGCCGCAGGCCTAAAATTGGAGGGACTCTCTTATCTGATCATCTCACGCAATACAGAACACCTGACAGTCCCCGAGTGACCTACTGCACAGCACTCAGGAAGTGGTGCCTTGTCCTCTGTTTTAAAAGTCCAGAATATGAAGGACAGAATATTGTAAGACATTGCAGCAGGATGATGATGTCACCCAGGACTGCAGAATAGAGTCTGTCAAATGGAACGTGTGAAGGCAAACCTTCTAACACATGGACCATACCTATATAACACCAAATAAGAGTTTGACCATGACAACCATGACATGAGTTGTCGTGACATCCATGACAGCCAGGGATGGCTGTCATCTGCCTGGCACCTTGTAGAGAACTCAGAAGCATATATAAGTGTCTAGGCATAGGTCAGCAGGGTAGAGACTTAGACATGACATCCAGCACTTTAGCCCCTGCAGGAGTCACCCTCTGGGTGGGCGCTGAACAGCCCAGTCTTGAGATCCCAGATTCTCAGATGTGAGAAGGGTCCAGAGTCAAGTCCTCCTGTCACAAAAGTGCTCAGTAATGAGTGGGTGACAGGAGAGTCGACACGGTCTGGGTGCTGTGTAAGCGTGGCCTGAGCAGACCTGTGCGCGTCCTGCTAGCGGGCTGATCTCACAGATGCTTTATTCATGCATCTTGCTCATTTCATTACATATTTCTTTGCTTTCTGTCCTTTGTTTCTCTTTTCTTTGCTAACTTGGAGTAGTAATCTGTTGAATCTGTTGGACAGTAGTAATCCGTTGAATTTGTTGTTGAAAACAAAGTGTCCAAGAGGTAAGAATTTCCATGGAAAACTATTTGTTCCTGTTTTACCCCAAGGAAGGGGTGCAGAGATACCCTGATAGCTTAGCAGGAAGTTAGCTGTGAATGCCGTGCTTCCTCTCGTCCTCCTGGCAGTGTGGTGAAGTTCCCTTTTGGTCAGTGGTTATATTACAACATAGCTGGCTAATGCATTGGAGTTTTTAGTTTTTGTGCTTTTTGGTTTTTCATATCATTTTTCTGTTTTCTTTTTTTTAAAATTCTGAGTTTGGGCCATTAAGACATGTGTGAACACCTATGTGACAGCACACGTGTGAAGGTCCGAGGACTGGTCCAAGGCGTGGGTTCTAATCACATGCCCTCGGACGTGTTTGCGTGTGCCTTTGCTCACTCAGCCAACCAGCTGGTTCCAGTCACAGCACTCCTTTCAGATCCACCTATATCAATGTATTGGCTGTAGTAGCTCTATTTTCATTTTGGGGGGTAGAAAATCCTGAGTACTTCTTACAGAGCCCCTCCCGTGCTCGTCCTTTCTGTCCTCTGAGGCTTAAACAAAGTTATTCTGATGGAGGGTCTGTTTAATTTCCCCAAGAATTTTGTCAACTTCGTGTTTAGCCATCCCAGGCCTTAATCTTGTGATGCTCCTGAGTCAGCCTTCCATGTGGTGGGGTTCCGGGACTGCACCACCACTCCTCTCAGCTCTAAATTCATGTGGGGAATGAGCAATTTGGGTTCCCCTTCTTAGAAAGTAGATAGCTAAAGGTGTACCAATTGAGGTTTTTTAAAATGAACTTTTGGTGTCAGTAATTTACTTCCTGTTGTGTGCATTTCGGCTCCAATCTCTCCTCGTCTTTTCCTCTGTGCCCCTCCTTTCCATGTAGTAATCCTTTTGTTCACATTTTCATACCCATTTTTATATTGTGAGGTTGGAGATGAGCCTTTTGGAACCCAGGTTAATCCAAGGTTTTCTCAGAGGCCCTGATGGAAACACCAAGGGAAAACTCGTCCTTCATCTTTGACCAAGATCTGCTTAGGTGCTTGAGCTAGCCTCCTGAAGGCGTCACAGAAACCAGCCTCTTCAACCCGAGAGACTATAGTTATCAGTCTCATGGCCACTGTGAGCTCATTCTGAGCTATCCTGTTTTCTTGCCAGTGTTACTAAATTATCTTTCTGTTTACTGTCCACAGGGGACCCAGCCACAGGACATGCATAGAATTGTAAACTCTGTATTTCTTTCTTTCTATTTTTTTTCTGGATTTTTTTTGAGACAGAATTTCTCTGTAGCTCTCGAGTCTGTGCTGGAACTAGCTTTTATAGACCAGGCTGGCCTTGAACTCACAGAGATCTGCCTGCCTCTGCCTTCCTAGTGCTGGGATTAAAGGCATGCACTACCACCACCCAGCCCTGTATTTCTAAATCAAAAGATAAACCACAATATCTTTCCTTTCTCTCATACAGCCAGACATTTAAAGTGAGCTTTAGTGAGCTAAGGGCAAATGAATATGGTTACTGGTCTGTAGTTAAATTAGATAATACCTTCCTTGTGTCTGTTTATTTTAGTTCCCAGGTTCAGGCCTAAGTGCTGTGGAGGTTAGAGCATGATCCTGTATTCATTTCAAATGTCAGACTCAGGAGGAGTTTGAAGACAATGGAGTGGAAGGACTTTGGGGCCCGATGAGACCTTGATTTTAATGGGTTCATTATCCAGAGACTCCATTTGGCGGCATCTGCAGCTTCTGCTTTCTTGACCTGCGTGTGGCGCGTTCATGGTAAAATGCCAGCTATTTTCACTGTCATAGGAGTGGAGAGAATCACCATGTAGGGTCCTTTCCAGGTTTTGGTGTCCTTGCCTACTCACTTGACCCAGATGGTATCATTGGACTGGAACATGGGGAAACTGGTGGTGGACTCGGAGGTCAGCTGGGTCTCATCAGTAGTCCAATCAGTCATCATGGAGGACTGGAGTGCCTCTGGTGCCTTGAGAAAGCAAGGGTTAGACAGCTCTGAGCCTGGGAAACAGTGGGGAGGTTTCTAAAACATAATCTCATAGTGGGTAAATCTCATCCTGTAGTTCCAAAGTTATTTCAGTTAGTGAAACTGCTGATGCTCCAAGGTACCTGGTTTCATTTTACATTTTCTGACTGTCATGGATGAGTATCTGTGTCATCAGGTAAGAGAGTAGCCAGGTTGATGTTGGTGGGTTTCTCAAATTAGAGTCAGGTGGGCCAGTAGTAAGGGCCTGGTGCTGGGTCCTACACAGGCATTAGACAGTCCGTGTTTTGGTGCTCCTCAGAGGTGGACCTCAACCATGTCATGGTGTTCTGTCAATATAAGATCTTGACCAAGAGTTAAATTGTTTGTCTGCTTTCTTTAAACTAGCAGTACCTGCGATTGCTGTTAGGCAGGCAGGGCTAACCTATGCTACAGGGTTCAGTTATTTGGACAGATATGTTATAGGGCATTTCCATGGCCCAAAGCTTGAGTTAAAACCCCTTTTACCTTTTGTTTCATGGACAAACAGAAGAAAAGGTTTTGAGACATCTGGAAATTCTAGCTGATGCAGAAGTCAGATCTGTTTTTAAAGCTTCAAATGCCTTTTGTTTAGAAAGTCCAGATTAAGGACTCAGTGCCCACCTTTGTGCTGGTGTGTAGACACTTCACCATTCCCACAATCTCTGATATCCAGAGGCAACAATATCCAGTTGCACCTAGGGACTCTTGAGCCTGTTTCTTAGTATTGGTGTTGGGTTCTGAAGGATGGCAGCAACCCTGCTCTCAGGCAGTAATTTCAGTATTTTCCCTCTTTACCTTTTATCTGGATGGCCTGTCCATTGTTTAGAGTGGGGTATTGACATCTCCCATTATCAGTGTGTGAGGATCAGTACTTGATTTATACAGCAGTAGTGTTTCTTTTACAAGTGAGGGTGCCCTTTGTTTGGGGAGCAGCTGTTCGAAATTGAAATGTCATCATGCTATATTTCTCCTTTGATGACTATGCAGTGTCTATCCCCATCTCTTTTCTACTAATTTTGGTTTGAAGAGTCTCACATGCATTTTATATGCTTATGGGTACATTGGGTGAACAATGAGGCCACATTTCCCCCTCTGAGGGCTACGGATCAAACCCAAATACTCCACACATGATATACAAATAGTCTTCCACTGAGTGATATTTATTAGAGAATTTCCTTGACCTAATCATGGTGACTCAGTTGCAATCCCAGCACTTGAAAGTTAAAGCAGAAGGATCCCCACCAGCTTGATGCCAGACCAGAGCCTCGACCAAGACCACGCTCCAAACCCACAAAACAATAATGTCATTATAGGATCAAGATCTCACCAGGGAGCATGGTCTGCAAATTCAACAGTGTGTTGTTGAGAAATAAAATGCAATTTTCCTAGGCCAATAGGAGACCAAGTGGTGATGTCTGTTACGTGGTCAGACTTGCCATTGGCTAGAGTTAAAAGATCTTATAATGAGCATGTCACTTCCACTTTATTTTTGCCCCTCAAGAAGTTGCCATTCACCTCTGTATTAAAGTCTGATCTAATTAGTACATTGAATTGACAGCATGAGGGCACTCACCTGTCATGCTATTTTGGAGGCAGATACAGGAAGTTCAAGCCTTCTTCCAAGATAAATATGTCTTCTGCTGTTAATAACATTAAGAAACAGAAGCTACATTGTGCTTGAAGCGTTCCTGGGCCTGGGAAGATGGCGCAGTGTAAAGTGTGCACGTGAAATTTGCAGAAGATAGCGTTTATTTCCCACACCCAGCTTGCCATTTTTATTGACTGTGCATGAAATCCATACCTATTCCAGATTTGTGGCCTTTTGTAATCCTCTGTGTCCCATATGTTTTTCTCTTCTTTCTCCTGGGACATTCCTTTGTGATTCTTTTTGTGTTTTGTTTTGTGTGTGTGTTCCAGTAAAGCTTTATCTTTTTTCATTTCATTTTACATTTCAACCACTGTTCTCTCTCTCACCCCTCCTCCTGCCCCTTATGCCTCCCCCCAGCCCACTCCCATCTACTCCTCCCAAAGGGTAAGGCCTCCCATGGGGTGTCAACAAAGCCTGTCACATTAACTTGAGGCAAGACCAAGCCAGTCCACCTGCATTAAAACTGAACACAGCATCCCACCATAAGGAATGAACTTCAAAACCTGGTCCCACTGTCAGGGGCCCCACAGATAGACAAAGTTACAAGTTACACAACTGTCTCCCATATGCAGAGAGCCTATTTCAGTCCCATGCAGGCTCTACAACTGTCAGTCCCAATTTTCTGAGAAGTAATCATACTGATTTCCTAAGTGGCTGTACAAGTTTTCACTCCCACCAGCAGTGGAGGAGTGTTCCTCTTACACCACATCCTCTCCAAAAAATACTATCCTCAGTGTTTTTTAATCTTAGCCATTCTGACAGGTACAAGATGGCAACTCAGAGTTGTTTTGATTTGCATTTCTCTGAAGATTAAGGATGTTGAGCAATTCCTTAAATATCTTCTGGCCATTTAAGATTCTTCTGTTGAGAAATTATGTTTAGATCTGTACCCCATTTTTAATTGAATTGTTTGGTATTTTGATGTCTAGTTTCTTGAGTTTTTTATATATTTTGGAGAGCAACCCTCTGTCAGATGTTGGGTTGATGAAGATCTTTTCCTTTTCTGTATGTAGTTTCTTGTTTTGTCTTATTTACTATGTCCTTTGCCTTACAGACACTTTTCAGTTTAGTGATTGTTGCTCTCAGTGTCTGTGCTACTGGGGTTATACTTAGGAAGTGTTCTGTGCCAATATGTTCATGGCTACTTCCCACTTTCTCTTCTATCAGGTTCAGTGTAGTTGGATTTATGTTGAGGTCTTTGATGCACTTGGACTTGAGTTTTGTACATGGTGATAAATATGGATCTATCTGCAATCATCTACACGCCGACACCCAGTTATGCCAGCACCATTTGTTGAAGATACTTTCTCTTTTCCATTGTACAGTTTTGACTTCTTTGTCAGAAATCAGGTATTCATAGGTGTGTGGATTAATGTCAGGGTCTTCAATTCGCTTCCCTTGGTTCACATGTCTATTTTTATGCCAATACCAAGCTGTTTGTATTTTTGTAGCTCTATAGTACAATTTGAAGTCTGGTGATGCTTCCGGAAGTTCCTTTATTATACAGGATTATTTTAGCTATTCTTGTTTTTTTTTGTTTGTTTGTTTGTTTTTCCATATGAAGTTGAATACTGTTCTTTTGATTTCTGTAAATTGTAGGGATTTTGATGGGGATTATATTGAATCTATAGATCGCTTTTGGAAAGATTGCCATTTTTATTATTTTGGTAAGGGTTACAGTTTTACTGGTTTTGTCATGGAATATCTTGTTTTCTCCATCTATGGTGATTGCAAGTTTTGTTGGGTATAATAGTCTGGAATGGCACTCATGGTCTCTATCTACTTAATGTCTGTGCAGGACCTTCTGGCTTTCAGAGTGTCCACTGAGAGTCAGGTACTATTCTAATGGCTTTATGTGTTATGTGGCCTTTTTCCTTTGCAGCTCTTAATATTCTTTCTTTATTCTGTATATTTAGTGTTTTTATTATTTTGTGTTGAGGGGACGTTTTATTTGGTCTAGTCAATTTGATGTTTTTTTTAAATTTCTTGTACCTTAATAGCCATTTTCTTCTTTGGGTTGGGAAAGTTTTCTTGTATGACTTTGTTGAATATTCTATGCCCTTGAGCTGGTATTCTCCTTCTTCTATCCCTATTATTCTTTGGTTTGGTCTTTTCATGGTATCCCAGATTTTCTGGATGTTTTGTGTTATGACTTTGTCACTCAGTAACTTACTAAAAATACATTCATTCCTAGAAATTATTAGCTTTACAGTTTACTAGGAGTCAATTCAGTTTATGATTGAGAAGTACTGAATTGAAGTGAATGTTTTAACTATATGCAGGACTTTTGAGTGAATGTCTGAGTGTTTTCTATTTGCTTGTCTATTTGAGACAAAGTCTCACTTTGTATCTCTGGCTGTCCTGGATATCTGTGCACAGACCAGGCTGGCTTGGAAATCAAAGAGTATCACTTGTTTTTGCCTCCTGAGCTTCAGGATTAAAGGTTGGCACCCCACGCCCATATTGTCTATCTGTTTTTGAAGTTAATAATTTTGATTAAATTTTGCTGATGTATACTAAATAGCACTAATATATTTGCATGTCTCTCTGTATATCTTACTAGGCATTTTTCCAACAATGCCCTATTCTATTTTAAGTCCACAGAAATAGAAGGCATGAGTCTCCTTTTCTGTTTCCTTTTAAAATGTGTTGGGGACTACGTTCAGTATTTTAAGACTCTATCATAGTATACATTGAACATGATAAATTATGTAAATATATTCTCAGTGAAATATACTTTTGTAATGCAGTCAGTCTCAACATTTCTATTATGTACATATGTGGGATACTTTAGGAGGCCGTGACCTATGAAGATGTGCATGTGAACTTCACTCACGAAGAGTGGGCTCTGCTGGATCCTTTCCAGAAGAATCTTTACAAAGATGTGATGCTGGAGACCTACTGGAACCTCATTTCTATAGGTAAGAATGTGAGATTTCTGTCACTTTTTAACTTAAGGGGAAAAGCCTTTCTTGAAGATTGGTGTTCTTCTGTTATATGAAAGAAGAAGAATCTAATGAATAAATCAGGCATTGTTCAAAGACTCACAAAAAAGATAGCAATTTCAGTTGTGCCTAATTTCCAGTAATGTATCACATACATTTTCTGGTACTCTATTTTAGGTTGCAAATGGGAAGACCACAGTATTGAAGAACATTGTCAAAGTTCTAGAAGACATGGAAGGTAATTTTCATGTGCAAGCTGATACATATGTACCTTTGAAGAAATGTTAATAATGTACCCTGAACTTTTTTTTTTTTAAAAAGCAACAGTGTAAATTAGCACAGCTGTGTGATGGCTATTAAATTCTCACAACACCATGTATCCCAATGTCAGGAAGCTGATTACTGTGTGGAAAGTACTCTTTTATCAATAAGACAAGAAAACAATGCTATAACAGATGTCACAATTTTTATCAGCCATACGAGAGGCATGTTGTAGAATTGTCATGCTGTTCAATCATCATTTAAGGTATACACATTGATAAGAGGATTAGAGTATGTCCAAGGGCTTTTATAAGCATATCTTTCATATTAAAGCTAGTGGTCCTCATACACTTATATTGAGTGACTTACCATAGTTTAGTGAGAGGAGCACTTTTTAGGAGAGACAAGGAATTTTTCTTGGTATAGAATCCTGAATCCATTTACCACGTCTGAGGCACAGAATGTTAGACTATATAAATATAAAGCGAAAAACCTTTTATTTGCTATTGTTCCTTTAATAGGAATGTCATCTGTCACTCTGGATACAAGCCATATGAGCATCAGGGATACGGAAAGAAGCAATATACCTCTTTTCCTCCTGGAACAGTTAGAAGATATGCTGTAGTCCCCACTGAGGGAAGACATGACGGCTGTGATACAAGTTTACACTCTCACATTGGAGAAAACCCTTATGATTACAAGGAATATGGAAATTCGTGTGTCTGTCCTGGTTCACATTGCTCATGTAGTGTAACTCACAGTATTAGAAAATGTTATGCATGCAATCAGTGTTGTAAAACTCTGACTTATTCCAGTTCTTTTCAAAGAGATGAAAAAACTCATATGGAAATAGAAATTGATAAGTTTGATCTTTGTACTAAGGACTTTAGCCATCCCATGTATCTTCAAACACACAAAACAACCAATAATGAAGAAGAGCTCTATCAATGTAATCAGCATGACACAGCCTTTAGATATGATTCCTCTTTGGAAGTACACCAAAGAACTCTTTTGGAAGAAAAACCTTATGAATATAATCAGAGTGATAAGGTCTCTGCATGTCACAGTCTTCATCAAGTACATAGAACTCATTTTAATGTGAAAAAGTATGAATATCATCAATGTGATAAAGCCTTTGCAAGTCCCACTTATCTTCAAATATATAAAAAAATTTATAATGGAAAGAAACCCTATGAATGTACACAATGTGATAAAGCCTTTTCATGTTCCAGTTATCTTCAAATTCATAAAAGAATTCATACTGGAGAGAAACTCTATGAATGTAATCAATGTGGTAAAACCTTTATACAAAAGAGTCATCTTCACAGGCATGAAAGAAGTCATAGTGGAGAGAAACCCTATGAGTGTAATCAATGTGGTAAAGCCTTTGCACACAAGTACAAGCTTCTCATTCATGAAAGAATTCATACTGGAGAGAAACCCTATGAATGTAGTCTATGTGGTAAAGCCTTTGCAGAGAAGTGCAATCTTCTTAGTCATGAAAGAAGTCATACTGGAGAGAAACCCTATGGTTGTAATCAATGTGGTAAAGCCTTTGCACAGAAGAGTGATCTTCGCAGTCATGAAAGAATTCATACTGGAGAGAAACCCTATGAATGTAATCAATGTAATAAAGCCTTTGCACAGAAGAGTAATCTTCGAAGTCATGAAAGAGTTCATACTGGAGAGAAACCCTTTGAATGTAAGCAGTGTGGTAAAGCCTTTGCACAGAAGAGTAATCTTCTTAGTCATGAAAGAAGACATACTGAAGAGAAACCCTATCTATGTAATCAACCTGCTCAATCCTTTGCACTGGAGAAGAATTTTCTCATTCATACCAGTAATGCAGAAGAGAGACCTTATGAATGTAAGCAATGTGGTAAAACATTTGCAAGGAAGAGTCATCTTCTCAGTCATGAAAGAATTCATACTGGAGTGAAACCCTATGAATGTAATCAATGTGGTAAAACTTTTGCATGCAACAGTAATCTTCGCAGGCATGAAAGATGTCATACAGGAGAGAAACCTTATGAATGTAATCAGTGTGATAAAGCATTTGCCCGTAAAAGTCATCTTCAGAGTCATGAAAGATGTCATACTGTACCCTACACATATAATCAATTTGGTAGAGACTTTGCATGTAGCAGTCCCCTTCATATAAAAGAAAGAACTTATACTGGAGACGAACCCTATGAATGTAAGCAATACAGTAAAGACTTTGCACAAAACAGTCATTTTCACAATCTTGAAAGAAATCATATGGAACAAAAACCCAGTGAGTGTAATCAGTGTGGCAAAGTCTTTCCATGTTGCATTGTTCTTCAAAATCATGAAAAATTTCACACAGGTGAAAATCCCCATGAACCTAATAAATGAGGTCAAGCCTTACATTCCACATACATTTTTTTTCCACCATGCTAGCTCACTAGTACTTGAGTAAGGTTAGTAGAGCCACTCCTTAGTTAAAAAATTGTCTTTTCAATTAAACATACTGCATTCCAAGAATACAGAAACACATGATATTTTGAATAATAAAATGTATTTGCAATTGAAACTGCTATTTATACTGTCATCCATTATTTGGGAGTCATGTTACTTTATTCTGCGGATGAAATACTTACTCTTGTTATATTCTCAGCAACACAAAAGAATGGCAGAGAATTTTATCAGTTAATGTGATTGCTGCTAACCCTGATTACCTGATACTGAGTTTTAGGGTAGCTTTAGTTATATAGTGAGATATTTTCTCAAAAAAAAAATCCAAAAAAGGAATCTGGAAAGATGGTTCTGGAAAGATGATTGCATCTCCACAGGACCCAAGTTTAATTCTTAACACTCACATAGAAGCTCACAGCTCTCTGTTAGTCCAGTTCTTGGGGATCCAACAGCCTCACATAGAAATGCACTTAGTCAAAACACTTTTTCATGTAAAAGACAAATAATAATTTTCTAAAAGTATATGTTACTTTGTGATTTTTTTTCCGATAGTATAATGTGGACTCATTTCTGTTCAGCTAAGTCATTTGTGAGGGTCATTCACCTCAAGAGAATTATGTTAACAATTAAAATAAGCAATGTGTAGAGTCCATTTACAAAGGGATTGAAATCCACTCATTCTTTCCTTGAACAAGTAGCAGGGACTTTTGTTACCTGCAAATGATGTAAGGCAGAAGAAATAAAGAGGCAGGAATATCTTCATTTTCTGCATTATAATGACATCTTTGGACTGCTGCTGTTGGTCATACAATTTTGGTTCCTATCACCCATATCAGGTGAACCAGATGTGCCTGTAAATCCTGTTTTGGAGGTTCCTTGTGCACCAGGTATGTTAATGGAGTAAAGGCAGATATATACATATACATACACCTATATCTTTATGTATGTATACGTGTGTGATAGAGAAGAGAGGGACTCTATATTTCAAAAAATCTTTCTTTATGTAGATGTCATTTTTTTCCTTAAAATCACTTTTCTTCATGTGTATTGTTGGAACACTGACCTGGATTGAAGTCATGTAAAAACAAGAATTTTGAGTGCTTATGTTTGCACATGAAGAAAACAGAACAAAGTAATTGTTACTTAAGATTTTTCAAAACAGAATTGTGCTTGGAATGTGTTTTTGTGTTCCTCACAATATAGCAGTTAGGAGTGAGTTTACTTCATACTACTCATTATTGTTTGTTGCTTTTGTTCAATTAAACTATGCCTTATATGCCTTCATGGAAAAATATGTTTTTGTCCCATGTGGATTGTTTTTTCATTGTATACAGTTTCAACACACTAGAACTTTACTCACATAATCTTTCTTAACCCTCCCAGAATAAAATAGGCTCTTCCACGAGTCTTTAGTGTGCCTCATTTGTCAGCACAGTTCTCCCACTATCTTCTGTCTCTACAGTGGTGACATGTGACTCTTGAACAGGGACCAGAAATTGGCTAGATGATGAGAGAGTAAGGACTCTCAGAGAAAGAGGTGAGTAAGAGTAATGGTGCAGAAACCAGAAAGGCTTTGCCTTATTTTGAGCAAGTGCATCACTTTAAATGTAAGGATGAGCACAAGTATTAACAGCACAACTATTGTACATCATGCAAATTGGTTTTAACTCCTGATTTCCAGAAGATGTCAACTTAGGTGAAGAAGTATGGGAAAGTTCAGAAGGAAAATGAAGAGACATATAAAGAAGGGGGAAAGATCCCTGTTCAATTTTGGGTCACTTGGTCATTAACTTGGATTGTTGCCACAATAATTAAGGAGGATGTTAATCTTGAGGAAGTGATACCAAATTCTTGAAATGAATATAAACTTCATGACTAAACTTTAAAATTGATAAAAGAGACAAAAATGAATTTTTTCTGTTCAGGCAAAATCGAGAGCAAAGTGCCACTGACGTGGGTACTGGTGGCAGCTCCCTCAGCTCTCTTACTGGAGATACATATCCTTTGTTTTCTGAAAAAGATCCTGAAGCATTGGTTGAGTAATTTACTGATCAATCTAATCTTGAGTTTTCTTCATTTTAATGAGGACGTAGGAGAGTCTGTTGGAAAGCAAACCTTATTTACCGATTCCTGACCTCATAAACTATGATTGTTATTTCTAGTGTAATTTCAGCAAAATGAAAATGTTTAGGCTCTAATTATTCACTAAACACTCTGTTTAAAATTATAGAAGGATAGATAGTCTTTCTTCAGAGTTTTACATCAATGATATATTACCTTTCCATATCTACGTGTCATAACTTTGAAGGGATCTCAGTCACCTATGTCTTCCACAAAATATCACATTGGTGAACTATTTTGATGCTATTACTTTGATTGGACCATTTTGAGTAGGTGGTAACAACCACTTTGAACTCATTGGTAACAATATGACTAGGATGGTTTATAAATCAAAATTCAAGAGCCTTCCACCTAATTGAAATTCTTAGAAGTTGGGGGACCACCATGGGAGCAAACCCAAGCCAGGGACATCTTTGGGAACAGCCCCAAGCCAGGGACCTCCTCTACCAGAGCAGGCCTGAACCAGAGACCTCTGCTGGACCAGGCTAGAGGCAGTGACCTCCACAGGAGCAGGAACAGGTACGAGGGAGTGATAGCCAAGGAAGCAGGCCTGAACCAGAGACCTCTGTGGTACCTGCCCCAGGCCAGATACCTCTGTAGGAGTAGGCCTGAGCCAGGAACATCCCCAGGAAGAGGCTCACACCAGGGACCTCCACCAGAGAAGGCCTGAGTCAGCAACTTCTGCCGGAGCAGGCCCTTGACAGCAACCGCCACAAGAACAGGTACAAGGGATTGACTGCCAAGGGAGCAGGCCCAAGTCAGAGACCTTTGTGGGACCAGGCATGAGCCAGGGACCTCTGTGAAAGCAGGTCAGAGCCGGTGAACTCTACCAGAGCAGGACAAGCCAGTGACTTATGCCTGAGTAGGCTCAAGGCAGCAACCTCAGCAGTGGTAGCCCCAAGCAAGTGACCTCCATGAGAGCTGTCAAAATGACCTCCAGGATTGCAGAGTGACCCCTGGGAGCACCAAGCAGCCTCCAGGAACACTGTGTGACCTTCAGGATAACTGGAACAGTGACCCTGATTGCACCATGAGGAGAAACCATATGAGCCTTGGGTCCACTGGCACCTGAATGACTGATCACAAGAGACACAGTCCCAACCAAACCAATCAAGAAAAGATGGGTAGAGAGGGTAAGAACACACCCAACACCACAAAGAGCAACATAACATCAACAAAAACTAGTGGCTCTATGACAGCAAGACTTTGAACACCCAAATATAGACGAAGCAGAAGAAAATAGCCTAAAAAATAACTTAGGAAAATGTTTGAGGCATTTAAAGAAGAAATGAAAGATTCTTTCAAAGAAATTGAGAAAAAGACAAATTAAAAATTGGAAGAAATCAACAAATTCCTTAAAGAAAACCAAGTAAAAGCAATCAAACAGATGAAAGCAATGATTCAAGACTTGGAAACTGAAACAGAGACAACAAAGAAAACACAAACTGAGGGAACTATACAAATGGAAATAATGAGAAAATTATCTCAAGTGTTGAGGATACAATAGAGGAAATAGACTCATTGGTCAAAGAAAACAATAAATCTAACAAAAGCTTAACATTAAATATCCAGGAAATGTGGGACACCATGAAAAACCAAACCTAAGAATAATGGGTATAGATGAGGAGAAATCCAAATCAAAACCACAGAAAATATATTCAACAAAAGCATAGAAGAAAATGTTCCCAACCTAAAGAAAGATATGCCTATGAAGATACAAGAAGCTTGCAAAACACCAAATAGACTGGATAAAAATGTCTCCTAACCACATAATAACCAAAACAGTAAACATATAAAGAAAGAATGTTAAGAGTTGCAAAGGAAAAAGGCCAAGTAACATGAAGGCAAACCCATCAGAATAGTGCCTGACTTCTCAATGGAAGCAATGAAAGCCAAAAGGTCCTGCTCAAGTGTTAGGCAGATAATAAGAGGCCATGGATGCCAGCCCAGACTACTATACCCAACAAAACTTTGAATCACCATAGGCAGACAAAGCAAGATGTTGCATGACAGAACCAGATATAACCAATATCTAGCCACAAACCCAGCCCTACACAAAGTACTAGAAGAAAACTCCACAAAACACAGACAATAGATGGTCTCACAGCAGCATATCCCAAATAAGGCAAAAACACAGAATAACATCACCACCAACAAAATCTAACAGTAATAATAATAACAGGTATAACTAGAAATCACTGGTCATTAATATCCCTTAATAGAAATGGACTCAACTTACCTATAAAAAGACACAGGCTAACAGATTGGATACATAAACAGAATCCATTCTGCTGCATGCAAGAAATATACCTCAACCTTCAAAGACAGACATTGCCTCAGAGTAAAGAGTTGGAGAAAAAAATTTCCAACCAAATGAATCTAAGAAACAAGCTGGTGTTATCCTAATATCTAACAAAATAGACTTTAAACTAAGATCAATCAAAAGAAACAAAGAAGGACATTTCATATTACAGAAAAAAAACATCAAGAGGAAATATCAATACTGAACATCTATACCCCAAATACAAATACCGTCATATGTAAAAGAAACACTACCAAAGTTTAAATTGTACATTAAACCCCACACAATAATAGTGAGATACTTTTAGCACCCCACTCTAAACACTGGACAGTTATGCCAGACAAACTTAACAGAGAAATAAGTGAACTAACAGATGTTATGACTCAAATGAACTTGATAGACATCTATAAAACGTTCCATCCAAACATCAAAGAATATACCTTCTTCTCAGCACCTCGTGAAACATACTAAAATGAGGACCACATACTAGGTAACAAACAAACCTTAACAGATACAAAACATTGGAATAACCACATGTATCATTAGACCACTGTGGTTTAAAGTTAGAATTCCGCAGCAACACTAATTCCAGAAAGCCCACAAACACATGGAAATTAAACAATGCTCATTTGAATCATCAGTGGGTCAAGGAAGAAATAAAGAAAGAAATTAAAGACTTCCTAAAAGTGGGGAAAAAATGATATCTTGAAATTTGCAGCCAAATGGATGTATCTAGAAGACATCATATTGAATGAGGTAACCCAGTCCCTGAAAGACAAACATAATATGCACTCACTCATAAGTGGCTTTTAGACATGCAGCAAAGAAAAACCAGCTTACAATTCACAATCCAAGAGAACCTAAACAACAAAGAGGACCTTATGTGAGACATACATGTATCCAATCTACATGGGAAGTAGAAAAATATAAGATCTGAGAAGATTGGGAGCATGGGGATGGTGGGAGAGGGTAGATGGGAATAGGAAAGAAAGTTAGAGGAGCAGAGAAAATTTTATAGCTCAATAAAAACAATTTTTTTACAAGTCCAGTGGTTGTTGACATGCGAGATATTTCTCCTAATGTGATGGCCAAGTCATTACATCTGCCTCCTTCCACCATCTATCTGAAGCATAATGTTTATGTTTAGTGTGCCTGTTTAGATTCTGGAGACTGCACATTATTCTCTTGGGTATATTATTTTGGTTCATATATCAAGTGACATGGAAAGCTCCTAGCTTTTTGTGGGGCCTGGAACAAAAGGCGGCTCTACAACAGGTACAGGCTGGTGTGCAGGCTTCTATACTTGAACTTGACATACCAATGGTAGGTGAAGTTTCAATGGCAGATATGAAGTCTCTTAGGAGCCTTTGCTGGTACTCTGTAGTTGTATCAAACAAGAGATCTTTGGACATTAGAGCAAGGCTCTAAAACGATCTGCAGTTAAGTATTCTCCCTTTTAGAGTAAATTATTCGCATATTATTGAACCTTAGTGGAAAATGATCATTTGTTATTAGGTCACTGAGTTACATGTATTACTGACCTGCATTCCCATCATGACCTTGGTGTTATCTGGTCCATCATTTCACAAATGTGGACGTTGACAGTAGAAATCTATTATCAAATGGAAGTGTTATATTTGTGATTTGCCAAGTAATGTCCCAAAGGCACAAGCAAGTTACATTAGGGTTTCTATACTCAATACAATTCCCCTGCTGCCAAGTATTTACCTAGAGGGACATGAATGTGAATGAGTCCCAGAAGGGTTGATGCCAGACAGGGGACAAAATGTCTGGGTATTGCTGTGAGCACAGAGATGGTGGCTGGTCAGGATTGAGTTGGAAGCTGGTGATGGGAATAGATGCTAGGTGTGATTGGAGACTGGATTGAGTTGAAGTCTGGGGAAAGTTGGGGAAGCGTTTGGACAGGGCTGATTGAAGCATTCATCATAGTGATTTGTGCTAGTGCTGTCAATGGCAAGTTTGTCAAGCTACACCCAAGGAAAAGGCTGGGCTACAGAAAGAAGTTGTGCCAGTGTTGCCAATGGCCACACTCAGGGCAGAGACTACAAGTGCAGCAGTGGACAGAATCAAGACACTTGAGCTGGGCTTGATGACTTTGGCTAGATAAGTCAGTGTCAGGCCAACCCTCATATGCTAGAGCTTCACATAGGCAACCTTGCTATTCACAACACTCCTGCCACAATGGGTCCCACAAGCCCAAATACCCACGAAGACCTCCAAACACACATGCAAAGATGGCAACCATGCTGACACACACACATCACACATTCTCTACACATATAAACGTGCTAATGATTCTCAGATACCTACCACAAACATACTCCAGTGTTTCTCAAATTGTATAGTCAGAGTCAGCAAGATGGAGCAGGTAATGATGTTGCTTGCTCCCACACCTACTTACCTAAGTTTGCTCCCTGCTTGATAGAAGGTTAGAGCCAATTCTCAAGTTGTCTTGTGCCTGCCACCTATGCACATCTGTGCACCCACCTGCATATACACACAAAAGAAAAAAAATGATAAAAATAGTTTTACAGTATGTAATTACACAAACATGCATAGAGATGCTCATCTAATTGGAAGGTGGTGGGAGCCTTAATCATACCTTGCTCAACCTGGAATACAAGTAGGTACGGGAGCACACGGTCTGGGCATCTTGCCAAACCACAAAACCCAGCTACAGAGAAAACTACTGCACTTTCATGAGAAGACAGCTAAAAGTTCTGCAGGAATGGCTCTTGCTACTAGGCTGCCTTATGGTGTATTTCCCCATGAGCATGGGTATCTGTCAGTATTTCTGTCCACATCCAAGAACATTTTCTGTCCAGCAAGAAGAGGTATTTGGATTTCCTGGAGCTTTGAACTTACAGATGTGAGGTGACATGCAGGTTTTGGAAACTAAATTGTGTTTTCTGCAAGTGGTGCTTGCCAGAATCCATCCACAGCAGGGTTCAGGTCCCAGAGAAAAGGTGTTGAGTCAGCAAACAAAAGAGACTGACAGGATCTGAGGGTGAATCAGGATGACTGATGCTTTATCTTCAATGTCACGACAGAACCTTCATCTAGCAACTGGAAGCAGAGGTAAGGATCCACAGTGGAGCACTGGGCTGAGTTCCCAAAGTCCAGTCGAAGAATTGAAGGAGTGAGGATACAAGCAAAGAGGTCAAGACCACAATGGGGATACCCACTGAAACAGCTTACCTGAGATAATAGGAGCCCACCATTTCTGACCTGACTGGGAAAGAACCAACATAGGACCAAATTAGGCCCTCTGAATGTGGGTGACAGTTGTATGGCAGAGTGCAGGACTACTGACAGGATTTATCTCTACTTTTTGTACTGGCTTTTTGGAAGCCATTTTCTTTGGAGGGATAAGCTATTATATCTTGCTAAGCCTAGATATAGTAAGGGGAGCCTTGGACCTTCCCCAAAGCAATGTGCTAGACATTGTTGGCTCCCCATGGGAAGCCTTACCATCTCTGAGGAGTGGATGGGGGCTAGGGTCGGGGGAAAGGTGAAGTGAATGGGAGGAGGGAAGGGAGTGGGAACTGGGATTGGTATGCAAAATGAGAAAATATAGTTTTTTGAAAAAAATTAAAAAGACTACATCATTTATGTTCTATAATTGTACAAATGTTTAGCCACAAGCAAGATTGAGAGGAGATTTAATGATTCTCAGATGGAAGCAGCCATGAACATTATCATAGCATTTGTCCTGAAGCAAAAGCAGTACATTCAGAAAGTGTCTAAATGCCTATGTGGATGTGAGCCTGTTGTTTCCATCCATAGTGTGCGTTCATCCTTGGGACCAGGTGTGTCCGTTTCTCTACTCTCGCTGTAACTGGGGACAATGTGATTTCCTGTGTGGGAGTGGGCAGAGTTATCTTGTTATAAGGGTCCATAGTGGTGGGGATTTTTTCCAAAGATTTATTTTTTAAGAGACTATCATTTTATACATCTTTATTATCCGCTGAAACCCACACAAAAATTTCCTGAATGAAAAGACATAAGGAAACTCCCATAACACTGTAAGTCATGGCACCAATGTAATGGATTAAGAAAAAATGCTACAGGTCCCCGAGTGACTGCAGTGGGCCATAAGACTGAGCCACAGGCCCCCAAGCAGGGGCAGGAAGCGGGCAGAGGGGTCTTGTGCACCAGTTCCGGTGAAATTACCTGGCACCAGCGAGAGGAAATAAGGAACACACAACAAACCTGTTTAGGAGTTTTCACAGCGAGGAAAAAAAAGGAAAGGAAAGGAAAAAGAGAAAGAAGAATCTGAGGGACCCTGGGCCCCAGTCATAGGTTGATTGGCCCCAGGCCATTCCAAACACAATTTTAGCTAATGTGATGGTCTGTCCTGTCTCTTTAAGAGACAAACCACGCAAACCATGGGGCTCACTCCCTCCCCCATCTGCTGAGGCAAGCTGATTTTCAGCTTCCAGCCTAAATCTCTTTTCTGTCTCTCCCTTGAAGAGGCAGCTTCTGCCTTGCTCCCTTCTCCCCACTTCTCCTCTTCCCCCTTCTGTTTCTCTCTCTCTCTCTCTCTCTCTCTCTCTCTCTCTCTCTCTCTCTCTCTCTCTCTCTCTCTCTCCTCTTCTCCCCTTCTCCTTCTTCCCTTCCATAACCCACTAAATAAATATTCAACCTCACTATGTCACTATGCATGGCGTGCCTATCAATCCATGTCTCTGTCTCTCACCCACCACCATGTGTCTCCCTGCCTGGGACCAACCGCCATAGGAG
This sequence comes from Myodes glareolus, assembly GCF_982192425.1. Lineage (NCBI taxonomy): Eukaryota > Metazoa > Chordata > Mammalia > Rodentia > Cricetidae > Myodes > Myodes glareolus. Next base: position 106,798,487 of record NC_142033.1, on the reverse strand, counting down.
ACCTGTGGCATGGTCTCATGGCATGCCCTTCTGTCTGTCTCTCCTTGTGGCTTGCTGCAGTCACTTGGGGAACTGTGTTATCCCTGCCTGGGACTGGCTGCCCTCGGGACCTGCTGTTCACTGTCGGCTGCCACCGCTCAGGGACCTGCAGCATTTCTGCCGCGGCAATTGCCAGTATCCTGCAGCAATTTTTACTAAATCCATTACAAACACATAGTGAGAATTATTAAAACTGAAAGTAAAAAGATGCTGGAGAATTGTGTTCTGCTATGTTGAGATGCTTTGTTGTTCTGCCATGTTGAAATGCTGTGTGAAAATACCAGAACTTTGTCAAGCAGCAATGGTAACTGGTCCATGCCAGGTACCTACTGGGGAACCATCTTGTATCTCTTTTTGTTTCTTTTTATATTTAATTAATTATTCTTATCTTTTTGCATGCACATGAATAGTATAATTCTAAGTCAGATGACAGCCTTGGGACCCAGTCCTCTCCTTCTACCATGTGGGTCCTAAGGACCAAACCATGTCCACCAGTCTTGGCTATAAGCATGCTTACCTGCTGAACCCTGATCTATTTTGTTAGTCATTGCTTTTGAGGTTTTGTTTTGAAAGCAGGCCCATGAAGTTCAGGCTGGCCTTGAAATCATGTCTGTCCTGCCTCCACCTTCAGTTACTAGGATAACTGGTTTCAACACCATAACCTGTTTATGCAGAGGCCTGGTGCATGCTGGGCCAATGCTCTACCCAATGAGACCCATCTCAGCTGAAAACATTGATGTAGTTGGCATTTTGATATATAGGTCCACACTGAGACCCTATCTCAAAAACAAAAACTTCACACAAAAAATTTATTAAAAGATATTGTGTGTGTATGTGTGCGTGTGTATGTGTGTTGAGACAGTCTTTCTCAGTTGTAGAGACTCACCCAGAACCCACACTATAGCACTTAAATTCCTGCCTCTTTGCCGCAGCCTTGTAAGTACCTCAGGAATAGGCCTAGACTACCAAGGGAGAAAGCCAGGGCACAGAGAGGCCTAACTATGTGTTTGGGGAAACACAGTAGCCAGAGGTGCATGGCAAGATCGAAAATTCCTTAGGTGCAGGTGGGAATCCAGAACTTTTCTCGATGTGGAATGACATAAGTTAATCATGGAAGGAGAAGAGGAGGTCTGGGATACAATCTCTTTGTGGTCTAAACACCCTGAGAGTTTCATATGGGCTATGGCTAAGTGTGAGGCATAGTTGATGAAGAGAGGGATGGACAGAAGCAATGCCTACTTGGCCATGGCCAAGCTGCAGCTTCAGTAGTCTCTTAGAGAGCCCAAGTAGCATGCCATGGCCAGAGCTATGCCCAGGAGTCCCTGGACAAGGACAAGGAGAATGACAAAAGGAGTGTTCCCTCCTTCTCATTATTGGGTCTCACTAAACCTTGTTTACAGAACACTGAAGAACCTCACAGATGCCAAGGTCTTGCAAAATTCTCCCACTTCTCACATGGGAAACTGAAGCACAGAGAAGGAGAGGAGTCTCAGCTAGAGCAATTCTGGTTACTGATGTTCCAACTGCTTATTGTAACCATGGTAACAAGTGTGGCTTTTTTTATATCATTCATAATGACAGGCACAAGAAGGTGCCGCCATGCCCACAACATCACACAGTCACTAAATGAATTTTAGGACAGGATTTGAACTCAAGTTTCCCATTAGTACCCTTATAAAAAATTTAAGATTGCATATATTTATTAATGTAGGGGTGATGCCATGCATATGTGGAGGTCAGTGCATATCTTAACTGATTCCATTTTCTTCTGTAACCATGTAGGTAGCTTGGATGGAACTTAGGTAGAAAGACAGGCTTTACAGCAACTGTCTGGCCCCTAGAACTGTCATTGTGCATGTTCTTTGTGTGCATGTGTGAATGTCACATTTCAATACTGGACAATTCATAAATTGATAGCAAAAGCCAAATTGACTTTATGGACTACTGATAATAGTCAAGCAAATCCAGACTCTATGTTCTCTGAACTGTGCCAACAGAAACCCTAAGAAAAAGGTGGCATGGCAATTTTCTATGAAGGGCCAAATAGACAAAGTATCTGCTGATGTTTAGGTTACACAGTGTCTGGTTTCTATGTGCTGTGATAGGCAGGGCCATGGATCATTAAAACTTTATTGATAAATAACAAAATGTTATCTGAAATCCCTTCAAGGGTCACAAAATAATTCTTTGAATTTTTTTCCTTCTCAAACATTTAAAAATATGTAGAACATGTTTACCATCTTGGGTATACAAATACCCGAATACAAAGTCCTGAATCAGCTCAGCTCCTGCTCTGAATCTGTGACCATGTACCAAACTGCCAACTGAAGAGGTCCCTGGTTCCTCCCTGGCTCAGGGTGGTCACTCATGAAACCTGTGCCCCCTCCAGATTACAGAACTTTCCAAAGAAGTCTTTGTGCTAAAGGAAGCTTTGAAGTGCAGCAGGCTATCATGGCTAGATCTGAGGAGGAAACACTGAGTGGACAAATGACAGAACTTCTCCTGGCTCTGAGGAGCATGTGCAGGTGATGGGACATATAGACAAAGCACCTGCTGTACAGAGAGTGATAGCTTGTTTGATCCAGACTGGGAGAGGTGCCTCCGGGACTTATCTCTCCTTCAGCCATCTATAATGACCACTTTAGGTGGGGTCTTGATTCAGGTGGAGCAGTGTGGTATGGGTGTGTCTTGCTATAGAAGCAGCTGATGCAGACCCAGGTCTGTTGAAGACACAGCTCAGCTGTTTAGTCTCCATCATTCACCTCTGCAAACTGAAGACTCAGGGACCCCCTTCCCTAGTCTGCAGGATGATGAATGGAACTCTTCATGCACTGAGAGACCAGCATGGGATCTTACCCATGGTATTCAGCTGACCCAATCACACCACAGCTCCCCACACATTGTCCTCTGATTCACATTACTCTGTAACATGTTGGCATGTAACAACTTCCAATTGCCACTTCCTTTACAACCATCCACCCAAGGGTATAAGCTCACTCTGAAAGGGAAACAGAAGCAGTGTGGAACACAGGGTAATGGCAGGGATTGGGCAGGTAGCATCAGAAGGTAGTTTGAGCTCTTGACTACTCAGTTATAGCACAAACATACATGCTATGAAATCTTTAAAGAAATCCCATAACATTGTTATGGTTTTGGGTAAATACACTACGTAGAAAACCCCAGTCAAGAGCTTAGAGAATTTCTTAGGGCTAATACCCTGTCTAGAATCCCCAATGAGGTACTTGAACATGGCTTAGTACTATAGGTATTTGTAACATTTCTGTATATTTCTGGCTGTTTTATTCATTGTGACATAAAAGAAACATGGGGGTGTTTTTCGTATGGCATATTTATTTAGTTTATTTCACCTGTATGTGTGTTTTACCTCCTTTTATGTTTTGTGTCCACAGAAGAAAGAAGGACCATCAGATCCCCTGTAACAGGATGTAGGTAGACATAATTGTGTACCACAATGTTAGTGCAGGGAATGAAATTCATATCTTCTACAAGGAGAGTAAATGGACTTAAATACTGAGCCATCTCTCCAGTTCTGAACTTGACAGATTTTAGAAATTTTGCGTGTGAATGTGCATTCAGATCAACACACTGAAAACTTAGTATTAAAAGAATTGGAGTTTGCTTAAAAATCTGTGTTTTGGAGCTGAAGGTGACTCTCTAAGTGTGTGGGTTAGATTTGGTAGTTTGATGCAAGCTAGAGTTAGATTGATTTTGGGTGTTCTGGGTTGGGTGAATTGGTAAAAGAATGAGTTCATTCCAAGAGGAATTTTTAGGCTTGTGTGGCAGCAGGAAGGTTGATCCTCTGATGGACTCCACCTCAAACCACCATTGGCAGGCATATTTATTGATTGTTACAAAAGTTCCTCATACCAAGGTCCCTAATCTAATCTATATATTTCTGTACAGGAATGCATCATGTCCCCTGCTCCTTTAGTCCTTATTGTGTAGGATTTTCAGCACCCAGTAATCCAAGAGCTTCAGGTAAGCCAGAAGTGTCTTGTGACCAAAATCATGCACAGGCTGTAATTTCTCCTCAGAAAAAACAATCCTGCAAATTACAAAAAACAATCATTGTTTTCCACAATGATTATTTCATGGTCAAATTACTTCTTGAAAACATCTATTGACTCTAATGTTTACCCTAGACTCAGCTTAATCCCTACAACAAATTAATATGTTGACAAATAGAGTATTTTTTTGATTTATTTGTTTTTCAAGACTGAGTTCCTCTATCTTTGGAGCCTATCCTGGAACTAGCTCTTGTAGACCAGGCTGGCCTCAAACTCACAGAGATCCACCTACATCTGCCTCCCGAGGGCTGGGATTAAAGGTGTGCAACACCACAGCCCAGTGAGTATTTTCTTGATTAATGGTTAATATCATAGGGCCTATCATACTGTAGTTGGTACCACCCTGGACAGATGATCCTGAGTTGTATAAGAAAGCAAACTGAGCGAGCTGTGATAGCAGCAGGGCAGAAAGCACATTTCTCTAGGTTGACGGCGTATGTGCAATGCCTAAGTCTATGGTGTATATGAGTCAGCAAATCAGTTTCTGAACTCTTAAGCATTATACAGATCTGGAGCCTCGTTGTTATTAAAGAGACTGTTATTTTTTAAGGTGTATGTGTGTGGTATGATTTTCCATGGAAAACACATTAAATGCAGAACAGCTTTACCTCCAGACTTTCAGAAAAATGCTTTTGAGACAAAGTCTCTTATGATGACTCATGTTTCCCAACAGGGCTTTGACCTTGTTGTCATTCTGTCTCAACCTCCTTAATTCTTTTATTAAATGTTTGTAACATCAGAAAATTCTAATAGAACCCATTTGAGTCACACAATTCACTACAGTTACAGGAAAAGGATTTGTGTGTGCAACACAACTTCTCATTTGAGGCCAGAATAGAAGGAATAGTTTATTGTGTACACTGCAAGAGGAAACAATCTAGGCAATAGCAAGATTAGAGGTTGTTTCAGATTATGTCAGTGAGCCGCACCAGTCTCTGTTATAAAGAAGGTTCTTATGGGGGAAGGGTACAGAAATGGTCTCATGCCCACTTACTAATACAATCCTATAAAACCTTTGAGCAGGTCCATTATAATCTACATTTCTCTCGGGACCACTGGATTCCACACTTCTTTCAGTATGGTCCATTAAGGCCAACAAAAAGCATCCAACCACTTTCCTAATCCAAAACCCCAAAGACTACATTCCACCAACAAGTAGCATGGTCTGGCTTGTCACAGCAGTACCCTTCTCCCTGCCACCAACTTCCTTCTTGTCCAGAGTTCTATTGCTGTGAAGAGATAACATGACTAGAGCAAGTGTTTTAAAGAAAAATATTTAATTATAGTTTCAGAAATTTATTCTATTATCATCATTGTGAGTAGCATGGCGGTACACAGGCAGATATGATGCTGATCATTCTACATCCAGATCTGCAGGCAATAGTAGAAAATAAGGCATTGTGTCTGACTTGGGCCCCTGAAATGTCAAAGCCTACCCTCAGTGACACACTTCCTCCAATAATGCCATGTCTACTTCAGCAGTGCTGCCCCTTCTAATCCCTCCCTACTAATAGCACCACTCCATGATGAGTAAGTATTAAAACATATGGGCCTATGGGGGCCATTCTCATTCAGGTACAATAGTATCACCTTTTTTTTTTTTACATACTCATTTCTATTCTAATCTGTATTTCCTTCTATTACCCAATGTTTCCCAATCATTGATAGTTTTATTCAATTTATCACAAATGGCTATATATTTGTTTTTAGAGCAAGGAGTCTGGTAGGTGTCTTAGCTTTGGCTTCTATTGTTGCAATGAAATGCCATGGCCAGACAGGAGTTGTGGAGGAAACAGTTTCTTTGAATTATACTTCATTTTCAGTCTTTATCCTCAAAGGAAATCAGAACAGGAAATCAAACTTGGCAGGAACCTGGAGATAGGAGTTGATACAGAAACCACAGAGGAGTGCTGCTTCCTCTGCTGCTCTCCATGAACTGCCCAGTCTGTTTTCATGTAGAGCCCAGCAGCACTGGTTCTTAGGCTGTGACTCTCCCCCATCAATGACTAGTTAAGAAAGTGCCTTACACTCCAGCTTATAACCCAATTTTACAGAGACATTTTTCTCAACTGATGTTCCCTCTTCTCAGATGATTTCAGCCTATATCAAGTTGATAACAAACAATCCAGCACCTTATGCCAGACTTGACTTATATTGCATCATTAAGAATTGCTGTGAACACCTAAAATGGCCTGTGTGATCCAGTGCTTGGAATACAATCATGCAGATCAGTGAGAAGGAGAATAAGACAAGGGAATAGGTATCATAACAGAGCCCAGTCTTTTGTTGGGGAGTTGCAAATACATAGGAACCTCTGCAAGAATAAGAGTCTGTTGTCCACTTACAAGCTGGAATACCCACCGTAGAGAAGGGAAGGTGGCAGGAAGGAGCTTGATAGTCTAAATTTGTCTGGATTGGGGATTTTCAGTGATGGGTCAGATAATCAACTTTAGGTGATCAAAATATCCTGATAAATAATTTTTGGGCGTCCACAGACCAGGACTGTAAAGATTTTGGACAAACAATTGAATTGCCTTCTAGAATCTTAATTACTATAGCTGTACTAGTTCAAAAAGTATAAAACTAATGAACAAATTGGTGTGCCTGTAACTAATTGGCCTGTTAATTTTCTTCCTGAAAATGGATACCTAGATAGAGAAGATATGATTTATCCAATAAAAATTGTTAGTCCCTTGAGCACACGTGACCGTAATGCTTGATTTAATGCTTTAAAATAATTTTTGAGATTATAAATAGTTCTCAAATTTGTGACTTGCTGAGTTTTCCATTATAACCTCAAAGCAGCCATTGGCAGCCTGTCTTTCTCTATGTCAGAAGTAACAGTCATACTCTTCCAATTGACCCTGAACTTTTCATCCCAGGGACTAGGCTGGGATTCCCTTCCCCCAGTCACTGATCCCTTTTTAAGTGACAGTAGTCTTTGTAATCATGGAGAAAATTATATGTTAGAGACACCAAATTAATGTATTTGATGCACTAAAACTTTCACACACCAGTGAAATCTTAAAACACATGAAAGAAGTCATGTTGAAGAGAAATCCTGTGAATATAATCAATGTGGTAAAGCTTTTGTAGGTTACCGTCTCTTCAAAGGCAAGTAAAAACTCATACTAGAAAGATGATCCATGAATATAGTAAATAGAATAAAACCTTTTATAATACTCATTTCACATCATCTGAATGCTCAAGTAAGATTAGTAGAGCCATTCCATCAATAAAACATTGTCTCATTTTTAAATTATAACCATACAGTCATCACAGGATGGATGAACACAGGACAATTTTTAATAATAACATAATAATAATAACAATGTTTAATAATAAAACATTTTAAAATGAAAATGGTATTTATAGTGCCATCCATTTTTTTTGTTAAATTTGATTGTTATCTGTTATTTGTTAAATTTTTTGTTATTCTGGGGACTAAATACTTTGTTCTTACCACTTTCTTGGGAATATAAATGAATATCAGAGAGTTGCCTTAGTGGGCAAAGGTGGTTGCTATTAAGCCTGGTGACCTGAGTTCATTTGCTGGGAACCCCATGCTGCTCATCCAGGTTTTTCTCAGCATAGTTCATGTGGACTGTGGCATCTGCACACCACCACACAAGCACATGCCTAAATATTTTTAAAATCAAATATTGGTTTAAAGTGTGTCTGTTACCATTGGCAACAAGAAGTAATGTGCAGAGTGCGGGGCGCGCATCCTGTCCAGCAGGAATGAACGCCACCAAAAACGAGAATTCCTTCTCTGGTCACATCTTTATTTGGAGCATTCCCTTGAGGAAAATTGGGGGAAGGGAAGATAGAGCAGGGACAAGAGAAAGCTTAGAGAGAGAGCGTTGGGCCCCGAGGCAGCTGCTTTTAAACGGTGGAGCGGCTTGAACGCTGTCCTGATTGGTTAATGCCATTCTGCTGGTCTGAGCATGTGCAAGCAAGGGTGCAGGCAGGGGTGCTCAGCCCCACATGGCTACCTCCAAACTGCAGGACCACCTGTGCCTCCAGGTGGCTCCCAACAGCAGAGTTCATTTACAGAGGGATAAAAATCCATTCATTCCTTTGATGACCATATAATAGGGACTTTCATCATTTCCTATGGTAGAAGACAGAAGAAATAATGAGGCATTTTTACTTCATCATCTGCATTATGATGGCACATTAATGGGATTGAGAGTTTATTCAGTAGTACTGCTGCTGTTGGGAACCAAGGTTTGGTTCCTAGCAAGCATATCAGATGGCTCAAAAATTCCTATAATTCCTGGTCAAGATGGTATGATACACTCTTGGCTTCTTTGGGTACCAGGTATACGCATAGTGTAATGGTGTGTGGGTGTGTGTGTGTGTGTGTGCGCGCACGCGCACGCACATGCGCCTTTATATTGTGTAAAGGGCTTTCTTCATGTATATGTTATTTTTAAAATTAATTTAATTAAATTGTATGTAAACAGAATTTTCTGTTCCACTTGGCCCCATAGATATTCAGTCCCAAAGAAGCACACGGAGGCTTATAACAATTATAAACTGTTTAGCCTATTAGCTCAGGCTTATTATTAACTAGCTCTGACAACTTAAATTAACCCATAATTCTTGTATATGTTAGCTGTGTGGCTTGGTACATTTTATCAGTGAGGCTTTCTCATCTTGCTTCCTCTGCATCTGGTTGGTGACTATAGACAGAGTCTTTCCTCTCCCATAATTCTAGCCTGATTGCCCCACCTATACTTCTTGCCTGACTACTGGTCAATCAACATTTTATGAAACCAATACAAGTGATAAATATTTAAAGGGTACAAGAGCATTATCCCACAGTACTTTCCTTTTTTTTTTCTTTTCAAAACAAGAATTCTGAATCTAATCTCTCTTGTTCAGCCTTTTTCCTGACCATTTTCCAGAACAACCTGTAACCAACAATCTAAACAAAGACAAGCATCATAATCCATTTTGGGGGAATGTGAGTGCAATTTTCTAGGCTACTTCCTGATAATTTGAGATGTTGATAGTGTTATGGGGACCCAAAGAAAATTTAAAATTATAATTCTTACTGGAGTATTCTGTGAGACTGGGTCATCTCAGCCAGTAGTCTTGAATGTTCTAGATGTTCAGAGGAAACTGCCACACAGGTGTTTTAAAATGTTTGATCATCTGGGCTATCTGTTCCTGTCAGGGATTTCTTAGGGGGTCTTCCTTGATCAAACCTTAATTTTCTTAACCCAGAAAAGACCACATCCTCTCATTTCCTGTGGAAACAAAAGCAAAATCTCTTCTCCGGAGTGACAAATTTTTTGACTTAAAATTGGAAGTCAAGGTATTTTCAAAATATATATGTTGGATTAATCCAGCAGCATTTATAATGAAATGTATTTTAGCAGCTGTTGCTTCTTCCTCAGAAGTCAAGCAATTTAAAGACAACACAATAACATACAGTATCAAGACTCTCTGTGTATTTTCCACCTTTGTATGATTTTTAAAATTCTATTTATTTTTATTAATTTTTTTGATACAGGGTTTCTCCGTTTTCTTTGGATAGCCTGGATCTCACTCTGTAGACCAGGCTACCCTTGAACTCACTGAGATCTGCCTGCCTCTGCCTCTGAAGTGCTGGGATTAAAGGCATATGCCACCATACTCAACTTTCTTTCTTTTATAAAAGGACCTTCTATATCCTTTTTTTCTCTTCCATGCCTGCTTATATTTTTAAACACACTGTTAACCATTTAGAAGTTTGTTTTTAATCGGAATCTGTCTTTACTGTAAATCTCTCTTTTTTCTGACCACATGAGTCTTTACTTTGATAAACAATGTGGCTAGGATTAAAACTGCAGCTTTGCTGACTGGATCTGCCCCACTCCTTGGTTTCCTGAGAGTCTAGCTTCATGGCAGAGGTACTGGTGGGAATACCCTTTTATTTTAACCCAACTCAGTGGAGTTTCTACATCCATGCCACCACCAAGAAGCTTGCCGGCAGCTGCTCATAAACAGTATTTAAATGTTTGGTGGCAGAGCCTCTTAAAATAGCTGTGAGGTTTTTGTTGCAAACACTGAGTCAGTAAATCTCCCTTAAAGGAGTCATGACTCTGCTAGCTGCCAGCAAATACAGCCTTCCCGAGACAATGCTGCTACCAAAATGCTGTGCTTGACTCTGCTCTTTTGTCTGTCTAGAATCCTTTTTTTCCCTCTTAATTCTCAGGTTTTATGTGGTAGTTCTTGCTAAAAATTTGGGCACCATTTGTAAATAGAGATTGCATTTTTGACTGTTTGACTGATGGCCCAGACATATATCTAGCTAGCTTTTACATCTTAAATTAGCCCATACTTCTTATCTTATTAGGTAGGTTAGTGTGAGCTTACTCACACTAATAATAATAGTGAGTAATAGAGTGAATACTTGTGAGCTATTGTTTATAAACAATTTACATTAGCATAGATTCTTGTATATTGATACAAATTCAATTTTTTTGTTATATTAAATATGTTCCTATTTCTGTTTACAATATTTGTACACCTATGCAAACTTATTTTCTCATGTTATATGCATACATGTTTCTGACTCTGTTTAAAATATTTTGCATATTGACATAATTTTAGGATGTATTTATCATATTTCACTATACATTTCTACCTCTGATCAACATACTTATTCATTGTTTATATACTGAAGTCAGTGTCCTCATTTCCTGCACAGTTTTTTAAAGATTGTTTAACATTCTAATAAGAGACCTTACTCTTTAAGCTACATAGGTATTAAGAATTATAGATCAATAATCATCCATGTGTGTCATACATATAGTTAGACTAATCAGGTTCTTTAGATACATAGAGATTGAGTTCTACATAGAAAAGTAATCTTTAGCCTCTTCAAAGAGCTGTAGAATATGACATTTAAATAACTTAGGGGTCTGCTGACATAAGAGATGATTGCTTCTGGCAGCTCTGATCTATTCACAAGAGAATGTTGAGTACCAAAAACACACCAGTTGGATCTTGTTTTCTTCTTGGCAAAACTATCCATTGGGCAAAAGACTGTCCATTCCTCGACCAATGACAAAATGCATGGTGTTTAGACTGGACAAGCAGGATACAAGAAAAAAGACTGCCAAACCTTGACAAAACAGGGTAAGATAGTTTTGAAAATTTTCCTGCCTCTGAAAATGGTCTGTCAGTTACTCTAGGCGTTAGCCAAAGTTGGTTACTCCAATGTTGTAAATGAGACTTTGGGTGATTGCCTAGGTAGCCAGTTGTCTCTGTCCTTTATTGCACATTTTGGAAGTTATCTGATGGCATTTCATGTTTACTCAAGTAATCTTCTCAGGTCTTTGATGGGGTTGAAGACCAGATAGTCAGAGTTACTTTCCTCTCTTGACTTAGCCAAGCCATTTCTAATACAAGACTTAGACTCCTTAGAATAGGATAATTATTGAAACACTTAGCATATGTTTCTTGCTTAATATTGACTATGCTGGTTGTAATTCTAATTTTTATACTTGATATCTGTTCTTATTGTATATAGTTTTGTATTGGGTTTGGAACTCTTATTTAGAGAAAACGGGAGGTGCTGTGGAAACTCCTTCGGCCAATAGCCTTTGAGTTGCTGGGCCACTTTGGGCATGGTCTTGTGTACTATAAAAACAGATGTAGAAACGTGTGCACCTTCCTTGGCTGCTGGATTCAGTTCCTGTTCCCCACTTGTGCAGAGGACTGCTGATCTGTGAATCTACCCCTAAATAAAGAACCCTTTATTATACTCCATTCTGAGCTAGTATGGAAATACTTTATTGTAATCCTCTACATTATCTATGTTTAGCCAAATGGCTTGGGACTATTTCTCAGTGCAGCATTTTCATCTTGCTTCCTCTGTGTCTGGGTGGCAACTGCAGACTGTGCCTTTCTACTTCCCAGAATTCTCCTAGACTCGTTACCTCACCTATACTTCCTTCCTGGCTACTGGCCAATCAGCATTTTATTAAACCAATACAGGTGGAGAATCTTTACAGGGTACAATAACAATTGTGTAGTTGAGAAAATCTCAAGGAATGAAGTAGTGTGAGGAGAATTCTGAATGCTTGTGGTAACACTCCAAGAAAATAGCACAAGTGTATTGTTACCACATTTTCTTCAAACCATAGAATTATTTCTGATATGTGTTGTAGGCAGAGGCTGCTTTTTTGTTTCCTGAACACCCAGACACAAAATAATCACACAGAAACTATATTAATTAAAGCACCACTTGGTCTATTAGCTTATGCATGTTACTATCTAGCTCTTACATCTTAAATTAAGGCATTTCTATTTATCTGTGTATCACTATGTGGTTGTGGCCTACATGGTAATGTTCCACCCAGCATCTGGCATCTGTCTCCTGCAGCAGCTGCATGGCTTCTCCTTGACTCTGCCCACTGTCTTTATATATCTTTTCTATCCTGGTTATATTCTGTTAAGCCACTGGCCAAAAGTAGCTTCCTTATTAACCAGAGGCATTAAAACATATTAATTTCTTTATTTATACAGAGGGGAATCTCACATCAATGTGTTTTGTGCATCTTTCAGGTATAGCAGAAAATAGTGAGTTTACTTTAGATTATTCATTATTGCTTGCGGTGGTTATTCAATTAAAGTTTCAAACTGTATTCCACATGCTCCCTTGGAACACTTGTTTTGTCACTGACAATTTGTCCTTGTGATTGTATGCATCCTTAACTCATCCTTTACTTTACTCGTATGAGTTTCCTTAAGGTGAAGAGTAAAAATCATCTGGTGCTCTGAGTTAAACTGACTATTTAATGAGACTTTAGTCCACCTCACTTTTAGACTTCATTGTTCCGAATACCTATGTTTCTGGATAGATTTTTATCCAAAAGCAACAAGAAGTGAACTGAGAGACTCAGCATGACTTGAACATATGTGAGCCCTCAAAGCTCTTCTCCATAGGGACACACTTCCTCCAACAAGGCCACGCCTACTCCAACAAAGCTATACCTCTTAACATCCTCTCCCTATGTGATTCTGAGGACCAGTTACATTCCAACCACCACACTCCACTTCCTGTGGAGTAAGCTTGTAACAGTATCATAATGCAAAATGTGTTTAGTCCATCTTCAACAATCCACATTGCTTATAACAGTCTCAACAATGTTATAAAGTCTAAAGTTCAAAGTATCTTCTGAGATTTGCCAATCCCCTATACAATCAAAATCCAAACGCATATCACATACTTCCAACCTATAATGACGCAGGATACACATCTCTAGGCATCAGAAATTTCAATGAGGGACACCTAGAATTGCAGCTCTCCCAGCTGCACAATTTTAGCCACAACTTTTAACACCTTTCAGCCTTCTGTGGTGGCATGGATGCATTGTGCTAGCAGTTTGAAGGTGAAAACAGAACAGCACAATTTAAGCCAGTTTGATCTTGTGACAACATACCAGCCATCTCTAACCTGATTTCACTATTTTTGCCTGCCCAGAAATGAGGTGACCTAAGCTAGTTATTGAGAGTATTCAGACCAGACTAATGGTTTACATGGGTTCCCTGTGATGGCTAAAACTACTTAATATAGAGTCAGGCATGACTTAAGGGCCATTGACCTTTTGTTCTGGAATGCAAGAGTTCTAGGAAATCCTAATAGCTACACCTGCAGGTGAGATAATAATAGGATAATGGCTGTGAGGTATTAAGAACTGCCGTTGCTTATGTAAAACTTACTTATCACAATTGGAGAGACCAAATTGGTCTTTCTATTACTATGTAGAAGGAAAGGAAATAACAACTGAGGGAAGTAAAACAGTTTTCCTGCCCAACTGTGGATTCCATGGATAGTTGTAATATTCACATTTCTGATGTCTGCCTTAAAACCCAACCTTACCCCCATTCTACATGGCATATTTTACTGGCTCTAAAAATGCATTCCTTCTACTAGCAGTAACAATAAATTCATTTAATCTACATTGGAAAAGGGTCTAAGTCTGTAATCCTTTCCTGTGGATGAGAACACCAAAACAAGAATTTGCTTATAAATTCTAAGGTCAAAAACAACAAAAGTTAGAGTTCCAAAAGTAGAGGTGTCCAGTGTGAGGCCCTGGGTTGAGAAGATGGGTATAGAAGATTGAGATAAGTAGGTCATGTAAAAAACTGTTACTTCACGCTTGATAGAACACATTCCAGGAAGGTAGTCATGCAAGAATTCTGAGAGCTTATGAGAAAACCAGAAAGCTTCAAGAAAACAGGGCAAAGTCTTGTCATCTCAGTTTCTTAGAAAGAGAATTGTTCTAGGAATGTGTTTTTCTTCTTGCGTCTCCAAGGTATAGTGAATAGGAATGAATTTACTTCAAATTTCTTGCTTGATAGAGTTATTCAAATAAATGTGTATTAATATATGGAAAGACAAGCTTTTGCCACATATTGCTTATTCTAGTGATTGTATACTTTGTGAACTCAGGAGCAATTTACTCATGTGACCTCTCTTAAACCTCAGCATAGATATTATGCGAGAAGGTGAATAAAATTGACAACTGCATGTGATTTTTGTCTGCTTTAATTATGACTCCACAGTCCCAGGTACCACTGTCTCTAGGGATGTGCTAAGGCTCCACAACTGACCACGCCCTGACATCTCAATGTGGCATTCTAGTGAAAGGCTCACAGCACTGTGCTGCTGTGCCTCCATCTGTAGGGACAGGGGAAGGGGAAGCAGAGGGATCAGAGGTTCAAGGTCATCCTTGACTACTTAGTGGATTTGAGGTCAGCTAGTGTCACATATGACCCTGCCTCACTACCAAGAAGAAAAACAGAGTAGAAGGAAGGAGGGGAGGGAATTTGGAAATGGAAGTCTGATCCACAGCCAGACACACTCACATACTTCAATACCTGAGTCAAAACCCCATGTCCAGAGTCCACTGATGACTGACTCAAGAAAGGAACTTAAGATGCCCTGATCACTCTGGATCCTGGAAACTATCCCTATCTGCTCCTTGACCGCCCTGCCAGGAGCTTCCAGCACCTGCCCGGTGTTCCACAGAGCCAGTACCTAAATCACCTTCTGCAATGCAATCTCCTGACCACACAGAGCTTCTAAAAGATGTCTGGGGAGGCCTTCTGAACCTTCAGAGTCCTCTTCAACATAAAACTATCTTTGGACAGTTCTGTGATATGGTGGGGGAAAGTACTCTTTGAGTGGCCAGTCTCACCCAGGCAGGCACCAGGGACTGAGCAGCTTGATAGAGTCACTAATTCAGTCAGTAGCCAAGCTGACTAGGGACTTTTATTGGTATAGCCCAGAGGCTAAAAACATTCCTAATATGCTTGGTGATGAAATTCAAGGAATTATCTTGTTTTATAACCCTGAAGGATTTCCAAATCACATTTTGACATCTGTTAATAAAGTTTTATTAGCAAACAGCCCTGTCTGCTCACAGAAAATAGGCACAAAACCCAGGATTGCCTACAGGACAGGAAATACTTTGTCTTATTAGCACTTCATAACAAACAACTCTTCCTTTTTCACTCTTGGGTATCTGTTGGCCAATCAGGTGAAAGACTAGAGTCTGAAGCAATCTGCCCACACGCAGTAAACACCATTTGGATTTTAATATCATTTTTCTGGGATGCCCAAGGTTAGGCTTTGATGCGGGAGAATTGTCTGTATTCTGTCAATCATATTTTAATAAAGTGCTGATTGGCTAGGCAGGAAGTATAGGCGGGAAAACCAGACAGGAAGTAGAGGTGATGCAAGGAGAACGGGAGAATTCTGGGAAGCAGGGAGGTTCCTCTGCCATTCCTGTCCAGATCACCGAAGAAGCAACATGTAAGCTGCCCCGCTGAAAAAGGTACCTAGCCATATGGCTACCATAGATAATAATAATGGGTTAATATAAGTTACAAGGGTTAACAAGATGCCTGAGCTAATGGGCCAATCAGCTTTATAACTTACAGAGATCTCTGTGTGATTGATTTTCCTTGGGGCTTGCTGGCTTGTTGGGGTACCAGATGGGACAGAAACCCCAACAAGCCGGCTGTCATGTTACAAGGCTTTGACCTGCAAACGTACATTGTACACAAAGAGCACAAACAAAAAGTCCAAATGTGGTGCAGTGAGATGGCTCAGGGAGTAAAGGCACTTGCTGGCATGCCTGCCTCTACCTGAGTTTGGACCCTGGGACTCACATGATTGAAGAAGAAAAAGATTCAAGCAAGTTGTTTGCTAACCTCCATAAATGCCTGTCCTGCCCCCATATTAAAAATACATGTAATTTAAAGAAACTTAAAATGTTAAATGGGAAATGGGTTCAAATCCTGGCTAATGACCCATTTTGTGATTGTGTGACCTTGTGTGGGTGACTTAGTCACTCTGTGTCTATTACTTCACATGGAGATAATGAAGAGCTGCAAGGGCTGAACTCTGTGACCATGGTTACAGTTACCAGTCTTGGGCTCCAGACCAAGAGTGACTTTATCTATGAATCTCTTTGTTCCTGTGCCCCAGATTCCCATGTTACAAATGGTCTGATTTCATAAGGCCTTGTCAACTGGTAAGATCCTCAGTTCAGTGTAACCTCAACTTTGTGGGCCATGACAGTTTGTAAGGAGGGAACACGCATTCTGGGTCTTATCCTTGGCCTTGTCCAGTGCCTCCCAGGCATGGTTCTGGAGCTGGGATGCCTTTTTGAACTCTGTACAAAGCCTGCACTGCTGAGAGTGGGCTGTGGCCAGCCAGGCCTGGGCCACATACCTCTGGCTCTTAAACAGTGCCTCATGTTGCACCTGTGGCTCTAGGTGACCCGTGATCCTCGGGATATTTAGAATCCAATCAGGCTCGAATGCTGCTGTTCTTCCCACCCTTCTATGCAGAGCAGTTGGTTTCCTACCTCAAGGAAGGTTCTGGATCTCTGCTTGACTCAAGGAATATTTGATTTCTGCTATGCACATTTGGCTGCTAGCTATGTACTGTCCTGTGTCAGGTAGCTAAGCCTCTCTGTGCCCTAGCTTCCTTACTTGGTAGTGCAGGCTTGTGATCCAGGAACTTAGAGGGTGATGCAGGAGGGTCAGAAGCTCAAGGCCTACAGTGTGACTTCAAAGGCAGCCCAGGTAACTGAGAGAGACCTTGTCTCAAAATATACACTTGTGCACACATGTACGCATGCACACACACACAGTTTTTGGTTTGTTTGCATGTTGTTTTGTTTTGGAGAAGTTCTTGATGTGCAGCTGTGCACCACCAAGTCTGCTAAATCACTGTTTTCAAACTCAAATGGATCTCAATGCATAGAATGATGACCCAGCATGCATCAGGCCTCTGTGTAAATGTGGATAACTCAGAGTTTAAGAGCACTGGCTGCTCCTCCAGAGGTCCTGAGTTCAATATCAAGCAACTACATGATGGTTTACAACTACATATAATGAAATCTGGTGCCCTCTTCTGACATGTGCACATACATGCAAGCAGAACCCTACATACACAATAAATAAATGAATGAGTGTTTCCCTCATTCCACATCCTCTCCAGCATAGGCTATCATTGGTGTTTTTGAGTTTGGCTATTCTGACAGGTGTAAGATGATATCTCAAAGTTGTTTTGATTTGCATTTCCCTGATCGCTAAGGAGGTTGAGCATGACCTTAAGTGCCTTTTGGCCATTCGGAGTTCATCTGTTGTGAATTCTCTGTTCAGTTCAGTACCCCATTTTTTAATTGGGTTAATTAGAGTTTTAGTGTCTAGTTTCTTGAGTTCTTTGTATATTTTGGAGATCAGACGTTTGTCTGATGAGGGATTTGTGAAGATCTTCTCCCAGTCAGAAGGTAGCCTTTTGGTCTTACTGACAGTGTCCTTTGCTTTACAGAAGCTTCTCAGTTTCAGGAGGTCCCATTTATTCATTGCTTCTCTTATTGTCTGAGCTCCTGGGGATCTGCTTAGGAACTGGTCTCCTGTGCCTATATCTTGTAGACTACTTCCCACTTTCTCTTCTGTCAGGTTCAAAGTGGTCGGATTAATGATAGCCTATGCTGGAGAGGATGTGGAATGAGGGGAACACTCATCCATTGTTGGTGGGAATGCAAACTTGTGCAGCCACTGTGGAAATCAGTGTGGCGGTTTCTCAGGAAACTGGGAGTCAACCTCCCTCAGGACCCAGCAATTCCACTCCTGGGAATATACCCAAGAGATGCCCTATCATACCACAAAAGCATTTGTTCAAGTATGTTCATAGCAGCACTATTTGTAATAGCCAGAACCTGGAAACAACCTAGGTGCCCCTCAATAGAAGAATGGTTAATAAAGGTGTGGAACATATACACATTAGAGTTCTACTCAGCGGTAAAAAACAATGACATCTTGAATTTTGCATGCAAATGGATGGAAATAGAAAATGCTTTACTGAGTGAGGTAAGCCAGACCCAAAAAGAGGAATATGGTATGTATTCACTCATATGTGGATTCTAACCATAATTAAAGGTCTTTGAGCCTATTATTCGTGATCCTAGAGAAGCTAAATAAGATGGTGAACCTGATGAAAATCATGTAGCTATCTGCCTGGATATTGGAAATAGACAAGAGTCCCAGGTAACCTCGGGTGCATGGGGGGGGTGGGATGGTTGTTGTAAGGTGAGAGGGTTAGAGAGAAGGGAGTAGGGGAGGAATTGGGAAAGCTAGGTGGACTGGGATGGGGGGAGGGAGGAAGGATGGATATGAGATCAGGGAAGAATATATTTCAACTAAGGGAGTCATCTTAGGGTTTACAGGAGACTTGATTATAAATGGGATCACAGGTCCAAGGAGATCCCCAGATTGTTCTCTGGACAGAAGAGAGGATGCCTGAAACGGCCTAGGCCCATAACCATACTGATGAATATTTTGCTTATCACCATAGAACCTTCATCTGGCGATGGATGGAGATAGAGACAGAGACCCACATCGTAACACTGAACTTAACTCCCTAGGTCCAAACGAGAAGCAGAAGGAAAGAGAACGTGAGCAAAGATGGCAAGATCAGAGAGAACCTTCATCCCACGATGGATGGCGATACAGATGGAGATCCACATTGGAGCACCGGACTGAGCCCCCCAAGGTCCAAATGAGGAGCAGTAGGAGGAAGAAAATGAAAAATGAAATAAGGACTGTGAGGGATGTGATCACCCACTGATACAAGGGGACGGATCTAATGAGAGTTTACCAAGGCCAGTTGGACTGGGACTGAACGAGGACGCAATCCAACCAGATTCTCTAAATGTGGCCGGATTCTCTGAATGTGGCTGGTCGGAGTCTTTCTGAAAAGCCATTGACAACGGCATTGGGACTTGTTTCCTCTGCATATACTGGATTTTGCGGATCCAGTCCGTCTGGACACTCACCTTCCTGGACCTGGAGGGAGGCGGGAGGAACTTGAACTTCCCACTGGACAGGAAACCCTGACTGCTCTTAGGGATGGAGAGGAAGGAGGAGAGGAAGTGGGGGGAGTGGGAGGGTGGTGGGAGGAGGGGCGGAAATGGAAACTTGTATAATTTAATAAAATTACAAAAAAAAACAAAAAAAATAAATGAATCTTTAAAAACATGAAGAAAGAACACATTTTTAAAAAGCAAAAAATAAGGACTATTTATGGAATTTGTCATTCCAGGAATCAGTAGGTGGAAACAGGAGAGTGATGGGTTCAAGTTTGGCTGTACATGCAAGACTGCATATGTTGAGGTGAGAGCAGAGTGTTTAGGAACTGGTACTCTTTTAATTTCAAGATTTGAAGTAAAGTCATTAGGTTCAGCTGCAAGTACCTTTCAGCAATCTTGGTGGCACAGAAATTGGACTTTTAAATTTCTTCTTTTCTTGGCACTTACAAGCAAAGAGTTTCATTGAAATAAAGTATTAAAGTCAGAGATACATTATAGTGTTTTTATCTTATTGAGATACAATTCCAACAATGGAAACTCACAGGTATGAAGTATTTGGTTCATTGTTGACATGACCTTTTATAGCCATCATTGCTCCATTTCAAAATCACTGGCATATGTGAAACCTTATTGTTAAAAAAACAATAAATTCACAGGTTGTAATGGCACACACTTGTCTCTCCTCTACAATCAATGAGACCTGGAGGAATGGAGTCCATATATGACATGAACAAAGTCTCGTGCAATAGCTCAAGTTATTAGGAGCCACAGATAATTTATACTCAATGGGTTAAAAAAAGTCAATAAATAAGGTGTTCCTGAGTTTCAGCTGTATACCATCACAAGACTTGCCAGTTGTCTTGGAAATCATGATTTTCTATAGTTCCATGTGAAGGACGACAGTTTAAGCATTTAATTGAATACTAGCAATAAATAATAATGAGAAATCTGAAATCAACTAATTTCTGTTTGCTACACCTGAGAATAGCCCAAAATAATTCCAATAATAAATTCATGTTTTGAAGAAACTGAGGTACAAGAATCCAACTTTTTTTCTTGAAGTGTTCTTGCAAGCATTCATAATTCCCCTTTCATGACTCCAGTCTTAGACCATGCTCCAACATTTGTCCAATTTTCAAAAATTTTAAAGGAAGGATTTCCCAAGTGGTTTTGATTTCAGATGTATAAAAGTTTTATTACTATTTGTTGTATAAGTATGCTATAAGCAAGCAAATTATAAACTTGTTCTGTAACCAAGAACAAGAATCAAAACTATGAACAATATTATTTGTTACATTATCATTAGGGTCAGTAAAATCTAGGGAATAGATGGAAAAGAGGCCCATATCATAAGTGGTTCTGGTATATCTTAGAACTTACTCCATTTTGACTTTAACAGGAAAACAAATGATAGGATGTCCTATATAAATGTGAAATGATTCAAATCCCAAGGAAAACTTTAAAGCCCTCCCTTCTTAAGATGAATGAATGATTCTAGTACACAGTCAAGATCCAGTCGTCAGCACTGAGTTAGTAGTTTTAATAACAGGAGCTGTACCCATCCAATCCACAAGTTGATACAAAGGATGAGTGATGTTAGACCAATACACACACTCAGTGTCACTCACTACAGATGCACAGGTCCAAGCAGCTAATACTTGTAGAAATAGTTCTCCAGTGACATAGGACTCTGTGTGTTTCTTATGGTCTCCACTGTCTTCTTGCCATGCATAATTCTTGTTGAGGGCCCCGGTCTGGAAGAGCTGAAGAGAAAACTATAGTGATACAGTGGATCTCCCTTTAATGACAGAAGTGTATCCATTCCCAAATCTTTATCTAACTGGAATTTAAACTATCAAGTTAGTTATACCACTTGGGCCTATCAAAAGGCAGTATAGAATACTCTATAGAGGAATGTTTTGTGCTTTTAGACATATACCACCTTGAGGCAAATTATAAATTAAGAATAACTGAAGAAAATGTAAGAACACACACCCTTGAAGTTTCCCCTCCTTTATTCTTTTTAATAATCATTGCTTTAATGTTCTACATGCACTTTCATTTATGCCCTATCTCTGAGGATTATAAGCAATGCCTGTAACATGACTAACAAGGAGGTTACAGAGTGGACAAGTATGAGTAATGAAAGATATTTGATTTTCTACCATACACTGTAGTTCCTGTAGTATTGGAAGCATAACAGGGTATGAGTATAATTAAAGTAGTTTCTATTGCTGAGACTATTCTTACATGAGCAAAATCTGAAACCATATTTAAAGGTGGATAAATTAAGCATAATATGTGAATCAAAAGAGCCAGTTTCACCCGTTGATCTCAGAAAAGACAAATTTTCAAGGCCAACCTGGTCTACAGAGCATGTTCCCATTGCAAAGGCTATACAGAGGAAAGAGACACTGTATCAAAAAGAAAAGCTTTAAATGAATTTATATGTCTATCTTTTCAATTAAATTGTTATTCAAGGTCTCTCTATGTAACTGCCAGATATAGGTTCTGGAATACAACTTAAGTTTCTTGTAACAGCACTGTGTGCTCCTAATTTCTGAGTCATCTCTCCACGAACAATTTAAGTATTAAATCTTTGTAATTTTAAATCAACACGTTTACCTTTTCAGATATTTAAAAGTTGTTTCTTTTATCAACATAAAATCATAACAATAATTATTAGGATCATTTACATGAGAAAAATAAACTCACATGATGCACTCATGATGCTCAAGAATTACATTCAGGGAGTAGTCTTCCCAGAACAAAAGTTTCTATTTGTCATCTCCATTATTTACATATCCATTTCATTTTTGAAATCAGGTTTCACTGTGTAGTGCTAGCTGGCCTCGAAGACACTGACCCATCTTCCTCTGTCCCAAAAGGACTAGGATTAAAGACAGACATTACCATACCTAATCAAATTTATAATCTCCATATAATATTTATACAAAATATCCCAAGATGATAGATAAATACAAAAAAATATGACTTCTAGATTTCAATTAAATATACCATCTGCATAGCATGCTTCTATTTAACATTGTCTAGAACTTCCATAATAAGTTTTGTTTCAATTTCTTGTTGAGGCTTATTTGTTTACTATTTGTTTTGTACATGGCTGAATGTACCTGCATGCCTTGTTCTCTCAGATGACAGAAGCATGGTCAGATCCCATGAAGACGGAGTTATAGGCGTGTGATCTAACCATCCTGAGTGTTGGAAACAAGACTCAGGGCCTCTGCAAGAGCAGCACAGTTTTGTCCCCTGAGCCTTCTCTCTAGGCCCTGGAGGCTTCTGAAACTGGTGAACCAGCACCCTTGGTTTTACTTAACTTAACTTTTCTGATGATAAAACATAGGATCCAAAACACACCCACTCATGCCCTCAGACTTGGTTGCATGAATATTTGTTCACTGACCCAACTAGCTAGTTACTGCCATAGCACTCCCTTCCAACCCACCTACTTCAGTTTATTGGTTGCAGTTTCTCTATTTTCAATTTTGGGGTAGAAAATACTTTAGTGCTCTCACATGTTTGGGAAGCATCTGTTCACTGAACCTTAAAAAAGTTATTTTGAGGCAGAATATGATTAAGTTGTGTTGCGGGAGCTCCTTCCGCTCCTTCAGCCAATAGCCGCCAAGATACCAGCCCATGGGGTGTGGTCTATTTTCTCTTTGAAAAAGAGCAGCAGTTTTCTGCTCTCTCTCTTGGTTCCCACTCTTGGTTCCTGCCTTTGCTCCAGCGACTAGACTCCTTTCCTTACTGACGGTGTTCTGTAAATTTTCCCCTAAAATAAATATCCCCTTTGAATCCAAACTGTGTGGGATTGTTTCACGCATTAAAGTTGCCCAGGTTTTTTTTTTTTTTTTGTCAAATACTCTGTAGCCATATTAGGCCTTAAATTTGTGATGCTTATGCCTCAGCCTTCCTCATGGTGGGATTCTGGGACTGCACTAGTCCCTCAGCTCTATCTTTGTGGGAAAGTACCAATTTGAACCTGTCTTCTTTTATAAGTAATATAAATAAAAGTTTGTCAATTACAGTTCTCAAAATCAACTTTTGGTGTCATTAATATTTTCTTATTCCCAATTATGTGGTTTTTACCTCCATTGTCTTCTAGCCTTTTTTCTAAGCCTCACCTTCCCATCCATTATTCTCTGTTTCCATTTTCATATGCACTTTCGTTCATGTAGGTTGAAGTTGGGACTTTTGAGAACCTGACCTATTCAAGATTTTCTCAGATGCCATGATGAAAGCCGCCAGTGGAAGATTACTTTTGTGTCCTGTCCAAGGGCACACCTGGGAAGGCCTGGTCCGGTGCTTGGATGAGTATCATGAAGGGGTCAAAAGAACCAGGCTCTTTAGCCTGAGAGGGTGTGATTATCCGTCTCATGGCCATTGTGAACTCAGTCTGAAGTATCCTGTGTTACTTTTGACTAACATTGCTAAATGATCTTTCTTCTGACTCTCTCATTCCCCCACCTACAAATAGTCAGACCTGTACATCTTAAGTATGGTCCGTCAGCTTATGAAGATATGCTGATCCCAAACTTTCTATGTTTTACATCTCATTCCATGTCCTCGCCCTGGTCACTGCCCATTCTCTGATCCTAATTGTTGTTCT
This sequence comes from Myodes glareolus, assembly GCF_982192425.1. NCBI lineage: Eukaryota > Metazoa > Chordata > Mammalia > Rodentia > Cricetidae > Myodes > Myodes glareolus. Next base: position 106,774,338 of record NC_142033.1, on the reverse strand, counting down.
TTGGTGGCATACACCAAGGTGGTTCAAGCTTTCGATGCACTGGCTCAGCTTCCTCAATGCTAGTGACATAGGCCAGTTCCACCACAGAAGGCTGGGGAAATGTTAGTGTTTTAATCATCAATGTGCAGTTGAGAGAGATGTGAGGAAAGGTATGTGAGTATCTTTAAAATGTCTGATTTCTAATTAATTTCAGTTAGGTATTTTAAATTTGACTTGGATGAATGGGGCACCCTTTTCTCTGTGTATTCTAGAGACTCTGTGTCAAGGAGGAGTAAGGGAGTGCCTACTGAGTGCAGGAAGATTGTAGGGCCAAGCTTTGGAGGCCAGGAACAAGTTCTGCTGCAATACCAATTTCTACACGACCGGGACAGTTCTGTTCCTGGGGTGGAAGCCAGGGCTTAGAATCAGTGTGCTGCATCTCTTTATAGTACTTTGTTCCTAAGGGAGGTGTTCCTGTCATTGAGATGTCATTAGCCAAAATACCTTCAGCTGGACATTCTTGGATGACCCACATAAGAATGGGGAGGGTCCTTCTGGTTTCCCATACTTCAGGCTAAGCAGTCCATGGACTGCAGAAGGTTCTGGTGTTTACCCCTGTTTACCTGTGATCTGCTGCCAAGAACTACGAGGAGAGCCAAGTGATCTCAGAATCCGCACCATGATAAGTCAAGGGCCACTGTTCCAAGGGGGAGGAGTTCCAGGAGCCCCTGTGGGGTTTGTCCAGGTGTGTGTTTGGGGGTGGTGGTGCTTGTCATAACCTGTGGCCAGACTTTACCTCTGGTGCCATACATTTTTGTCCCCTGAGGTCCTCAACTCCTAGAAGAAAGCTGGATGTCTCAGTGACTTGGTTCCATTTGTGGTACTTTGCAGAGCAAGGGGAGCAGGAGTTCTTGTGTGGAAACATCCTTATTGTTGACATCACCATGCGACGAGCCTCGGCTGCATTTATTGTCGCCAGAGAAATCAGATTTACTACGAAAAGTCTTAGTTTCTTCAGTTTTTCTTGAAGTTCTGTACTTGGAACTGAACACTAAGGTATAGAGTCTTGTAGCTTTGATCTGCTGCTTTGTCCCACTGAACTTCTTTTGGGGGGAGGTAGATAGTAGGCAGGGGGTCAACAGCTTATAGACCAGGAGACAGGCTGGGTGTAGCAAGCTCAGTTTATTTTAGGAAAAGGAAAGCCATATACCCCCCACCCACCTGGATAAGAGGAAGCAGCAGCAATGGCGTCAGGGTCACTTGTGGTAGACACAGACTAGTTCAGGTCATCTTGTCTCATGGCACAGTAACTGTTGCTAGGGGCTGCCTTGGGAGACTTAGGTTGGCTCAATTTGTGCAATTTGTATACTGCATGCTGAGATAGCTTATTTAGTCCAGTTTAGCTCAGCAAGGACATCTTGGTCCCTAGGTCCTTTGTGCCTGAACAAATATATCCCCACATATCCAGCCTTTTTATTTTATTATTATTGGACACTCAGTGGGAGCCAGGGTTCTTTACCCTGGCCTTGTTTTCTCCACCTCAGGAGGGCTCAGCCTTACAGACTGTGCCTGCCTTAGGTTGGCTTGCTAGACAATCTCTTATCCATCAATGACTACTATCCCATTCAGAGTGCCATGGTGTGGGAGCATGGTCTGTATTCTGTCAATTATATTTTAAATAAATGCTGTTTGGCCAGTAGCCAGGCAGGAAGTAGAGGTGGGACAACCAGACAGGAAGTAGAGGTGGGTCAAGGAGAACAGGAGAATTCTGGGAAAAAGGAAGCCCATTCCTCTGCAGTCCCAGGCCAGACACAGAAAAAGCAAGATGTGACTGCCTCACTAAAAAAGGTACTGAGCCCTGTGGCTAACATATACTAGAATAATGGGCTAATAGAAGTTATAAAAGAAGCCTGAGCTAATGGGCCAATCAGTTTATAGTTAATGTAGACCTCCGTGTGATTTCTTTGGGACTTAACAATTGCGGGAACTGGGGAGGACAGAAAACCTCAGAAAACAGTGTCATACTCTGATTGTAGTCTGGGGTGGATGGGTCTTAGGCAGTAGCCTTCTGAATTTCTGTGAGCCATGCATGCATCATCTCCTTTGGACAGTTTTGTTTAGGATGTCTAAGAGCCATCAATACCTGTAAGATTGCTTTGGTGGCATGATGTGAGCCATGCATGCATCATCTCCTTTGGACAGTTTTGTTTAGGATGTCTAAGAGCCATTAATACCTGTAAGATTGCTTTGCTGGCTGCCTGATTACTCCAGATGTGCTATATGAGATACTTGAACAGACTACAGATCAGAAGCACCACCCCACTCAACAAGCCATATGTATGTATCCTGGAAGGATTAATGAGCTTCTAAAAATTATCCCATATATTAGTTAGAAGGTCAGTTTTCAAAGACATGGTCTGAATCCTAGTCAAATTTAATTAATGAATTTTTCTCAGAGTAATATGGAATAATTAAGGAACCTGTCTGACCAAGTTCCTTTTATATTTTGTGCTAATTGAAGTCTTTCCAGAAAGGCTTTGGAAACCTGGTATGGGGTGAGACATATCACTTGGTATTGAGGATCACAAGTCAGCAGTGACATGTCTCTCACCAGTGTTAGTTCCTCAGCCAAGAGGTCAATTTGTTATTATAATATAAGTATGGCCTGATAGAGGTGTTGATTGATTAACTCTTGGGCATGTAGTGCCTCAGCAGACTGGCAACCATTTGGTTTACTGTATCAACAGTGGTGACTGTTGATGTTAGCAGTACTGCTCCAGCCATGGAGTACTATGACAAGAACAATGGCTGCAATAATTGAGACTGTGATTCCAAAATCTCTTTTTATTCTGTTTACATTTGCTATATGTATCTGAGCCATAATGGTAATGGCATGAAAAATGGGTAGCTCTGGCAACAGGCACCCAGATGGCTACTGGATCAACAGGCTGTCAGGGAGCACGTCTGTTTAGTTTTTGTCTGCATGACCTGTCTATTGGTGAGAATGAGGTATTAACATCAGCCCCTATCAATGTGTGTGGGTCAATATGGTATTTAAGCTGTAGTAGTGTTTCTTTTATAATTGAGAATAACTTTTGTTTGCAGAATAGATGTTAAGAATTGAAATGCCCTCTTGGTAGATTTTCCCTTAATGAATGTGTAGTTTCCTTCTGCATCTCTTTTGGTTAATTTTTGTTTAAACAGACACTTCCCATGCATTATGTATGCTTATGGGCATTCCATATGAGCAATGAGACCAGACCAGTTATTTCTTTTTTTCCTGACTAGAGATCAAACACAGCACCTCACACATGATAAGAAAATGATCTGACGTTGTCAGTTTTTATATAGAATTTCCTTCAGCCAGTCATGGTGACTCACACCTCTAATCCAAGCACCTGAAAAGCTGAAGCAGGAGGATCACTACTAAATTGATGCCAACCCAGAATTAGCATAGAATGAGACCTGACCCTAAAAACACAAAACCAAGATCACATCAAGGAATATGATGTGCACATTTTACAGTGTACCATTGAGAAACAAAATGCAGGTTTTTTTTAGGGCAGCAGGAGACCAAGTGTTGATGCCTGTTACAGGGTTTACCTTTCTATTGGCAAGAGTTAAAAGATTTTTAACACTAATCTGTCACTTTCCCTTAATTTTCCCTTCTTCAGAAAGTTGCCATGTATTATGCTTTGATTTGATCTGTGCATTTAATTAGTTGAGCATGAGGCCTCATACCTGTCATCCTAGTACTCTTGAAGCAGATACAGAAGTACAAAACTAGCCTGATCTAAATAGTAATATTTTTTGCATGTTATCTGTTTTCTGCAAATTTCTTGTGAAATCAAGTAAGGTTAAATGAAAGCGTAAGGAACTGATTTCTTGACCAAATATTTTGTCTGTGATGTACACACATATTACAGTGCCATAGGTGTCAGTTAGAGGACAACGTGAGAATTTGTTCTCATAGTGTATGAAGCATCAGGTCAGTGGTATTGGCATTAAGCCACTTTATCAGCCGATCAATCTCCTTGACTCTAATTATACATTTTGAGAAATATTTGAGTGTATGTTTGTGGGGAATATCCCCTGTATACATTTATATGTGTTGGGCATATATGATGCCTGTATCAGCATATGTCTGTGTTGGGAGAAGTCTCTCTGTGTGTGAGTTCATGGGAGCTTGGTGCAGCAGTGGTGTTGTGGATGCACTATGATGCCTGTTTGAAGTTCTTGCACGTCAAAGTCAGTTTGGCACTGATGGAGAATCCACCCCTGTTGAAAGGTACAAGTTCAAGTGGGTAACCTCTTGGGGGAGAGTGAGGAGTTACAGAATCAACAGGGCATACTCCAAGAGCCAGGTGAAAACAAAGCCAACTCCTTTATTGAGAGTATGGGCAGGCCACTTATGTCCCATCCCAGAACCTAGGGGTGGTGCCAATCTGGAAGACTGTGTTGTTTCTCTCAGTGGCCCAGGTCATCATGATGTAAACAGTCTCCATTTCTTGAGGCAGACTTCTGATTGGTTCATAGGGAAGTTACTAATGTACCTTCTCAACTGACCCCAAACTGGCTGTTAACCTTCTCCTACATTTCTACTATCCTTTCAAGATTATTTTTATGAAGGGAACTCAGTGGGAGTTGGGGAGCTATAGTCCTGGCTCTTTTGACCCTGCCTCAGGGGAACCCAGAAATTAGACTATGCATGCCTTATGTTTACTTGCCGAATACAACCTTGCCCATAATTGACTACCCATCCTTGAAGCATGCTTGCCCTGGAGAGTATTTCCAGGTGGAAGGAATGCCAGTCAGATGGAGGCCTCTCAGATCTCCATGAGCCATGCTTATATAACATCTGGTATAGGATTGTGAGAGGGTTACCTAAGAGCTATTAACACATGTAGAGTAGCCTTGTTGGCTGCCTGTTGCCATCCAATGTGCTGTAGAAAACATTTGAGAAGGATGAATATTAATAGTGTTATGCCATTCATTACTGCATAAGTGACTATTCAGAAGGGATTGAGAAGTTTAAGGATTTTCTAAATTTTAGTGATAAAACTTGTCTCAAAAGTCATAGGAGGTACCTGCGTCATATTAAGGGAGGAAATGTATTCTCATAGAACAGAAGAGTTGAGAAACTTCCTGACAAAGTGCCCTTTATATATTTGGCAAGTTATGTCCTTGCTTGGGAGATATTATTGACCTGGTAGAGGGACAGGTATATAGATCTAAAGCACAATCACATGGTTAAGAGTGTCATATCACATACCGTCTCTAGTACCTCAGCTAGCAGATCAACCTGTTGTTGGAGAATATGAATTGCCCAGCTAGCCTAGCTGGTAGAACATAAGACTCTTAATCTCAGGGTCATGAGTTTGAGCCCCACATTGGGTGCCAGAAGTTGCAAGGGATGAGCCCAAACAATAGCATCTTGGGTGAGGGGACAAGAAGGCACAGAATCAATGGCACAAATTCTAGGAGCTAGTTAAAGAGCAAAAGTCGACTCCTTCATTGAAAGTATGGGCAGGACTCTTACACCTCTTCCTGAGACCTAGAGGTGGTGCCAGTCTGGAATGCTGTGTTGTCTCTTTCTCATTGGCCCAGGTCATCATAATGTCAGTGGTCTCCAGGACTTGAGGCAGACTTCTGGTTGGCTCATAGGAAAGTTACTAATGTGCATGCTCAAATGGCCTTGAGCTGGCCATTAGCCTCCTTCTACACACCATATTTATTGAGGCATGCCAAATTGTCTTGACTCAAACTACCTTTTCCTTGGCTTTCCCATTACTTTCTCTGTTCTAGCTCCTATGCTGCCTGCTGGTGCTCCTTGTTGTGCTTTTCACCTTGATGATGGTTCCTCCCCTTCAATGTGCCTGCCCTCTGCAGACCTTCCAGTTTCTGTCTCCTTTCAAGGCTTCAGCTACACCAAGTCTCTGGTCCAGCCTCCAGTCTCTGGCCTCATGCCCCATGCCCTGCATACTTCCATGAAGCTATTGCTGTATACTTGGCTGCATGCTCTTATCATAGCACTCATTAATCTTCTAATCTTATGACCGATATCAATCAATTAATATATTCTTTGATCAATGTATATCAATTATATTATTGTATCTTTTTACCTGAATCTATTAAGATTCATACACAATCACATGCTAAATGAAGTGCCTTAAAATTTTCCATTATTTCAACAAAGGACAAAGTTAATAATTTCACATTGTGAAATTTGTCACAGTTTTCATAAGCCTCAATTGCCTTCTGGTAAGTACCCCCAAATTAATATATCAAATGAGATACAGCAAATGGATGTAATGAATGTTAAAAAAATTTTGGGTTGTGGTGGCCCAAGCTTTTAATCCCAGCACTCTGGAGGCAAAGGCAGTGGATTTCTTAGTTCAAAGCCAGTCTGTTCTACATCATAAGTTCTAGTACAGCCAGAGCTACACACAGAGAAATCCTGTCTTAAAAGAAAGTTTTTGATAGTTTTTAATGCATGCATCATTATATTGATATATTTTCAAATTTTATTTGACCACTGCTTTTAGTAATTAAAAGGCTTCGTCAGTCATATAACATTTTTGAATAGCTTATAATATCATGGGTATTCTTCAACAAATTAAATGGATGATGTTCTAGTTTGTATGTCACAAAATTTCAAGATGTTTTGTAACATTGAAATATTAAACATGCCACTGATTTCCCTTATATTCCTCAATGACAGGCTATCATTGAAAGATCTATCAAAATATTAAAGCATGTTAATTAAATGAAAAATGGAAAGACTACCATTAATTCTATGAACATTCTATTTTACTGATTATTTACTTTAACATTTTTAAATTGTAATGATAATTATTTTATGCCTGCTGAAATTCATTGTCAACCTATTATTGGAGAAAATATTGAGGCTAATGTACATTCTATTTTGTATAAAGAGAAAGAATCTTTAGAATAGAAAAAAGGGAATGTTAAAAATAGGGGAAAGGGCATGCTTATATTTACACAAATAGAGGTGCATGTTGGCTTTTCAGAAAGATAGCTGAAATTGAGAAATGAGCAAGTGACCATCCACAGTTTTACCCTGAGTGACCTGAACAAATGGCTCCATCTGATATTGGGTCAGACTCCCAAAACAATTGCCAAACCAATACATAATGAACTGTACCTTTTCTACCTGGAGGTAGCTGAAAAATTAGCCAAAGAAGTAGAAGAGATGGCTCATTATATGGGGCAAAATAAAACACCTGAATTCTTGTTCATCACTACTTCCAAGTAAGTGAGGCAAATAATATTTTTAATGGGCTTACACCTAGCACTTCATTGAAGGGATCCCAGTTTTCCAATATATACTAATGACTCTAATTAAATTCCAGGACTCTATGACATTTGTAATTCTTTAGTCCCAAATGAAGAGGGTTTAAATTAGATTTAATCTTATGATATAGGAATAGAATGGCTTGCTATATGTTTTGGGAATGAAGTTCATGGTGTGAAAGTGATTTCTAGGGGGTAGTAGCCAATAATTCATAATGTAATAAAAAATGAAGGGAAGAAGTACATGTTTATTTTAGTAGCTATAAAGTTTAAAAGAAATATTATTAATGATATTTTTCACTCCACCTTCTTTCATCCCTCACAACACTCTTGTTGTCTCAGAGTTTAGTGAATAAATACATTGGGAACAATGTAGAGGACCAGAGGTGCAAGGTCTTATTAGTACTTCCTACTGTATGCATCATAGATTAGAACCATGTATTTTCTGCTCATACCAAATAGAGAAGAATTAAAATGGTTCTATAATAATAATAATCCCATCACCACTCATAGTAATGGTTCTGAAGTGTGAATAATAGCATAGGGATGTGAAGTTGCCTCTCTTTCATAAAGATGGATGATCTACTTAAAAAACATCTGTGGAAACTAATATCAGAATTGGGTGACATTTAAGCTTGGAAGGGGAATAAATGGAAAATATTTCTAACAATGAGACTATGTCCCCTTGTACAAAAATATTGCTCATATTATTATGGCATGTGTTTATCTTCTTTGTTTATAATGGAAAAAAACTACTTTGAATCAATCTTAAGACTATATGTCTTGTTCCAATTTTTCTTTATATACATGTTTAAGTGCTAGTACTCCTAGTACTTTGAGCTCCCAGAACATTTATATGTTAATCCCAGATTGGTGTTTGGATGCCTGTACAGATGGATAGAGCCTGGAAAGAATCTTTCTCAATTCTATGCTTCAATATTTATTGGATCAAACGAAGAAAAGGACTAAAGGAATGGTTTGAGTACTTATTGCCGTTGGATTGAGAATTACTGCTGTTGCTGCTGCTGGGGTTGTTGTAAGCAAGTGTTACAGCTCTGGAGGGAAAAGTATATGACTCATCAGGAAGTCAGGAGATACATGGAGCTGCAAAAGAGACAGCTATGGAGGGAAAGGTGTCCAGCCTGGTAGAGAAGTCAGGCAATACCTGGAGCTGGGGTGTTGCCAGGGATGGTCTCCATGCAGGATGTAGTTCTACTGCTACTCTCAAAGGGAGATCCAGTAACAGCTGAACTCTGTTCCATTGCCCTTAAAGGAACATCCTGACAGAGCTATCTGTTTCTTCTTTTGCCTTACTCAGCTCCAACCCAAGATGGTACTTCATCTGCTTTACTCTGCCGAAGGAAAGCCCTTGTAGAAATGTGGTGATTTCCTCTGGCTCAGGCAAAAAGTTACTTTTCCTGCTCTACTTCTATGGGAGTTTCCTAGCAAATGTCGCTGTTTTTTCTGTTTTTTTTTTTTTTTATTTTCTCCTCAGACCCCCTAAGGGAATGTTTCAGTAAAGGTTCTTTTTTTTCTGCTGAGACTCCTTAAGGGAAGATCTCAGAAAGGTTCTAAACTCTGCACCAGCAAAAGACAATCTTCACGCAAAACTCCTTTAAGAAAGAGATTTATTTGGGAAGTGTGAGCGGCTTCCTCTTCCTGGGTATAAAAGGATAGCCAATCACTGAACAAGCAGAGTTTTCCCAGGGAGATTTTTGCTCAGGAATTGGTTGGTTTTCCTGCTTAGTGATGGGTGGTTTAGTTGGTAAGGGGCAAAGTTGGCTCTGGTTTCAGGGCCAAACTGTTTTTTTTTTTCATTGCCCTCCCCCTTATTTAACTTTCTGGCTCTAGTTTTGGGGCCAGGGCATATTTCTTTCACTATCTTTGGTTCTAGGCCAAAGTGTGTTTCTTTGGCTCTGGTTTCGGAGTCAGGCTGTGTTTCTTGGGTTCTAGGTTCAGGGCTAATGGGCTTCTTTCACTAGCTTAGGTTTGATTTCCAGGTTAGGTTTTTTCACTGACTCTGGTTTCAGGGCTAGACTGTTCCTTTCATTGGATCTGGTTTCAGGGTCTGAATGCATTTCTTTTGATGGTCCTTTTACCCTAGATTCCCCCCTTGTTGTTTATTAATAAGCAACTGGTGGGCTTGAAAGGGGTGACATTATCATTACACTAATTCCTGTTGAACTGGGATGTCAAAGTTCTTGGGACAATCTTGATCTTCATCCCTAGGATGTAACCAGGTGCTGCAGGTCTCCAGATCCATAGCTAGTAGCTAGCAATCCTTTAATATTAACCAGTTCAAAGTCTGGTTAGAAAACTTTTGAATCTCTTGTTGATGAAATCTAGACAAGAAATTTATAAGACAGGGCAGAATTCGTAGGATTAAGAAAAATAAGAGAAGGTTAAGAAGGGTAACATTCATTTCCATATCGGACTATCAGTAATCTATTGGCTAAAGGTATCAAGCTGTTTCTGTTTTTGAAGATCCATTTGGAGTTGTTGGATCATATCTTTCACTACACCTGATTGATTGACATAGAATCAATATTCTTCTTCAAGCAAGAAGCAAAAACAACCTCTCTCTGCTGTTAGTAAATCTAATCCTCTCTGATTTTGTGATAGTATGATGACCAGTGAATCTAGTTGTCCCTAAAGGGTAATGATAATGAACTACCCATTGGAAATCCTAAATGAATTGTGCACAAAACCTATGGTAAGTAGCTAGGGAAGTTATAAGTCCTGCTGTTACAGTGTCTATACCTGCAGTAATGCCCAGAACCAAAATGCCCAGAATACCAAAGGGTATTATTTGAATTGATCATTTGCCATGCCATGTTGCTATAAACTTGACAATGGAAATTGGCAAGGGGTCTTCACCAGGTACCAACCATAATTTAGAAAACAGAAACACCAGGGCACATGTCACAGACCACCTAGAAGGTAATCAGTGATAAACTTTAGCATCACAGAGAACAGACATTGTGAATGTTTGAACCTAAGGGCTTGGTGGTAGTACCAAAAATAATGGTATTGTTGCATCCTGGAGAATCCAGGGTGCCCACACAATGTGTTCCTGAGGGGTTAAATCATTCTGAAATAACAAAAAGAGCAATACGAATGAGAGCGAGACAGAGCAGTATTTACCTTTGACTTGGAGCAATTAACAAAGTGGCAAGGTAAGATGATCTAATCTAATAGGACAATAGGTAGGACCACAAATGCAGGGTGCAAGTTTGATTCTGGAGGGACACACAAAAAGCATTTCCTGAAAGAGGTCAAGCTGAGCATTATTCAATAGCTGATATGTAGTAGTTAAGGTCTGAAAAAAGAGATGGTGTGACTGGGATGTGGGATCAGTATCATCAAAAAGGGTGCTATAAAGGATGTAAGAACCTTTGAGGAGCTTTGGACCACTTCCTCTACTGTGTCTATACCTAGGGGTTGAGAGAGTGGGATGTGCACCCTGCTGTAATCTGAGCATGTCCTGTGGTCAGCTGTGATAAATGCGATAGTAAAGCTTACCAATGATTCCCATTTCCCATTTCCCATTTTACTGGGTGCCATGGGTCCTTAATTAGGATATAAAAGATTCCCCATTCTTCATAAAAAGAAGAATGCTTTCCTCAATGTGCATTATGCCTCTAGCAGTATCCAGACCCTACCACAAGAGTGGTCTGGTTGAGATGTTGGGTGGATATATGTTTTATGAACCTCAAATATCCATACATAGAGTTTGCTAGTGATTAGGGTGAGTGGAAAGATGTATATGGAGAAGAGGTAAGGCATGACCCAATAGGGTGGTACTTCAATCTTGACAAGTCTGTAAAGCCTCATTCTTCTGAGACCAGAGGGAGACTGGTAGTCTGTATATAGTTTTAGGAATTGTCCCTTTGCTAATTGACAAGCATAGATTAGAGTTATTAATTCAGCCTACTGGTTTGTGGTATGGGCTGAAAGGGCTTGTGCTTTGACCACTATGATGTCTGAATCAATATAATTTCCTGCTTTATATACTCTTTCATACAGGAAGAAGTTGCTATCTATGTACCATGTGTAAGTGACTTGAAGTAGTGCTCTGTCCCTTTTCAGTAACAGAAAAAGAGAAGGGGTGATCCTGGAAGATGTAGGACAGGAGCCTGGAGAAAGGACTGTTAAAGCTTACAAAAGAGGTTTGCATGAGGGACTGAGGGATGCTTTATATAGGGGGTGGGTGAGAAGAGAGAAAAAAGGAATCCAAGAGCATAAGAAACATGCCACTCCTAGGAAACATAGAATTTCATCATGTGTGGTGGGGACTGTGTGTGACTAGATTGAGTATTTTCTACCTAGGATAGGCTTAAGTCCCAGGAGTCATTGAAAAGAGAATGGGCTTTGAGGTTTAGTTATATATTTGGTTAGTCTTTTCGGTTGGATGATAACAAGGGGGTAATAATTGGCTGTAGAAGCGTTTTGATATCCCACAACTGGTGGTCTACTTGAGTGGTTGATAAAGGAAAAGGATGTGCTGTGGAATAATGTAGCATGAGAGCTGGCTTGTTAGGGTTTCTGTCCCGCCCGATACCCCACAGCCAGCAATCCCCAAAGAAAATCATACAGAGATCTCCATAAGTTATAAAAACTGATTGGCCAATTAGCTCAGGCTTTTTGCTAACTCTTATAAATTATATTAACCCATTATTCTTATCTATCAGTCATGTGGCTCAATACCTTTCACAGTGGGGCAGATCACATGTTGCTTCTTTGGTGGTCTGGGTTGAACCAGGAGAAGAGCTTCCTTCTTCCCAGAATACTTTTGTTCTCCTCACCCTGTCTCTACTTCCTATCTGGTTGACACACCTATACTTCCTGCCTGGCCAATCAGCATTTATTCAAAATAAACAGATTGACAGAATCCAGACAATTCTCCCACACCAGAATAATGTTTTTGTACACTGTAGAGATTTGTTACTCACATTGGTTTAATAAAATGCAGATTGGCCAGTAGCTAGGCAGGAAGTATAGCCAGATGAGGAGAATTCTGGGAAGAGGAAGGCAGAGACACATTTACCACCCAGACATAGAGGAAGCACAATGTGAATGTCTCACTGAGGAAAAAAAAATACCAAGCCTTGTGGATAAACACAGATAAAAATTATGGGTTAATTTAAGTCGTAAGAGCTAGTTAATAATAAGCCTGAGCTAATAGGTTTATGATTAATATAAGCCTCTATATGTTTCTTTGGAACTGAATGGCTATGGAACTGGGTGGGATAGAAACCTGTCTACAAGAACATGTGGTTTGGAGGACAAGGAGGGTGAGCCTAGAGTTAATTGAATGGAGAGACCAAAAAAATTTAGGTTCTCATTTTGGTTAGGAGGTCCTTTCCCAGGAATGGGACAGGACAAGTTGGGACCACTAGGAACAAATGGGTGAATGGATGGGAATACCCCTAAAGATGCAGCTAAAGGATAGGGTTTGGTAAACTTGGTAAAGCTGTCTCCTTATTCTGACAATAGAGAAACAAGAGAATAAGATGGGTCCACAGAACTTCATCAGGACTGAAAAAGTGGCCCCAGTATCCAGAAGGAAGGATATGGATCTCCAAGATACTGTGATGGCTACCTTGAAGCTCCCTGCTGGAAATGGCAGTGGCTGTGACAAGGGATCATGGCCAGACCAAAGAGGCTGGCTGAATGGCAGTATTGACTTGATGTTCCCATGTCCCTCTTGGCATGGGGCAGTCAGTACCCCAATGTCCTTCTTGATTGCACCTTGGACATGGTCAGGGTTGTTTATGAGGAGGGTTTGGACAGGCCTGGACCCAGTGATCTTCCTGACTGCATTTGGAACAATGACATGGAGATTCATGGAATTTTGGAAGCCGGAGAGTCTGGACTTCTGATTTGGCCAGTTGAGAGGTTTTAACCATCATTAGGTATTTTTGTTTACAGGCTTTTTCCCATCTCTTCCACGGTATACTTTAAAGATCACCGATAAGGCTTCTGCTTGTGGAGTCAAGGGTCATCTCTCTAAATGTTTAAGTTAAGCCTTAATATCTGGGAATCTCTGGGAGAGAAAAAGGTCATAAGGATTTACTGTCCATTTGGGTTCTCAGGATCCAGGTTAGTGTACTATAAGAGGACCTTTTAAGGCATTTGAGGAGTTGAGATGGGTTTTCATATCTTCTCTGAATGACCTTGTAGACCTTTTTTATAATTTACTGCCTTAAGGACAACCCTGCAGAGGCCAGCTAGGAATAGGGTTGGTTTAGATGTGGGAGATACAGAAGGATCTGGGTCGGGGAAGAGGAGGCACAGAGAGAAGGCTTGGAGTGAAGGTAAGAGTAAGCTTTGACATAGAGGCTTTCTTTCCATTTCTCCACTCACTCACAGTAGTTGTAAAGGTCCCAAAAATACTGGGATCTAGTGTGCCATTACATGACCATTTAGACTGGTTATCTAAGGGATATTGAGACCAAACTTTATCGCAAAGGTAAATAAATTTAAGGCCTTTCAAATTGAGTGTAAGGCTTGAGATTTTCTAGGAGGCATCCCACATGGGAATGAAAGAGTACAGAGTGCTGAGTTCCCATAAATGAGAGAGGTGAGCAAAAAGGTCACTGAAGCCTGCAGTTGTGGGCATTCTCTAGACTCAGAGAGGACTGAACAAGGGCCAAGCTGTTCAGACAGTTGTCACCCAACTCAATGGGGGTCAAACTTAGCCTAGCTAAGTCAGTGACAGGTACAAAGTATCTGGTACAAGGGCTTCTGTAGAGGCAAGAAGGTAAGTGAAGACTGAACTCCAGGGGGAGGGTCTCATCCACAGGGAAAGGCTGGGAAATGTAGCCATAAAAGTCATACGGGCCTAGAGGAGTTGTGGAGTTATAGGTAGCTCCAAGAGAAAACAGGAGGGGACGTCAGAAAAGGATGCTATGACCCAATTGGACCAAAGGAAATTGCCCGGTTGCACATCCAAGGGTGAGGACTGTTGTCAGGTGAAGAGGGCCAGACATAGCCTTAAAGTCTAATGGCGCCGATACCTCCATTTCCAAGAGTACTGGAGCAGAGCCAGACACTCAACAGTCACTTCCTCAAAATCAGGGAAATGTTTCCATCTACCAAAGGGGGATTTAACCAATTACCACTCTTGGATGAAATGCTGAGTGATTGGGGAGCCAGAATGTGAGTCCTTGTAGAAGGACTGGAGATAGGGAATAGGGTCCTAGTGTGGTTCAGACCCCAAGATCTGAACACAGGTACCACGGAAGTCTACTCCAAGTTTTGACACCAAAATGCAAGCGTTACAGCTCTGGAGGAAAAGGTATCCTGACTCATTGGGAAGTTCTGGTTCAGGCAACACCTCTAGTTGTGAAGTGACATCTCTGACAGGGAAAGTATTCCCAGTATTGGGAAATTACATGATACCTGAAGCTGTAAAGGGACAACTCTGAGCCACAGTACTGAAAACAACCTGGTATTGGCATAAGAACAGACAGGAGGACCAATGGAACTGCATAGAAGACCAGGCTATTAATCCACACATCTTCGAACACCTGAATTTTGACAAAGAAGCAAAAAATATCAAATGGAAAAAAGAAAGGATATTTAACAAGTGGTGCTGGCATAACTGGGACAGCTCTGGACGAAAAGGTGTCCTGACTCATTGAGAAGTCAGGGGATACCCTAAGCTGCGAAGGGGTAGTCCTGAAGGGAAATATATCTTGACTCATCAGGACGTCACAATACCTGAGCTGGGTTGTGGTGGGAGGTGGTTTCCCTGCATCATGTAGCAATGCCACTCCTTTCCAAAAGAGATCCAGCACAGCTGAGCTCTGCTCTGTTCCCCTAAGGAAACAGCCTAGCAAAGCTATCTGTTTCTTCTCCTCTGCTCAGTTCCAGACCAAGACTGTACTTTTTCTGCTTCACTCTGCCAAAGGGGAAGCCCCTGGCAAATATAGCAATCTCCTCTGGTTCAGGCAAAAAGTTACTTTTCCTGCCCCACTCCTAAGGGGGTTTTCCCGCAGAAGTTACTATTTCTTCTGTTTCTTTTCCTCAGTCCCTCCAAGGAAACATCCCAGGAAAGGTTCTTTTTATTCTGCTCAACCCCATAAGGGAATGTCTCAGCCAAGGGTCTTATGCTCAGTGGCAGTGAAAGAAGACCTTCACCCAAAACTCCTTTAAGAGATTTTTTGGAAATTAAGAGTCCAGGAGAGTGGCTGCCTCTGCCAAAGTGGGAATGGACAGCAGGCCATGATCAGGCAGAGGGGCTTATATCGGGCTTCTTAGGGGTGGAGTTTTCACAAGGAGATTTTCTGCTCAGGGATTGGTCAGTTTCCTGCTTAAAGATGGGTTGGTTTAGTTGGTCAAGAGCAGAGCTGGCTCTAGCTTCAGAGCCAAACTGTTTCTTTCACTGGCCCCTTTTAGCCTTTTGGTTCTATTGTCAAGGCTAAGGCAAAGTTCTTTCACTGGCTCTGGTTCTAGGGCCAAAGTCTGTTTCTTTGGCTCTGATTTCAGAGTCAGGGTGCGTTTCTTAGGCTCTAAGTTCAGGGTTAAAATATTTCTTTAACTGGCTTGAGTTTCAGATCCAGGAAGTGCTTCTTCATTGGCTCTGGGTTCAGGGTCAGGGATTGGTTTGTTTTGTGTTTAGCTGGTCAGTGGCAGAGTTGGCTCTGGTTTCTGAGCCAAACTATGTTTCTTTCACTGATCCTTTCTTTCTTTTTTCTCCCTTTTTTAAAAAAACATTTTGGTTCTAGTTTTGTGGTCAGTGTGTATTTCTTTTACTGGCTCTGGTTCTAGCGTCAAAGTGTGTTTCTTTAGCTCTAGTTTCAGAGGCAGGTTGTGTTTTTTAGGTTCTGAGTTCAGGACTAAATTGTTTCTTTCAGTAGTTTGGGTTGAAAATTCAGGGTGGGTTTCTTTCACAAGCTCTTGTTTCAGGGCCAGGGTGGGTTTCGTTCACTGACTCTGGTTTCAGGGCTACAATGATACTTTCACTGGCTCTGGTTTCAGAATCATGGTGAGTTTCTTGGCTCACCCATTTGTCCTTCATTTGTCCTATATCAATGCATGCAAAATGTACGTTAAATTCAAAGATGGCATTGTGATTCCAAAAATTATGGACCATTCAAAAACATATAGATAGTATTCTGCATGCAGAAATCACTGACCTGGAATTAACATAATTAGGTTATGTTAGGTATGGATTTGTTAGCTTAGAAATACAATTATCATTAAGATGTGATTGGAGTTTGACTCAGTTCTGCATTACTCATCCCCTCAAAAAAGAGTATTTGGCCTATTGGTTTATCACTACTCCAAGAGAATAAAATGTCATAATTCTTTCTAAATGTTCATTTCTGATGTTTTCTGCAGATATATAATGAAAATGGTCTTTTTTGTAGTCACAGTCCAATTAAAAATTAAAGCTGGTTTTGAAGTTGGAACAACTCTAAACCCAAGTATACTTGTTAAAAGAAAATCCAAAATCTCTGACTTTTGTCAGAAGAGCTAACTATTATAAGTCAGAACAAAAACACAAATTAAGGGACCGTTCTATTGCCACTAATCTCATAATTCTTTGGTTTAATTTTGACTCTTTAAAACTTTTCTTAAGGTATGGATATCAGCTCAAAATTTATAAAATATATATTAACCCTTTTGTCATTTTATGGCTGGTCATATGAAGTACTAATTCTAGATAAAGGCTTCATCTAGCTTCCTGTACATGATTTTGGATTTGAGTCTGTATCAGGTAACTAGAAATTAAGTTTTTATACTCTGGATGTACATAACAAATTATGGTCCTTTAGACTCTTCAAGATCTGCTGCATATGATATTTAAAATCTTTAACTTTTCTGCTGTGAAGCATGACAGTGGTTAGCAGCGGTGTTTGAAGTCTCCAAAAGGATGATGGGACCCTACAACATTTATTCCACCAGAACAAGATAACATCACTAAGCTGACAAACAGCAACCAAAGATCAGCTTTATACTACAAACTACTCAGAACAATTTAAGGTGGCTAATGAAATGATACAGCCTCACAGACCACTCAGGACTTGAAATAAGATATGCACTTTCCCATTACACAGAGATTGGACATGATACAGCTAACTCTTACAGAACTTGATAATTACCCCATTTTTTTCAGGATCCCCTAAAGATGCCATCACCCCCAGATGGCAGAAAATAATTTCAAGAACATGATGCCCACTTTCCCAAGAGGTGGGGTGGGCAAGTTTCAGTTGTTCAGTGGGATATGGATATTTGTCATCATTTAGAAGGGTTGGATACAAGTTGTTACTGGTAATTGTCAGGAAGAAAGCTGAACAGAGGAGATTAAATTCTGAGACCTTGTTCTGAAAAGGGAAAAAGGAAATATAGATATGTTAGCAAAAAAAGATAGATTATTGAATCTACTTTTAAACCAAAAAAGCAACTACTAGTCTTAAATATTTTGTATTGGTTTGGATTTTTGTATAATGATACAAAATTGAGGTTATCTTTGTTATACTGGATATGTTTCTATTCTTATTTCAGATATTTCTATATAAAAATTTGAGGCTAATTTGTTAGAACATACTATACATATATTTCTATTTTATTCAAGGTATTGTACATATACAGCTCTTTTAACAATGATTGTTCTAGCTTTAAAAAGTTATTATTACAAACTATTTTGGATAATAAGGAAATGTAGATTAGTAGTTAGTCACATATTACAATCAAACTTGTCATGTTAGGTATATTTTCAAGGTCAAACAGATAAATTTTAGAAAGACAGGTGGTCTTAAATACTTCAGAGATCTTCATAATATGGTATTTAATATGTTTTAAAAGGTTCTTTTTTATGAAAATGAGACATGACTGCTCCTGGCAGCACCGATTTACTTCAGAGAAGATGATAGGAGTTGAAAAAACTCCATATGGAGTTTATTTTCTTTGTGGCAAAAGTTAGCTACTGGGCAAAAAGCTACCCCTGCCTCAACTGCTAACAGTATGCTGTCCAAATTGGACAAGTAGAGCACAAAAGAAAATGACCACCATAGTTTACCAATGCAAGGAAGGTCAGTGCTTCAGAATATTCTACTTCACAGAAGTCTATCAAATATTCTAGACCTGTAGAGAATAAATGGATGCCCTAGAGTTGCAGAGGAACCTTGGGTGTGTGTTCAGGCAGCCATCTGTTTTTGTCATTTTTCATAATTTTTGGAAGTCACTTGATTGTATTTTCTGCTTACTTACGTAATATTATATCCTTGAGTCTCTGATGGACTTGAAGACTAGATAGTTAGAGTTATGGTTTTCTTTGTTAACAATTTCAGAAAAGAAACTCACAAAAAATGGTGAAAAATATACAAGGTTGAAAAACATAAAAAGATAGTTTAGGGTTGGAAATGAAAGTTAGGACAGAAAATGAATCAGTACAACAATTTACACTCACCAAGACAGACTAGATAGTGGAGTATCTTCTCTGAATTTTTCAAATGTTATTGTACTGAACATCATTAATGTAATTATTGCCCTAAATAATTATATGTATTGTACTTATTGTATATAGTTTTACTATGTTAGTTAAAACCTTCATATTTATTTAGACAAAAAAGGGAACTGTTGTGTGATAGTTTGTTTGTGTTCCAAATAGTAAAGATTTCCTGAAGATCAGAAGATAGAGGCATCCACTAGTTAACCATAGAAGCTAGGCAGTGGTGGCTCATGCCTTTAATCCCAGTACTTGGGAGGTAAAAACAGGGAGCAATAAGTGGTGTGTAGACATAATCTTGGCTTTGGGGGATTGGGGAATGGGACAGACTAATTAGGATTATACTGCAGAGTAGGTATGATTTTCCCCGTAAAATGGGTACTGATGTAGGGAGAGAAGAGTCTGGAATAATCACTCTGGGGAATTAGGGTGAGGTGTGTCCCTCCACAGAGCAAGATGGTCACCAGGTCATTATTAAAATCCACTCTCAGCTTTCTGGATGGAATGCAGGTATTTGATTTCCTCTCCTCCTTTGAAGAGACATTAGTTTTTGAATAATATTCTTGGTTCTCTTAGTGCTTCACTGAGAATACAAGGCTGTAGTGACCTCTACATCTTCCCATTTTTAAGATTTAAAGAATGAAATAATAACCATTACAGAGGCCACAGAAGAATGAACTGCCTTCATTACTAGTAGAATCAATTTAGGAAAGCTTAAGAGAATTATTTAGAATGTCTAAGAAAGGATCAATGAAAGGGGAAAGTCATCTTAAACAGAAAGTTCACTCAAAGGTCACTTGACAGGTTCTGTCTATCTCTTTATGTAGGTCACTAATTTGACCATCAATAGTATGATAAAAAATATGACATTAAACCAATACATGTCAGGTATTTTTTGGCAACCTAGATTATGCTTGAGTAACAAATTATCTGTGTTAGCTCTATTTTATAAAACTGTGTTCCCCAATCTACCCATCTCTAGATTAACTTTTGCTAATATGTTTGCTGTAGTATTTCCAGTTATACTAATCACAGGCTGTAAAAAAGGGAGATATTGGATGGGATAATAGATTAGTGTGAGCTTATCCACATTAATAATAATAGGGAGTAATGGAGTAAATACTTGTGAACTATTATTTACATTGGTATAGATTCTTGATATTGATACAAATTTAAATTATATTGAATATGTTCCTATTTTTATCTACAATATTTGTATACATAGACAAAGTTATTTGTATGCATGCATGCTTCTATCTCACTTAAGAATTTTCTATATTAATACATTTTAGGGTATATTTATCATATTGCAATATATATTTCTACCTCTGGTCAAGATACTTATATATTTTTTACATTTTGAGATCATTGTCCTCTTTTGTTTTCTTAGTTGTGTGAAGACTGTTTAATATTCTAACATGAAGTCTTATTCTTTAAGTTATATAGGTATTAAGATTCATAGGTCAATAGTCATCCATGTTTGTCATACTTATAGTTAGACAAATCAGGTTCTTTATATACATAGAGATTGTATTCTGAATAGATAGGTAATCTTCAGCCACTTCAAATAGCTGTAGAATATGGCTTTTAAATAACTTAGGGTTCTGTCGACATGAGACATGATTGATCCTGGCAGCATTGAACTATTCCTAAGAGAATGTTGAGCACTGAAGACACTCTACTTGGAGCTTGTTTTCTTCTTGGAAAAATTTGTCTTTGAACAAGGAAAATGCATCAACCACTGACAAAATGGACGATGTCTGGACAGGACAAGCAGGATACAAGAAAAAAGACTGTCAAATCTTTCCAAGACAGGGTAAGATGGTTTTTAAAATTTTCCTGCTTCTAAAAATGGTCTGTCAGTTACTCTAGGCCTTAGCCAAAGTTAGTTGCTCCAACATTGCAAATGAGATTTGAGTGATTGTCCAGGTATGTTGTCTCTGTCATTTGTTGCACATTTTGGAAGTTGCTTGAATGCACTTCTTGTTTGCTCAAGTAATATTATTTCCCTTATCAGGTCTTTGTTGGGGTTGAAGACTAGATAATTGTAGTTACTTTTCTCTAATGCTTGTCCAAGTTATTTATTATGCAAGAATTAAACTCATTAGGATAGGATAATTATTAAGACATTTATCACACCCACTCTCTAGGACCTCCCCAGTGGGACAAAATCCCAGGCCCCTTCCCCAACTCCCTTGGCTTTTCTAGCCATCCAGTAGGGAGTTTCCTGTGGTTAGGCTCCCCCCCCCCCACTGAAACCAAAGCCCATCCAGTCACCTTCCAAACTACTAGCCACACCCTGCTCCCAAACCCACATATCCTCCTGCAATCTTGGTGGAACTCTGAAACACAGCTTGCTCCAATACTGAAAGGACTTAAGAGGTGAGTGAACAGCCCCCCCCCCATGGTGGGATGCCCAACTCTCTAGGACTTCCCCAATGGGATAAACCCCAGTCTCCTCCCTCAATACCCTTAGCTTTTCTATCTAGCTAGCTGGGAATTTCCTGTGGCAAAGATCCCCCCAAACCCATCCAACCTCTACCCAAACTACTAACCACACCCCACCCCCAAAGCCACCTAGTCTCCTGCAACCTCAGTGAAACTCTGGAACACAGCTTTCTCTAATACTGAGGGAAATTAAAAGGGACCAAGAGCTTGCTACAACACTGAGGGGATTAAGAGAGAACACCAAGAGAGCAAACCAGGAAAGACCAAGAGAGCAGGCATATAGAGACCTCAGAGGCTTTCTGAGACAGACATTGACAGTATATATCAAGGCCAAGAAAAACACTCAAACACTCAGACAGCCAAGGATTGGACCAAGATGCAAAGACACTGTGAGCCTCATTTGAAGCATGAGATGGGTAGGCAACAATGCAAGAATTCCTCCGACAAAGTAAAAGGCAAGATGGTAACACTAGAACTCAGTGGTCACATAACAAAAAGACTTGATTATCCCAACCCAGGAGAAGTGGAAGAAAATGACTTTAAACATTATGAAAATGATGGAGACCTTTAAAGAGGAAATTGTTGGTGTGAGTGAGCCACTTATTCACCCAGGCTGTCCAGAACCAAAATAATAACACAGAAACTGTATTAATTAAAATTCTGCTTGGCGTGTTAGCTCTAGCTTTTTATTGGCTAACTCTTACATTTTAACTTAATCAATTTCTGTTAATATGTATATCACCACCAGGTCATGGCCTACCAGCAAAGTTTCGACATGTCTATCTTTGGTGGTGGATCCTTGGCATCTCTAGACTCCACCCTTCTTTCTCCCAGAATTCAGCTCCATCTTCCCTGCCTACCTAAGTTCTGCACTATCAACAGGCCAAGGAAGTTTCTTTATTCATTAATGATAATCAAACATACAAAGGGAAATCCCACATCAGGAAATGAAAAACTCCCTTAAAGAAATGGAGGAGAAAACAAACAAAAAATTGAAGAAATTAATAAATCCCTAAAAGAAATGCAAGAAAACCAAGAAAAAACAAACAAGTAAAGGAAACACTTCAAGACTTGAAGACTGAAATAGAGGTAATAAAGAAAACACAAACTGAGTGAATTCTGGATATCAAAAATCTGGGTAAACAAACAGGAACTACAGAGACAAGTATAACCTACAAAATACAAGAGATGGAAGAAAGAATCACAGGCACTGAAAATATTAAAGAGGAAATAGACTCATTGGTCAAAGAAAATATTAAATCCAACAAGTTCTTAACACAAAACATCCAGGAAATCTGGGACACCATGAAAAGACCAAACCTAAGAATGATATGGGTAGAAGAGGGAGAAGAACTCCAGCTCAAAGGCACAGAAAATATATTCAACAAAGTCATAGAAGAAAACTTTCCTAAAGAAGGCTATCCCTATGAAGGTACACAAAGCTTACAGAATATCAAATAGACTGGATCAAAAACATCCCCTCCCCATATAATAATTAAAACACAAAACATACAGAATAAAGAAAGAATATTAAGAGCTGCAAAGGATAAAGGTCAGGTAACATATAAAAGTAAACCTATCAGAATTGCACCCAACTTCTTAATGAAAACCATGAATGCAAGAAGGTCCTGGATAGATATGCTGCAGACACTAAGAGGCCATAGATGCAAGCTCAGACTACTATACCCAGCAAAGCTTTCATTCACCATCGATGGAGAAAACAAGATATTCCATAACAAAAACAGATTTAAACAATATGTATCCACAAACTGAGCCTTACAGAAAGTTCTAGAAGAAAAACCCCAATACAAGGAAGGTAACTGCACCCACAGAAACACAGGCATCTGATACAACCCCTGCCACCAGCATAAACCAAAGAAGAGAAACACACAAACACTACTACCAAAAAATAACCAGAGTTAACAACCACTGGTCATTAATATTGCTTAATATCAGTTGACACAATTCACCTATAAAAAGACACAGGCTAAGAGAACGGATATGATCCAGTCTTCTGTGTATACAAGAAATGCACCTCAACCTCAAATACAGATACAACCTCAGAGGAAAGGGTTGGGAAAAGGTTTTCCAATCAAATGGACCTAAGAAACAAGCCAGTGTAGCTATGCTCATATCTAACAAAATTGATTTGAAACTAAAATCAGTCAGAAGAGATGGAGTGGGACACTTTATACTCAAAACAGGAATAATTCGTCAAGATGCAGTCTCAATTCTGAACATCTATGCCCCTAATACAAGAGTACCTGCATATGCAAAAGAAACATTACTAAAACTTAAATCACACATCAAACCCCACACACTAATAGTAGGAGACTTCAACACTCCACTCTCGCCAATGGACAGGTCAACCAGAGAGAAACTCAACAAAGAAATAAGAGAACTAACAGATGTCATGAAGCAAGTGGACTTAATAGACATCTATAGAACATTCCATCCAAACACAAAAGAATATACCTTCTTCTTAGTGCCTAATGGAACCTTCCCTAAAATTGATCACATACCTGGTAACAAAGCAAACCTCCACAGATACAAAACTTTGGAGTAACTCCGTGTGTCTTATCAGATCACTATGAATTAAAGTTAGAATTTAACAACAATACTACTCTCAGAAATCCTCCAAACTCACAAACTCATGGAAATTGAACAGTGAACATCTGAACTGTGCCTCGGTCAAAGAAGAAATAAAGAAACTAAAGACTTTCTAAAATTCAATGAAAATGAAGGCACAACATATTCAAACCTATGAAAGCAGTGCTAAGAGTAAATTTTATAGCACTAAGTGTGCACATAAAGAAAACAGAGAAAGCTCACACTAGGGACTTAACAGTACACCTGAAAAGTCTAGAACAAAAAGAAGCAGACTCACCCAAGTAATGTAGAAGACAGGAAATAATCAAAGTGAGGACAGAAATCAATAAAATAGAAACAAAGAAAACAATACAAAGAATCAATGAAACAAAGAGCTGGTTCTTTGAGAAAATCAACAAGTTAGACAGACCCTTACCCAAACTAATCAAAAGGCAGAGCAAGAACATTCAAATTAGCAAAATCAGAAATGAAAAGGGGGACATAAAAATAGACACTGAGTGAATTCAGAGAATCATTAGGTCATACTACAGAAACCTGTACTCCACAAAATTGGAAAATGTAAAAGAAATGGGATTTTTTTTAGATAGATACCATATACCAAAATTAAATCAAGACTAGGTAAGCAATTTAAATTGACCTATAAACTGCAAGGAAATAGAAGCTGTCATCAAAAACATCCCAGCCAAAAATATAAATAAATAAAACCAAGGGTTGGATGGTTTTAATACATAATTCTACCAGAACTTCCAAGAAGAGCTAATACCTATACTCCTCAAAGTGTTCCACATAATAAAAACAGAAGGCTCATTGCCAAACACTTTTTATGAGGCTACAGTTACCCTGATACCAAAACCACACAAAGACTCAACCAAGAAAGAGAATTATAGACCAATTTCACTTATGAGCATGATACAAAAATACTCAATAAAATACTGGCAAACCAAATCCAAGAACACAACAAATCTCAAATGCTCAAAAGATACTTAAGGAAATGTTCAACATCCTTAGCTATCAGGGAAATGCAAATCAAAACAACTCTGAGATACCATCTTACACCTGTCAAAATGGCTAAGATAAAAAACACTAATGATAGCTTATGCTGGAGAGAATGTGGAGTAAGGGGAACACTCATCCATTGCTGGTGGGAATGCAAACTTGTGCAACCACTTTGGAAATCAGTATGGCAGTTTCTCAGAAAATTGGAAGTCAACCTACCTCAGGATCCAGCAATATCACCCATGGTAATATACACAAAAGATGCTCAATCATACTACAAAAGCATTTGTTCCACTATGTTCATAACAACAGCATTTATAATATCTAGAACCTTGAAACAACCTAGATGCCCCTCAACCAAAGAATGGATAAAGAAAATGTGACACATTAACACATTAGAGTACTACTCAGTGGTAAAAAACAATTGTAGGACCCCGCCTTTTCTGTGGATACCCACACCCGATCCAGGCACGCGCTTTCCCAAACTCGGGCCCACGAGAATGGACGATTGTCCTGAGGGTTTGAACAGGACACACACAAAAGAGACCTTGCTCACTTACCAAAGAGTAAATGGCCACTTTATTAAACTCAAGTTGGGTATTTATACCAGTGGAAAAGGAGGTTCAAAAGGGCAAGGCCTCCTCCCATCAGGAGCAGGAGAAGGAGATTACAGGCCCCGGTGCCTCAGGCAGAATCAGCTGGGAGGGGCAGGCGTATGGGGCCCACTGCTAGAACCTTGTTTACAGGTGGAATCACCATAACAAAGAGAGCCAGGTTCTTTGTAAACTATACCCTCAAGCCAGTGCTAGTGCAGAATCTCCAGGGAGCCGGAGGTCACACGGCCCTGTGAATCGCCAAGGAAGAAAAGGGGAAAGACCTTGGTACCTACAAACAATGACATCTTGAGTTTTGCATGCAAATATATGGAATTAGAAAACACTATCTTGAATGAGGTAACTCAGATCCAAAAAGATGAATATGGTATGTACTCACTCCTAAGTTGATACTAACTCTAAACAAAGGACATTGAGCCTATAGTTCATGATCCTAGAGAAGCTAAGTAATAAGGTGAACACAAAGATATATATATACCCACCTGGAAATGGAAATGGACAGGATTGACTGGCAGTGTTGGGAGCATGGAGATTGAGGAGAGAGCAGGAGGAGAAGAGGAGCAGAGAGGAGGTTTAGAGAATAACTTGAGAGAATGGAATGGTTGAGATAGAGGAAGGCAGAGATGAGAACAAGGAGAGAGATATCTTGATTGAGGGAACCATTATAGGGTCAGCAGAAACCTGGCTCTAGAGAACTTCCCAGGAATCCAAAAGTATGACCCCGATCCCAGCTTCCATCCAGAGGGCCATTGGAGGGATTCTTCATCTGACGATGGATGGCAATACAGATGGAGACCCACATTGGAGCACCGGACTGAGCCCCCCATGGTCCAAATGAGGGACAGAAAAAGGAAGAACATGAAAAAAAAAACTCAGGACCGCAAGGGGTGCGATCACCCACTGATACAAGGGGCCTGATCTAATGAGAGTTCACCAAGGCCAGTTGGACTGGGACTGAACGAGCATGTGATCCAACCAGATTTTCTGAATGTGGCCGGATCTCTGAATGTGGCTGGTCCAGACCCTTTCTGAAAAGTCACTGACAATGACACTGGGAC
This sequence comes from Myodes glareolus, assembly GCF_982192425.1. NCBI lineage: Eukaryota > Metazoa > Chordata > Mammalia > Rodentia > Cricetidae > Myodes > Myodes glareolus. The sequence continues at coordinate 106,747,861 of NC_142033.1, read as the reverse complement.
TTGTTTCCTCTGCATATACTGGATTTTTGGGATCCAGTCTGTTCGGATACTCACCTTCAGGGACCTGGAAGGAGTGGTGAGGAACTTGAACTTCCCACAGGGCTGGAAGCCCTGACTACTCTTAGGGATGAAGAGGGAGGAGGAGGGGGAGTGGGGAGTGGGAGGGTGTTGGGAGGAGGGGTGGAAATGAAAACTTTCATAATTTAATAAACTTTGAAAAAAAAAGGTATGACCCCACCTAGGACCCTGGGCAATGGAGCCGAGAGGGACCAATCTTGGCTTGCCCTGTAGTCAGTCTAATGATGATCTTAAATATCATTATAGAGCCTTCATCCAACACATGATGGAGGCAGAGGCAAAGATCAACATCAGAGCACTGGACTGAGTTCCTAAAGTCCAGTTGAAGAGTGGAAGGAATGAAAATATGATTAAGGAGGTTAAGATCATGGTGGGCTCACCCACTGAAACAATTTTCCTGAGCTAATGGAAACTCACCAACTCCAGCTAGACTGGGAAGAAACATGCATAGGACCAAACTAGTTCCTATGAATGGGGTTGACAGTTGCATGGCTGGGGCAGACTGAAGGGCCACTGGCAGTGGCACCAAGATTTATCACTACTGCATTTACTGGCTTTTTGCAATCCTGTTCTTTTTGGATGTATACCTTGCTCAGCCTAGGTATAGTAGGGAGGGCCTTGGATCTTCCACAAGGAAATTTATCTTACTCTCTCTGAGGATTAGATGGGAATGGAGGGAATGGGTGGAGGGGAGGAAGTGGGAAATTGGAATGGTAATTTTTTAAAATCTAATAAATAAAAAAGATAAAAAGCAAAACAAAATTTATCTCATTTTTCTTGCTTGATATTGTTTATGCTGGTTGTAATTCTAATTTTTATACCTGATAATTGTTCTTATTGTATATAATTTTGTATTAGGCTTAGAACTTTCTTATCTAAACAAAAGGGGGAGGTGCTGTAGGAATTCTTAAGTCCGGCCTCTCTTCTGGCTGTTGGATTTCGGTAGCTGTTCCCCATTCAAGCAGGGGACTTTAATCTGTGAGTCTTCCTCTAAATAAATAACCCTCCATTATACTTAATTCTGAGCTAGTGTGGGATTTCTTTTAAGCATCCATCTTCAGTCGTTTATAAGACTTCTTTTTATTTCTGAAACTATTCTTAGACTAGAAAATAAAAGACCCCATATGGTTGCACTGGTTGCAAGATCTAGTAAATGCTAAGAATCATCACAATTCTCAGAAGACCTCTCGTAACTCTATAAGAGCTGCAGAGACTTGTTGGGCAAAATAAGCATAATACATTCTATTCCTCTTAAACCTTTATAGTCCCAGGAATATATATATATATATAGGTATAGATAGATGATTAGATATAGATATAGATATAGATACAGATAGAGATAGAGATATAGATATAGATATAGATAGCACTCCACCTGAATAAGATTGATCCAAAGGCAGTTGTTACCATAGGAAAGTGTGTAAGCAGGAGTGGAATTCAATTAGTAGGGATATAAGTGCATTCAAAGCATAAACAATGTGTAACTAAAAACATTACAACAAACATACTAGCAGAAGGACTTTCTGCTTTTTCAGTAGAGCTTCATTTGACAGTTGTTTCAGCCAAATCATTCAAACTTTTGAAACATTTTTTAGCTGTGTAAGTTTCCATATTAACCATAAAATCTTCACTCAGACATCCCATATCAATGAACTCTGCCTGGTCAAATTTTATAACCTTTCCAATATTATCCAGCAATTTTTAAATTCCTTCCCACACATATTCCCCAGGCTTCTGCTTAATGAATTAGCAAACCTATTAAGCTCTTAAGTGATATAGTGCATCTTCTCATGGACTGCTTCTATTTCCCGTCTTGGAGCCTTCATTGCCTTATGTCTGATTGGATCCAGAAGTAACTGTTGGTGGAACCTGAGAGATATGAATATTGTTTTGCCTGGCATTTCCTTCAGAGAAAGTCACTCCTGTTTAATCAGACAATGAAATATTCTTCTCCTCAGTCAACAGTGAAAAGGGCAATATTCCAGGGGTAGGGGTGAGAGATAAATTGTGGAAGATCAGAGAGTTCAGAGTTCTCAGTTTCAATAGGGTCCTCCCACACATCCCAATCTGAAGTTACAGGAGCCCATTTTTTTAAAACAATTAATACCCTTACTTTAACTGCTGACACCCTCAGAGTCTGATATTTCAATATTTTCTGTAGTTCAGCCAACCTTATAATGAGAGTTCAATTTAATTTTCCTGAACCTGAGCTCTGTGGCAGCTGGAAAGAAGATTCTCATCCAGGGCAACTTAGAAATCTTCAATCTGTTCACATCAGGATCATGTCAATTTCCTCACTAGGTTTATTGTTTTTCACTATCTTGTCAGCTGCTAGAAGTTGGTTAATATCACCACAGACAACCAAGAATAACCACCACAGGGAGGTATGATATGGGGTTCATGGCAGGATCCACTTAGTGTATCCAGTGTTAAATTTAGAGTCTCATGCTTTTCACTATAAGTGTGATTTTCCCTGTGGGTCATTGTGGATCATTGATAGGTTATCTTCATAATACCCATCATCTTCCTTTGTCCCAGTTCTTACATGTGTGGTTTTGTATATAGAGTCCTGGTGGGGAAAAGTTTCCAGTCTATCTCTTCCAAGCAGCTTTCGCTGTTTATCTTTTTTGTTCTGGGACAGGGTCTGATGTAATCCAGCCCAGTCTCAAAGTCAGTGATGGAACTAAGGATGACATTGAATTGCAGGGCTGCCCACAATTGCTTTCTGGGTGTTGGGTTGGTTGGACTGAATCACCATACCTGGTTTATGCCTTGCTTAAAATGGAACTGGTAAACCCATCAAAACAGAGCAAAGGCCATTACCCAAATCCTTTGATCAAAATAAGTAGGCTTTATTTTCTATTAGACAGGGCTAGCTATCTTCCTAAAGCTGGGTTTGAAAAAAAATACCATAAAACACAGGAGAGGGGAGGGTTTGTTTAGTCAAAAAATGGCAAGACTATGAGTATTTCAAGAGTTGAGAATTTCCAGGTGAAACTTGGTTACTTAAGAACTTGGCTAAACATTAAAAAATTATTTGGGAAGACATCTTATCTTATCACGGTGTAATAAAGGTATGACTCAAAGTCCCTAGGAAGGGGAGCTTTTCAAGTTGTAGAAACAGGTTAAACATGGTCAACTTGAAAGTTGCAACAAACAGAATTAACTTACACTGACCTTATAACAATAGTATTTCCATCCTTAAGATGGAGTCAGGTTGGTCCGTCAGCATCCAGGGTGCTGTGCGTCCAAGGCCAGCAGTCTACCACTGTGCCTCAGCTCCATCCTTGGCTTGTTTCAAATGTTAGTTTTAATGCCTCTCTCATAATACTGCCTCCATTCCTGATACAATGTTAATGTATTGCACTTTTCCATGAAGGAGTTCATGAAAAAAATTGACTTTGACATTTTGGGGTATTTTAGGAAATACATAAATGATAAAATTTAGAAGTGCTGCTACCTCCATCTGTTTCATTTAAGAGATGGAAACATCTTGGTTTATGCCTGAAATCTCACCACTCTGAACACTAAACAGGAGGATTCCATGATGTCTAGCCCAATCAGGGGTATATTGGAAATTTAGGACAAAAAGACTAAACTGTGATATCCCTTGTAAAAATAAATGAATCAATGGATAAAATGGAAAGGATACAGTCTTTGTGAACAGTGAGTTCAGAATTCATGTCTTCTTGATACATTGGCATTGGTGTCTCTATTAGTACCAATTGGAGTAAGAGCATTGCCATTACTGAAAACAAGGATAAGAACTTGGTATTTTTCATTTATTTATTAATTTATTCTGGGTGGGAATATATATGTGCACATATGTTGCAGGGAGGGAAATTGTTGTACATGCAACAGTATACAGGGATTGACTTCTAGATTTCTTCCTATCTTGACATTTATAAGCAAAGTGTTTCAGTAAAATAAAGTAAAACCAGAGATACATTATAGAATTTTGTCAGTCTGATATATTCTTTCAAAATCTCCTGAAGAACTGGGGTAAAGACTTCTTAATCATAGAGAAGTAATAACAGCAGAATGCATTTACACTCCTCTAGCCCCAGGAGTTAAATCCTATAGGGCATAGGCTCTGGCAACTTCTTTCTGTTCTCCCCATCATCAGAGGTCACTTATACATGTTCCCATTTAGTATAATTAAGGTGAATTATCTCTGTGCTGGATTGTTTTATATTAATTTGATAAAAAGCTATATTCATCTGAGAGGAGGGAATCTCAATTGAGAAAATTCCAACATAGAATCAGGTTGTATTCAACCCTGTAAATTATTTCTTAATTGGTAATGGATGAGAATGTGCCCAGCCCATTATGGCTGGTGCCATCCATAGACTGGCCATACTGGGTTCTAAAAGAAAGCAAGTTGAATGAGACACTATTGACAAGCCAGTAAGCAGCACCTTTCATAGCCTGTGAATCAGCCCCTACTTCTAGGTTCCTGCCCTTCTTGCATTTCTGTCCTGACATTCTTCCCGAGCATGGGAGATCTTTCCATTTTCTGAATGCACAAGCAAGTAAAGTATTTATTAGTTCAAGCTGTATATAATCACAAGGACAAGCAGCACATAGTAAAAACATACTTTTCCATAAACGAATAACAACAGTCAATTGTAATAAATAATCTGAGGCAAAATGACTCCTATTTGCTACATCTAGGAGGGCACAAAAACACATTCAAAGAACAATGTGTTTGAAGAGACTGTGGTCACAATGCTCTTGCCTTGTTTTCTCACAATCTGAATTCTCCTCATACAACTCCATTCTTGGAACATGTTCTGACCCAATAGGATGCTTCTCCGAAGATGGCTCAGGAAGGCACTGATCTATGATTCTAGCAGTCATTTTATTGCTGTGTTTCTTTAGCAGACTGTAGTGTTTGGTTTTATTCTAGGTCCGTGGCCCATCTCATCTCAGGATCTCAGCTATGCCATCAGTGTCAGTGTTCCTTCTTATGGAGTGGGCCTTAAATCCTATCAGTAGGATTTAAGTTGTGATTCTAACTTAATAGATTTAAATAGTGATTTGTTATGCCCAAAACTTTTGTTTTGTTTTAAATGCAGTCTTTTCATGTCATGTAGGCTGGCTGCAAACTCCTGACATTAGATAGTCATTCTGTCTCACTCTTCCTTGTAGCTGGGACTAAAACAGTGTGCTCTTGCACCAGTCATGCAGGCAAGATATGTTTATAATAGTAATTTTACTGTTCTGATCTGCTCACACTAGGTAATTGTGGATTGTTTTCTGCTATTTGCTTATGTTCTAGGTTATTGGTTATTACTTTATGACTTCTTTGTAAGTCTTGTACAATTTTGTTATTCAAGAGAAATTTTTAAAATCTTTATAGATATAAAAGTGAAGACTGTTTAGTTCTGTAAAGAGAATTGTGTTCATGTGTCAATAAAACTCAGAATTAATCTGTGTATCACCACATGCCAGTGGCTTACTGGAGACTCTAACTGGCATCCATCTCAGCTGGGGGGATCCATGGCTTCTCTCACTCTGTCCTTCTTTCCAGCATTTAGTTCTGTATTCTCCACATACCAAAGTTCTGCCCTATCAGGTCCAAAGCAGTTTCTTTATTCATTAACCAATGAAAGCAGCACATGAACAGAAGAACCTCCTACACCATTTTCCCTTTTCTGTTTAAACAAAAAGGAAGGCTTTATCTTTAACATGGTAAAATTACATATAACAAAACAGTTATCAAGCAAGAATTACAGTTACAATATTTATATATAGTTTATCTTTTATCATAACTAAGGAAAACTATAAATATAACTATCTGTTCTTCAACACCATCAAAGACTTTAGAAGAATATAATATTACCTAGTAAACAAGAAATGTATTGTAAGCAACTTCCAAAACTCTAGAATTGACAGAGACATCTTGCTGCCTGTACAGTCACCCAAAGTTCTTCTGTACTGTTGGGGTATCCATCTTCAGCCTACAGGTCCATAATATTCAGCAGACTTTTCCATGAATTAGGAAATTTCAGTCACTTTCTTCTGTGTCCTGCAGAATGTTTCACAGACTCTTTCATGAAGCAGGAACCTCGAAGGACCATCTCACATTTAGGCAAGTTCAGCAGTCATCTCTCTGTGTGTACTGCATGTCTAGTGGAGCAGTCCAGGCAAGAGCAGTTTTCTGCCTAAATGGCTAAGGAGCTTCTTTGATTCCCATCTTTCTCTCGAAGTAGCTTGGTGCTGCCAGGAGCGGATATGGCTCACTGTCATGAAAAGTCCTAAATTTTTAAATTTGATTTAAATGCCATATTCTGAAGGTCTCTGATATTTGAAGAAAATCTAACTGAAATATATCTCTATATATCTATAAAATCTAACTAATAGGACTACAAGCTTGGCAATTAAAGATGACTCTCTATTAACCTATATTTCTTATACATTATACATTACATTTTAAATGAGCTACACAATCACAATACCTTAATCAAAATCAGAAATATATATACATATAACAAAATTGACCTTAAATTTATATCAATAAATCAAGATCCATACCAATGCAAATTATTCATATCTGTATTATATCCCCCTTTAACTGTAAACAAACAGTTATAAACAATATTTGGGAATATGGGTGCAGTTTTTTGTCTCCAAACTGCTTCCTGCTGTATGGGGGCACTGTTAATCAGGTCTTTCATGGTGTATCGTGTGTGCTAGGTTCATCTCAGTCAGCAATTGCACAAAGTAATTTTTTGAGGGTGTTCACAGCAACCTTTCAGGGTTGCATGATCGATCATACCATATTAGTTTAGAAGCAATCCACAGGTTCTCATCTTCTGTGAAAACAAAAGAAGAATCTCTTTTCCAAATCACCATATCCTTAGAACCATATTCTGAATTCAAGATACATTTATAATATAATGTTAGTTTAGCTTAGCAGCCCATACAATGAAATGTTTCTCTGTACTTAGCTCCTTCACAGTCAAAACATTTAAGGAAAACACAAGAATACACAAAATTCAGACACTGTGAGTTTTTCATTTTTACATGGCTTATTTTTCTTTACTTCCTTTATTCTTTGATTATTTATACTCTGTCTCTTTAAAGACTTTACCCTTTTTTAAGCATTAACTTTATTTTATGACTCTCTATACTTTTTGCTTCTCTCTCTCAAGTCTACGTACATTTATCCAACACTGTGACCCATTTATGACGGAATCTGTTCTATTGTGTATCTGTAATTCTTTACTGTCCAGGAGTACTTCTTAAAATGCTAAGCGCTTCTTAAAAACTTAAGTTGCACCATTAGTAAGGGTAATATGGTAACCTGTTTGCCTGCCCAGTCTAAAACTTAAGCTGCACTATTGTTATGGTAAGTATGGTAGTTTTTGCACAGTCCAGCATGAAAGAGATGCTTATACTTCTGAGCCAAGCACAGTGCCCCAATTTCAAGGACACAGCCAGTCCAAGTTGCTATCAACAAGCAAGCCAGAGCAATTTGCTCACAAATACCATCCAAATATTTCGTCTCCCAAAAGAGTCAACACAGCCCAGAAAGAAGCTGGTATTTTAAAACTGCCACTTTTTCCCCATGTGGCTGCTGAGTGAGGAAAATCTGTGTCACACTGCTATCAAACAGCAAAAAGCTATGTTAAACTCTATCTCTCTATCTTTCTATCTATCTATCTATCTATCTATCTATCTATCTATCTATCTATCTAGTCTAGAATTCCTTTTTCAAGCCCTCTCAGGTTTTACATGGATTTAGTTTATCAAATTGAAGTGCCAATTTGTTCTTCCCGGCCACCCAGCTAGCTTAGCCCCCAAAATAACCACACAGAAACTGTATTCATTAAAACACTGCTTGGCCATTAGCTCTAACTTCTTATTGTCTAACTCTTACATATTAGTTTAACACATCTCCATTAATCTGTGTATCACCATGTGCCAGTGGCTTACTGGAAACTCTAACAAGCATCCATCTCAAGTGGGCTTCTCTCTCTTTGCCCGTCTTCCCAGCATTTGGTTCTGTCTTCTCCACCTACCTAAGTTCTGCCCTATCAGGCCCAAAGCAGTTTTTTATTCCTTAACCAATGAAAGCATGAACAGAAGAACCTCCTACACCATTTTTATGGTGGATTATGTTGACATATTTTTGTATACTGAACCGTTCCTGCATCTCTGGAATAAAGCTGACTTGATCATAGTGGATGAGTTTTCTGAGGTGTTGTTGGATTCAGTTTGCCCATATTATATTGAATATTTTTATTTCAATGTTCATGAGCGAGATTAGTCTGAAATTCTCTACCTTGGTAATGTCTTTGTGTGGTTTGTGTATCAGGGTAACTGTCACCTCATAAAAAGAGTTTGACAAACAATGCTGCTATGAATATAGTTGAGCACATGTCCTTTGGAAACAACCTAAATGCTCCTCGACTGAAGAATGGATAAGGAAAATGTGGTACATTTACACAATGGAGTACTACATAGCAGAAAAAAATAATGGCATCTTGAATTTTGCAGGAAAATAGATGGAGCTATAAAAAAATTATTTTGAGTGAGGTAACCAGGACCCAGAAAGACAATTATCACATGTACTCACTCATAAGTGGTTTTTAAACATAAAGCAAAGAAAACCAACCCAAAAATCAAAATATCAGAGAAATTAGACAACAATGAGGACCCTAGGAGAGACATACATAGACCTAATCTACATGGGAAGTAGAAAAAGACAGATCTCCTGGGTAAATTGGGAGCATGGGAACCTTGTGGGAGGGCTAAAGGGGAGGGGAGAGTCAGTGAGGGGAGCAGAGAAAAATGTAGAGCTCAATAAAAAATCAACTGAAAAAAGGAAAAAAAAGTTTGTCAATATTCCTTCTCTTTGTATTGTATGGAACAATTTCAGGAGTATTGGTATTAGTTATTCTTTGAAAATCTTATAAAATTCTGGGCTGAAACCATCTGGCCCTAAGCTCTATTTTTGGTTGGGAGATTTTTGATGACTGTGTCTCTTTCCTTTGTAGTTATAGGTCTATTTAATTTGATTATCTGGTCTTGATTTATTTTTGGTAAGTGATATTTATCCAGAAAAATTGTCTATTTCTTTAAGTTTTCCAATTTTGTGCAGTATGGGGTTTCAAAATATGACCTAATGAGTCTTTGGATTTCCTCCATGTCTGTTGTTATGTACCTCTTTTCATTTCTGATTTTGTTAATTTGTATATTCTCTCTCTGCCTTTGGGTTAGTTTGGATAAAGGTTTGTCTATTTTGTTGATTTTCTCGAAGAACCAACTCTTTTTCTCATTGATTTTTTGTGTTGTTTTCTTTGTTTCTATTTTGTTGATTTCAACTCTCAGTTTGATTATTTCCTGTCATCTAATCTTCCTGGGTGAGTTTGTTTCTTTTGTTCTAGGGTTTTCAGGTGTTCTCTTACTCACTATTGTGGGATTTTTCAGCTTCTTTTTGTAGGCATTTAGTGCTATGAACTTTTCTTCTAAAACTGATTTAATTGTGTTCCTTATTTGGATATATTGTGTGGTCATTTTCATTGAATTTTAGGAAGTCTTTAATTTCCCCCTTTATTTCTTCCTTGACCCATTGATGATTCACGTGAGCATTGTTTACTTTCCAATTGCTTGTGGGCTTTCTGGAATTAGTGCTACTGTTGACTTCTAACTTTAAGCCATGGTGATCTGATAAGGTACATGAGGTTATTTCATTTTTTAAATAACTACTGAGGTTTGTTTTGTTACCTAGTATGTGGTCAATTTTTGAGAAGGTTCCATGAGGTGCTGAGAAGAAGGTATATTCTTTTATGTTTGGATGGAATGTTTTATAGATGTCTGTTAAGTCCATTTGAGTCATAACATCTGTTAGTTCCCCTATTTCTCTGTTACATTTCTGTCTGACAGACCTGACCAGTGGTGAGAGAAGGGGTTAAAATCTCCCATTATTAGTGTGTGGGGTTTAATGTATAATTTAAGTTTTAGTAGTGATCCTTTTATATATGAGGGTACCCTTGTATTTGGAGCATAGATGTTCAGTATTGAGATTTCCTCTTGATAGATTTTTCTTATGATTTATATGAAATGTCCTTCTTTTTCTCTTTTGATTGATTTCAGTTTAAAGTCTGTTTTGTGAGATATTAAGATAGCTTGTTTTTTAGGTCCATTTTATTGGAAAATTTTCCCCAACCCTTTAGTCTGAGGTGATGTCTATTTTTGAGGTTTAGGTGTGTTTCTTGTATGCAGGAGAAGGATGGATTCTGTTTTTTTATTCTGTCAATTGACCTGTGTCTTTTTATAAGTGTGTTGAGTCCATTTATATTAAGAGATGTTAATGACCAGTGATTGCAAGTTCCCCTTAGTTTAGTTTTCATTGCTGGTGATGTTATTATAAGTGTTTTTCCCTTCTTTGGAATTTCTTGCTCTGAAATCATCTATTCTTTGTGTTATTGTGAATGTAGCTAACTTCCTTGGGTTTTCCTTCTAGCACTTTGTATAGGGCTGTGTTTGTGGCTAGGCTGTTGGTTAAATCTGGTTCTGTCAAAGAATATCTTGTTTTGTCTGTCTATGGTGATTGTAAGTTTTGCTGGATATACAAGTCTGAGCTGGCATCCTTGGTCTCTTAATGTCTGTCTTTCTTTAATTTGTATGTTTATTATGTGTTAAGGAAACTATTTTTCGATCCAGTCTATTTAGTGTTCTGTAAGTTTCTTGTATCTTCATATATTTTTTTTAGGTTGGAAAAGTATTCCTTTATGATTTTTGAATATATTTTCTGTGCTTTTGCGTCAAGCTTCTCTTTTTCTATGCCTATTATTCTTAGATTTGGTTTTTTCATGGTGTCACATATTTCCTGGATATTTTGTGTTAAGCTTTTTGTTAGATTTAATGTTTTCTTTGACTGATGAGTCTATTTCCTCTATTGTATCTTCTGCACTTGATATTCTCTCTTCCATCTCTGTATTCTGCTGTTTATGCTTGTATTTGTGTTTTCTGATCATTTTCTCATAATTTCCATTTCTATAGTTCCCTCCCTTTGTAAAAGTTTTCTTTATTGTCTCTATTTTGGTTTTCAAGTCTTGGATATTTTCTTTCATTTGTTTGATTGCTTTTTCTTGGTTTTCTTTAAGGGACTTGTTGATTTCTTGAATATATTTTTGTCTTTTCCTCCATTTCTTTGAGAGACATTCTATTTCCTCTTTAAGGGCCTCAAACATTTTCCTTAAGTTATTTTTTAGGTCATTTTCTTCTGTTTCATCTATACTTGAGTGTTCAAGTCTTGCTGTTTTAGGGACACTAGTTTTGTTCATGTTGTATTGGTTTTTGTGGTATTGAGTATATTCTTAACTTGTCTATACATCTTTTCCTCTCATTGGTGTAGCTAGGACTGTGTTTCTGGTGATCAGTCTTTCAGGTGCCCATGGATTCAACACTCAGACAGTTGCTCCTCATGGTGCAGTCAGGGCCATGGTTCCATTCACTCCTGAGGTCACTCCATGTTCCCAGAGGTTGCCTAGTGCTCCCTGGGTTTTCTCTGAAATTCTGGGGGTCATTGAGGCCTGTTCCAATGGAGGTTGCTTGCTTGGGGCTGCTTTGATTGAGGTAGCTGCCTTGGGCCTGTTCCAACAGGGGTCACTGGCTCAGATCTTCTCTGGTGGAGGTCATTGGCTTGAACTGCTGTAGCAGAAGGCTCTTGCTTGGTTCTGCTCCCTCAGAGGTTCCTGGCTTCTGCCCTGTCCTTCAGAGGTTTCTGGCTTTGGCCTACTCCTTCAGTAGTGTACCTGCTTCTGTGAAGTTCATTTCCTCAGGCCTGCTCCTGTGGAGGTCACTGGCTCAAGCTTAATCTTGTGGAGGTCATTCCTTCAGGCCCACTCCAACTGAGACTGCTGGCTCAGACCTGTTCCCACAGATGTCACTGACTTTGGCCTGCTCCCGTAGAGGTACCTATCTTGGGCCTGGTTCCACAGAGGTCTCTGGCTTGGGACTGTTCCCTCAGCAGTCACTCTTGATACCTGCTCCTGTGTAGGTCACTGCCTCAGGCCCTGTTTTTTTTCTTTTTATACACCTTAAACTTTGAGAATATTACTTGTGACCTTTCTTTACCCGAGGAGTATAAATTTTCTGAGGCACTGATTAAAGTTGGCTATTGTATGAGAGTTCAGTTTTTCTTATTTAATGGCCTCATTTTTCTAGATCCACTACCTCTGGAGTGGTTAAACGTGGCACTTGAACAAAAACTGAAAGTCAACTACATGTTAATAGGTTGATGACCCTCAAAGGAGACTGATGAGGTAGAAAGTAGGGAAGACTTTGCCTTATGTTGAGGTAGTGCATCATTTTTTTTAGAAGAAAAAGCACAAATTTACAAATATCACATTACTTGCAAATTGATTTTGATTATTACTTCTAATTTCCAGAAGAAGGAATTTTGGATGAAATATGGGACTGAGACCAAAACAATATTGAAAATACATAAAGAAAGAAAAAAATCCTTGTTCAATTTTGGGTCTTTTGGTCATTAACACAGACTAGTCACAAACTCAACAAAATAAAGTAAACATTAATCATGAAGCAAGTTTTTTCAGTGAATCTAAACTTTATGATCAAACTACACAAAGATATTAAGAAAGAGATTTACAGACCAATCTCACTCATGAACATTGATTCAACAATATTCAATGAAATATAGGCAAACCAAATTCAAGAATCCATCAGAAAAATCATCTACCATGATCAAGTCAGCTTCATTCCAGAGATGCAGGGATGGTTCATCAAATGAAAATCTGTTAATGTAATTCACCATATAAACAAACTAAAATTAAAAAAAAACACATGACCATCTCATTAGATGTTGAAAAAATCTTTGACAAAATATAGCACCCCTTCATAATAAAGGCCTTGGAAAGATCAGTGATACAAGGAACACACCTAAACATAATAAAGGTAATATACAACAAGCCATCAGCCAAGATCAAACTAAATGGTGAGAAACTCAAAGCAATCACACTGAAATTAGGAACAAGACAAGGTTGTCCACTCTCTCCATATCTATTCAATATAGAAATTGGGGTTCTAGCTAGAGCAATAAGACAACAAAAGGTAACCAAGGGGATACAAATCAGAAAAGAAGTCAAACTTTCACTATTTGCTGATGATATTATAGTGGCCCCAAAAATTCTACCACTGAACTTATACTACTCACAAACACTTTCAGTAATGTAGCAGGATAGAGATTAACTCAAAGAAATAAGTAGCCCTCCTTTACACAGATGATAAATGGGCTGAGAAAGAAATCAGAGAAATATCACCCTTCAAAATAGCCACAAGTAACATAAAATATCTCAGAATAACTCTAACCAAACTAGTGGAAGACTTGTATGACAAGAACTTTAAATCTTTGAAAAAAGAAATTGAAGAAAATACCAGAAAATGGAAAGATCTCCCAATATCTTGGGTAGGTAGAATTAACATAGTAAAAATGTCAATCTTACCAAAAGCAATCTGCAGATCAACTACAATGCCCATGAAAATTCTAGCAAAAATCTTCACAGACCTTGAAAGAATGATACTAAACTTCATATGGTAAAACAAAAAATACAGGATAGTCAAAACAATCTGTACAATAAAGGAACTTCTGGAGGCATCACAATCCCTAACTTCAAACTCTACTACAGAACTACAGTACTGAAAACAGCCTGGTACTGGCATAAGAACAGACAGGAAGACCAATGGAACTGAATAGAAAACACAGATATCAAGTCACACTTCTACAAACACCTGACTTTTGACAAAAAAGCAAAAAATATAAAATGGAATAAAGAAAGAATATTCAACAAATAGTGCTAGCATAGCTGGATATCAACCTGTAGAAGAATGAAAATAGAACCATATCTATCACCATGCATAAAACTCTAATTCAAATGGATCAAAGATATCAACATAAAATCATCCACACTAAACCTCATAGGAGAGAAAGTGGGAAGTACACTTGAACACATTGGCACAGGGAACCACTTCCTAAATATGACCGCAGTAGCACAGACACTGAGAGAAACAATTACTAAATGGAACCTCCTGAAACTGAAAAGCTTCTGTAAAGCAAAGGACACAGTCAACAAGACAAAATGACACCCTACAGAATGGGAAAAGATCTTCACCAACCCTACATCAGACAGTGGGGCTAATCTCAAAAATATACAAAGAACTCAAGATATTGGTCACAAAAAGAACAAATAATCCAATAAAAAATGGAGTACAGACCTAAACAGAGAACTCTCAACAGAGGAATCTAAAATGGCTGAAAGACACTTAATGAAATGCTCAACATTCTTACCCATCAGAGAAATGCAAATCAAAACAACTCTGAGATTCCATTTTACACCTGTAAGAATGGCCACAATCAAAAACACTGATGATAACTTATGGTGGAGAGAATGTGGGGTAAGGGGAACACTCCTCCATTGTTGGTGGGAGTACAAACTGGTACAGCTGCTTTGGAAATCAGTATAGTGATTTCTCAGAAAATTAGGAAACAATTTTTTGACACAGGCCTCAAGACACAGCAATACCACTTTTGGGTATATATCCAAAGGATCTCAATCATGCCACAAGGACATGTGATCACCTATGTTCATAACAGCATTATTTTTCACAGCCAGAACCTGAAAGCAATCTAGATACACCTCGACCAAATAATGGATAAGAAAACTGTGGTACATTTGCACAATGAGTACACAGTGGGGAAAATGACATATTGAAATTTGCAGGAAAATGGATCTAGAAATCATCATATTGGGGGGTGTAACCCAGACCCTGAAAGACAAATATCATATATACTCACTCATATGTGGCTTTTAGACATAAACTGTAACACCCGAGTCTGTGTTACCCTCTCGGTATATTTCGCGTGCCACTGTACTGTAAACGAGCCAGGCAAGGGCCTGGAGATTGAAAGAACACATGAGAGATCTGGGTCATTTGAAAGGAGATCAGCTGAATGCCTTTTATTCATCCTTGTGGAAATCCTTATATACCTAGCTGCTGCACAAGGAATTCCCCCCAGGAAGGTGAGAAATTGCCACACCCAAAATGGAGTAAACAATGCCCTACAGCTATCACCAGGCGGGACAGAGGGAGCACAGGAACAAACAGGGTGTTTTAGCTGGCTGACCAGAAACTGTACTCAAGTAACCCCAGGAGCAGGGGTAGACCCAGGCCCTACAATAAACCAAAGAAGAACCAGTCTACAATTCACAATCCCAGAGAACCTAGACAACAGAGAGGACCCTAAGAGAGACATACATGGATGTAATCTACAGGGGAAATTGAAAAAGACAAGATCTCCTGAGTAAATTGGGAGTGTGGGGATCATGGGAGAGGGTAGAAGGGGGAGAGGAAGGAAGGGATGGGAGTTGAGGAAAAACATATATCTCAATAAAAACAATTTTTTTCAAAATTAAAATACTCATTTTAGATAAAAATCTCCCATTTTTATTGGGCTCAAGTCTGAGTCCCACTTAAGGTTAAATGTAAAATTATTTCTGCTGGCAAAATCCATTAAAAGATGATTTGCCTGTAGGAAAAAATGTAATGTTAGCTGGTAAAGCTACTAACAACTCAGAGCTATTTTCTTAGTATTTATAGTTTCTATTAAGTCTCCAAGACAGTCATTTTGGAAGTGGCTTCCAGCTATTTGGAAACAGGCAATCTGAATAGGAAAACTCTGTGTACAATTTACACCTTTATAACATGCATTTTGGCTTTTCTGTTCCCTCATTCAATCATAATGGACCTCTGCTCCAATATCAATGTACTGCATTGCCTCAAGACATGATAAACTCCCTTAATATGTGTCAGTACTATATAGAAAGGCTTCAGAGCCTGTGAGGCAGGCCTTCCATTAGCCTTACTTCATTCAATATATAGATGATATACTGTTGGCCTGTTCTAAAGAGGAATAGCAACAATTCATACATGACATGTATAGGACATGTCAAATAAACAAAAAATGAAAAACGATGAACTTATTATTGCATCAAAATGGTACAAAAGTCAGATACTGTGCAATATTTAGAAAAATTCATAACTAGAACAATTGTTAAACCACACAAACATAAAATTATCCATTAGAGGATACAACTAAAAAACTACAAACCTTAGTGAAATTCAGAAATTGTTAGGGGATAGTAATTGGCTATGTCCTCCATTAGGAGAACTTAATGATGCACTAATCATTCTATTTAAAGCTATTTAAGAAGGAACAGTATTATATAGGCCTCACCTATTACCTCTAGAGGCAAAGAATGAACTACATGTATTTGAATCCAGACTAGAAGAGGCACTTGTGTATCAAGTGGATCTTTGGCTCCATATAAACTTATAAATTAGAAAAATTTACCGTCACTAAACTGTCTCATATACTTATTTTAGCATAAGAGGATAAATCTTTAAAATTGATTCTATATATCACAAGGGATAAAAATATTGCCAAATTTCCTTGGTCTTCTTGCTCAATTACAAATCAGGGCAGTGTGTTTAATGAAGAGTCCAGGCATAAGAAAATAAAAATGTAAAAATAAAAAAATATAAAGTTATAAGTCTAGGAGAATGAGAACAGACTATCAGCAGCTTTCTCAGCAGATCAAGGATCATTCATTCACAGTGAGCTATTTTCTCAGATGCTTGGGAAGCATAGGTAATTTTACAACTGGCCATTTTATTTACAAGGCCAGAGTGTCTCTCTACAAATTAAGAGCAGTGTCCTGACCATCCTTGATAAATGGCAGATGTAAACTGAGTTAACCTTTAGGAGACAGAGATATGTGATCTCTGGGTTAGACAATGTCTCTGTTATGGGAAACTGGCGACACCAGAGGAGAGGCATAAGACCCCAGTTTACACCCGGAGGTACCAGGAGACAGTGGATAAATACAAAGGTTTAATTAATGAGCTCTGATGATGGAGGTTATAAAGTATGGCAGTCAGTATCTGAAGATTTACCTGAAAACAGTGTGAAAGGCTTTTCTTCTAAATTCTTAGCCCAGGAACCAGTTAATCCTAATTCCCCCTTGACATTAGCACTTACTCCCCTCCCTAGGGTCTCCGCTGATCAACCCAAGGGTCAGGGCAAGGTTGTAAAAATTCCTTTACCCAGACCTAATGCTTGGTGTCCTAACTATAAAAGGTGGGGTCAAAAACTGGCCTTTTGCCACAGCCTAACAAACACCATCTCTGGCTGTGGTCTCAGCTAGCTGATAAGCTTCTGTGCCCCGTGGTGTTTTATTTTTATTTTTTTTTTTAAGTTTGCTTCTGGTTATCCTAGGATCTGGTTTCTGGAATAAAGTTTGCTTCTGGTTTATTAGACTTGGTGGTGTTCTCATCTTTGTGTGACCCCCCTGGACCCAACATTTAACAGTTCTATAGATAAGGCTGTGCATAATATTCTTTGCTTTAGAAACTAAGTCACTGAAGATTGTTCTTGTTTTCTATGTGGTCATATGCAGTGCTCTGTCATTAAAATAAACTGTGCTGTGCTCTCTTGAATGTCATGTTCTTCCATTTTTTAAAATCAGCTTCATACTTCCAGTCCTTTCACTGGAGCTCAAGCTGTATCCGTTGGTGTTCACATGGTGGTTTGTATGTCATGGGAACAACGTCATAAACAAAGGAAAAATTATCACACAAAGAAAATGGATCAGAACCCGCTTCTCATGGTAGGATGGTGGGAGGATGTAATTTTCCAATTTACTGGGTCTTTTGTGTGTGTGTCCTGTTGGTCACTAAAGAGAGGATTCCTCCTGCAAGAGCTCCCAACTTGGTTATTATCTCATACAAAGTGGTCAGTCATAAAGTCGTATACATACAAACCGCAAAAACAGGCTTATCAGGTTTCATTGATACTTGTGCATACTTAACCATATATATTATTGGAGACCAACTTTGACAAAGAAATACTCTAGACCAATTCAAAAGGGCTTTTCCATTCCTGGTGATCCTGTAGTCCTTTAATTAGGAAATACTTCAGCCATAGGAGCATGCCTATTGGAAGCATTATCTGCTTGCACATGATTATCTCATTATTGGTAAGCTCTCTTGACAAAATGTTTGCTCCAAGGCACAGAGTGTCTAGAGGTGCTTGTTTACTTTCTTAACCCTTTGCTTACAAAGATTGGCAGTCAGAGGTAGGTATGATCCTTTTCCATCCAAGACATGGGCATGTATGATTGCAAAGCATGTACCAAAGATGCATAAGTCTGGAAAATAGGAAAATGTTCACATAAGGTAGATGTGATCATCTTTCCTGTAACAAAAGCTCAGGCTTTATTAAAATTAATAAAAGGGAGGAAGATGTGGATGCCCCAAAATGAGAGCCCATTTCTGCCTTGTCTTAAGGTCAGAGAGTTTTAGCATGTTCAAAATTGTTGACAAGTACGACTACACAGCCTGAACTAGGGTGTAGTTATTTGGTGTTTTCTGACATTAAGATGGCCCACAGGTAGGTCCACTCCACCCTGACCAAAGATCAGGAAATTTAAGCATACTTTCTGCTCTTTCTTTTGAAATAGGAGGTGTGACCTAGGGATCACTGCCTTCAGGATATTTGGTCTAGGGTGAGTTTATTGCCTAAACAATAGAATACTAATGACTTGATGTCTCAAAGTATTGAAGCAAATAAATGTTCTAGCTGTCCTTTGGAACGTGTTAAAGCAGTTAAAGCAGCCTTTTGTCTTCTTCCTCTTGTTGTATTGGGATATAAAAGTGTATAGAAAATTAAATGTAGGTGGATTTCAGTATTCACTGGAACTCCCTCATGGTACTATCCTATGTTTCTGTTTTATTACTTTCACTCATGTCTTTGTACTCTTTACTTATTTTTATAATCCTCATGTCCCTACCCTAGTAAGTGGTATTTTTGTTGGAGTTTGTCTCTGACAATATATGAAAAAAAAATAAAGAAAAAGAAACAATCAATTTGAAATTTGGGAGGCATGGAAGGATTTGGATGAAGGGAAGAAAGGGAAGGGGGCAAGTGATATAATTGCATTTTAATGAAATGTATAAAAGTGAAATTTAAATTAAATAAAAGAATGGAATTCTCTGTAATGATGTCACTATCCTTAGACATCCAGCTATCACGGCTATTAGAATGAACTATTCCTGGTATGGCATGGAAGGTGCTTCAACCTTCCACTTAGCCAGTCTGCTCGGAGGCAAATCAGCCTTGTTCTGAGGTTAGAAGACTTCATCAGAGATGTTCATCTCAGAATAGGCTCTACAGAACTGAAAGGAGACTTTTTCTTGATGTTTTCTCTATTTCTGCTCTCTTTTCCTATATTTGTGAAAATTCTGGCATTGACACATCAATCTGTAGCATATACATTTTGAATAAAAGGTAACACTGGCTCCTTAGTAAGTCTACACTCACAGTAAAAATCCTTTCCTAGATTTTCAGCCAAGATTTTGTGGCATAAGCTGCATATTCCAAAAGCATTTCTGTCCTTAATTTATATTTTATACATTTGTTCCTTCATTACTTTAAGCTAAGACTGCCCTTAAACCTCTGTACTTTTATACTGTGCCTATGTTTAGAAGTAAATCCACTAATTCAGTATCCTTAGTAATAGCAGACTTCCACACGAATGTGTCCAGACTCAGTACTGTAACACCCGATTCTGCATTACCCTCTCCCTCCGTACCAATCACCAGCCCAGGCAAAGGCCTGAAGATTAAAAGAAACACACACAAGAGACCTGGGTCATTCGAAAGATGATCAGCCGAATGCCACTTTATTCAGCTTTTTGCAAAACTAATATACCTTGGCCCCAGTAAAGGAATTCCCTCCCAGCCAAAGCGGGGAGCCTGGTGCCATATGGAACCTGGCGCCTTAAGAAATTCCTTCCAGGGTAGGGGGGAACCTGGCGCTGTGTAGGAACTCCTTTCTGGCAGGTGGGAAATTACCATGCCAAAGATGAAACAATGCTCTACAGCTAAATCACCAGGCTATGGCAGAGTGAGCACAGGGACTAGCAGGAAGCTTTAGCTGCTAGTCCCCAGGGAGTAAGGGGATACAGGGCCCTACAGGTCCCCATTTTATATAAATTATATGACTAGGTCTGTCTTGGGTGGCATTGGACGTCAGGCAATACCCCTTACTCATCGTGGGAAAGCATCCAGGTCAAAACACATTTCCTGTCTTAGGGCAGTCCCCCCAAAACCTTACCCTTCATTGGCTCACTAGTCACCCATCACCAAGTTCAGCCAGATTTATGCTGAAAAATACTCTGAGGAAATAGCTAAGAGGACTTGCCATGTGACAACATTGACCTGAGCTTGCCTTTGGCTCTGGCACCATGAAATCATGAGGATGATGCTCCAGCACATATAAGCACTCCAAAAGGAGACTGTGCCTGCTCAATCCTTAAGAAATCTGCTCCAAAATGGAGCCCTTAAAGTAAGGTCTCAGCACTGGTGGAAGGAACCCTTGGAATAGTTAACTATAATAATAAATAATAGCCAATTAGTAAATCTTGTATTCCAGGGTCCATGAATGACAGCAAAAAGCCTTTTCTGTGACCAGCAGAGGTCAAAAACCACAACCAACAGCAAAATTAACTGTAGTATTCAATTATAAATTTAGCTCAATTTGAACGGCCAAGGCATTTGCAACCTGCCCTGAGAGGGTATCCATAGCGCTAGCAGAAGCAACTAACTGATTAAGGGAAAAATCCAGCAGCATTAGCCACTCTGGAAGCCACAGCAATGGCTGTCAATATCATAGGAAGGGTAGATGGGTAAAGGAAGGGTCCTTGGCACTCGGACCACCACAGCCAGCTTCTCAGGAACCCAGCAGCTCTTCAGTTGGCAGGTCGGTGCCTGCTGGATCTCTTGGTTCTGTCCTGTCTTCAGGCTTCTGGATAGGAAAATCCACAGCACGCACCAGACGCTCAGGTACCAAAATTGGATTGGCAGCATCCTGTGGGAAGACACAGACAGCTCCCCTGCCCTAGATTAGTACAGGATCTGGAGCATACCAGGTGCCATCTGCTAGATTCTTCCATTTAACATGCGGCATCCCAGGAGAATTTGGCCGCCAATGTCGCTCAGCAGTGGTCTGGGAATGAGCACTAACAGTCAAAAAATTTAAAATGTATAAAATAAAAGACAAATGTTCCCTGGGGGTGGAACCAATAACCTGATCCAGCACATGAGTGCCATCACATAACCGGATAAAATCATTTAAATTGTCATTTCTATGGGGGCATATAGCCTCTTGACAAAATCTGTTAGTGTTTTTATAGGCTAATTGCTTTTATGTCCAGCATAGCTGAGCTCACATCCCCAAAAATTCGACTTCCCACCTGTAGCAGACGGTCAATCAACTCAGAAAAAGGTTAGGAAGATCCCCGAAGGGTCCCCGAAAGCCGCTCTCCTGCTCCTTAGCTAGGCAGAGTTTTCCAAGCTCCAACAGCCGCGGCAGCTGTCTGAGCACAAGTGCTGAGCCAGCATACTGTCCTTTACCAGTTAACATGTCAAGGTTATGCTGGGGAAACCCGCGATTGCTGAGCCAGCATACTGTCCTTCACCAGTTAACACGTCAAGGTTATGCTGGGGGAAACCCGCGATGGCATTATTCTGTGCAATTTCTTATTTTTGCAATTTTCTACATTTCACTTCTCCATAACAAATAATCCTCCCACAAAAGACAGGCTCTGCAAAGCTGCCTTCCTTCTTTTACTAACTTCTTTTATATCAGTGCAATCTCCTTTTCTAGAATTTCTTCTTCCTCATCTATATCCCTAACTCTCTTAACTTCCTGCTCCTCAAAACTCTTAATACAACTCACAGATTCTGCTTCCTGAATCTCCTCAAGGGTTTTGTTCAAAATCTCTAATTGCTCTTTTACTTTAACATCATCACTGAGAAGAGTATCTCTGACTAAGCGCCATAGCGAAAATATTGCTATGGGGAATTCTACCGGCTCTCGCTCTTCTAGTGCTTCTAACTATACCTGCTCCCAATCAGTAATATTAAAGCTCCCTGCGTGTAGAAACCAGGGACTAAACTCTCTCAAAAAATTAGGCAATTAACTACCTTACACAAAAGAAAACTGTCTTAAGGAACTCTTGTGCTGTCTTATTTTAATACCGGTGCCTTACTTGTCTTGCTTCTCTAAAAGCACTATCAATTGGCCCTTTAACCAGCCCCTTAACATTGGAACAGAATTACTTGCACCCAAAAGCCAATACACCCTCACCACTTACTTGCTGGCCAGCCTCCCGAGGGCGATCTCTCAGGGATCCCTATTTCCCAAATCTCGCAGATGGATCTCCGCAGACTGTAGCTGCTGCTGATCCGAGGGGTGCCTCCAATTGTAACACCCAATTCTGTGTTACCCTCTCGGTACAATTCACGTGCCTTCTTACCAATCACGAGCCCGGGCAAAGGCCTGGAGATTGAAAGAAACACACACAAGAGACCTGGTCATTCGAAAGATGATCAGCCGAATGCCACCTTATTCAGCTTTTTGCAAAACTAATATACTTTGGCCCCAGTAAAGGAATTCCCTCCCAGCCAAAGTGGGGAGTCTGGTACCATATGGAACCTGGCGCCTTAAGGAATTCCTTCCCAGGTAGGGGGGAACCTGGTGCTGTGTAGGAACCCCTTTCAGGCAGGAGGGAAATTACTATGCCAAAGATGAAACAATGCCCTACAGCTAAATCACCAGGCTATGGCAGAGTGAGCACAGGGACTAGCAGGAAGCTTTAGCTGGCAGATCAAATTGTCCTCGAGATGCACCCCAGGGAGTAAGGGGAGACAGTACAATTCCTATTCTTCCATTGCTGAGGAAAAGAATAATTTTGGAGATGAATCTGCCTCCAGGCTCTCCTCACCCTCTCAAGGGAAGAAGACTTTCTCATATCTTGTGTCTTGACTGTGTTTGATTTGTCTTCATATTCAGGGAGATGAAAATCTATGAAATTAGCTAACAGTAGTGCTTATAAACAGCACCTCCATTTCTATTCGTGTTCTACCATACTTTTTACTCTTATTCACATGTCAACAGAATGAGGGAGGGGATGACACCTGTGAGTTTGAGGCCAACATAATCTACATAGTGAGTTTCAGGCCAGCTAGGACTCCATAGTGAGAGCCTGCCACCCCCCAAAACCAAACAACAACAACAAACCACTATTAAGAAGGTGCATATTGGTGACTTGAACCTTTGATCCCAACACTCAATAGGCAGAGGGGGATTGATCTTTGTTAGGTCAAGTGCTGTCTGGTCTGTAGAGCAGGCCAAGGTGATACAGAAAAAGAACTGATGTCTCACAAAAGGAAAAAAACCTTTAAATGGGTGTGTTTATTTTTGAAAAGAATTTTGATTCAGGGTCTCTATATGTAACTGCCCAATATAGGTGTTGAAGTGAAACCTGAATTCCCTAGGACAGCAATTTGTGTCCCTAATGGCTAAGACATCTCTCCAGCCAAATTTACATGTATTGAATCTAGATAATTGTAAATCAGCAGCTTTATTTTTTCAAATATTTGAAACTTGGTCCATTTATCAATACAGAAGTAATCAAGTAATTATAAAGATTATTTATATAAGAAAAATAAATTCACAGGATATAGTAGTGATATTCAAGAATTACATTCAAGATAGTATTCTACACAGAACAAAGAATTTCTGTTCATCACCTCTATTCCTTACATATTTATTTTTATTTTTGAGACCAAGTCTCACTGTGTCATAGCTTTTCTTGAAGTCATAGATCCATCAGCCTCTGCCCTACAAGGGTTAGGATTAAAGGTATAAATCACCATACCTGGGTATCTATAACAGTTATGTAACATCTACACAAAATCACAAGATGAGAAACAAATAAGCAAAAAAAATGCCTTCTAGATCTCAAGTAATTATACAGGGTTTATACCATCCTTTTTTTTTTAAAAAAATAGAACATCATCTTGACCTTCCTCCATAGTTTTATTTCAGTTTCTTTGTTGAGCTTTATTCCCGTATTTTATGTTTGTTGTGTGCAAGCCTGAATATTTGTATCTGGATGCCTAATTTCCTCAGGACAGAAGAGGGGTCACATTCCTTGAAGTTGGAATTATAGGCATATAAGCAAACCATACTGCATGTTGGGAACCAGAGCCAGGTCTATTGCAAAAGTAGCACACTCTTGTTAGCTGAGTATTTAATGCAGGCACTGCAGATTTCTGAAGCTGATGAGCCAGTACCATTGGGAGACCATTTTACTTAACTTTTATTTTCAAATGACTTAAACTTATCAACCAAAGTGAATTCACTCATTGTACCATCAAAGTAGTTGTTGCTGTAGAATTCTTGGCCATGGTCTGTTAGGGACTGTGGACCACCAGACCCTGAATTTCTTGTAAACAACTTGTTTTCCTCTTCTCTGAGCAGCCTGCAGCTGCTCTGAGCACAAGACCCTGATGGCAGGGTACTGGTTTCTGATGGAACTACAGCTGAAAGATTCTGAGAGCTGGGGCATGGCCAGAGCTCTACATAAGATGACAATAAAGGGGGCATTCTTGGCATTCTTATTTATTTATTTATTTTTGTTTGTTTATAAAAATTTTCACTTCCTCCCCTCCTCCCCACACCCTCCCATTCCCCTCACTCCCTCTCCTCCCTCCCCACTCCCTCTCCTCCTCCCTCTCCAGTCCAAAGAGCAGTCAGGGTTTCCTGCCCTGTGGGAAGTTCAAGTCCCTCCCCCCTCTCTCCAGGTCTAGGAAGGTGAGTATCCAAACAGACTAGGATCCCAAACAGCCAGTACATGAAGACGAAACAAGACCCAGTGCCATTGTCAATGGCTTCTCAGTCAGCCCCCATGTCAGCCACATTCAGAGACTCCGGTTTGATCACATGCTCGTTCAGTCCCAGTCCAGCTGGCCTTGGTGAGCTCTCATTCGATCAATCCCCTTGTATCAGTGGGTGAACGTACCCCTCGCGGTCCTGATTTCCTTTTTCATGTTCTTCCTTCTTCTGCTCCTCATTTGGACCTTGGGGGGCTCAGTCCAGTGCTCCAATGTGGGTCTCCGTCTCTATCGCCATCCATCGTTGGATGAAGGCTCCCTCTGGTCCTGCCTATCTTGCTCACGTTTTCCATCCTTCTGCTTCTCATTTGGACCTAGGGAGTTAAGTCCAGTGTTCCAATATGTGTCTCTGTCTCTATCTCCATCCATCGCCAGATGAAGGTTCTATGGTGATATGCAAAATATTCATCAGTATGGTTATGGGCCAAGGCCAGTTCAGGCACCCTCTCATCTGCTGCCCAGGGAAGAATCTGGGGACCTCTCCTTGTGCCTGAGAACCCCTCCAGAAACAAGTCCTTGCAAACCCTAAAATGGCTCCCTTAGTTGAGATATATACTTGCCTGCTCCCATATCCATCCTTCCTCCCCCCATCTCATTCCCCCATGCCATCCCCAATCCTCCCCCTCCCTTCTCTCTAACCATCTCCCGTTACTTCCACCCCCACCCCACACCCGTGCACCCAAGTTTGCCTTTCAATCTTGACTACTTCCTATATCCAGGAGGATAACTATATGATTTTCTTCATGTTCACCTTCTTATTTAGCTTCTCTAGGATCACGAATTATAGGCTCAAAGACCTTTAACTATGGCTAGAATCCACTTATGAGTGAGTACATACCATATTCCTCTTTTTGGGTCTGGGTTATGACCTGCATCTCTGTCTCTGTGTATCTTTGTGTGTTAAATCTCCAGGCATAGCACGGTAGTACATGTAGTACAGATGAACAGTACAGTGGTCATGATGACTATCTTCATGTTCACAAATAAGATGGTGTAAATAAACATAAGGTTATGCTTTGAAATTGCCAGAACTTGCGCCTGATTGTGAACCCAGTGAGATTATCTTGAAAGAGAAGTACATCTTCAGCCTCCTATCACCTACTGCTTTCAGTCTTTTTAGCAATTGCTCACAATGTGTGACAATATACTTCTGAAGTAGGTTTTCTTGGAGGATCAGTTCCTAAATCATGATACAGAGATTACTATTAGTTAGGAATGCTTGGCCTCAGCTTTGACTCATGCCTCGCTAGGCTTTTTTCACCTCAGTTAGCCCATTTCTATTAATCTATCTGCTGCTCTGAGGCTGGTTTACCTCATCTACATAACTCTCTATCCTGCTTTCTTTCTTCTTTCCTGTCTGGCTGGCACTCTCTCTCTTTTCTTCTTCCCCTTTTTCTCTCTGGCCACCAGCCCCTTCTATTCCTGCTCTGCTTAGCTATTGGCTATTCAGATTTTTTATTAGACTATTCAGGTACCTTAGGCAAGCAAGGTAATACAATACATCCTTACATAGTTAACAAATGCAACTCATCTTTACATAGTTAAAAATGTAAATTTGGGGTTCACAATGTATTCAAATATCCCAATACATTTTCCTCCCTTTCTCTAAATAAAAAGGAATGGTTTTAACTCTAATACAGCAGAATTATATACAACAAGAATAACTATCAAGTAAGGATTATAGTCACAATTTCCAATCCATTTGTATTTGGCAAATTCAGAAATACTAATCTATCTTGCTTTGATGAGTTCAAAATTTTGTACCTGATTTACCTTCTATCATAACTAAAGAAAACTGCAACTATCTAGTCTTCTACTCCATAAATGATCCACAGAGGAGATAATATTACCTGTGTAAACATGAAGTACAGAGCACACAACTTCCTAAACTATAGATACAACAGAAACAGCTGACTGCTTGGACAGTCATCCAAGGTTCATCTGTAATGCTGGGACATCTGTCTTTGACCTATATGCCTAGAATATCTGGCAGACTTTTTGTGAAGCAGAAACTTTGAAGAACTTCCCATCTTCTCTTGGTAAAGTTCAGCAATGCTTTTCTTTGTGTCTTGCATGATCATTTTGGATGGAATATTGCCAGCAGTCAAGGACAGAGAAGTTTTTTGCCTCATTGGCTAACTTTGACACATTGGAAACAAACACCGTGTTGAGGTTCTTGATTTTCATCATCCTTTTTAAAATTTTTTACATAAATTGGTACTTCTGGGAGCAGATTGTCTTACTTTCATGGAAAATATTATGTTATGAAAATGTCTTAAATGCCATATTCTGTAGGTCTTTAAAGTGTTTGAATACCCTCTATTTATCTAAAATATACCCATTTAGCTTTGAAAACAGCATTAATATAATTGCAAGTTTGGTTTTTATAGATGACTAACTACTCACCTGTATTTCTTAACTCTACATTATACTTTTAATTGATTTATTTATTTTTATTTTTTTGAGACAGGGTTTCTCTGTGTAGCTTTGTTGCCTGTCCTAGAACTTGCTTTGTATACCAAACTCACAGAGCTCCACCTGCCTCTGCCTCGCAAGTGCTGGGATTAAAGGCATGCGCCACCACCACCTGGCACATTCTACTTTTAAATGAGCTGCATACTCACAATACTCCAAACAAGAGAAGCACACATACACTATAGCAAAAGTAACTTTAAATTTGTATCAATATACCAAAATACATACCAATGTAAAATATCTGAGATTTGTAGTTATCCTTCTATCCTAGATTTCTTTATACCCCCTAAATGATGGCATCCACAAACCACAAAAAGATCAAAAATCACCCACACCACCTCTTGGGAATATGGGCATTGTGTTCTCAAGACTGCTTGCTGTTGTCTGTTGTTGTGAGTCAGCATCATCTTTAGGCTACCCTGAGAATATTAACATAATGGTCAAGTCCTGGTAAAACTAGTTGTAACATTTGATGTCCAATCTGCATATAATGAGAAAGTGTAGGACTTATCTAAATTCTTGATGGAGTTGTTTGTGAGGTTGGATCATCTCAGCTAGCAGCTTTGAAGTTGTTTTAGGTGTAGATTTTTGAGAAAACTTTAACAGGGCCATTCTGAGTGGCTAGACTATGTGAGCTACTTGTCCTTATTTGTGTTTTGTTCCCATTTCCTGAAAGAACACAAAAATTTAAAGGTAATATATCTATCTGCATTAACACAAGTATAGCATGTATGGTATGCATAAGTCAGGTAAATATGATTTTTGTTTTATGTTTGATCACGTAAAAGGCATCTGTCAAATTTAAAAGTCTGTTTGGACTGTATAGCCAAACTACTTTGAAGATTCTGTAGCCAATAAAATTTATTATGGCTCATCCATTCTTAGAGCCATTTTAGTACAGCGGAATCAGTATATGTCATCTGTTGTAGACTATTAATTAAGGTGTGTTACATTTGTATATGCTTTGAGATATTTGTTTAATGATGCAAAGATGTGTTGTATTCTTTCATTTTGCATTTGTTTAACTCTGTGCAGCTGTGCTCTTTTGCCTGTTAAAACATCTGATGGTCTAATAAAGACCATTAGAATGGCCAATAGCGAGACAGGATGTAGAATAGGCAGGGCTGGAAGACAGAAATATATACGGGGAGAAATCTGAGAAAAAGTGAAGGAGCAAGCAAGAGAGGAAGAAGGAATGAGAGAACAAGGAGAGGAGGATGATAGGGGCAGCCCCCAGCTACAAACCCAGACATGGAGTTAGACTGAAAGTAAGATGTGTGGATGTAAGAAAAGGAAACAGGTAGATGTGATAATTTAAGTTAAGGAAAACTGGCTAGAAATAAGCCAAGCTCAGGCCGGTTGTTTATAACTAAGAATAAGCCTTCCTGTCATGATTTTGGAATTGAGTGTTGGGTCCCACAAAGAGCCAAAAGAATAAAAGAGTAAAAAACTAAAAAACAGTAGTGACTTGTCTTATAGTTTTTTCTGGTTTATTTCTTTATGTCTCTAGTCAACATTTTCAGGGGGTTCTCCCCTGATCAAACCTGATCTCTATTAATTTTGAAGGAATCCACAAAAACACAACCTCTCCCACAACATAATACATTTTTCTGAGTTCCATTTTAAAGTTAAGACATTCCTTACGTATCTAGGCTCATTTAATTCAGCAGTTCCTTTTACAATTCAATGTCTCTCTGGAGCTATCATTTGCCCATCAGCATTCAAAAAATTCAAAATCAGCACAATACCTTACAGGATACAATATTCCTATGTATTTTCCTTCTTTACATGGCTTTTTTTCTTTTATTTTACTCTCTTTAAAGATTTAAGTGTCTATTACCACTTTCTTTCCTTTCTTAATTGCCTAAGCACACTTTATGCACACTATAACCGGTTTAGAGGATTTTCAGGTTGAACCTGTCCTTAATGTGTGTCTGTTGTCTTTTCTGACTATTTGAGCAAACCTTAACTGGCCAGGCTCCACTTAATCACTTGGAACCTGGCACTGGTGACTCACTCTGCCACTTCCTCAGGTCTGTACAAGCCAGTCTTGTGCTAGTGGGCCCGACTGAGAAATGCACTGCTCTGGGATTTTTGTGCCTGTGCTGTGCCAGGCATGTTTCCTAAGCACGCTGTTTCTACTTACTGTGCTGGCTGCTCCGGTTGACTGCTGTATGTGTATGGCAGGGCTCTGCCTCTGTGTGCTACAAGTACCACGCTACTAGGAAGCCATGTCCTTTGTTTTCCTTTTCATTTCTTTCAGCTTTCCTAAGCCCTATGAGGAATATATGGGGCCCACATTGGGCATCCAATATAGTAAACTTTCATGGACCATCATTTTCCAAATCATGACACAGAGACTTACTATTAAACATGAATGTTTGACTTTAGCTTAAGCTTGTTTCTAACTAGCGTTTTGAACTTCAATTAGACAATTTCAATTAATCTATGTGTTTCTCCAAGGTTTAATTATTTCATATATGCACTGTCCATCCTGCTTCCATGCTTCCTCTGTGTCTGTCTGTCTGACTCCCCTTTCTTTCCTCCTTTCTCTCTGTCCACCTATCCCTCTTCTGCCTAGCTAGTGACCATTCAGCTTTTCATTAGACCAATTAAGTGTCTTAGGCACTCAAGGTAAAACAACAACTTTACATAGTGTGGCCAAATATCCTATTACAAACCTGTACTTCATCCAGGAGCTGCCAGTTACTGTGCAACACTTCTGGAATTGCCATTAGCATGTGACTGCTCTGCTGTTTTCCAAGGTCAGATAGAAAGGAATAGCCCTGGGAAAATAGATTACCTGAGATAGAAATTGCCTACTTTGCCAGATTGAACATGCCAGTCAAGTGTTAGTGTGACTTTAAAGAATCCTAAGTGGAAGGCCTGCAAGCAGGACATAGTATGGAATTCCTCCACAAAGCAGTGGAGCACAGCAGTAAAGCAGATGGCGAAATTCTTCATGTCATTTCTACTGCTCCTGGCTCTGCCTCAGCAACATCACAGATTCCAAGCTAGGATGTCAAAAAAGTGGGCTGTGGACTTGTGGGCAAAGACTTGGGTGCCATAGACCCAAAGGAACTCCAGGACAAAGACTTGGGTGCCATAGACCCAAAGGAACTCCAGGACAACAATTGACACCAATGGTGCAAATGCAGGTGTCCAGAGTCTGCACACCCTTTGCTCTTTTCAGATAGGATCCCACTTACAACCCAGGCTTGACTAAATCTCATAGTGATCCTCCTGCCAATGCCTTCAGTTCAGAGAACAACTGTGTGCCACACCAGGCTTCTGTTTATTTCACGAGTAACGTTGCAGAATTAACAGAAGCCGGGCATGGTGGTGCAGGTCTTCAATTTATGCACTCTGCAGCAGAGGCAAACTGATCTTTATGACCTTGAGGCTAGCCTGGTCTTCAAAGTGAGTTCCTGTGCAAACTGGGTCTACAGAGTGAGACCCTGACAAAGAAAATGAAACACTAGGAGCATGATGCAAATATAAGTATTCTTAATTTGGTTCACTTGTTTTCACTAATGATGCAGAATTGAGAGAAAAATAAATCTTTAGACTCCTATATCAAGTGAGCAGTTAAAATAAGTATAATTAAGTCATCAAAATATTGATGCTCTATAGTAAATATGGAGTGATTAATTAAAAAACTCAGTTTGACCCCATAGGATTTAGTTAACTAAAATCTTTTATTTAAATTTTTGGGCCTTTTCTACAGGATTATAGTTTAAGAGACTGCAGAGTTTTGGAACGTATTTTTTAATCAAACTTTCTTTTACAAAAATGACAATCAGCACGTTTTCCCCAGATGTCATCGGGTGTGGTCAGCTTTGAACCTGGCAGATTTCCATAACAAAACCTGACCAGTGCCCCAGCAATGAATACTCAGCTCCAAGAAACTGCTCAGAGATGAGGTCTGACTCAGCATGTGGATGGTGCCAGTAAAGGTTCAAAACAGGACACTTCTCCCTCTAGCTGGGATTGTGGGAGCCCCTCACCCAACTCTGCAGGCTGCCATGTTGCTATAAAGTGTTTGGGGGCAGGGTTGGCCTTGCCAGAGCACGCACTTCCTCTGGTCCTACTGGGTAACATCTGAGTTCAGGTACCTTTTCCATAGATTGCATGTCCTGGGGAAGCCTTCATCACTGAGGCAGCCCAGATTTCCCATAGTCAGAGCTTCAGGTGCTGGGGACACAGGCCTAGGAGCAAAGCAGGGATGGGAAAGGAGCTATGCAGCATTGCCCCAGTCCACAGGAAGGGGTACCCTTACCTGGAGTTTAAATGTCCAGGATATGGAGGCTTGAAGGCATAGGAATACAGAGGCTCTAAGAAATGAAAAAGGAAAGGACACGACTGTTTCTAGGTATGGCGGAGGAAAAGGTTTATTGCAGATAAAAGGAGGAATGCAGAGAGAGGCAGGGACATCTGGGAGAGTCCAGAGTGGACATTATCCTGATCCATGTGAGAAGAGGTGCTAGGGGAGAGCAGAGAACCAGACCAAGAGGTCCGGAAGGTAAAGGGTAGATAAGGGAGGGGGGAGGTTACCAAAATGGTTGGATTATGTAGGGAAGGACAGCTCGGGGAAGGTCTGGTCGGACTCTGGACAAGAGACGTTCAGGATAGGGGACGGGGTATGCAAGCCTTATCCTGTAAACAGGTTGGGATAGAGGGCTGCGTGGAGAATCCCACCAGTGTCTGCTTTGATATGTTAAATAGGCTCCTCAGCGGCTGGTCCCAGGTTTGAGATCTAACACCCTGTGCCCTGGAGGACGATGGGGAAGTGCCTACTAATGCAGGGACGACTTTGTAGTCCTGGCGCAAGTTCTGCAGCAATGCTCATATCGGCATGCCTGGGGTAATTCTGTGCCTGTGTGGAAGTCAGGGCTGGGAACCACTGTGCTGAGTTTCTTCACCGTAACGAGTCGCTAAGGGAACTGCTCCTGCCACTCAAGCCACACTAGCCAATCAGGGATCCCAAACGTACTACCATTCAGAATAAGGGCGGGCACTTCCGGCCCGTCACGCTGCAGGCTCTGCTGCCTCTCCCTGGCTGAGGGAGACACTCGTACCCTGTGTAACGCTGTGACCCGCTGTCGGGAGCTGTGGGGAGAGCGGGGCGAGCTCAGAGTCCGCCATGGTGAGCGAGGGCCGCCGCCCTATGTGAGGAAGAGCCGGTGTGGGGTCCTCCCGGCGCTGTGGCCGACAACGGCCTGCCGCGCGCCCCGTGAGGTCCGCGAGTTCCCCGAGGTCTCTGCTGTCCTCTCTGGGGTCCTGCGACCTCCGAATGACACCTGTGCTGGCTGCGGCTGCGCAGAACACAGAGGCTGAGGGTGTGTGTGTGTGTGTTGGGGGGGGGGGGTGACTGTGTGCATTTGTCTTTATTGATGACTAGCGCCTTGTGAGGCTTTCATTGTCTACTGGGAGCCAGACGTGTTAACAGGCAGAGGCCTGGTTCCTCTAGCGTTTTCTAGAAGTTCTGCACTTGGCACTAAACATTCAGGTGTAGGATCCGACTGCAGTTAATTCTGTGCAGGGTATAAAGTCTGTGCCATGAACACATCTGCATGGAGATGCCAGAGAGGTCCAGTCACCTGTGTTAGTAAGGCCCCACTTACTGGGTTTCCTAACCTCATGTGTCAAAATTGACTATATTAATTGTGTTTCTATGTCTAAGTTTGCTCTCATGTTCTGTTGAGCTCTTTGTTCTTTCCCACGCTGAAGTCCTTGTTGTCTGAGACATTCTGAACCAGATTGTGTTACTGAGTGTGCTATTTACTCAGGGTTGTGTTGATAATTTTTTCATTCATGATGTCTTTTGTCATCAGTTTTCTGTTACTGATAGGAAAAAATGTTAGACGTTTTATTGGACTGTTGCTGAATCTATAGCTTAAATTCTGTACTGAAAAAAAATACTTAGTCTTTTTGTCTCACAATCCTTTCTTTTAATTACAAATTTATAGATTTTGCTACAGAGATTTGTTACATTTCTGTGTATTTTTGGTTTATTTATGACTTATACGAGATATAATGATGTTTTTAATTTTCCAATATTATTTTAATTCATGTGTATGAGTGATTTGCTTGCATATGTGTATGTTCACCGTGTGTGCTTTGTACCCACAGAAGACAGAAGGAGGCATCAGATCCCCTGCAACAGCATCTAGGGATGATTGTGTGCACCATGTTAGTGTTGGGGACAAAACCCAGGACTTCTACAAGAAAAAGGGTGTTGGTAACTGCTGAGTCATCTCTCCAATCCTAAACTTGACAGAGTTTTTAAAAATTTTTATTTTACTTTACCTTTTTTTTTTAGTGTTTTTTTTTTCTTTTTTTCTTTTTTTAGTTTCTATTTTTTTGAGATGGGGTTTCTCTGTGTGGCTTTGGAACCTGACCTGGAACTAACTCTGTAGACCAGACTGGCCTCAAACTCACAAAGATCTGCCTGCCTCTGCCTCCCAGATGTGTGATTAAAGGCATGTGCGTGCATTCATAAGTATATGCTGAAAAGCAAGTGTTAGGAGAGTTGAGATTTGCTTAACATTTTGTCATTAGGGTTTGAGATATGACTCAGTAAGTATCCACGTTAGATTTGTTCAACTTGACATAAGCTAGAGGCACTCTGGTCTGTAGGCAAATCTATAAGGTATATATTATATATTCTTGATTAGTGCTTGATGTAATAGGGTTTATTCCATAGGGTGGTTGGAGCCACCCAGGGCAGGTGATTCCAAGTTATGTAAGGAAGCAAACTGAACAGGCCATGATAGCAGGAGTGCAGTCAGCAGCATTTCTCCAGGTTGACAGCACATGTGGAATGCATAAGCCTGTGGTGTATGTGAGCTAGCAGATCTGTTCCTGGACAGATCCTCTTTGTGTGTTAGGTAGATCTGGAGACTTGTAATTACTGAAGAGATTTTTTTTTCTCAGTTAATTCTCTAAGTTTGTGGCATGATTTCTTATTGTCATGACACATTAATTCTAGAACATTTGCACCTTGAAGCTTTCAGAAAATTATTTTGAGACAAGGTTTGTTATATTGACATTCTTTGCCTAGATCCTTCAGGGTTTAGGCTCTGGGGTAGTGACCCTGCTGTCCTCCTGACTCAACCTCTTCAATGGTTGATAAAAGGTTTGTAAGAGCACAAAGTTCTTAAAGACTCCACTTGAGTCACAGAGTAGGCTGTTTTTTGTACTAGAAGGCAAATGATTTGTGTGTGAACCAGCTTCTCCATTGAGATTAGAATAGAAGGAATAGTTTATCGTGTATACTACAGGGGAAAAAAGACTAGGCCATAGCTAGATTAGAGGTTGTTTAAATCATTGACCCACAGGTGTCTCTGTTATAAAGAAGGATCTGATTGGACAGGGTGAGTTCTGTGTACTTTCCCAGTATGCATTAATTCATACTATATGAATGAAAGGAAACCAAATTGGTGTGTGACAATTTGGGGAGGTTAACTTGAGCCACTGAAATTTCCAGGTGGAAAACTCTCTTATATTGGTAACTGCAAACCTGGTTGACCCACTTCAGTCAGGAGACAGGATTGAGACACAGGGCATTTGGCTGTGGTTTGTGTTTCAGCCTACAACACTCGGCAACTAACATTTTACACAGGGCAGGGTCATACACTCTCTTATAAATGTGGACTTGAGTTTGTATAGGATGATGAGTATCAATCTATTTGCGTTCTTCTACATGCACGCATCCAATTTGACCAGCACTATTTGTTGAAGATGGTGTCTTCATTTCAGGATGTATTTCTGCTTCTTTATAAAACAACAACAACAAAAAAAAAAACCCCAGGTGTCTATGGGAATGTGGGTTCATTCTGGGCCATCAATTTTATTGATCATTGTTTCATAAGACCACTTCTTTTTTTGTGTACCAGCTGCTGGAATGGTGCACCTTCTCATGACATTCTGACCAGAACTCCAAATAAGAACTTTGAAAAAAAAAACTTATCTATTGACTGCTCAGAAATTGTTTGCCCCATACTAGACAGTAATTTTGAAACTTAACCATTACTTTAATTTTGCAGGATCCTATTAAGAGAACATTGCCCCCATGACAGCAGGAAGCAATTCTAGAAGACAACGCCCCCATCCCAAAAAAGTTTGTCCATAGGGTTGGAACACTGTTTAGGGGTTGTTGACTGTTACTTGTATTAGATAGAGGGTTTGTGCTTGTTAAAAAGAAAAAAAGGAGGGATAGTAATAGTGGGTAATAGATTGAATACTTGTGAGCTATTATTTGTGGATAATTAATATTGGTATAGTTTTTGTATATTTCTACAAGTTCAAATTATATTTGTTAGTTTTGTTTACATTATTTGTACATCTATGCAAAATTATTTTGTCAGATTGTGTATATGTATGTTATTATCCCTGTTTAGGATATTTTGTATATTGATACAACTTTTAGGATATATTTTTATATTGCATCATATATTACTCCTACCTCTGATCAAGATACTTATATATTGTTGACATTTTGAGGTCATTGTCCTCATCTGTTGCACATTTGTTTACAGGTTATTTAATATTCCGACATGAAGTTTTAGTCTTTAAGATATGCAGGTATTAACTATTACAGGTCAATAGTTGCTCATGCTTGTTGTACATACATTTAGATCAATTAGGATCTTTAGATACACAGAGATTGTATTCTGTCTAGAAAGGTAATCTTCAACCACTTCAAGGATCTGTGAAACATGGCATTTAAATAACTTAGGGTTCTGCTGACATGAGACATGACTGCTTCTGACAGCACCAATCTATTCCCGAGAGAATGTTGAGCACCAAAGACACTCCACTTGGAGCTTGTTTTCTTCTTGGACAAACTGGCCTTTGGGCAAGGAACTGACAATGCCTCAACCACTGACAAGTTACATGATATCCAGAAATGGGTAAACAGGACTGTTAAATCTTGCCAAGACAGAATAAGATGGTTTTGAAAATTTTCCTGCCTCTGAAAATGGTCTGTCAATTATGCTAGGCCATAGCCAAAGTTGGTTGCTTCAACATTGCAAATAAGTGAGACTTTGGGTGATTGCTCAGGTCTCTGTCATATATTGCTCACTTTGGAAGCTACTTGATTATACTTCCTGCCTGTTCAAGTAATATTATATCCTTTCTTAGGCCTTCAGTAGGATTGAAGATTAGATAGTCGTAGTTACCGTCCTCTTATGATCTAGCCAAGCCATTTCCAATACAAGACTTAGACTCCATAGGATAGAATGTTTATTAAAACATTTAGCATATGTTCCATGCTTAATATTGTTTATGCTGATTGTAATTCTTATCTTATACTTGATATCTGTTCCTAGTGTATATTGTTTTGTATTGGGTTTGGAACTCTTACTTAAACAAAGGGGGGAGATGCTACGGGAGCCCCTTTTGCTCCTTCAGCCAATAGCCTTTAAGATACCAGCCCACTTGGGTGTGGTCTCTTTTGCTTTAAAAAGCAGCCATAGCTGTGCGTTCTTGCCCTTGCTTCGGGCTCTGCTTCCGGTTACTAGACTCCTTTCCTGGTCGTGCAGAGGACTATTGTCTCATTTTCTGTAAGTTTTTCCTTTAAATAAATAACCCTTTTATTAATCATAATTTTAAACTGGTGTGGGATTGCTTTGTGATTTACACCTTTAGCAGGAGCCATGTTTATTGCCACAACTCTATAGTTTTGAGGTCTCTGCCACCACCAAGAAGTATGCTGTTGACTATTCATAAACACCATTTAAATGTTTTGTGGCAGGGCCTCTTAAGAGGGATGCAAGGTTTTTGCAGCTAAATCTGAATCAAGAAGCTTCTCTTAAATGAGACATGCCTGCCTCTAGCAAACAGAGTCCACATGAGAAAATACTGCTATCAAGAAACCATGCTTACCTCTGTTCTTTTGTGTCTATAATTACTTCCCAAGCTCTCTCAGGTTTTAAGTGGATGTAGTTGTCCACGTTGTTGACATTTGTTGACAGAGTTTCTGTTCTACCCCATCTCATAGCCATTCAGTCCCAAAGAAACACACAGAGGACTACATTAATTATAATTTGGTTGTCCTATTAGCTCAGGCTTTCTTATTAACTAATCTTTACATCTTAATCATAATTTTTGTCTGTGTCAGTCATGTGGCTTGGTATCTTTTATCAGTGGGGCATTCTCATCTTTCTTTCTCTGTGTCTGGGTGACAACTGCAGACTGAGCCTTTCCTCTTCCCAGAATTCTCCTGTTCTGGTCTCTAAACCTATACTTCCTGACTGGCTACTGACCAATCAACATTTTATTAAACCAGTACAAGTGATAAAACTTTATAGAGTATGAGACCATTGTCCCACCGGGCATGAGATTATAAGAAATGGCAGATTATGAGAAGCAAAGACAAAATCATAGAATAGACTGGGATAGACTGAAGGTAAGTACCAAATAGCTCCAGTTTATTTCTCAGCCAGCGTCCATACTAATTATAGGCAAAAGCAGAACAAAGGACAGTGCAGTCAGCTAGCTGCCTCCCTGCATGGTCCTTGGGAGGAAGCTCAAGCAGATGCATTATCTCAATACAAGAATTCAGCTAGTAGCAAGCAGCTACCAATCACTGAGGAGGAGTTCCCCAGAGTGGCATACACCAGCCCAAATCTTTATAGATAATGTGTGCTTTCATCTGTGCAAAAATGCTCTTCCTCATGGGCTTAATCAGAACTTTCTCACAGTCTTCAAGGATATTTGGAGCAAGCAGACTAGGCAATCTTGAACTCAAATGACTTCTTTAAGCCAGTGATATCTCCAGATTGAAACTGAGTTGCACATGGGCTCCCA
Organism: Myodes glareolus; assembly: GCF_982192425.1. Taxonomy (NCBI): domain Eukaryota; kingdom Metazoa; phylum Chordata; class Mammalia; order Rodentia; family Cricetidae; genus Myodes; species Myodes glareolus. Next base: position 106,709,662 of record NC_142033.1, on the reverse strand, counting down.
CACATTCCCCCTTCCATTTAATTTTGAAAGACCCCTCAGAATCCCTCAGAAGACTGCATCTGCCTTGAGGGTTCCTTTCTCCAGCCTTACCTGTTTTAAGAGCATGAATCCCAAAGGTTTATGTTCTGTCTTAGGTTGAAAGGAGGCAAAGAAAACTTACCCATCCTTGACTGTCAGTCTCTGATATTATAGGTTTAGGAAGGTGTGCAGAGTTATTCTCCATGAATTTCTGAGCCCACTATCTTTAGCAAGTTTAAAGTCACATTGAAAACTATAGGTAAACAAATTATGCCCAATAGAACACAAGCTCCAATAATTCCATTACTACTAAGAAGTGCGGTAAATGCTAACCATGATGGAACAGCCTTTTTAAATTGTTTCAAAATATCTTCAGCTTCTTTTCCTGCATCAAAATTCAATTTAGTCTTTATTTCAAAAATTTCTTGATATAATTTAGTCAAATCTGAGGATTCATTAAAATCATGCCAGATTTCCTCAAGATGTGCTTTAATTCTGTCCTAAATGATAACCTTTTATTATACATAGAAGATGTAACACAAATCCATTTATAAGTAGCATGTCATTTCAACTGTACTCTGGTTTTTAGACTCTGGAGCTCATTTCCCCAAAATTGTACCGCATCATAACATTCAACTTATGTTCTAATTTAATTCACTATCTTCTTATGTCTCCAATGTCATAGAAACATTCTTAGATAATTGACAAATCCTGTGTTTTGAATAGATTGAGACAAAGCCCTGAGGCAACTGCAGTACTAGAAAGTATAACAACAGGAGATGAAGTCCCTGTTACAACTAATCAAGAAACGTATTTCTGTTTACTTAAAGATTTTTTAATTTCTTCAATTATTTGCAATGCTTTGTCATCAAACCATGGATCATTTACATCATAGGCAACATTACAAAAGAAGGTTCTTTTAACACCAATATATAGGTATGATCATCCACTTGAGAAATACAGTTAGTCAAAATGCAATCAGGACATGATACATTAAACACAAAACTTTACAAATAGAGTTTTATCTCCCCCACCAAAAGAACATAAGCCAAGACAGTTCCTTTCAGGGGTAAATAGGCTTGAAGAACTGGATTGTCCTGCCACTGTTCCTATGGCTGAACAAGTTTCCAAATGTATGTCTGTGAGAATTTTGTACTAGAATACTAAATTCCACTGGACAGTCCTTGGTCCCAAGATTCGCTGTAGACAAAGCATAAGAGTCACTATAATCTTAATTTTCAGACCAGTCAAGAATTTACTGTGATGTCCCTATGATGTACTTTAATGGAATAATGCTAGTACATTGTCTTCAAAACACAATTCTGTTAAATTCCTGCAGTTTCTTCGTGCATGGAGAAAATGGTTGAGGGGGTAGAATTTACCAGATTACCTTGAGGAAGCAATAACTTTGTAAAATAAGTACAATGTTTATCATGTCCCATAATTAGTTTTAGAAATACTCCAAGACATCCCTCCAAAGCAATATTCTTTACAAAACATACAGGAATTCCTTTACCATACCCAACATAAGAAAATTTTTAAGTCATCAGGACCTCTTGTGTATTATTGACGGTCACCATAATTTTTTTCCTTCCCACACAACAGGATTTAAAATAGGTGGATCAGTAACATGGGCACAATAGATTTCACTTCGACTTTTCTGGTCCTGACACTGTTTTGGTATGGGGAAAGGGCATGCTTATGTTTTTTTTTCACAGGATGAAATTCAAGTTCAATTGGTACAATGTGTGGGGCAGAGATATACTTATCCTGATATTGCTGATGATAATCCAGAAAAGTCTGGAATAGAAGACTTTAAGATTTCAATTTGTTAAAATAGTAAAAGCAAATTTTGATGGCAGAAGTTACAAAATAATCCCACACCAGTTCATAATTATGAATAATAAAGGGCTATTTATTTATAAGGGAAAACTTATAGATCCCTGTCCTAGATATCAGTCCTCTGAGTGAACAGGAACAGAGTCTAGCAGCCAGAAGTGGGAGCCAGAAGCAAGAGAGCAAGTGCATGCTTTACAGCTGCTTTTACAGTATCAGAGACCTTGCCCAAGTGGGCTGGTATCTGAAAGGCTACTGATTGCAGGAAGAGAATGTGCTTCCACAGCAAAATTTCAAACCTTGGAAGCCTTGCATGGCCTTTCTACCCAGTTAGAAATACAGCTTCTTTATGGCATTATCTATAACAGTCACACATTACCACACCAAAAGACTGCCTTTTTTGCTTCCACCAGACCTGATCCAAAGTTTTCCAGATTCTCTGAGGAAGCTGAGTAGGGAGAGAAACAAGGGAAAATGCCATGCACTCAGAGAAAAGATATGGACTGAAACCTAATTTTGGAAGCCTCAAATTCTTTAACATACTTTGTACTCCATAGAAATCTCTAATACATATGCCAGAAACCACACATTTTGGCCAAACTTCACCTTATTTAAATCATCATAATTATACATTATAATGCACTTTAGGTATTGTTTTTCAATAGTTATAACATTTTTATTTACAAAACAACTAAACTATTAATTAAAGTTCCTGTTACTTTTCTAATGTATGGTTACTACATAGAAATGTTTTCCTCTATGAATGGGGAACCAAACAAAATTTATGTTGTATCTAGATTCACTCCATTTTCAGTGGGTCACAGTTCTGCAGGCTGTCATAGAAATTTTTTTCTTTCTACTCACTGAAATTGCTGTATGTTCATACTGTTCCATATCACCTGACAAGTTTTGGGTGAGTCTTTATGAGGTGCTCTCCTTGCACCCCCAGGAGAATGGCTGAAAAGATTTGTCTCTGGTTCCAGAGAGCCTTCATCATTGTCATCTGTTATACAGTCTCTTACCATTCATAGCAGAAATTTGTGAATGCCCAAAAATGTGAACCTTGTCTACCTTTTCTGAAGGTCAGAGAGTTTAAGCTTGCTCAAGGTTGTTGTTTGAGGTTTCTGTCCTGCCCAGTTTCCACAATTGCTAGGTCCCAAAGAAATCACACAGAGTTCTACATTAGTCATAAACTGATTGGCCCATTAACTCAGGCTTCTTATTAACTTACATTAACCCATTATTCTTATGTGTGTTAGCCACATGGCTCAGTACCTTTTTTGGCAGGGCAGATCATATCTTGCTTCTTCTGTAGCAGGCTCACAACAGCAGAGGAAGCTTCCTTCTTCCCAGAATACTGTTCTCATTGACCCACCTCTACTTTCTGTCTTGTTGTTCTGCCTATACTTCCTGCCTGACTACTGACCAATCTGTATTTATTTAAAACATGATTGACAGGATATAGACAATTGTCCTGCACCACAAAGTTGTTGACAACTATTATGGTTACACACCCTGACTAGGGTGTGGTTACTTGGTGATTTAGACATTAAGATGACCCATGGAGGTAGATCAACTCCACCCTGACCAAATGTCAGAGAGTTGAAACTTACTTCTTTCTGTTCCTTCAAGGTTATTGTCTGTTTCTACCTAAAATAAAGGTCCCACCTTGACTAAAATCAGAGATTTCTGCCCCCAAGGTTATTGTCAACAGATGTGGTTAATATCCAGCCCTTGTATTTCAGAAATTGAGAAGTAGATCCGTTCCTATTTTAAACAAAAGTGTAAGAATCTAGGTTCCTGCTCCCTTTAGGAGATAACAATGGATTCCACCCAGGGAATGGTTTTCTATAGAATGTTTTGATCTAGGGTGTGAGCATTATTAGTCTTATTCTAGCAACAAAATGTTTAAGAATGTAGTCCTCAACCTTCAACTGGTCTATTCATTTACTTGTATTATGTTAATGCAGTTTTACCTTACTCCTACTTTTTGGGGTCAGGGTATTTTAAGATAATGGAAATTAAATGTGGGTGATTTCAATATTCACTGGAACTCCCTCCTGGTACTATCCAATGTTTCTGTTTTATTATTTTTACCCATGTCTTTGTTCTCTTTACTTATTTTTTTAATCTCATGCTCCTACCCTGGTAAGTGATATTCTTGTTGAAACTGTTCTCTGACAGAAACTGTTTATACTTCATTTTTGCCTATGTATTGAGGAAATTGTACAGTTTAAGGAATTGACAAGTCCACAGTTCATAGGGCACAACATTACTTTTTTTGTCCATTTCATCATTTTCCTTAGAATTGAACAACACAAAAGGAAGTTATCCACCTGGTCAATGCCTTTCATAGGAGTATTGTATTCCTCGATGCAGGTATTTTTTACAATATTCTCTCAGATTATTCAATTTTTTTCCTGTTGTCAAGACAGAAGTATCATGGATCATTGATATAATTTGGACAACCCACTTGTATTTCCCTGTTTGGAGAAGAATATCACCTTTTCTGGAAAATATGTCACCTATCTTTATTCTTGATGCTTTAATTTTCAAATTTGGTGTTAAACCCCTACTCTCCCTAATAAACTGTAGTTTTGTTCTGTAGCAGTAACTCAGTAGTAGATGCAGCATTGTAATAACTATCCTGATAAATATGGTACCCTATGCCAAGACAGGGTCCAAGAACTAGAAGAACAGTTTCTCAAAATTTCTTTCCTTCAGCAGTGTATATCTCCATATTGCAGATACAGCCAGTGTCACTATCACACACTGTCTGAAAAAGTAAACCATATTTATTCTTTTTGTTGGGTTGTACATGTGAAATTTTAAATGTCTTCTCCATGGTATCATTCCCTTGACCAAAGACAACTGTTGTTTTGGTTTGTATATTTTTTGAATTTCTTGCAGGAAATCCACACAGGTTGGATCTTGAAATGTCTCCCAAGCAACTGTCCATTTTGTCATTTTTGTCATTATCATCTAAATGCCAGAATATCCATATTTGCTCAAACCTTTGGTGATTTATTATCTGTGGAAATAGAGGGATGCATGTGAAAGGCTCTGTTGACCAGTAATCTTTCAGGATATCTTTTCTTGTTTGACCCATCAGAATAATTAGGCCAAGGAATTTCTTGATGTCCTGTGTAACTGGAGACAAGTTTTTTGTTTTAGATGGTGTTCTGTGATTCATTGCAATTTCATTGAGATAATTGGACAGCTCTTTCCACAACATCTCAAACAATTCATCACTAAATGAAGATACAGACTCATACTGTGACAGAATGTAGTGACCCAAGCATGACCTTAAAACATCTGTAAACATGGTTGTATGTAAATTTTAGACCAACAATTATCAGTAGCTTCATCAGTGTTAGAATCACTTGAGGGCATCACCACTTTGTTCTTTTCTCCAGATCTACTAATTTTACTGTCAGTAGAATTAAGAGAATCATTTCTGGAATCATCAAAACAGTCAACCACATCTTTGATTTCACTAGGAGTATCTGATAAATTATTTAAATACCTTTGGAAGTATATCAGTTTCATTGGTTTCCTTCTGTTTTCTGAACAAGGGAATTTCTTGTGTCAGGAACTTTAAGACAAAGAGTATTTGAATTACCAAATCACAATGCAAGTGCAATGTTTAATGGGTTCCTACAATTATGTAATTTTTCATAGGTAAATCTGCACAGTTTCCATCATTGAGATTGCTTCATTTGAGCGGCCCATACCAGGTGGCCTGAGTGGTATGAAATGCATTAGTCTCTTTTTAGATGTGATGGGAAAGTTGTATTAAAAAAAGCCTGTAATCCAGCCAGAGAAGTTGGCTCCCTCTAATTTCTGGGAATATCCCCCCCCCTTTCCTGTCTTTTTCTCTCTGTCTCTTCCTATATCTCTTTGCCTTAATAACATTCACTCTTTTCCTTTAGAGCTCCTTTTTTTTAGGTTGTATTCTTGTCATGGTTTATATTTGCTCTACACCCCCAGGCTCCCATCTTTGAATTCTTGGTCTCTGGTTAGTAATTGTGCAAAAGTAAGTGTCGTGCCCTTTTGTGAGTAGGAGTGTCTTGTTTGTTAAGGTGTGGCATAGTATATGTGCTTTGTTATAGGAGGAAATGCTTGTTCATTCCGGCTGCCCAGGACTAAATAACCACATGGAAATTGCATGAATTAAATCACTGCTTGGCCCATTAGCTCTAACTTCTTATTGGCTAACTCTTATATATATCAATTTAACCAATCTCCATTAATCTGTGTATCACCATGAGGTTGTGGCCTACCAGCAAAGTTTTAGCATGTCTATCTCCAGTGGTGGCTCCATGGCATCTCTCCAACTCTGCCTTCTTCCTCCCAGCATTCAGTTTCGTCTTCCCCGACTACCCAAGTTTTGTTCTGCTATAAGTTTGAAGCAGTTTCTTTATTCATTAATGGTAATCACAACACACAGAGGGGACTCTCACATCACCTCCCCTTTTCTGTTTAATTAAAAAGGAAGGTTTTAACTTTAACAATAAAATTACATATAACAAAACAGTTATCAAGCAAGAGTTATAGTCACAATATTTTCATTTACTTTATCTTTTATCAGATGTAAATAAAACTATAACTATTAATTTTTCAGCTCCATAAAAGACTCCAGAAGGATATAATATTACCTAAGTAAACAGGAAGTACATTGTAAGCAACTTCCAAAACTCTAGAATTGACAGAGACATCTCATTGCCTGGACAATAGCCAAAAGTTCTTCTGTACCATTGGGGTATCCATCTTCAGCCTACAGGCCCATAGTATGAAGCAGACTTTTCCCTGAAGCAGGAAATTTCAAAGATAGTTCTGCCTATACTGGCAGTTTTCCATTACATTTTTCAGTGTTCTGCAGAATGTCTAGCAGATTTTTCATGAAACAGGAACCCCAAAGGATGGTCTCATGCTATGGACCGGTTCAAGGGAGCCACTCAGACCGTAAGGGAATCAGGGCGAAGGCACAGGAGAAATCAGGATACGGCGAGGAAAAGTGACACACAGACACTCTCAATGTTTTTGAGACATGCTGTTGCGATTTACTTACTTCAGTGCAGGATTATATATTATTACAAACAAAGAACTTGACAAAGGCATACATCATCAGATCATAAAATAGAAAAGAACAGCATAAAACAGTTTTACAAAGAGAATCTTTAAAGATGCTTTGGCATGAGTACAAGGACTTTTGCTTCCTTACATTTGTAAAGTTACCCCTTCTTTTTTCTTGTTATTAGAGAGACCATTGTTCTTGAGTTAGCCCACCTTTATCAGCTTGTACCAGGTGGCTGACTTGGGCTCAGCTAAGTGACCTTGTGTGTCTGGGTGAGAAAGAAGAAGAAGGCTACTATCTTCCTGGAAAAACTTTCTGAGGCTCATTTTGTACCATTAATCTCAACTCCTTTCCCTTCCCGACTCTCAGGGTCAGTTGTTGTAATTAGCCTAGGTTTTCTGGCCATAAGGAAGGTTGCATAGGCCTCCTGTTAAGTTGCACATAAATGCCTAATGCTGTTTTCCTGTAGAAGGCTTCTAAGGTTTTTTCTGCTAAGATTAACTCCTTTTATTCCACATCATCAAGGAATTATCCTAATGATGATTTTGGCAATTCCCAGAACTGGCTACTTTTTTAAGGCTTTAATTAATAGTGGAGCAGAATTAAAAAATGTCCTCAGCAGTCTTGTTTATATCCACAACTGTCTGGAATAATCTGATCTGTTAGCAATATGTAAGGATCACAAAGAACACACAGACAAGGGAAAAGACACACATATGGCTCCAAGGACAGCCAGGTCGAGTCAGTACTAATGGCGACTCAGGCAACATTACACCACAACTGGTTGCCAAGGGACCGCCTGGAACACACAGCTCCTAGAAGCACAAATCCCAATCCTTCCGGCAATATTTGCCCATCCAGTCAGCATTTCTGCTACACTGGCGAGACAGCCGTGGATGTAGCAGTCTCACCTTTAGGCAAGTTCAGCAGTCATTTCTCTACAAGCCCTGCTTGTCCAGGCTAGAGCAGTTTCTGCCTAAAGGGCTAGCCAACTCCACAAGGAGCCTTGTTGATGCCAATCTTTCTCTTGAAGTTGCTTGTTGCTGCCAGGTGCAGCTGTGTCTCACTGTCATGAAAAGTCTTAAGTTCTTAAACATTTTAAATGCCGTAATCAGAAGGTCTCTGAAAGAGTTGAAGAATACTTATCTAACTGAAATATATCTCTATACATCTAGAAAATCTAACTATCATGACTACAAGCTTGACTATTATAGATGATTATCTATTAACCTATATTTTACATTATACATTACATATTTTAATGAGCTGCACAAGAGCAGAAATACACACACAACAAAATTGACCTTAAATTTGTATCAATAAACCAAGATCTATATCAATGCAAATTATTCATATCTATATAACACCCCCCTTTAAATGTAAATAAACATTTATTGTCAATATTTGGGAATATGTATGTAGTTATCTCCAAACTTCTTTCTGCTGTTTATTGAGTGAAGTAATCTTTTAAGGGTTTTTTTTTGAGGTGTTCACAGAGGACTTTCAGGGGGTCTTGTTCCATCAAGCCATATCAGTCTTGAAGCAATCCATAGGTTCTCATCTTCTGTGGAGACAAAAGAAGAACCTCTTTTCCAAAGTAACATATCCTTAGACTCAAATTTTGGAAGCAGGACACCTTTATTTTAGTTTAACTTAGCAGTTCATTTAATGAAATGCCTCTCTGTACTTATCTCACTCACAGTCAAAAAATTCAAAGATAACACAGCAATATATATAATCCAGACTCTCTGAGAATTTTCCGTCTTTACATTCTTTAGGACCTGATCTTTTGTTGTTATTGTTGTTGTTGTTAGGAGACTTTTAATGGCTTCTTCTATTTATTTGGGGGTTATAGGTCTATTTAAATTGTTTATCTGGTCTTGATTTAATTTTGGTATGTGGTACCTATCCAGAAAATTGTTCATTTCTCTTACATTTTCCAATTTTGTGGAGTACAGGTTTTCAAAGTATGACCTAATGCTTGTCTAGATTTCCTCAGTATCTGTTGTTATATCCCCATTTTCATTTCTGATTTTCTTAATTTGGATTTTCTCTCTCTGCCATTTGGTGGGTTTAGATAAGATTTTTGTCTGTCTTCTTAATTTTTCTTGAGAAACCAACTCTTTCTTTCACTGATTCTTATTTATTTATTTATTTACTAAAATTTCCACCTCCTCCCATCCTTGTATTTCCCTCCCACTTCCTTCTCCCCCTTCCTCTCCTCCGCCCTCTCCAGTTCTAAGAGAAGTCAGGGTGCCCTGCCCTGTGGGAAGTTCAAGGCCCTCCCCCCTCCATTCGGGTCTAGGAAGGTGTGCAACCAAACAGAGTAGGATCCCAAAAAGCCAGCACATGCAGTAGGATCTAAACCCGGTGTCATTATCATTGACTTCTCAGTCCCCCCTCATTGTCAGCCACATTCAGAGAGTCCGGTTTGATCACATGCTTGTTCAGTCCCAGTCCAACTGGCCTTGGTGAACTCCCATTAGATCAGTCCCACTGTCTCCGTGGTTGGACACACCCCTGATGGTCCTGACTTCCTTGCTCATGTTCTCCCTAATTCTGCTCTTCATCTGGGCCTTGGGAACTCAGTCTAGTTCTCCAATGTGGGTCTCTGTCTCTTTCTCCACTCATGGCCAAATGAAGGCTCTATGGAGATATACAAGATATCTGTGTGGGTATGGGAGAAGGCCAGTTCAGGCACCCTCTCCTATGCTGCCCAAGGACTAAGCTGGGAAATCCCCTTGGACACCTGGGAACCCCTCTAGAGTCAAGTCTCTTGCCAACCCTAAAATGACTCCCTTAGTTAAGATATCTTCTTCCCTACTGCCATATCCACCCTTCCTCCATTTCAGCCATCCCATTCCCCCAAGTTCTCCCCAATCATCCCCTTCTCCTTTCTCTCTCCACAACTTTCCTTCCCCCCAACCCACCCACAGCCCCATGCTCCCAACTTTTGCCCAGCGATCTTGTCTACTTCCAATATTCAGGATAACTATATGTTTTCCTTTGGGTTCACCTTATTTAGCTTCTCTAGGATCACAAATTATAGGCTCATTTTCATTTGTTTATGGCCAGAATTCACTTATGAGTGAGTACATACCATATTCATCATTTTGAGTCTGGGATATCTCACTCAGTAAAGTATTTCCATCCATTTGCATGCAAAATTCAAGATGTCATTGTTCTTTACAACTGAGTAGAACTCTAAAGTGTATATGTGCCACACCTTCTTTAACCATTCTTCTATTAAGGGGAACCTAGGTTGTTTCCAGGTTCTGGCTATTACAGATAGTGCTGCTATGAACATAGTTGAACAAATGCTTTTGTAGTATGATTGGGCATCTCTTGGGTATATTCCCAAGAGTGGAATTGCTGGATCCTGAGGGAGGTTGACTCCCAGTTTCCTGAGAAACATCCATACTGATTTCCAAAGTGGTTGCACAAGTTTGCATTCCCACCAACAATGGATGAATGTTCCCCTCACTCCACATCCTCTTCAGCATAGGCTATCATTGGTGTTTTTGATTTTAGCCATTCTGATAGTTGTAAGATGGTATATCAAAGTTGTTTTGATTTGCATTTCCCAAATTGCTAAGGAGGTTGAGAATGATTTCAAATATCTTTTGTCCATTTGAAATTCTTTTGTTGAGAATTCTTTGAATTTCCTCTGTGTCTGTGGTTATATCCCCCTTTTCATTTTTGATCTTGTTAATTTGCATGTTCTCTCTCTGCCTTTTGATTAGTTTGGATAGGGGTTTGTCAATCTTGTTGATTTTCTCCAAGAAGCAGCTTTTTGTTTCATTGATTTTTTGGATTGTTTTCTGTGTTTCTATTTTGTTGATTTCAGCCCTCCCTTTGATTATTTCCAGTCTTCTACTCCTCCTGGGTGAGTCTTCTTTTTTTTTCTATAGCTTTCAGGTATGCTGTTAAGTCTCTAATGTGTGCTTTCTCCATTTTCTTTATGTGGACACTTAGAGTTATGAACTTTCCTCTTAGCACTGCTTTCATAGTGTCCCATAGGTTTGGGTATGTTGTGTGTTTATATTCATTGAATTGAAGGAAGACTTTACATTCTTTCTTTATTTTTTCCTTGACCCAGGGGTGGTTCAGTAGTTGACTGTTCAGTTTCCATGAGTGTGTAGGCCTTCTGGGGGTAGAATTGTTGTTTAATTCTAACTTTATTCCATGGTGATCTGATACTACACAGGTGGTTACTACAATTTCTTTGTATCTATGGATGTTTGCTTTGTTACCGATTATGTGATCAATTTTTGAGAAGGTTCCATGAGATGCTGAGAAGAAGGTATATTCTTTTCTGTTTGGATGATATGTTCTATTACATCTATTAGATGTCTGTTAAGTCCATTTGGTTCATTATATCTGTTAGTTCTTTAATTTCTTTGTTAAGTTTCTGTCTGTTTGACCTGTTCATTGGTGAGAGAGAAGTGTTGAAATCTCCTACTATTAGAGTGTGGGGTTTGATGTATGCTCTGAGTTCTAGTAATGTTTCTTTTACATATGTGGGTGCTTTTATATTAGGGGCATAAATATTCAGGATTGAGACTTACTCCTGGTGAATTGTTTCTGTTATGAGTATGAAATGTCCATCTCCATCTCTTCTGATTGATTTTAGTTTGAGGTCGATTTTGTTAGATATTAGAATGGCCACACCCGCTTGTTTCTTTGGTTCATTTGATTGGAAAACCTTTTTCCAACCCTTTACTTTGAGGTAGTGTCTGTCTTTGAGGTTGAGGTGTGTTTCTTGTAAATAGCAGAATGTTGCATCCTGTTTTCGTATCCATTCTCTTAACCTGTGCCTTTTTATAGGTGAATTGAATTCATTAATATTAAGTGATATTAATGACCAGTGGTTGTTAACTCCGCTTATTTTTCTTTTTAGTAGTGCTTGTGTGTTTCCCTTCTTTGAGTTGTGTTGGTGGAAGGTTGTCAGATGCTTGAATTATTATGGGTGTTGTTGGCTTCCTTGGTTTGTGATTTTCCTTCTAGTATTTTCTGTAAGGCTGGGTTTGTGGCTTCGTATTTTTTAAATCTGTTTTTGTCCTGAAATACCTTGTTTCTCCATCAATGGTGAATGCAAGCTTTGCTGTGTATAGTAGTCTGGGCTTGTATCCTTGGTCGTTTAGTGTCTGCAGCACATCTATCCAAGACCTTCTGGCTTTCATGGTTTCCATTGAGAAGTCAGCTGTAATTCTGATAGGTTTCCCTTTATATGTTATTTGTCCTTTTTCCCTTGCAGCTCTTAATATTCGTTCTTTATTCTGTATGTTTTGTGTTTTGATTATTATATGGCAAGGGCTTTTTTTTTTATCCAGTCTACTACGTGTTCTGTATGCTTCTTGTACCTTCATAGGAATATTCTTCTTTAGGTTGGGAAAGTTTTTGTCTATAATTTTGTTGAATATATTTTCTGGGCCTTTGAGCTGTGATTCTTTTCCTTCTTCTACCCGTATTATTCTTAGGTTTGGCCTTTTCATGGTTTTTCAGATTTCCTGGATGTTTTGAGTTAAGAATTTGTTGAATTTGTTATTTTCTTTAATCAATGAGTTTATTTCTTCTATATTATTTTCAGTGTCTGAGAGTCTTTCTTCTATCTTGTATTCTGTTGGTTATACTTGTCTCTGTAGTTCCTGTTCTTTTACCCAGATTTTTTGTATCCATCGTTCCCTCGGTTTGTGTTTTCTTCATCACCTTCATTTCATTTTTCAAGTCTTGTACTGTTTCCATTACCTGTTTGATTGTTTTTTCTTGGTTTTCTTGGATATCTTTGAGAGATTCATTCATTTCTTTTACCTTTTTGCTTGTCTTCTCCATTTCTTTAAAGCAGTTTTTCACCTCCTGTTTAAGGTCTTCTATTATTTTCATAATGTTGCGTTTAATGTCGATTTTTTTTTCTACTTCTCCTGGAACAGGGTGTTCAAGTCTTCTTGTTGCATGATCCCTGGATTTGGTGTTGTCATGTTGCCTTTCAGGTTGTTGGAGAAATTCTTCCATTGGCGCCTGCCCATCTCTTCCTTCAAACGCAGTCAGGAGAGTCTTGGCATCTTGGTCCAATCTATTCTATGACTAACTCTCTGGGTGGATCTCCTCAGTGCAGGAGCAGGAACTGTTCCTGGGCTAAGGACCTCGCAGAGAATAGGGCAAGCTTGTGGGAGGCAGGGTCGTGTGGGACAAAGAAGCCCATGCGGCAGAAGCTGGAGAGGCCCTGTGCTCCCTTCTCAGGTCGTCTGCCCAGGGACGGCACACACTCACCCGTCTGGATGAAACTCCTTTTTCACTGATTCTTTGTGTCGTTCTTTTTCTTTCTATTTCATCCATTTCTGTCCTCAATTTGATTATTACCTGTCATCTTCTCCTGCTGGGTGAGTTTGCTTCTTCTGGTTCTAGATCTTTCAGGTATGCTATTAAGTTGCTACTGTGATCTTTCTGCATGTTCTTTATGTAAACACTTAGTGCTTGGAACTTTCTTCTTAGCACTGCTTTCATAGTGTCCCACAAATTTGCATATGTTGTTTTTTCATTTTTCTTGAGTTCTAGGAAGTTTTTAATTCGTTTATTTCTTCCTTGACCCAGCTATGAATTAGTTGAACACTGTTCAGTATTCACGAGTTTGTAGGCTTTCTTCCATTCGTGTTGCTGTTGAATTATAACTTTAAGCCATGGTGATTTGATAAGATACAGGGAGTTATTCCATTTTTTGTATCTGTTGATGTTTGCTTTGTTACAGGGTTGTAGTTACATTTAGAGAAGGATCCATGAGGTGCTAAGAAGGTATAGTCTTTGGTGTTTGGGTCAAATGATATATAGATGTCTGTAAAAGTCAACTTGAGTCATAATATCTGTTACTTCCCTTATTTCTCTATGAAATTTTGTCTGGCAGATCTGTCCATTGGTGAGTTGAGGTATTGAAGTCTCCTATTACTAGTGTGTGGGGTTTGATTTAAGCTGTAGTAATGTTTCATTTATAAATGTGGGTGTCCTTGTATTTGAGGCATATATGTACATAATTGAGACTTCATCTGATGGATTTTTCCTGTGATGGATATGAATTGTCCTCCTCCATCTGTTTTGATTGAATTTAGTTTGAAGTCTATTTTACTAGATATTCCAATAAGTACACTTGCTTGTTTCTTAGGTTCATTTGATTGGAAAATCTTTTCTCAGTTTTTTACTCTGAGGTTATATCTATCTTGAGGTTTAGTTTTGCCCCGTTGTTTTTTGTTTTAATAGGATTTTAATTATAATTTAGCTATGTATGAATGTTTTGCCTGCTTACATTCCTGTGTATAATGTGTATGAATGGTACCCATGGAGATCAGAAAATCGCCTGGAACTGGATTTACAGGTCATTTTGAGCAACCATATGGGTGCTCAGAACTAAAACCAGGTCCTTCAGTTGAGCACTTGAATACCTCCAGTGAGTGATAGGAATTGATCTGGGGTCTCTTCAAAAGCAAAAGGTGACCTTATCTGTTGACTATTTTTATATAACCCATCATTTTTTATTGTTATTGTTTTAGGATAAGCATTTACTAATATTCTTGAGAAATTTTGATCTGTCAGTCCATAACTTATTAAAAAGACTTTCCTTCCTAGGATTTATTAGCCTTAAAATTTACAAGAGGTCACTCCAGTTTGTAATACACCAGTACAGAATTGGAGGGAATGTTTAACACTATGGAGCAATTTTGAGGAAGACATTGAGTGCTTTCTATTTTTTTTTTGTTTCAGGCAAGATGTTACTATGTAACTTTGGCTGTCCTGGAAATGTCTACATAGATTAGGCTAGTATAGAATAATAGTTTCTATCTCTGCCTCCTGAGGTTTGGGGTTAAAGGTGTGTACCTCCATGCCCATATTGTCTTCCCTTTTTTGTAATTAACAATTTGGATACAACTTTTCTGATATATTCTAAATGATGTTAAAGTGTTTTCATATCTCCCTCTATATATTACTATATAGAAATAACATATTATTTCTCTTTCAATGCCATATTATATTTGTTGAGCACAGAAATAGAAAACATCATTCTCCTTTTCTATTTTCTTATGAAATGAGTTGGTGGCTGCATTTGAAATTCTATGCTCCATTTCATAGAGTACATTGAATATACAGAATTAGGCAAATATATTTTCAATGAAGTGGACATTTGAAATACAGTTTGTCTCAACCTTTCTATTATGTATATATTTGGGATACTTTAGGATGTAGTGACCTTTGAGGATGTGCATGTGAACTTCACTCATGAAGAGTGGTCTTTGCTGGATCCATCTCAGAAGAGTCTCTACAAAGATGTGATGCTGGAAACCTACTGGAACCTCACTTCTATAGGTAATAATGTGAGCTTTCTGTCACTTTTTAACTTAAGGAGCCATGCCTTTCTTTGAGATCATTGCTCTTCTGTAATTTGAAATGCAAAAGAGGTATAATTGAGTGAATTAATCAAGCATTGTCCTAAGGTTCACAAAAGAGAGTAGTTTCAGTTGTGCTTAATTTTGGGTGATATATCATATACATTTTCTGGTACTGTATTTTAGGGTACAAATGGGAAGACCACAATATTGAAGAACATTGTCAAAGTTCTGGGACACCTGGAAGGTAATCTTCATGTTCAAGCTGATACATATGTACCTCTGGAGAGATGTTAATATGTCGTGAAGTTTGAATGAAAAGCAGCAGTGTAAATAGCCACAGCTCTGTGACAGTTATTAAATTCTCACAACATCCTGTACTCCAATGTTAAGTAGCTGATCATTGTGTGCAAAGCCTTCTATTAAGAATAAGACAAGAAATCAATGTCTTAAAAGGTGTCATAGTTTTAATCATAGGCATATGAAAGGCATGTTGTAGATCTGTGTATCTACTTACTTGTATACCATTCAATTATCATAAAAGTTATTCACATTGATAAGTGGATTAGTGAATGTCCAAGACCTTTCATAAGCAAATCTTCCATATTAAAGCTAGTGTTCCTCATAAGTCACAGAGTGACTTACCATAGTTTAGTAAAAGGAGCAGTTGATGAGAGACAAGAAATTTATTGTGGTGTAGAAACCTGAATACTTATACCACATCTGTATGAGACACAAAACATTAGACTATGTGAATGCAATGTAAAATTCTTGGTTATTTTCCTTTTAATAGGTATATCATCTGTCACTGTGGATTCAGGCCATGTGAGCATAATGGATGTGGAAAGAAGCATGGTACTCCTGTCTCTCTCAGAACAAATAAAAGATGTGTAATAGTTCCCTCCATGAAAAGACATGGTGACTGTGAAATAAGCTTACAATTAATTGGTATTCCAACTTCAGTGGGAATATATCAACAAACTCATATTGAAGAAAAACCACCTGAGTACACGGAATATGAAAATGTGCCTGTCTATACTGGATCACTTTGCACAGGTCACGTGACTCACATGACAAGAAAATGCTATGAATGCAATCAATGTGGTAAAACTGTGAGTCCTTCCAGTTCTCTTCAAAGACATTTGAAAACTCATATGAGAAGAAGAAATAATAAATGTGAGCCATCTCCTAAAGACTTCAGCTGTTACAAATATCTCCAAGCACACAAAACAATCAATAATGAAGAGGATCTCTATGAATGTAAAGCCTTTATATCTGATTCCTCTTTAGATGTACATGAAAGAACTCATTTTGAAATAAATCCCTGTGAATATAACAGTGATAAAATCTTTGAATGCCATAGTCTTCATCAAGTACATAGAACTCATGTTAGAGAGAAAAGGTGTGGATATCATTATTGTGGTAGAGACTTTGCATCACCTCCTTATCTTCAAATACATGCAAAAAATCATCCTGGAGAGAAGCCCCATGTATGTAATCAATGTGGTAAATCCTTTGCTCATAAAAGTCATCTTCTCAGTCATGAAAGAACTCATACTGGAGAGAAACCCTATGGGTGTAATAAGTGTGGTAAAGCATTTGCACATAAAAGTCATCTTCACAGGCATGAAAGAAGTCATACTGGAGAAAAACCCCATGAATGTAATCAATGTGGTAAAGTTTTTGCACAAAAAAATAATCTTCACAATCATGAAAGAAGTCATAGAGGAGAGAAACCCTATGAATGTAATCAGTGTGGAAAAGCCTTTGCACAGAAGAACAATCTTCACAGTCATGAAAGAATTCATACTGGAGAGAAACCCTATGAATGTAATCAATGTGGTAAAGCCTTTGCATGTAATAGTGCTCTTTACATGCATAAAAGAAGGCATACTGGTGAGAAACCCTTTGAATGTATTCAATGTGGCAAAGCCTTTGTACAGAAGTACAATCTTTACCGTCATGAAAGAAGTCATAGGGGAGAGAAACCCTATAAATGTAATCAATGTAGTAAAGTTTTTGCAGATAAGTGTAATCTTTATAGGCATGAAAGAAGTCATACTAGATAGAAATCCTATGAATGTTAAAGTAACAAGATCTTTGCATATTGCAGTAGCATTCAAAATCTTGAAAAAAGTTCACAGTGATGAAAATCCCCATGAGGCCTTGCAGTCAACATACATTTTTTCCTATCTATCTCACCAATTCAAAATGCAATTTATGCTGTTGTCTTAGTTTGGGTTTTCATTGCTGTGAAGTGACATTATGACTACACTAACTCTTATAAAGAAAACATTCAATTGAGATGACTTTCTTATAGTTTCAGAAGTTCATCTATTATCTTTATGATGGAGCATGGTGGTGTGTAGGCAGATGTGGTGCTGGAGTTGAGAGTGCTACATCTTGCAGGCAACAGGAAGTCAACAGAGATTCAACAGTGTCCTGAGCACAGGAAACCTCAAAGGCTACCCCTGCAGTGACACATTCCCTCCAACAAGGCATATCCACCCCAACAAAGCCACACTTCTTAATAATGGCACTCCCTATGAGAGTATGGGGACTAATAATATTCCAGCTACCACAACTGTCATCTGTTATTGGATTATGTTTCTTCATTGAGAACTAAAAACTGGTTCTTCCCATATTCTCAGAAAAAAAAATGAATGGCAGAGAATTTTATCAGTGGGTAAATGTGGTTGCTGCTGAAACTTATGATCTGATATTTCATTTCAGGTTGGCCTTATGTATATGAAGAAATCCTGTTTCAAAAATCAAAATAAAAGTTGAACTTGAAAGAAGGATGCTTTTCCACTGGTACCAGGTTCTATTCTCATCATCCTATAGAACTTCACAATGTCTATAATTCATTTTCCAGGGGATTCAAAATCCTCATATTTTGAATATTTTGGTACATGTAACCAAAACATTTCACATAAAGTGAAAATAATTTTTAAAAAGTACATATCACATGTTGGAACTTTCCCTAGCATAATGTGATCTCATCTTCACTCAACCAGATCATTTTTTTGATTCATTCACATCAAGAGAACTATGTTAGCAATTAAATATACAGGGAGTCTAGATCCTGTATGATCAGTGGAGACCTCCTGAGAATCTTGACTACAGATATTAAAACAAAAACAAACAAACAAAAACAACTACAATACAGGTGATGTGTATGCTGATTTTTCTACTATGGGGGCATATTGGAAACTGGGTAAGACGTGGTAAATCTTGTTGGTTACAGAGGACTCATGACATAATGACATTACAATTTGGTTATACAGTCCAACTAGACTTATAAAGTTGACAAACGCCTTTACCTGCTCAAACATCGAACAAAAAAAAATCATCTTTAGTTGACTTGTTTACAACACACATTTCATATGCTTGTCTTAATACAGATATGTATTTTACCTTTAAAAGTTTGTGTGTTTTAAAAAAATTTGTATGTTATCAGAAAAAAATGGCCAGACACCAATGAAGACAAGTAGCCCAGGTGATCCAGCCTCCTAAAATGCCCCCATTACAGATTATTCAAAAATACACATCCAAAATCAAAGCTGTCAACTGAGATGATTCAGTCTCACAGATTACTCCAGTGAAGACTTTAGATAAGCCCTGCACTATTCTATTACACAGAGGCTGGACAATAAATGTTATAGTTAGTTTTCCCAGGACTTGACCATTATTGCAATTTTCTCGGGGTTCCCTAAAATTTTGTTGCCCCAGACAATAAAAAAGTAATTTAAAAAATACAACACTCACATTTCCAAGAGTTGGGGTGGGTGACTCTTTGTCCTTCAATGGATTATGGATGTTTATCAAGTTTTGGGGGGTTGGTTGCAAATTGTTACTAGTTTTACTAAGGGAGGAAACTAAGCAAGGGAGTTTAGATTCAGAGATCTTTTTCTGAAAAGAAATGGATGGTATTTAGAAATAATAGAAAAACAGGTGTAGATGGATCTACTTTAAACTAAGAAGCAACTAATAATTTCAAATATTTTCATTGTAATGTATACGTCTCTATACTTTTCAAGGTATTGTACCTATGCAGCTTATTTAAAAATGTAGTGTGAAATTTTAGTACTTGGTATCTATTTAGGTTAATAAAGAAAGACAGTAGTTAGTCATCTATAACAATCAATATTTGAGTCAATGTTAGGTATGGTTTCAAAATCAGAAATATATATTTTAAATAGGTGATTTCAAACCCTTCAGAGACCTATAGAATATGGGACTGAAAATGTTTTAATAGCAGAAAATATGAGACACATCTGCTACTGGCAGCACCAGTCTACTTCAAGAAAGGATGATGGGCATCAAAGAACCCCCATATGGAGTTTATGTCCTTTGTAGCAAAGCTACCAGTGGACAAAGAACTGCCTTTGCTTCAACTGCTGACAGTATGCAGTCCAAACCGAAAAAGCAGGACCAAAAGGAATAAGACTGCCAAACTTTGCCAAGCCAAGGTGGGATAGTCCTTTAAAATATTCTAATTCTCAGAAATGTCTGTCAGATATTCTAGGCCTTTAGGCTAAAGATGGATGCCCCAGAACTGCAGAGGAACCTTGGGTGACAGTCCAGGCAGTCAGCTGTTTCTGTCATTTCTATACTTTATGAAGTAGCTGGATCTGCACTCAGGTAATAATATATCTTTCTCGGGTCTTTGATGGGGTTGAAAACTGGATTGTTACAGATTTTCTTGTTACCCAAATAAAAGAAGTTTATATAAGAGATGTAAAGTTTATAAGATTGAAAAACATAAAATCTCAAGTTGTTTGTGTATGATGCTTTAAATTCTAAAACAATTTTTAAAGTGGTAACACAAATTATGGCAGAAAGTAGTTTAGGCATAAAACTTTGGAGTCACTAAGATAGGATAGGTAATACAGCACTTTCTCTGAGTTTGACAGATACAAATAGACTGGATATTGTAAATGTAATTCTTTTCTGATAATTGTTCTAATTGTATTTAGTTTTACTATTTTAAAGTTAAAACCTTTCCTTCTTATTTAGTTTAAAAGGGGAAATGTTATGGGATATTCTTTTACACTGTGTGAAGATGTGCTGCTGCTATTGGGTTAATTAAAATATAAATGGCTATTAGCTGGGCAGGAGAATATAGTCGAGATTTCTGGGGAGGGAGGGGACAATGGGAAGAAGAAACATGAAGTCACCAGTCATATGCAGAAGAAGCAGTATGAACAGTGTGAAGATGAGGTACTAGAGCCACATGACTGATGGTAGACTTAAAAATATGGGTTAATTTAAGTTATAAGAGCTGGTTGAAAAGTCTAAGCTAAGGGCAAGCTTTTAAGTCATAAAATGTCTCCATGTCATTATTTGAAAGCTATCAATGTAGAGAACACCTCCTTATAACCCTAGTTATACAAGATTGTTCTTCACATAATGGAAGGAGAAAACCATTTCTCAAGTTGTCCTTTGTCACTATGTACTTTTTTGTGTTTGCACACTTTATAGATGCACAGCAAAGAAATAAAATGTGACAAAATATCTTTAGAAGTGCATAACTACAGAAACATGATGAAATACTCATCTGTTGGGAGAGGGTAGTAGCTTTATTCATACCTTGTTCCAATGCAGCCAGTAAAGGTCTGGGCCCCCTACCTGAACACATGACCAAGCTAGAGGTGTTTCTGGGGTCCAGACATTAGAACACAAGAGTGAGTTTTTTCACATGAATGATTCCTCCCATTAGGGTACGGTTGCAAATATATATCTGTATATCTGTCCTCTTATAAGAGCACTGCCATTAGGTCAGAAGAATTGGTTGGATCCCCTGTAACTTTGGTTTTACAGAAGGGAGCAACCAAGTGGGTGTTGGAAACTGAACTATGTTTTATACAAGAGGTACTTGCCAGAGACCAGCTCCAGCAAGCAACAGATTCCAAAAAGAAGTTGTGGAGTCAGTGAAGGAAGGATATTGAAATGATCTGAGTGTGAGTCAGGATAGCTGCTGCTTTATTGAAAATAGAAGCTATATTTTGAATACTCCATAATTACACAAGAGTTTAGCCATAAGCAAGATTGAAAGCAAACTGAATGATTCCCAGATGAAAATAGCCACCAACTTTATCACAGCATTTTTTTCCAAGCAAGTGGTGATGATTTCAGCAAGTATCTAAATACCTACCTGGAGTCTGTTGTTTCCCTCTGTGGTGTAGGGTAAAAGGAACAGCTGGAGCAGGAAACCAACCAATCACTGAGCACCCTGACTCTGAACCCAGAGTCAGTAAAAGAAACACCTTGGATCTGAGATCTAGGCCAGGGAAAGAAATACTTTTATCCCCAAACTAAAGACATATATCCTAACTCTGAAACTAGTGTCAAAGAAACATACTTTGTCCCTAGAATCAGAGCCAGTAAAAGAAATATGTCCTGGTCCTAAGATTAGAGTCAAAAAGTGAAAAAGAACCAGCAAAAGAAACAGTTTTGCCATGAAATCAGAGCTATCTCTTCCCCTGACCAACTAAACTAGCAACCCCAGGGTAGGAAGAAACTAACTAATCCCTTCTCTCCCCGGGAAAACTGCCCCTAAGAAGCCCTATACAAGCTGCTCTGCTCCTTCAGTTAGAGGCCATCATTTATCCCTCTCTGGCAGAGGCAGCCACTCTCCTGGACTCCTTTCTTCTTAAATAAATCTCTTTCTCAAAGGAGTGTTGAGTGATGGCCTTCCACTAGTTTGCCAGTGCAGACTAGAAGAACTTGACTGAGACATCCCTTAGGGGACAGAGGTGAAAAACCTTCCTGAGATACTCCCCTAGGGGGCCT
This sequence comes from Myodes glareolus, assembly GCF_982192425.1. NCBI lineage: Eukaryota > Metazoa > Chordata > Mammalia > Rodentia > Cricetidae > Myodes > Myodes glareolus. The sequence continues at coordinate 106,687,567 of NC_142033.1, read as the reverse complement.
GAGCAAGGCTTAGCAGAACAGAAGAACCTTGCTAGGACGTGCCTTAAGGGGAACTGAGCAGGGCTGGGCAGAAAAGAGTAACACTTTGCAGGAATCAGAGGAGATTGCTACATTTCTGCAGGGGGCTTCCCCTTTAGCAGAGTGGTAGCCAAAGAAGAAACATGTTGGGACAGAGAAGAAGCAGATAGCTATGCTAGAATGTTCCCTTAAGGGAACAGGGCAGCACCCATCTGTAGACATTCTCCAGGAGAAGAGCAAGACCTTCATCCTGCAGACCATTCCCCACCACACCCCAGCTTCAGGTAGCCTGGCTTCCCGGTAATCAAGACTGAGCTGTCCCTTTGCAGCTCCAGCCTCCAGAGCTGTCCTATTGCAGCTCTATTCTCCAGGTCTGAGCTGCCCTATTGCAGCTCTATTCTCCAGGTCTGAGCTGCCCTATTGCAGCTCTATTCTCCAGGTCTGAGCTGTCCTCCTGCAGCTCTATCCCTCCAGACCTGTCCTATTGCAGCTCTATTCTCCAGGTCTGAGCTGCCCTATTGCAGCTCTATTCTCCAGGTCTGAGCTGTCCTCCTGCAGCTCTACCCCTCCAGACCTGTCCTATTGCAGCTCTAAATATAGCCTGACTTCCAAATAAGTCACGATGTCTCTGCAAGACTACAACTGTAACACATTTCCCCACATATGGTGTACACTCATCTTTGGTACCAGGTGTGTCCAGATAATAAACCTTTAAATACTCTATTTTTAGTGTAATCAGGGGACACAATGGGGATTCTTGTGTGTGAGTAGGCAGAATTTTCATTTGATATGGTTCTATGGTTACAGGATCTTTTCCAAAGATTTATTTTCTTTAAAGATACTACCATTGTATACATTCTCATTCTCCAATGAAGCCCACACAAAATTTTTCAAAAGAAAACTTATAAGGAAATTTCCATAACACATAGTCAGAAATATTAAAACTGAAAGACAAAGGAGGCTAGAGAATTGTGATCAGCAATGTTGAAATGCTGACACTTTGCCAAGCAGCAATGGTTACCATTCAGTCCATGCCAGATATTAAAAGACTGAACCATCTCTCATCCTATTTTACTTTTACTAAGATTTAATTTATTATTCTCATCTTTGTTCATGCACATGTATAGTTCAAAACTCAGAAGACAGCCTATGTGACTTGGTCCTCTCCTTTAAAGATCATTAAAGATGATCTTTAATCCTTTCCAGGGTCAAAAAATAATTCTTTCCTTGGATTTTTCTCTCCCTAAACATTTAAAAATATGAGGAACATTTTTCAGTATCTGGGATATACAAATAAAATTTCTGAATTGGTTTAGCCTCTGTTTTGAATCTATGACACTGTACCAAGCTGCCAAGTGAAGAGGTCTCTGGTTCCTCCCTGGCTCAGGGTGGCCTTTTCAACCATCTTCAGCCAATGAGCATGGTGGTTTTGATTCTGGTGCAGCAATGTGATATGGGTGCATCTAGCTGTAAGTACAGCTAATGTGGGCCCAGGGCTGCTGAGGCCTTAGATGTGCTTTTCAAACTCCATCCTTCACCTCTGCAAGGTTAACCCTAAGGTACTATCTTCCCTAGCCTACAGGGAGATGAATGGGACTTATCATTCACTGGGAGACCAGCCTGTTACCTTACCAATGATGCCCTGCTCATCCTGTATCAGTGCTCCTTACACTGTGGCCCTCTTGTTCCCATGACTCTCCAACCTGTAACATGTTACAACTTCTGTTATGCCACTGACATCAAAACCATCTACCAGAAGTTTATCCTCACTGCAGAAGTGATTATCAGTGTGTAGCACTGATTGAGAACAAGAATTGGGCAGATTGACTCAGAAGGTAGTTGGAGCTTCTGTACCCAAAACAAGTTATGACAACATACATGAGTGCAATGCAATGTTTTTTTAAAATAAGGAAAAGTTGTTGTGGCTTAGGGCTAATCTCCTGACTAGTAAATCCCAATGTGGATCTTTTGTCATTTCTTAGTGGTGAAGCCTCTGCCTATATTTCCCAATGAGGTTGTTGGGCATGCCTTAGGCATTGAGCTCCTGTGTAGAATCTCTCCATGATGGGTACAGTGGTGAAGCCCTGTCATTGCTCTATAGGCAGTGGGACCTAAGACAATGGAGCTGACATTTGACGTGCCCTAAAGTGTATACAATAGTCAACAACATTTGCAGTACCAGAGAGTATATACTCTGAGGGTTAAGAACTATCACAGGAGTAAAGTTCTTTTGAGTTCAAGCTGTATACACTCAAGGATAAGCCACAGTGTCAAAACTATGTTTTTTCCATAGGGTCATAACCATTTGATTGAATAATAGCATCAAGTAATAATAATTTTAAATAAATTCCCCTCTATTCACTACATTTGGCAGGAACACAAACACATTCAACTACATATGTTTTGAAGAATCTGCAATCCAAAGACTCCTGTCTTGCTTTCTTTGCAAGTTCTCATACACACTTCGAATTTCCTCATGACTCCATGTCTGTACCATGTTCTGACTATATGAGTCATAAACTTATGCAAAATCTACTGATCCCAAGTTTCTGTATTTATCTTCTCATTGCAGTTTCCCAGTTTGGACACTTCACTCCTTTTAGACCCTAGTTGTATTGCAGGATATTTGATCACAAAGTGAACTTTGAGATAATTTTATTTACTGAAAAGTCTTGTTTCTAGTATTATGGTTTGGGACTGGCACACACCTTTAATCCAAGAGCTTTCTGCGTATTGTAAACAGGATTAAAATGCCAATCAGAGGTCAAGAGGCAGAACAAGCAAGTGGGAATTGAACAAAGAAAAAAAGATAAATGATAAGAGGAAAGCAAGAGAAGTGTTAGAGAAATCCACAGGAACTAGAATGGAGGGACTTTCAGTTTAAGAATTTTGTTTGCAGTGGTAGAGAAGTAGGAATTTGGGAGGGGGGTAAGTCAGTGGAGGAGTAAGTTCAGCTGGGTGTTATATTTATCTCTCTGAACTAGGAAGCTTTCAACACAATATCTAGCTCCTGAGACTTTATTTATAAAATTGAAGCACTGAGATTTATTTTAAACACAACATTTGGCACTCCACCATGCGGCATGACCAAAAGAACAGAGAAATAATGCCAGTTGCAGGCAAACTGAGAAGTCAAGAGGTTTGGTAAGAGGCATGTGATGTTCTCAAGGAGAGAGTGAAGTAGTAGTAAAAGAAAAAAATCTTTCCCATGTTAAGGATGAGAAATATCATAATACATGGTGACAGGACCCTGTATCATGCTTCTTGAGATGGCTTGAATTTAAAGCATAAAATGAAAAGATAAATGAATTAAAGGAGATTGATACAATATTAGTTATAATTACTATCAATCTCATAATTTATGTTTTATCCTTAATAGCCATGGTGATTTTTTTCACAAAAAAATGAATTGATAAGACACAAGCCTCAATAAGACATATAAAAGAAAATAAAAATACATTTTGTAAAGCAGACATTGGAAAAAATTCCTAAACAGTTTCCTCAATTTAAAATTTATCAATTTATGTATGATATCTTACTGGTTGAGTCAGACACACACCTTAGAAATATGTTTAATGATGAAATCTTTGCCTTAATGGGGATTATAAGTCGCTCATGAGAAAACACAAAGAGGAAATTCTCTCAATTTTATAGGTTATAAGATAGATTTACAGAAAATTCAGTCACAAAAGGTACAAGTCAGAAGAAAGGAATTATGAACTCTTAATGGTTTTCAAAAATTGCTGGATTCAAAATTGGATTGACTACACAAGAGGTAAGTAATTTGTTTCAGATCTTACCATGTGATAATGACTTAAGCAGTCCAAGAAAATTACCAGTTGAGGCTGAGAGAGAAAAGAAATTACAGGATGCACATGTGGATTGCCTGGATTTGAAGCTTAATTTTATTTTAATTATTTTGCCTTCTACTCATTCTTGCACAGGAATTCTTATGCATAGAGGAGATATCTTAGAATGGATATTTTTTAAGCACAGAAACAGAGTGAAAATTAAATATCTATGTAGAAAATGTTTCTGAATTCATTATGAAAGGAAAAATGATACTTCATCAATTAGCAGGAATAGACACAGCAGAAATTGTGGTATCTTCTTCTAATGCTAAAATTACCAAATTATCAGCAGTAAATGAACATTGTCAGAAATGATAGTAATTTTTGGGAAAGATTAACACAAATCACCCAAAGAGTAGAGAGTTCAGTTTATAAAAGTAAGAAATTCAATTCTCTCTTATATAGTCAAAGGGACACCAATTTCTGGAGGCCCTGTATTCTAAAATGATGCAAATAAATCAGGAAAGGCAGGATATAATTCAGGAAAATAAGTAAAAGCTGTTATTCAGTTCGATAGTCAGAGCTATTTGCCATTCCTATGGTATTATTAGATTTTCCTGAATGTCTTCATTTAGTTACTGAATCTCAATATGCAGAAAGAGTTGTTTTACATATTAAAATCACTGAACTTATTTCAGATGATTCAGAACTATGTTTGCTATTCATTCTAGTACAAGTAATCAGAAATAGAAATTATCCCCTGTATATAATAAATATCAGATCCCATACAATTCTGACAAGCCCTTTAACACAAAATAATGATTAAATTAATCATCTATTAATAGTGAATGTGGCAGAAGCCTCAGGATTTCATAAAACAGTCCATATTAGCAGCATAGGTTTGAAGAATGATCTTTCTATCAGTTCATAATAAGTCAAGGAAATTATAAGGAAATGTCCTACTTGCTCTTTGAATAAATAAGCTCTATTACCTGAATGGAGTAACAAGAATGGTTCCCAATGAAACAAAATTTGGCACATGAATGTGTTTCAAGTTGTAGATTTTGGGAAATTAATGAATGTGCATTAAACCATAGATACATATTGATAATTCTAATGGGCAACTCCTCTAAATCCTGAAATGACTGATTGTGTAATTACATACATAGTAGACATTATGGCTATCACAATTATACCTGTGCACATTATGACTAATAATGCTTCAGCATATTTCCCTAGTAAAATAAAATAGTTTCTTATGTATTATTATATAATGCACATTACAGGTATGCTGTGGGAGTTCCTTCCACTCCTTCAGCCAATAGCTTTTAAGCTACCAGCCCACTTGGGCATTTTCTCTTTTGCTTTATAAAGCAGTGGTAGGTTCTCCTGCTTCCGGCTCCCGCTTCCGGCTGCTAGACTCTGTTCCTGGTCATGCCAAGGGTTGTTGTCTAGGGCAGCAATCTGTAAGTTTTTCCTTTTAAATAAATAACCTTTTTTAAAATTATAATTTCAAACTGGTGTGGGATTGTTTTGTGACTTACACCTTCACAGGTATGCCACACAATCTTATAGGACAAGTAGTTTCAAAGATATATAATTGCACTTGAAAAGATGTGCTTAATAAGTGGAAAGGAGTAATAAAGATTCCCAGACATAGTTTACACAGTAACTTCAATGACAAAGGTATGGCAGCATTGGAGATATATTGGTTAGTAGAAAAAAAAACCTGTAGAATTAAATAATTTTGTATATTTTAAAGATGTTTTGACTTCAGAATGGAAACTGGACATGTGTTACATTGGGGAAGAGGTTTTGCGTTTGTTAGGAAAAGCAAAATGCTGGATACCATCAAGATTCATAAAGATTAATTCAAACAGGAGAGAGTTCTTAAATAAGGAGACAAGATAGTTCATAAGACAGCTTTGACATTTAATAAAATAAAATAATAAATAAAATAATATTAAAATAAATAAATAAGAAATAAAATAAATAAAAAATAATAAAATAATAATAAAATAAAAATTAACAGATGTCTTTCATTTGATCAAGCATGAAAAAATAAAAATAAAAAATAATACTATTTTTGAAAGAAATTTACCAAAGGCATACTTGTCTGACTGGCATAAAATGAAATATGGGTTTCATGAAACATGACTTAATTCCATGATAGAATGTTAGACTGTAGGTTTCCATGTGGCTCATGACATCTTGAACATCAGCTTTTGAGTTTTCTTTTTAAACAAAAAGATTATTTTATTGTGTGCTATTAAAATCATAGTTAAGAGATTTTAAATGTTTTAAGCAAATTAAAAGAATTGCAACAATTCAAACTTGTTTTCTAAATCTCTATGAGGTGGAATGATTTGGAGCTAAGAAAGAATATCTGACTAGATCAGTGGTAGCCCATGCCTATGATCACAGGAGAGATAGAGTTTCTTGTTTTCTAAATTCTAAAGTAATAGTGAGTAAGAAGATGGTGGCACATGCTTTTAATATTACTATCCAGTGACAAAGTTTAATATATCTCCTAATTGTTATATTTGCACACCAGAGAAGTCAGATAAAATATTTATAGGTTATTATAATAAACCCTCTACATAGTTACTGGAATGACAGTTAATTTCAATGGGGGATAGAAATAAAGGCAGTTTTTTATGACTGCTGGAAAGCTCTTCTCTGTGCATGCCTTCCTGACCAATAATAAACCAGATGATACCCTAATTATGGATATGATCTTTAATGGCGAATTGGCAACTTAGGACTCTTGAGAAATTGAAAAAAAAAATCTCACCAACATTTACTTTTGGGATTCTATTCCAAGCACTTCCCATATAGGGAGAATAAATATTCTCCCTGAGAAACAGATCTGAAAATTTTATGAGGTATGGAGAACCTTATACTTAGTCTTTTCCAACCACCATATGATAGTAAGGGCACCACTGACAATGATTGGTTGGATCCTCTTCAAGGCAGAATCCTTCACAAACTTAGCCATGGAAGGAAAGATTTTACAAGGGAAATTGTACCTATCTGAATTTCTTCATGACCTTTGTGGTAGCAAATAGCAAAGGAAGGCCTGTAGCTTAGGGGTCATTATTCCTCCAGATGCAATGTGGCCTGTGTCTCTGGTGATCACTCTCCCAGGTACAGACAGGGCCTTCAGTAGTTGCTGATGTAGTAGGGGATGGTTGGCTGTAGGGAGGCTGCTGCCACTCCTTTTGGGACTCAGTGCTTTGGGGAACATGGGATGTACCTCCAGAGTCTATGACCTAGAGAGTAGGACCGTCCAGCTGGGAACCCAGACACTCACCTCCTCTAGGTGCAGGCATGGTAACGGTTCCAGTGGTCTCTGATTCTGTGGGACACTTTGGGAATGTGGATAAGAGGCTGATAGCTCTGAGTCTTCAGTGGATCGGAGTGGGGCTCAGGATGTGCCACTGGTAGCTAGGGACTAGACAATAGCACCATCCAGTCAGAAGCTCATACACTAACATCCTTCAGGTGCTGGTAGGGTTACACCACAGGTGTTTTCTGATTATTGTAACTAGTATTGAATAAAGTCAAACATAGGTCAAGAGGTGAAGCAAGCAACCAGCTGACAGGAAGTGAAAAAGAGAAAACCATAGAGAATAAAAGGGAATCAGGAGGTCAAATAGATAGAAAGATGCTCGGGGAAGTAGAATGGGGGGGCATTCCATTTGGGGTTTGTTTGTTTATTTGAGATAGAGGAGGAGAAATGGAACTTTTTTCAGGGACATCAGTGGAGAAGGAAGGTCAGCTAGGTGATTTCTCTGCCTCTCTGTGCTGCCAGGCTTTCACTCCAGCATCTGGCTCCTGAGACATTACTGGTAAAATCAGATGATTGACATTTAGTTAAAAAAAAAAGAATATAATTGTTGGTATTTTGTCATAGACCAGCCTATTCTAAAATTTTGATGCCCTCCCTCTACCTCCTGCTTCCTGGCATGATATCTTTGTACCACCTCAGAAGTCTTGAAAAGTGTTCATGTTTGGGCTATCAATGTGTAGTTAAGAGAGGTGCTAGTAATCCTTGATGTGCATATAGAAATTGTCTATGTCTCTTAAGGATCAATCAGCTGGTTTATATTTGACCTGAATGGGCTGGATGCCCATTCCACTGTGAGGCATGTGGACATTTCCACTGCACATTAAGTAAAGGTCTGTATTTTAGAAATAGTGTCTCCAAGAGGAAGAAAAATAAGTGTTGTATTTCAGGAAGACTAAAGGGATGACTCTTTGAGGCCAGGAGCAAGTTCTAGGGCAGTGCCAGTTTCTGCAGATCTGGAAGAGTTCTATGCCTGGAGTGGAAGTGCCATGTCCTTTCACTGCACTCTAGTCTTTAAGGAAGCTGTTTCACTCAGACAACCAGGAACCCCAGGAAGACCTAACTGTGGGAATGTTGGAGGACTATTTGCATGTGCCATGCTATGGCCTGGGCTCTTGTGATGCCCAAAGTTACAAAATAATCCCACACTAGTTCAGAATTACATATAATAAAGAGTTATTTATTTAGGGATAAACACACATATCATAGTTCTAAATCACAGTCCTCTGCATGAACAGGGAACAGGAACCAAATTTAGCAACTGGAAGCAAGAAAGCAAGGATACACTTTACAGCTGCTCTTATAATATAAGAGATCACGTAAAAGTGGGCTGGTATCTTAAAGGCTATTGGCTGAGAAGCTCCCACAGCACCTCTCCCTTCTTTAAATAAGATAGTTCCAAACCCAATACAAAACTATGTATACTAGAAGCAGATATCAAGTATAAATTTAGAATTACAACCAGCATAAACAATTTTAAGCAAAGAACATATCCTACTGTTTTAATAAACATTCTATCCCAAGGAGTCTAAGTATTGTATTGGAAATGGCTTGGCTAGATCATAAGAGTATAGTAACTATGACTACCTAATCTTCAACCCCATCAAAGGCCAGAGAAGGGAGGTAATATTACTTGAGTAGGCTGGAAGTGCAATCAAGCAGCTTCCAAAGTGTGCAATAGAAGACAGAAACAACTGGCTTCCTGAGCAATCACCCAAAATCTCTTTTGCAATGTATAAACAATCAACTTTGGCTAAAGCCGAGAGTAACTCACAGACCATTTTCAGAGACAGGAAAATTTTCAGAACCATTTTATTCTGTCTTTGCTAGGCTTGGCAGCTTTTTTTTTGTATACTGCTTATTCAGTCTGGACATCATGCACTTTGTCAGTGGGCGAGGCATGGACAGTTCCTTGCCCAAAGGCCAGTTGTGCCTAGAAGAAAACAAACTCTAAATGGAGTGTCTTTGATGCTCAACACTCTCTTGAGAATAGATTGGTGATGCCAGGGGCAATCATGTCTCACATCAACAAAATCTTAAGTTAGTTAAATGCCATGTTGTACATCTTTGAAGTGGTGAAGGTTACCTATCTCTGAAGAATATAATCTCTATGTATCTAAAGAACCTGATTAGTCTGACTAAAAGTATAACAAACATGGATGACTATTGACCTATAATACTTAATACCTATATAATTTAAAGATTAAGAGTTTATATCAGAATGTTAACCAAACTTTAAACAACTTTGCAGTAAAGGAGAACAATGACCACAAAATGTAAGCAATATACAAATACCTTGATCAGAGGTAGAAATATATAAGGCAATATGATAAATATATCCTAAAATTGTGTCAATATATAAAATGTCTTAAACAGAGGAAGAAACATGCATGTATACAATCTAGCAAAATAAATTTGCATAGGTAAACAAATATTGTAAACAGAATTAGGCACATATTCAATATAACAAATATAATTTGAACTTGTATTAATATACAAAAATCTATACCAGTGTAAATTGTCCATAAATGATACCTCACAAGTAATCACTCTATTACTCACTATTATTATTAGTGTAAATTTATATTAATCTACCTATTATCCCATTCAGTTTTCCCACTTTTTATCTCTGGGCCTACATAATTTCCATCCCAACCCCCAACCCTATATGAGTGATAATCAATCTCTAAATGGTGTCCCAAACCTGAGGACAAATTCTGTTGGGAGAGGGGACATTATCTTCTAGAATTTTTTCCAGCTGTCATGGGGAAATGTTCTTTCTATGGGATCCTGTAAAAGTAAAATGATGGTTAAGTTCCAAGATTGATGTTTTGTATAATTGTAATTCATCTCTGAGTAGTCAGTAGGATTTTTTTTTAGAAGTTCTTACTTAGAGTTCTGCCCAGAATATTGTAAGGAGGCGCATCATTTCTGCATCTGGTACTCAAAACCAGGCTCATAGTAGCACTATTAGCATCATGATATTATATCAACCAGGTGGAGTCATTGTTGTGAGGCCCCATTTTCTTCCTGGAAGCTTCAAAGATTACTGCAGTAAAATCTACTATTCATTGTTGAAAACTTAAACATTATTCATATAGTCACATAATCAATGAAAGATATGATATAGAAAAGTAAAATATTTCCTTATAATCTTTCTTTTCTCTCCTCCAGACCAGATGGGTCCTGACATGAGACAGAAATTCTGAATTTTTCTTTTAACAACTTGCTTGAATTTAAAGAAGGATAGCCATTGTTAAACTCCAAAGTCAGTTTTGATTTTTAAGTAGAGATGTATACATGTCCAGATAATCAAATTCTGTTGTGCAGATGATACAGAATAATAAGTTAGATTTCTCTTAGCTTGTTGATTCTTTCTGGATAGGTATCTTTTCATTTTTAGTCATCTAGATGTCCCAGGTCTCTCAACTCTTTGAAAATGAGATTTTTTTGCAAAGACAAGAACAGAACCCTGCCCCAACCCTTATGAGGTTTCCTTATCACCTGTATGATTGTCACCTCTGTGAATGAACCATTATTTCTCTTTCTCAGGAGTTTTCTCTTTTTCAAAACAAATCTTTGTTAATTTTGATGGTATCCATAGCTTTTCTTCTCTTGTGGAAACAAGAGCAAAACCCCTTCCCTATCACAGAGATCTCCTGGTTTCCATTGTGAGGCTAACACATCCTTGAAATGTACTGGCTGATTTAATTCAGAAGTTTTTTGCTATTATCCAATGTCTCTCCACGCCCATTGTTCCTTTCCCATTAGCGTTAAGAAAATTCAGTGTTAACAAAGCATTATGCAGTCTATTTATGGGAAGGCTTTTCATCTTTTTCTGTTTGTTTAACATATCCATTATAGCTCAATTTGATCTTTCTGTATTTGTCTGACCTCTAGATTTGATTGGTATACCTGTAATATGATTTATATTATAATAAGCAAAAAACTGTTTCATTTTCTTAGACACATGCTGGACCATTGTCTGTCTTTATCTGTGAAGGTATACCTATGATTGCCATAACTTCTAATAAATGTGTGATTACTGAATCAGCTTTTTCTGAGCTCAAGGCAGTTGCCCATTGAAAACCTGAATAAGTGTCAGTGCTGTGGCGTACATATTTTAATTTTCTAAATTCTGTAAAGTGGAACACATCCATATGCCAGATCTCATTCCTTTGAGTATCATTTGTGCTACTCCCATTTGGTTATAGAAAGAGTAGGTAGGACATCTCTTTATAATCTTCTTAGGTTGTTTCCATGTAATAGAAAACTCTTTCTTTAAATCTTTGTTATTGACATGATGTTTCTTATGGAATTCTGAGGTCTTCTGCACAGTTCCAATCAATAATCAGTCAATTTATGCATTGTCTTGAGCTAGAGAACCTGGCAGATCATATGGGATCAGATGTGTGTTATGTATATGGGACAAAACCTATTCTTGATTATGTCTTCAACCTAAATAAAAATGAAGTTAATTCTGTATCATCTGGTATAAATTTGGTGGTTTCAATATGCAAGACAACTTTTTCTGCATATTACAAATCATTAACTATATTAATAGTTTATTTAAAATTCTTTGATACTATGAAAAGAGCATATAAGCCTGCCTTTTGGACAGAATTATAAGGGCTTTGTTACACCTTACTTAATTCTTCTGATTTGTAACCTGCCTTTCGTGATTTATTTGCATCAGTATAGAATGAATGGGCTCCAGTTATTGGTGTGTCACATACAATTTGGGGAAGAAGCCAAGTTTTTCTCTTTATAAGGTTAATTCTACCACTTTTGGGATAATTGCTATTAATTTCTCTCAAAAAATAGCACAAGCTCTTTGCCATGGTTCATTACCTTCCCATAATTTTAAAAATTATATCAGTATTAAAAAGCAGTATAATCTCTGTTGGGTCTATTCCTGATAGTTGGAAAATCTCAATTTTCTTTTTATAAATCATTCAGAGACTTTTTCCACATAAATTTTTAATATTTTACTTGCTTTGTGGTTAAAAATTCATTTTAAGATAATATCTCCCCTCTACATTAAAATTCCTGTAGGGGAAATTCTGGAAGGCAATATGACTAGAATACAATTAATATTTGGATTCACTTTATCTATATGTGCCTCCTGTAATTTTTCCTCAATGATCATCAGTTCTTTTTCTGCTTCAGCTGTTAATTCCCCAGGAGTATTTAAGTCTTTGTCACCATCTAAATGAATTATTAAATCAGGTATTACCACAACTGGAAATATCTCATAACAATCTTTGAAAGCCATTAAGAGTCTGCAATTGGACTCTCCTAATTTGTACCTTTTGTGTCCCAATTTTCTGTAAATCTATTTTGTAACCTAAGTAATTGACAGAATCTCTTATTTGTATTTTTTTCAGAAACAATTTGTAATCCTCATTTAGGAAAAACTTTCTTTATTTCTTCAATCTTTCTAAAGCATCAGTATTTGAGTCACAAAACAAAATGTCATCCATGTGATGGTAAATTATAGACTTAGGAAATTGCATGCATATTATTTCCAATGGCTGATTCTCAGTCGTAGAGTTTGGGACTCTTAATTTCAGGGTCATAGGTTCATGTCCCATGTTGGTCACCAGATGATGCTGCAAGTTTATAAAATAATCCCACACTAGTTCAGAATTGTGTATAATAAAGGGTTATTTATTTAGTTATTGACTTACAAATCACAGTCCTCTGCATGGACAAGGAATAGGAACTCAATCTAGAAGCCAGAAATGAGACCCAGAAGAAAGAGAGTGAATGCATGCTTTACAGCTTCATTTATAGTGTAAGAGATCATGCCTAAGTGGGCTGGTATCTTAAAGGCTATTGGCTGAAGGAGTTCCCACAGCATTCCTGGGCTGAGGAAGCACCAGTAGTCCCTGTGCATCTCTGTAATGCACTGTAGGAAGCTATAAGTTTAGTGCCTGGAAGCTCAGAAGCGACCCTGTTGTGAGGAAGACTCCAAAGTTTCCTCATATGAGGGAACTTCTAGGGACAATGTAGGAGTTCAAACATGGCTAATTGTAAGTAAGCAGCAGGAAGATTAACATTCCCTGAATCAACTTGAGATCTCATGAGGACCCATGAGGTCTGGTGTGGTACCATGATGATCCAGGTACTATGAGATTCCTTGAGGTTTTACGAGGTCCTGTGATGACTAGTGAGGTCCCGTGGGTCCTCCTGAAATTACTTGAAGTCATTTGAGATGTGTTTCTTCATTTCATTTGTCAACACTGACTGCATTTTAATTGTGTTTTTATTTCTAAATTGTCTCTGATGCTCTGTTGATCTCTTTATTCTTTCCCAAACAGTATAGTCTTTATTGTAGGTGTATGGGAAGTTTTGAAGTCAGTTGATATTACAATGTCTACTATTCAATCTTGTATTGTGTAGTGGCATTTCATTTGTATTTTAAATATAAAACTTGAGAGAGGATCAGAAAAGTAACTTCCTTGGGTTGGAGTTTTCCTTCTATTATTTTGTGTATGGCTGGGTTTGTAGCTAGGTATTGGCTAAATCTGGTTTTGTCATGGAATATTTTTTTTGTCTTTCTATGGTGATTGAAAGTTTTGCTGGGTATAGTAGTATGGGCTGGCTTCTGTGGTCTCTTAATGTCTGCATTAACATTTGATCTTGACTTTCTGGCTTTCATTGTCTCCAACAAGAAGTCAGGTGTAATTCTGATAGGTCTGCCTTTATATGATACTTGGCATTTTTTCTTTGCAGCTCTTAATATTTTTTCTTTACTTTGCATGTTTAGCTTTTTGATTTTTATGTGGTAAGGGGACTTTTTAAGTCCAGTTTATTTGGTGTTCTGTAAGCTTTTTGTAACTGCATAGGCATATCTTTCTTTAGGTTGAGGAAGTTTTCTTTTATGATTTTGTTAAATATATTTTCTGTGCATTTGAGTTGAACTTCTTCTTCTACACCTATTATTCTTCAGTGGTGTCCCATATTTTCTGCATATTTTAGGTTAACCTTTTGTTAAATTTAATGTTTTCTTTGACTGATGAATCTATTTCCTCTATTGTATTTTCAGTGCTTGAGATTCTCTCTTCCATCTCTTGTATTCTGTTGTTCATGCTTGCATTTGTGGTTCCTGATCATTTTCTCATGACTTATGTTTCTATAATTCCCTTGCTTTGTGTTTCATTTATTGTATCTATTTTACTTTTCAAGTCTTGAATAGTAGTTTCTTTCATACGTTTAATTTCTTTTTCTTGTTTTTCTTTAAAGGATTTGTAGATGTCTTCCAATTTTTTGTTTCTCTTTTTCTCCATTTCTTTGAGGGAATTTCTCATTTCCCTCTTAAGGGTTTCTAACATTTTCCTGAATTTATTTTTAGGTCATTTTCTTCTGTTTCTTCTCTATTTGGTTGTTCAGGTCTTGTGGTTATAGGGTCTTTAGGTTTTACTGGTGTCATATTGTTCTTTGTGGTGTTGCATGTGTTCTTACCTTGTCTACTCATATTGTCCTATAATAAGTGTGGTTGGGGCTGTAAAGGAGTAAGTCACAAAACAATCCCATACCAGTTTGGAATTATGATTAATGAAAGGGTTATTTATTTAAAGGGAAAAACTTACAGATCATTGTCCTAGCAACAGCCCTCTGCATGACCAGGAAAAGAGTCTGGTAGTAGAAAGCAGAGTCTGAAGCAAGAGAGGGATCGCGTGACTACCACTGCTTTTTCAAGCCAAAGAGACCATGCCCAAGTGGACTGGTATTTTAAAGGCTATTGGCCAAAGGAGCAAAAGGAGCTCCCATAGAACCTCCCCCCCTTTGTATAAGTAAGAGAGTTCTAAACCTACTACAAAATTATATACAATAAGAACAAATATCCTATTCTAATTAGCTTAAGTCTTATATAATAAATAACTTGGCCAAGTCATGAGAGGAAAGTAACTACATTTATCTAATCTTCAACCACATCGAAGATCCAAGAAGGGAATAATGTTACCTGAGTAATTAGGATGTGCAATTAAACAACTTCTAAAACATGCAACAAATCAAAGAGACAGCTGGCTACCTGATCAATCACCCAAAGTCACATTTGCAAAGTTGAAGCAACCAACTTTGGCTAAGGCCTAGAATAACTAACTGACACGTTATTTTTTTTCTTATTTATTTATTTAAAGAATTTCCACTTCCTCCCCTCCTCCCAATACCCTCCCGCTCCCCCAACTCCCTCTCCTCCTCCCTCACCATTCCCAAGAGGAGTCAGGGTTTCCTGCCCTGTAGGAAACCCAAGTTCCTCCCCCTCTCCCTCCAGGTCCAGGAAGGTGAGCATCCAAACAGACCAGGATCCCAAAAAGCCAGTCCATGCAGACGAAACAAGACCCAATGCCATTGTCAATGGCTGCTCAGTCAGCCCCCATGTCAGCCACACTCAGAATCCGGTTTGATCACATGCTCGTTCAGTCCCAGTCCAGCTGGCCTTGGTGAGCTCTCATTCAATCAGTCCCCTTGTATCAGTGGGTGAACGCACCCTTCGCGGTCCTGACTTCCTTTTTCATGTTCTCCTTCCTTCTGCTCTTCATTTGGACCTTGGGGGCTCAGTCCAGTGCTCCAATGTGGGTCTCCGTCTCTACCTCCATCCATCGTCGGATGAAGGCTCCCTCTGGTTCTGCTTTCCTTGCTCACGATCTCCCGCCCTCTGCTTCTCATTTGGACCTAGGGAGTTAAGTCCAGTGTTCAAATATGTGTCTCTGTCTCTATCTCCATCCTTCGCCATATGAAGGTTCTGTGGTGACATGCAAAATACTCATCAGTATGGTTATGGGCCAAGGCCATTTCAGGCAACCTCTCTTCTGCTGCCCAGGGAACAACCTGGGAACCTCTCCTTGGGCCTGGGAACACCTTCAGAATCAAGGCTCTTGCAAACCCTAAAATGGCTCCCTTAGTTGAGATATAAACTTGCCTGCTCCCATAACCATCCTTTCTCCCTCCCTCGTCACATTCCCCCAAGCCATCCCCAATCCTCCCCCTCTCCCCTCTCCCTAACCATCTCCCCTTACTTCCACCCCCCACGCCCCAAGCACCCAAGTTTGCCTGGCAATCTTGTCTACTTCTAATATCCAGGAGGATAACTATATGATTTTCTTCAGGTTCACCTTCTTATTTAGCTTCTCTAGGATCACTAATTATAGACTCAAAGACCTTTAACTATGGCTAAAATCCACTTATGAGTGAGTACATACCATATTCCTCTTTTTGGGTCTGGTTTACCTCACTCAGGAAAGCGCTTTCTATGTCCATCCATTTGCATGCAAAATTCAAGATGTCATTGTTTTTTACCTCTGAGTAGAACTCTAATGTGTATATGTTCCACACCTTTATTAACCATTCTTCTATTGAGGGGCACCTAGGTTGTTTCCAGGTTCTGGCTATTACAAATAGTGCTGCTATGAACATACTTGAACAAATGCTTTTGTAGAATGATAGGGCATCTCTTGGGTATATTCCCAAGAGTGGAATAGCTGGGTCCTGAGGGAGGTTGACTCCCAGTTTCCTGAGAAACCGCCACACTGATTTTCACAGTGGCTGCACAAGTTTGCATTCCCACCAACAATGGTTGAGTGTTCCCCTCATTACACATCCTCTCCAGCATAGGCTATCATTGGTGTTTTTGAGTTTGGCTATTCTGACAGGTGTAAGATGATATCTCAAAGTTGTTTTGATTTGCATTTCCCTGATCACTAAGGAGGTTGAGCATGACCTTAAGTGCCTTTTGGCCATTTGGAGTTCATCTGTTGTGAATTCTCTGTTCAGTTCAGTACCCATTTTTTAATTGGGTTAATTAGAGTTTTAGTGTCTAGTTTCTCGAGTTCTTTGTATATTTTGGAGATCAGACCTTTGTCTGATGAGGGGTTTGTGAAGATCTTCTCCCAGTCGGAAGGTAGCCTTTTGGTCTTACTGACAGTGTCCTTTGCTTTACAGAAGCTTCTCAGTTTCAGTAGGTCCCATTTATTCATCGCTTCTCTTATTGTCTGCGCTCCTGGGGTTCTGCTTAGGAACTGGTCTCCTGTGCCTATATCTTGTAGACTACTTCCCAATTTCTCTTCTATCAGGTTCAAAGTGGTCGGATTAATGCTGATGTCTTTAATCCATTTTGACCTGAGTTTTGTGCATGGTGATAGATATGGATCTATTTTCATTCTTCTACAGGCTGACATCCAGTTATGCCAGCACCATTTGTTAAAGATGCTTTCCTTCTTCCATTGTATACCTTTAGCTCCCTTGTCAAATATCAGGTGTTCATAGTTTGTGGGTTAATATCCAGGTCTTCTATTCGATTCCATAGGTCGACTTCTCTGTTCTTATGCCAATACCAAGCTGTTTTCAATACTCTTGCTCTGTAATAGAGTTTGAAATCAGGGATGGTAATGCCTCCCGAAGTTCCTTTATTGTATAAGATTGTTTTGGCTATCCTGGGTTTTTTGTTTTGCCATATAAACTTGATTATTCTTCTCTCAAGGTCTGTGAAGAAGTTTGATGGAATTTTGATGGGAATTGCGTTGAATCTATAGATTGCTTTTGGTAGAATTGTCATTTTTACTATGTTGATTCTCCCAATCCAAGAGCAGGGGAGGTCTTTCCATTTTCTGGTATCCTCCTCAATTTCTTTCTTCAAGGACTTAAAGTTCTTGTCAAATAGGTCTTTCACTTCCTTGGTTAGAGTTACCCAAAGATATTTTATGCTATTTGTGGCTATCGTGAAAGGTGATGTTTCTCTGATTTCCCTCTCTGCTTCTTTATCCTTTGTGTATAGGAGGACAACCGAGTTTTTGGAGTTGATCTTGTATCCTGCCACATTACTAAAGGTGTTTATCATCTGTAGGAGTTCTTTGGTAGAGTTTTTGGGGTCGCTTATGTACACTATCATATCGTCTGCAAATAACGAAAGTTTAACTTCATCCTTTCTAATTCGAATCCCCTTGATCCCCTTATGTTGTCTTATTGCTATTGCTAGAACTTCAAGCACTATATTGAAGAGGTATGGAGAGAGTGGACAGCCTTGTCGTGTTCCTGATTTTAGTGGAATGGCTTTGAGTTTCTCTCCGTTCAATTTCACGTTAGCTGTCGGCTTACTATATTTTGCTTTTATTATATTTAGGTATGATCCTCGTATACCCAATCTCTTCAACACCTTTATCATAAATGGGTGTTGAATTTTGTCAAATGCTTTTTCAGCATCCAATGAAATGATCATATGGTTTTTTTCTTTCAGTTTATTTATATAATGGATTACATTGATAGATTTGCGTATGTTGAACCAGCCCTGCATCTCTGGGATCAAGCCCACTTGATCATAATGGATAATTTTTCTAATGTGTTCTTGGATTCGGTTTGCCAGTATTTTATTGAGTATTTTGGCGTCAATGTTCATGAGTGAGATTGGTCTGTAATTCTCTTTCTTGGTTGTGTCTTTGTGTGGTTTTGGTATCAGGGTAACTGTAGCTTCATAAAAAGAGTTTGGCAATGATTCTTCTGTTTCTATATTGTGAAATACATTAAGGAGTATAGGTATTAGCTCTTCCTGGAAGTTCTAGTAGAATTCTGCATTGAAACCATCTGATCCTGGGCTTTTTTTTGGTGGGGAGGTTTTTGATAACAGCTTCTAATTCTTCGCGACTAACAGGTCTATTTAGATTGTTCACTTGGTCTTGATTTAACTTTGGTAAATGGTATTTATCTAAAAACCAATCCATTTCTTTTACATTTTCCAATTTTGTGGCATATAAACTCTCGTAGTAAGATCTAATGATTCTCTGAATTTACTCTGTGTCTGTTGTTATGTCCCCCTTTTTATTTCTGATCTTATTAATTTGAGTGTTCTCTCTCTGCCATTTGATTAGTTTGGCTAGGGGTTTGCCAATCTTGTTGATTTTCTCCAAGAACCAACTTTTTGTTTCGTTGATTTTTTGAATTGTTTTCTGTGTTTCTATTTTGTTGATTTCAGCCCTCAGTTTGATTATTTCCAATCTTCTACTCCTCCTGGGAGAGTCTGCTTCTTTTTTTTCCAGAGGTTTTAGGTGTGCTGTTAAGTCTCCAATATATGCTTTCTCCGTTTTCTTTAATTGGGCACTTAGTGCTATGAACTTTCCTCTTAGAACTGCTTTCATTGTGTCCCATAGGTTTGAGTATGTTGTGTCTTTATTTTCATTAAATTCAAGGAAGACTTTAATTTCTTTCTTTATTTCTTCCTTGACCCAGGGATGACTCAGTAGTTGACTGTTCAACTTCCACGTGTTTGTAGGCTTTCTGGTATTCGAATTGTTATTGAATTCTAACTTTATTCTGTGGTGATACGACAAGACACAGGTGATTACTAATATTTTTTGTATATGTGTAAGTTTGCTTTGTTACCGAGTATGTGGTCAATTTTCGAGAAGGTTCCATGAGCTGCAGAGAAGAAGGTATATTCTTTCCTTTTTGGGTAGAATGTTCTATAGATATCTGTTAAGTCCATTTGATTCATTACCTCTAGCAATTCTCTTATTTCTCTGTTGAGTTTCTGTTTGATTGATCTGTCCATTGGTGAGAGAGGTGTGTTGAAGTCTCCTACTATTAGTGTGTGTGGTTTGATGACTGCCTTGAGTTCTAAAAGTTTTTCTTTTACATAAGTGTGTGCTTTTATATTAGGGGCATAGATATCCAGGATTGAGACTTCCTCCTGATTAATTGTTCCTGTTATGAGTATGAAATGTCCATCTCTATCTCTTCTGATTGATTTTAGTTTGAAGTCAATTTTGTTAGATATTAGAATGGCCACACCAGCTTGTTTCTTAGGTCCGTTTGCTTGGAAAACCATTTTCCACCCTTTTACTCTGAGTAGATGTCTATCTTGTGGTTGAGGTGTGTTTCTTGTAAACAGCAGAATGTTGGATCCTGTTTTCTTATCCAGTCTCTAAGTCTGTGCCTTTTTATAGGTGAGTTGAGTCCATTAATATTAAGTGATATTAATGACCAGTGTTTGTTTATTCCATTTATTACTTTTTTCTGTGTGTGTGTGTAGTAGAGTTTGTGTGTTTCTCTTCTTTGAGTTGTGGTTGTGAAGGGTTGCTAGATGTCTGGGTTATTGTAGGCAGTGATAGCAATGTTGGATTCCTTGGGTTCCGATTTTCCTTCTATTACTTTCTGTAAGGCTGGATTTGAGGCTACGAATTGTTTAAATTTGTTTTTATCCTAGAATATTTTGTTTTCTCCATTGATAGTGAACGATAGCTTGGCTGGGTATAGTAGTCTGGGTTTGCATCCATGGTCTCTTAGTTTCTGCAGTACCTCTATCCAGGATCTTCTGGCTTTCATGGTTTCCATAGAGAAGTCTGGTGTAAGTCTGATAGGTTTACCTTTATAAATCACTTGATCTTTTTCCTTTGCAGCTCTTAATATTCTTTCTTTAATCTGAATGTTTTGTGTTTTGATTATTATATTGCGAGGGGACTTTTTTTTGATCCAGTCTATTCGGCATTCTGTATGCTTCTTGAACCTTCATAGGAATATCGTTCTTTAGATTGGGAAAGTTTTCTTCTATAATTTTGTTAAATATATTTTCTGGGCCTTTGATCTGCAGTTCTCCTTCTTCAATCCCTATTATTCTTAGATTTGGTTTTTTTTTATTGTGTCCCAGATTTCCTGAATGTTTTGTGAAGAGAATTTGTTGGATTTGCCGTTTTCTTTGACCAGAGCATTTATTTTCTCTATGGGATCTTCAGAATCTGAGATTCGTTCTTCTATCTCTTGTATTCTATTGGTTATGCTTGATTCTGTAGTCTCCGTTCGTTTACCTAGGTTTTCCATATCCAGCCGGTTCTCGTTTTGTGTTTTCTTCATTGCCTCCATTTCAGTTTTCAATTCTTGGACTGTTTCCTTTATTTGTTTGATTGTTTTTTCTTGGTTTCTCAGGGTATCATTCACGGATTTACTTATTTCTTCAAACTTTTTGTTATATTTCTCATCCATTTCTATACTCATTTCTTCAAACTTTTTGTTATACTTCTCATCCAATTCTTTAAAGTAGTTATTCATATCCTGTTTAAGGGACTCTATTGCTTTCATAATGGCACTTTTTTCCACTTCTTCTGGGTTAGAGTGTTCAAGTCCTTCTGTTGTTGGGTCGTTGGGATCTGGTGTTTTCATGTTGTTTTTCAGATTGTTGGATGAGGTCTTGCCTTGGCGTCTGCCCATCTCTTCGTTCAAATGCTCTCTATTGGACTTCTGGTTCCAATAGGTCAGGTTCACTTGTTGGGCAGGGAATTCACTGATAGAATGCCTACCTTTCCTCAGGCAGGCTATTGAAGCACAGGGACTCCCTCTTTCCGGGATGTGCCTACAGAGCAGGACCAGCGTGCAAGGCAGCTGAGCTGGGGAAATTTTATGGCCCCAGTGGGAAGAGAGAAATATAGGAATTTGTACCTGGATGGAAGCTGGGATGGCAGGCGGGAGAGCTTAGCAGGGTGGAACCAGCACTACAGGGTGACCTGGGAATCTATGGGGTCTGGGAAAGTCCAAGTTCCTCCTCGCCGGGCCCCTGCCGTGGGCCCTCTGGCTGGAAGCTGGGATGGCTGGCGGGGGAGCTAGCAGGGTGGAGCCCGCAGTGCAGAGTGACCTGGGAGTCTATGGGGTCGGGGGAAGTCCGAGCTCCTCCTCGCTGGGCTCTTGCCGTGGGCCCGAAGCAAACTCACCCTTCCGATGGCCCTCTGGCTGGAAGCTGGGATGGCTGGCAGGGGAGCTAGCAGAATGGAGCCAGCAGTGCAGAGTGACCTGGGAGTCTATGGGGTCGGGGGAAGTCTGAGCTCCTCCTCGCCGGGCCCCTGCCGTGGGCCCAAAGCAAACTCACCCCTCCGATGTCCCTCTGGCTGGAAGCTGGGATGGCTGGCAGGGGAGCTAACAGGGTGGAGCCCACAGCGCAGAGTGACCTGGGAGTCTATGGGGTTGGGGGAAGTCCGAGCTCCTCCTCGCCGGGCCCCTGCCGTGGGCCTGAAGCAAACTCACCCCTCCGATGGCCCTCTCTCATGTAACCTTTCTTAAACCACAAAGTATAAGTTGTCACAGGCAATGAATAAAGTTGGCTATTGTATGAGCATTTAGTCCAACTCATTTATGAATTCCATTCTCCTTGGTCCCATTACCTCTTGAGAAGTGAAAAGTAGGACATGAGCAGAAATCATAAGTCAACTACAAGGTTAAAGACTAATGATCCCTAGAGACTAGTGAGAATGATGGGTCAGAAACCAGTAAAGGGTTTGTCTTATGTTGACATAGTATGCCATGTTTGTCAAGAAAGGAGCATAAGTACTGAAATTAGAAATATCAGTTTGTTTGCGAATTGATGATTATTACTCCTACTTTCCAGACAACAACATTTTAGATTAAGTATTGAACAGAGCCAATAGTGAAAATGAAAAGGCATGTAAATGAGAATAAGATCCCTGTTTACTTTTGGGTCCTTTGGTCATTAACATGGCCTGTTATCTAATTAGCTAAGAAACATAAGGAGGACATTATTACATTAATCAGCTCCTTCTGCTTTCATCTTCTTCACTGGAGCCTCATTCACATACACATCCTACATTTTCTGCAAATGACCCTGACACATGGGGTGAGTAATTTACTGATCAATTTAATCTTAGATTCTCTCTATTTTTAGGTACATTGCGCCTTCTTTGTCATTGAATTCTAGGAAGTCTTTAATTTTTTTCTTTGTTTCTGCCTTGACCCAGGGGTGATTCAGTTGAACACTCTTTGATTTCTATGAGTTTATAGGCTTCCTGCAATTAGTGTTGTTGTTAAACTCAAACTTTAAACCAGTGATATGATAAGATATAGGATGTTATTCCAATTTTTGTATTGATTGAGGTTTGCTTTGTTACCACACATGTGGGTAGTTCTATAAAAGTTTCTTTGACGTGTTTAGAAGGTATGTTCATTTTTGTTTGTGTGTTCTGTAGATTCTGTATTGTCCATTTGCATCATGACATCTGTTAGTTCTCTTATTTCTCTGTTAAGTTTCTCTCTGGTTGACTTGTCCAATAGGGAGAGTGGGGCGTTGAAGTCTCCTACTATTTTGTGTGGGGTTTGATATGCAATTTAACCTGGAGTAATGTTTCTTTTACATAGGAGGGTACTCTTGTATTTGGGGCACAGCTGTTCAGGATTGAGGTTTTATTAGGAGTATAAAGTGTCCTCCTCCATTTCTTCTGGTTGATTTTTAGCTTGGAGTCTATGTTGTTAGATATTCGTGTAGCTATACCTGCTTGTTTTTAAGGTCCATTTGAATGGACAATCTTTTCCTAAACTTTGACTCTGAGGTAAAGTCTGTCTTTGAGGTTGAGGTTCATTTCTTGTATACAGCCAAAAGATGGATCTTGTTTTCATATTCATTCTCTTAGTCTGTGTCTTTTTATAGGTGAATCAAGTAAATTGATTTTTAAGAGATATTCATGACCAGTGATTGTTCATTCCTATTATTTTTTGGTGGTAGTGTTTGTGTGTTTTTCTCCCTTGGGGTTTGTCAGTGCAAGCTTATCTCTTGCCTGTTTTTCTTAATTGCATTGGAGTTTTCCTTCTAATAATTTCTGTAGGGCCGGATTTGTGGGTAGGCTTTGTCTAAATCTGGTTGTTTGATGGAATATTTTATTTTCTCCATCTATGGTGTTGAAAGCTTTGCTGGGTATAGTATTCTGGGTTGCATCTGTGGTCTCTTAGTGTCTGTTGTACATCTGTCCAGGACCTTCTGGCTTTCATGGTTTTCTTTGAGAAGCTGGGTATAATTCTGATAAGTCTTTCTTTATACATTCTTGGCCTTTTTCCTTCACAGCTCTTAATATTTTGTCTTTATTCTTATGTTTTACATTTAGGTTATTATATGGTAGGGGGCATTTTTTCCAGTCCATTCTATTTGGTGTTCCATAGGCTTCTTATACCTTCACAGGTATATCTTTCTTTAAGTTAAGAAAATTTTCTTCTATGATTTTGTTCAATAATTTTTTGTGCCTTTGAGCTGGATTTCTTCTCCTTCTTCTATCCCTATTATTGCCTCTGTCATTTCTGTTTATTTATCCAGGTTTTCCATTTCTAGAATTCCCTTGGTTTGTGTTTTCTTTATTGTGTCTATTTCAGTTTTCATGTCTTGAACTGTTTAAACTGCTTCACCGGTTTGATCATTTTTTCTTGGTTTTCTTTAAGAGATTTATTGATTTTTTCCAATTTTTGTTTGTTTTTTCCTCTATTTCTTTAAAGGAACTTTTCATTTCCTCTTTAAATGTCTCCATCATCTTCACAAAGTTATGTTTAAAATCATTTTCTTCTGCTTTTTCTGGGTTAGGATGATCAAGTCTTCCTGTTGTATGACCACTGTGTTCTGGTGTTACCATACTGCTTTTTACATTGTTGAATAAATTCCTGCCTTGGTGCCTATCCACCTCGTCCTCCAAGTGGTGCCACCAGTTTCTTTGCCTCTTGTTCCAATGCTTGCAGTGGCTATCTGTTTCATTGGGAACTGTTCTTTATCTGCTTTGTATTGTCACTGTCCATGTCTCAGGGAGTCACTGAGATATCTTTTGACCTGCTCTCTTGGTTCACTCTCTTGGTCTACTCTGCAGTCACAGCTTCAGAATTCCTTTTTTGATCCTCTCTCTTATTCCTTTCTCAGTCTTCTTCTGTGTAGCAGTACACTGTGTTTCAGAATTCCACAGTGGTTGCAGGGAGATAGAAGGGTTTGGGGTGGAGGGAAACTTGTAGCTTGCAGGGTCCAATGTATGGGGTAGGGCTATTTATAATATTTCAGTAACCAGAGATTTCTAAATCTTTGATTTGACATACATTTTGGCCAGTCTTTTAAATACTTAATATCTGACCTGACAAGTTTAATGTACAACTCATTATGTCTAAATCTTATCATTTATGTTCTTTCAGTAACTTACTTGGAATCTCATCACTTGCATAAAGTTTTCTAATCTTTATTCTGTTAAAATTTAGCCATCTTCATATTTATCCATCTAAGTCAGTCTTTACTAATGTCATTTTTATAGTCAGCTATTTCTAATATTTTCTTTTACTTACTGTTTCTTTTCCATAGGACCATTCAACATAGGAATATTAACAATAAATACATTTGTGATCTATTGTGAGAGTTACCCTGTGGATGAAAGATGAAACAATATCTATTTCCTTCCCCATTAAAGCCCAATGATAAATGAAGGCACAGTTTCACTAGAGTCTGCACTGGGGAACCAGTGAAGTTTTTTGTACTTACTTACTGATGATAAATGAGGGGATAATGACAGGAGTGTAGGTACCCAAAAGGAGCCACATGGGAATTTCTCCACTTGGTTTGTATACTGTCTTTTCTCTAGTGGCATGTGTGAAACCTGCCTTCTCATTTGTCATTACAGCATATAAAGCCTAACTCCTCCTAAAATCCATGTGGTCACATGAGTTTGGCAGCATTAAATTCAATTTGTTGGAAGAGATACTGGATGCTCTGAATAATGGTTCAGTAAACCTTTTTACCAGATTCTATTTTAAAAGAATATAAACAATCAATAAACCTGGTGGTGGTCATCTTTTATAAGCAGTTATTGCTGAACTTAGGAAGATGCCAATTATTAGACTTAGGATGATCCTGTGCAACACCACTTTCTTAAAAGAAAACTAAAGAGAAAGTACATAATAAGAAAGGGGAATAAATAAAAGTTTCCTTGGTACATACTTTTAAACTAAATCCAAGACATTGTCCATATAGTACATGATATCTCTACTGCAACCATTGTTTTAGTTTGTAATTATTGTCTACAATAGATATTCAGATGAAGCAAATATACCAAAACATCATCAAATTGAAGTTTACAACATCTAGCAGAAATCACCTGTAAAATTCCTAATAAAAATACAATTGTTTTTACTCCCTTTTGGAGTTGTCCTCACCCCCCCCAGAGAGGGGTCAGGACCTGACATGCTGGGATTTAGAGACCATACCAATACAACTCTCAGGCTTGGGGGCTGGGATGGATGCAAGGGGCTGGGGCCTACACTCCCAACTCAACAGATACCTTATCCCTCTCCCCAGCTTTATTTCAAGCTATTGCATAGAGATTTAGCAGACATTGCTTTCAAGGTCCATGAATGGAAACAATCCCAAAGGGTAAGTATGTGTGTATGTGTGTGGAGGGAGGCTGGAGCTTGCTGACAGCTACACATCTTGTAAGGCAAAAAACCACATACTGGCATATCCTCCAGATTTCATGGTCTCCCTCTCCAGAACACCCTCACAAGAGTTTCCATCTCTTATTCCCTTTCTCCTGAGTATTCTGATAGGTATCATAATATCCACTTTACTGTTATGTTCCTGGATGCCTGTTCCAGGAACAGGATGCCCCATTTTCATTAGAGACCAAGAAAAATACAGAGACTGTTTGGCTTCTCAACTTTTAAAGTTGTGACTCTGGAATACCTGTGATACTACTGAAAGCTCCTTGCATTTTTGTTTGTCTGATTTTAACTTCTCTGTGCTGTATCTTTATGTAGCCAAATTTCTGGAATGTATTTATTGAAATGCAAATGCCAAAATATGTTTGCGAGATCCTGGGAATCCTTTGAAGGTTAAATCTCCAATATTCCCTTTATATATTTCCTTGACCCTATTCTCCAAATTTATAATCCGTCAATCCTTGTTAGATTTCTCAATCTAAATAGATGTCAGACATGAACACACAGTAACTAAAATCTACATTTTAGAGATGACTTTCTATAAGTTGGGGTGCCTGAGTTAGAACAGGTATATCATACTTTACCACATGTAATCTGTAATTAAGTACTTGTAGCTTAGAGACATCAGGATGCATAAAACATGAAATAACTGAGAATAAAAAAATAATGTTTTTTACTGAACTTGGTGATTGTAGCACATGCCTTTAAGCTTAGCAATCTAGAGGCAGGGGACTATGGATCTTTGTGTATTTGATGTCACTCTGGTCTACAAAGTGAGTTCCAGGATATTCAGGATATCCAGAACTAAACATAGAAACCATTTATTGAAAAATTCTTTTTCCATAGCTTGTTTATGCCAAAAAACCTTGCACCTAAGTTCAAGAGTTGAAAACTGAAGAACAGTAAAGATAACAAATAGAATATTGGAAATGGAAAATATGGCTAAGTGAACAGAATCAGATGAAAGCATAACCAACAGATTACAAGAGATAGAAGGGAGAATTTCAGGAGTTGAAGATATGGCAGAGAAATTAGATTCACCAGTAAAAGAAAACATTAAATCTAGCAAATTCTTAACACAAAACATCCAGGAAATCTGGGACACCATGAAAAGACCAAACCTAAGGATAATAGGAATAGAAGAAGAAATCCCACTCAAGGGCACAGAAAATATACTCAAAAAATCATTGAACAAAACTTAAAGAAAAATATCCCTATGAAGGTACAAGAAGCTTATGAAACAGTAAATAGACTGGACCAGAAAAGAAAATCTCCTCACCATATAATAATCAAAACACCAAACATAATCAAAAATAAACAGACTATTAAGAGCTGTGAAGGAAAATGGTCAAATAACTTATAAAAGTAGACATATCAGAATTACACCCAACTTCTCAATAGAAACTGTGAAAGCCAGAAGGTCCTGGACAAATGTGCTGCAAGCACTGAGAGATCATCTCTGCAAGCCCAGACTACTAAACCCACAAAGCTGTCAATCACCGTAGATGGAGAAAACTTGATATTCCATGATAAAACTAAATTTAAACATTTCCTATCCACAAATCCAGCCCTACAGAAAGTACTAGAAAGAAAACTCCAACCCATGGCCTTTCGGTTACCAGTCCACTTGGGTGTGGCCTCTTTTACTCTAAATGGTGATGTAAAGACCATGTTTGCACTCTTCTGGCTGTTGGATTCGGTTCCTGTTTTCCCCATTCATGCAGAGAACTGTGATCTGTGAGTCTACCCCTAAATAAATAACCCTTTAATATATTCAATTCTGAGCTAGTGTGGGATTTCTTTTTAGCATCCTACTTCATCTGGCACCCATGTAGATCCCACTCCATGCCTACTGGGTGGACCTGTAATGCCTAAAATGTCCACAGTCCAAAAGGTCTCCCACCCTCATCTCCCAGGCTTGATTTCACCTACTAAGCAGATTTTTTAAAACCCTGCCACAGCAAAGCTAAGTGTGATGACTTGGAAATTTTCTAGGCTTGCTCATGCTTGCCCCTCAGCTACCGCTTTCCCTGCTGTGCACAGAGACTTGCGCAGCTTCTACCTTGTGCTTCCTGCTCATGAGCTCTGGGCTCCTTGCCCCATGTATGGAATTGATTTAAGTGTTTTAATTTGTCAAGCATAGCATATTTGTCAGTTTTTAACCAAGCACCAAGCTGGGAGATCAAAGTGGAACAGGACTATTCATGTGTTGCTGGTCACATCACTTCTTCACATGACTGCAATCATGACACCTGCTGGACAATGAAGATTACTACATGTACAACAATTTACCAAAATCTTATAACAAAGATATCTGATTAATAAATAAATGAATACCCTTGAAAGTAATATAATGTAAGACAATATTATCATCCAGGAATTTAATAACCTGTTTACTTATACTATGGATTGCATTCTGCAAGGCTTATATGCTTTTTTTTCTGATTCATCCATTTATTGGATTTTGAGACTAACTTTTTATTTTCATATTATATCCTTAAGAAAATGATTTGATAACAGAGCCAAGGATGAGGCATTTTTAGGAATGATACAATCTTTATAAACAAAGAATGAATAGCTACCTGACAGAATAAATAACATAAAAAAATCAAAATTTACTTGTAAAAATTAATACTATTGAAAAGGATAGCATTAATTTGACAGACATAATTCAATCCATATCAAAGGGTACAGAGAAATTATCTGAAAGAATTCATACTGACATAGTATTTGTCCAGGAAGGTAATCTGCATACTATCCAAATAATATCCAAGGATAAGATGTTATCTTTAAAGGAAAATCTTCATACCTTGGAATCACATGTGCAGAGTGAGAATCAGAGGCTAGGTGTCTCAATGAAATTACTAGAAATATATACAGGCCACGAGTTTCAGGTTTTACAAAAGATAGTAGTAAAAAGATTTGACACGATTGAGGAAATTATCGGAGCTGATGAGCAGCAATGAAGATACAAGGGCAGATTTAATATTGTCAGTACCTGTCAGAGATATCTTACCCATGGTTTTAGCTTTCCACCCTGCACCCAACTCTGAAAAAGCATCAATTTCTAAATACTCAAGAGGAATCAAAGAAGGTAGATGGATACATATAAAAATGAACATCTAAAAAAATATGCAAGCAGTAGTATCATATGGCTTACATTCAGCATTTGTCAGAGAGATGATAAAGACATGGGCTTCTAGGAAAAAGGCTTCCCCACACTTTTGGCTTCAATTAGTTTCAGTTGTCCTGGATGATGGACCACAACTACTATGGAAATGCAATTTGATAGAAGAGGAAAAATTTTTTAGAACAACAGGGAAAAGCAAAAAGAACTTGAGGCTTCCCAAAATCAAATTTTTGGCAATCGGACTTTACAATGAGCAACTCTTGTCACAATGCAACAGCACAGCCTTGAATGCTTGGAAAAGTATTCAAGAACCAAGAAAGTGAATTGAATCATATACCAGGGTTAAACAGGGCCAGACAGAACCCTGTAGTGGCTTGTACAATGATTAACTAAGGGTGAAAAAATAGGAGTAGTAGACTCAGATGCTAGATGTGTACTTTTTGAATCTCTGGCTTTTAAAAATGCCAACTTAGAATGCAAAATGATACTTGGGCCTTTTAAGGTTATATCAGCATGAATGGATGAATGGATCCTCCATACAGTGAACAATGGAATATTTGACTATGATATAATTTCCAAAGGTATGAGGAGACATCAAAATACCAAATATTTTAATTGTGGTAGACTATGACATCTGAGAAGGGATATTAGATGAGGAATTCCTAGAAATAATGTCTCTTCTGGGATTGGCAAAAATAAAAGGAATCGACCTTCTTGATTATGTAGGAGGTATGACAAAGACCAATATTGGACCAATGAATGCAGATCGAGGAAAAACAAACAAGGCAACCTAATACCATCGGGAAGCCTGATACCCCTTGCAGGCCCCCAAGTCAAAAGTAGTCTAGTCACTCTCAGTCACTGTGAAAGATATGTCTAACCAGAAAAATTAAATATCCAGTGCCTGCTGTTAAAAACCATACTGTTCTGGATGATGGAATCAACATGGAGTATGAATCAAAAATTCTAATAGGAAATTCTTGCATACTTCTATAAATGATCAAAGACCACAGCTAAGAATGTGTAGAAACGACATTTTAATTTTGGCATTCATTAACACAGGCATGGTTGTGAATATCATTACTCCAGTATCTTGGCATCCAAATTGGCATCTTCAAGAGACAGATATTCAATTCCTAGGAACTGGAAACTTATCTCAAGTGAAACAAAGCATGAAATGGGTTAAATGTATAGGGCCAGAAGGACAGAGAGGAAGAATGAGGCTATACATGGCTAATATCACAGTGAATTTACGGGGTTATGACATGCATCAACAATGAAATACCCAGATTAATATTCTTGCAGTCCCAAAAAATCATATTTCTGGAAACAATATTATGAGGTACTGTACACAAAGGTCACCAGTCATTCAGGCTATACAAAACACAAAACAACTAACAAACCTTCAGAAGTACTAACAGCCTTACTTTTAAAATGGTTAACTGAAAAACAATATGGATTAAATAATGCCCTTAACAGAAGACAAAATACAGGCTTTAGAACAGCTGGTACAGGAGCAACTAGATGCTTACCATATTGAAGAATCAACCAGGCCTTTGAATTCTCCTGTATTGGTCATTAGAAAGAAATCTGGTAAATGCAGAATCACCAGTGAGAAATCTAAGAGCTGTCAACAAGGTAATTAATTACACCTACGGGCCCTTTACAATCTGGAATGCTTCTTCCTTTTCTATTACCAAAAGGATGGCCTCTCATAGTTAGTGATTTAAAGAATTGCTTCTTCATTATACCTTTACAAGAAAAGGATAGAGAAAAATTTGCTTCCACAGTGCCTAAGTATCATAATTCTTAACATACTATGAGATACCAGGGGACAATATTCCCATTGGGAATGCTCTATAGTTCTACACTGTGCCAATACTTTGTAAGCCAACCATTAGAAATAATACATAAACAATTTCCTAAGTCTGTAATTTACCATTACATGGACGTCATTTTGATCTCTGATTCATACATAAATACTTTATAACAAATTTTTTAAGAAGTAAAGAAAGTTTTTCCAAAATGGGGATTGCAAATGGTTCCGGAAAAATACAGAGAAGAATCTGTCAATACTTCAGTTATAAAGGTTTACAAAAACTTAGAACAAAAAAGCACAACTTAGGAGAGACAGATTGCAGACTCTATGACTTTGAAAGATTTTTACGAGATATTTTCAATCTAGGACCTGTTGATGGGATAACACCTGATCTAATAATTCTTAAAAACAAAACATTAGATAGTGACAAATGCTTAAATAGTCCCAAAGAATTAACAGCTGAAGCAGAGAAAGAATTGATCATTGAGAAGAAATTACAGGAGGCACATGTGGATGGGGGAATCCAAATCTTGATTATATTTTAGTCATATTGCCTTTCAGGACTTCCCCTACATAAATTTTAATGCAGAGGGAAGATATTTTAGATCTGAACTTTTTACCACATAAACCAAAAAAAAATTCTAAATCTCATATGGAAAAAGTCTCTGAACTAAGGATAAAAGGAAATCTGAGACTTCATCACCTAGCAGTTATAGACCCAGCAGAAATTATATTACCTTTTACTACTGATGAAATTAAAAATTATGGGAAGACAGTGAACCATAACAAAGAGATTGTGCTAATTTTTTTGAGATGTTAATAGAATTATCCCCAAAGTGATAAAATTACCCTTATAAAGAGAACTACTTAGATTCTTCCCTGAATTGTACTTGACACACCAATAACTGGAGCACATACATTTTATACTGATGCAAATAAAGAAAGAAAGGCAGGTTACAAATCAGAAAGATTAAGTAAGGTAAAACAAAGCCCTTATAATTCTGTCCAAAAGGCAGAGTTAAATGGTATTCTCATAGTACTAAGAGATTTTAAAGAACCTCTCTATAATACTTACTAATTGACAGTTTTCAGAAAGAGTTGTCTTGCACATTGAAACTGATGAATTTATACCAGATGACACAGAATTGAATTCATTATTCATTCAAGTATAAGATATAATGAGGAAAAGGCTTTGTCCCATATACATAACACATATCAGATCTAAAACGAATCTACCAGGTCCTCTACCTCAACGTAATGTAGACACAGACTGATTATTGATTGGAAATGTGATGAAGGCCGCAGAATTTCATAAGAAACAACATGTCAACAGCAAAGGTTTAAAGAAAGAGTTTTCTATTACATGGCAACAAGCTAAGAAATTATAAAGAGATGTCCCACTTGCTCTTTCTACAACCAAATACAACTACCTGCAGGGATTAACTCAAAGAGTGCTCAAAGGAATGAAATCTGGCAGGTGTATATGTTCTGTTTTGCAGATTTTGGAAAATTAAAATATGTACACCACATCATTGACACTTATTCAGGTTTTCATTGGGCATCAGCTTTGAACTCAGAAAAGGCTGATTCAGTAATCACGCATTTATTAGAAGTTATGGCCATCATTGGTATACCTGCACAAATAAAGACAGATAATAGTCCAGCATATGTCTCTAAGAAAATGATACAGATTTTGCTTATTATGATATTACAGGTATCCCAAACAATCCTACAAGTCAGGTAGTTATAGAAAGATCAAATCAAACTATAAAGGATATGCTAAAAATAAAGGGATGGAAAATACCCCCAGAAATAGACTGCATACTGCTTTATTAACCTTGACTTTTCTAAACACTAATGAGAAAGTAACAATAGCAGCAGAGAGACATTGGATAATAGAAAAAGCCTCTGAATTATTAAAAACTGGCATATTTCAAGGATGTGTTGACCTCACAATAAAAGCCAGGAGATGTGCTACATGGGGGAAGGGGTTTCACTCTTATTTCTACAAGAGAAGGAAAGCAGGATACAAGAAAAAAAACTGTAAAATCTTACCAAGACAGGGTAAAAAAATCTTGAAAAAAAATCTGACTCTGAAAATGATTTGTCAGTTATGCTATGACTTATCCAAAGATGTTTGTTCCAGTGTTGCAAATGGTGATTGACCAGGTACACATTTGTCTTTGTCATTTGTTGCACATTTGGAAATTGCTTGATTGCACTTCCTGCCTACTCAAGTAATATTTTTTCCCTTCTCAAGTCTTTGATGGGTTTGGAGACTAGATAGTTGTAGTTACTTTCCTCTCATTACTTATCCAAGTTATTTATAATATAAGACTTAGACTCCTTAGGATAGGATTATCGCGTTTCTTGCTTGACACTGTTTATGCTGGTTATACATCCAATTTTTATACTTGATATTTATTCTTATTTTACATAATTTTTATTAGACTTAGAACTCTCTTATTTAAACAAAAGGGGGAGAGCCTTTAGGTACTCCTTCAGCCAGTAGCCCTTAAGTGACCAGCCCACTTAAGCATGGCCTCTTACACTGTGAATGCCGATGTAAAGAGTGTGTTTGTCGTCTTCCGCCTGCTGGAATCACTTCCTCTTTCCCCATTTGTGCAACAGATCATGATTTGTGAGTCTACTCCTAAATAAATAGCCCGTTATTATACTCAATTCTGAGCTAGTGTGGAATTTATTTTTAGCGCCCTTCATCAGGCAACAAGTTAGCTCACACCTCATACTAGCAGACCACAAAGATAGAAAACACACAAACACTACCATCAAAAAGTAAGAGGAATAAGCAATCACTGGTTATAATATCTCTTAATATCAATGGACTCAAAAAACCTATAAAAAGACACAGATTCACAGAATGGATATGAAAACAGGATCCATGCTTCTGTTGCATATAAGAAATGCACCACAATCTCAAAGACAAGCATTGTATCTGAGTAATGGGATGCCAAATAATATTTAAATAAATGGGACCTAAGAAATAAGCAGGTGTAGCTATCCTTATATCTAACAAAATAGACTTCAAACTAAAGTCAATCAAAATAGATGGAAAAAGGTACTTCATACTCACCACAGAAAAAAATCCATCAACATGAAGTCTCAATCCCTTACATGTATGCTCCAAATACAAGAGCACCCACATATGTAGAAGAAATATTACTAAAGCTTAAAAAGCACATCAAACCAATACACTTATAGTACGAGACTTCAACTCCCCATTCTCAACAAATTGATCCTGTCAGACAGAAACTTAACAAAGAAACAAGAGAACTAACAGATATCCTGACTCAAATAGATTTAATAGACAACTACAGAATATTTCACCCAAACACATAAGAATATACCTTCTTCTCAGCACCTCAAGTAACCTTCCCTAAAATTTACCACATATTTAGCCACAAAGCAAATTTCAACAGATACAAAAAAATGGGAGTAATCCTATGTATCTTATTGAATCATCATGGTTTGAAGTTACAATTCAACAACAAAATGAACTGCAAAAATCCTACAAATTCATGCAAATTGAACAGTGCTCAACTTAATCAGCCCTGGATCATCAAGAAAATAAAGAAATTAAAGACTTCCTAGAATTCAATGAAAAGGAATGCTCAACATAGCCAACCTTATGAGACGCTTCAAAAGCAGTACTAAGAGGAGAGTTCATAGCACTAAGTGCCCATATAAAGAACCTGCAGAAATCTTACAGAAGTGACTTAGCAGCACATCTGAAATCTCTAGAATAAAAAGAAGCAAACACACCCAAGAGGAGAAGATGCCAGGAAATAATCAAATTGAGGACTGAAATCAATAAAAATAGAAACAAAGCAATACAAAGAATCAATGAAACAAAGAGCTGGTTCTTTGAGAGAATCAACAAGATAGACAAACCCTACCCTAACTATCAAAAAGGCAGAGTGACTATTAAAATTATCAAAATGAGTAATGAAAAGGGAGACATAATAGACACAGAGGAAATCCAGATATCATCAAGTTATACTTCAAAAACTTGAACTACACAAAATTGGAAAATTTAAAGGAAATGGACAAATTTTTTTGGATAGGTACCATATACCTATTTAAATCAAGAAGATATAAACAATTTAATTAGACTTATAATCTCTAAGGAAATAGAAGTAGTCATTAAAAGTCTCCAAAATAAAAACCCAGGGCCAGGTGCATTCAGCACAATATTCTACCAGAATTTCAGTGAAAAGCTAATACCAATACTCCTCAAATTGTTCCACACAAAAGAAACAGAAGGTACATCACTAAACTCTTCTTATGAGGCAAAAGATACCCTGGTACTTAAACCACACAAAGATGCAACTAAGAATGAGAATTACAAACCAATTTCCCTCATGAACATTGATGCCAAAATACTCAATAGCATCAAATCCAAGAATACATAAAAAAAATCATCTGCCAAGTTGGATTCATTCCAGAGATACAGGGATGGCTCAATATACAAAAATCTATCAATGTATTCACCATATAAACAAATTGGAAATAAAAACTATATGATCATCTCATTAGATGGTGCAAAAGCTTTTGAAAAAAATCCAACACCTTTTCATGATAAATGTCTTGGAGAGATCAGGAATACAAGGAACACATCAAAACATAATAAAGGCAATATACAGCAAACCAACAGCCAACATCAAATTAAATGGAGATATACTCAAATCACTTCCACTAAAATTAAGAACAAGACAAGGCTATCCACTCTTTCCAGACTTATTCAACATAGTTCTCAAAGTTCTAGCTAGAGCAATAAGTCCACAAAAAAAAATCAAAGGGATAAAAATTGGAAGAGAAGTCAAACTTTTACTATTGCTAGATGATATGATAGTATACATAAGTGACTCCCAAAACTCGATGATGGAGCTCCTACAGCTGATAAAAAGTTTGTGTAAAGTGTCAAGACACATGATCAACTCAAAAAAATGAATAGCCTTCCTATATACAAATGATAAAGGTGCCTAGAAAGAAATCAGAGAAGCAGCACTATTTACAATTGCCAAAATTAACATAAAATTTCTTGGGTGACACTAACCAAAAAAGTGAAAGAACTGTATTACAAAAACTTTAAGTCCTTGAAGAAAGAATTCGAAAAAGGTACCAGAAATGAAAAGATCTCTTATGCTATTAGATAGGTAGGATTCACATAGTAAAAATGGCAATCTGACCAAAAGCAGTCTACAGATTAATGCAATTCCTATCAAAATTCCAGCACAATTCTTCAGAGCCTTTGAAAAAATAATACTGAACTTCATATGGGAAAAAATAGCCAAAAGAATCCTGTATAATAAAGGAATTTCCAGATCCATCACCAACCCTGGCTTCACAGCCTCTATTGTAGAGTGAAAGTATTATAGACAGCTTGGTATTGGCATAAAAACAGACAGGTGGATCAATGAAATTGAAGTGAAGACACAGATTTTGATCCACACACCTATGAACACCTGTTTTTGGACAAAGAAGCTAAAATTATACCATGGAATAAAGAATTCACCTTCAACAAATGCTGCTGGCACAACTGAACGTCAACATGCAAAAGAATGCAAATAGATCCATATCTATTCCCATGCACAAAACTTAAGTCCAAATGGATCAAAGACCTTGATATAAATCCACCCACAGAGAACCTCACTGAAATGCAAGTGGGAAGTAACCTTCACACATGGGCACAGGAGACCACTTCCTAAATATAACACCAGTATCACAGATACTGAGAGCAACAATAAATAAATGGAACCTCCTGAAACTCAGAAGCTTCTTCAAGTCAAAGGACACTGTCACTAAGACAAATCTTTTTCCTACTAAATGGGAAAAAACTTAACTAAACCCATCTCAGACAGAAGATTGATCTCCAAAAGAACTCAAGAAACTAGACATCAAATTACCAAGTAATCCAATCAAAAATTGGGGTACAGATCTAAACAGAATTCTCAAAAGAAGAATTGCAAATGGCCAAAAGACACTTAAGGAATTTCTCAACATTCTTAGCCATCAAGGAAATGCAAATCAAAACAACTCTGAGATACCATCTTACACTAGTCAGAATGGCTAAGATCAAAAACACCAATGATAGTTTATTCTGGAGAGGATATGGAGTAAGGGGAACACTCCTCCATTGGTGGGAATTCAAACTTGTACAGTCACTTTGGAAATGAGTATGACAGTTTCTGAGATTACTGGTAATCAATCTACTTCAGGACACAACAATACCACTACTGGGCATATACCCAAAGGATATAAACTCATTCCACAAGGACATTTGCTCAACTGTGTTCATAGCAGCATTATTTGTAGTAGCCAGAACCTGGAAACAACCTAGATGCCCAACAATTGAAGAATGGATAAAGGAAATGTGGTACATTTTCACAACGGATCTCACTCAGTGGTAAAATTAAACAAAAAACCCAATGACATCTTGAAATTTGAATGCAAATGGATGGAACTAGGAAAAAAAACATCCCAAGTGAGGTAACTCAGATCCAGATAGACAAACATGGTATGTGCTCACTCATAAGTGGATATTAGATGTAAAGCAAAGGATAATCAGCGTATAGTCCATGATTCCAGAGAATTTAAGTAACCAGGAGAATCCTTGGAGAGACATACATGGAACCACTGGAAAGGGTAAACAGACAAGACCTGAGAAAATTAGGAAGGGGGAGAAGGGAAGGGAGAACAGGGTGAATGGTATGTTCAAGAAGAGGAAAGAACAGTAAGAAAAAGGAAAGAATTTATCTTGATTGAGGGAGCCATTCAATGCCTATAGATAAATATAGCACTAGGGAAATTTCCAGGAATCCCCAAGAATCATCTGGCTAAGACTCTAAGCAAAAGTGGAGAGAATGCCTAAATTGGCCTTCTCCTGTAATCAGACTGATGACTACCTTAATTGTCATCATAGAATCTTCAACCAGCAACAGATGGAAGCAGAATCAGAGATCTATAGCAAATCACTGAACCGAGCTAGCTAAGACCAGTCCACGAGAGGGAGCAGTAATAATATGAGCAAAAGGGTCAAGACCATGAAGGAGATAACCACAGAAACAGCTGTCCTGAGCTAATGAGAGCTCACTGAATCTGGACTGATTGTGGGCAATCCTGCAGAGGACCAAATTAGACCCACTGAATGGAGGGGGCAGTTGTGAGGTTTGGACAGTCTGTGGGGCCACTGGCAGTGCTTGAACTGGCATCTAGGAGTACATCCTTTATGGAGGGATACATTCTTCACAGTAGATATGAGGGGAGTGTCTTGGTTTTGCCTCGAGGTGAAGTGTCAGACTTTGTTGACTCCCCATGGGAAGCCTTACTCTTTCTGAGGAGTTGATGGGGAGGTGGGATGGGAAGATGATAGAGGAAACAGGAGAAGGGAAGGGAGTGGGAATGGGAATAGTTATGTAAAATGAAAAATGACTGTATTTTTAAAAATTCTTAATAAAATAAAAGAAAACTCATTTATTCATAGATTGTTTATGTTAAAGAAACTAGAAAATGGAAATAAAAGCATGGATTCCCAGCGCATGCTTGGTCAGACCCAAGAATGAACATCAAAGATATCAGTGCAGTCCTGAGTATATTATAGACATAATAATTCTAGGAGAATATGGGCTTGAGGGAGGCAATAAGATCCAGCCTAATTTCAACTTGTAACCTCCAGATGTCCTAGATTCTTACTGTCAGAAGCTTGTCTAGCTCACTGCAATCTAATTTTTGATTCCCTTGGGATATGTGCTTTCCTGAGACTGGCTCTGGGCTAATGCAAATTTGCACAAGCCTTCCATTTCTAGCCATTGCAAAGTGTTAGAAGCTTCCTTTCATACCTGACTAGTACTTGAGGAACATGGATAAGAAAGTTCCTCACTCTCCTGTGGATTCCAGCAAATATGTTAGGTAACACAATGTGTCAACAATAAATCAAAGCTAACACACACCATGGAAGTAAGATGTTAGCTTCTGAGTCTAAATGTGGTAATCCCTTGAGTATGAAGTGTCACCAGGAAGTTTCTGGGTGTTTTCAGTTCTGTTCATGCTATGTGGTTTCAGGAACAAAGAAGTCATTAAAAAGCATTGGCCTTTTTTAATGAGACCATTAGCAAACATGAGGACCAAGTAACATTACTCATTCCATAGTGATAAGGCCATAAGCCAACATGACAGCAAAGCACATGGTTGCTTTCTTCTTAAGGGTTGCTCAGTTCCCTGCTAAAGAGATATGTATCAATCAGATACAAGTGCCACATGACTCAAATGTTAAATGTGTATTGTTATACTCTATTCTTTAAAATGACTCTTTAGTTGGGTCAGCATAAATGTAGGAGAAGATGGTCCCTAACAGCTTAGGCAGGTAGGCTCCAAGTAGCAAAGGATCAGAGGATAGAATTTGTTGGCATCAAGCAGAGACAGTTGAGTCTATCCGTATGTTACAACACTTATAACTGTGGGAGCCAAGGGTTATCATCCAGGTGTTTCATCTCTTCAGTTCCCATAAGCAAGATGTTGCCTGGACTTATTTTATTCCAGTTTCTTATGCTCTGATATGAAATCAGTAGAAGCATCACCTTGGCTATATTGTTCCTTCACTACAATAAGGCAAAGTCCCAGAAAACAACTTCATAAAGAACCTGCTGCTATTCTTCTCTAATGGGGCCTGTTTGGTCCCAAGCTAGAAGACCATATGGTGATGTCATCATCTTTGAAATAAGAAAAATGCAAAACCTAAAGATCACAGGCTCTTCCTCTGTGGTTTCTGTTCAGCACTATTTCTGCCACTTGTTTTGCAAAGTTCTAGGCCTAGTGAGGAAAATCTGAGTGTTCACTGCATAAATCTGTGAGCATGAAGCCTGAATTGTATTGTAAGATCACAATTATGTCGAGATACAAAATCTATGGAATGCTTGCTGTGAATAGCTGCATGTGAAAATAGGCAAAGAAAAGATTGCTAGAATTTTCAGAGAAAAAGACATCCAAGCCATTTCAAAATAAAGGTTTGTTGTCTGATACAGAGTGGCAGGAATTGGTGTTTGCCCAGCAGAGTTTCAGACTCGCCTTGATCAAATCTCTCTGTTGTGCATTGCCTGTCCTATTCTTTGGAATAAAAATGCGTGTTCTGTGACATTGACTGTTGTGAGGATATATTTTTTTTTCTTACAAGATATCACAGTCAAGGAATTACATTGTTGTCAGAAGAAACGTTGGACATTTGAAACAGTGTTGAAACTGTTACATAATATGGGGATCTTTGAAGATATATTAAATGCATTTTGCACCATCAGTTGACTGTGAATCTATCATGACCTGTGTCAAAACATCTAGATAGATGGAAGAACTTGAGTATTTCTAATTTGCATCTTCCATTTGGTTGCTTGTGGAACCTTTAGTAGAAGAATCCTTTCTGGAGGAAGTTAATCTCTCAGATGGGCTTTAAGTGTTTATATCCTCCCCAAATTTTGTCTTTTTTGTAGGCTTTGTGGTTGT
Organism: Myodes glareolus; assembly: GCF_982192425.1. NCBI lineage: Eukaryota > Metazoa > Chordata > Mammalia > Rodentia > Cricetidae > Myodes > Myodes glareolus. Next base: position 106,646,726 of record NC_142033.1, on the reverse strand, counting down.
TGCCACTAAACAGTCTGCTTCTTCTCATGCAGCCAAGCTATCACCACTATCAAAGACTCCAGCCATAAATCATGTAAGAAAAAATAGAAGAAATTTTAAACTACTTTTGGTAAGATTTCCATTTTTACTGTTATTCCTATAGATTCATAACCATGGGTGATCTTCTGTTCCTCTGATATCTCCTCAATTTCTTGCTCAAAGACTTGAAGTTCTTGTCATGCAGATCTCCCACTTGCTTGATTATATTTAACCAGGATACTTTATAGTATTTTGGCTACTGTGAATGGTGCTGTTTCCCTGATTATTTTTAGTCTGTCATATAGAGGAAAGCTACTCTTTTTTCTTTGTTGTTGTTGGTTTTTTTTAGTTAATTTTGTATTCAGACTCATTGCTGCAGATGTTCAGTTACCTGATAGCATATTTGGGTTGGTTATATACACTATCATATCATCTACATATAGTTAGTCTTACTTTGATTTTTTTCTTTCCATTTTGTCCTATTGTTCTAGGTAAAATTTAAAGTATGATATTAAATAAATTTGGAGAGAGTGGACTGACTTTTGTGGAATTCTTTGAATTTCTCTCCATTTAATATGATGGTGACCACAGAATAGTTGTGATGTTCAGGTGTGCTCCTTAAATCTCTGATTTCTCCAAGACTTTTTATCATGAAGTAGTGTTTTAATTTGTCAAAGGCTTTTTCAGCATCTAATAAGAGGATCATATGCTTTATTTCTTTCAGATTATTTATATGATGGATTACTTTGATTTTCATATGTTGTACTATAACTGTATCTCAATGTTGAAGCAAATTTGGTCATGGTGGATGATCTTTGTGATGCGTTTTTTGATTCATTTGTGAGCATTTTGTTGAGTAGATTTATATCAATGTTCATGATGGAAATGTCTCTATAATTCTCTTTCTTTGTGAGTCTTTTTGTGGTTTAGGTATCAGAGTGACTGTGGCCTCATAAGAGAAATTTGTAAAAGTTCCTTCTTTTTTTATTGTGTGAAACAATTTGAGAAGTATGAGTATTAGCTCTTCTTTGATGATCTTGTGGAACTCTCTGATAAACCATCTGGCCATAGGCTTTTTTGTTAGGAGACTTTTAGGGACTGATTCTAGTTCTTTAAGTATTATAGTTATATTTGAATTATTCATTTAACTACAATTTAGTTTTTATAAATAGTGTCTATTTTTCTCAGATTTTCTAACTTTGTGGAGTACAGGTTTTTGAAATATGATCTAATGGTTGTCTGTATTTCATCAATGTCACTTTTTGAGTCTTCTTTCTGTTTAATAGAAGACCTTGATATCAATCCACACATCTTTGAACACCTGATTTTTGACAAAGGAGCTAAAATTATACAATATAAGAAAGAAAGCATCTTTAACAAGTGGTGCTGGCATAACTAGATGTCAACCTGTAGAAGAATGAAAATAGACCCATATCTATAACCATGCACAAAACTCAAGTCCAAATAGATCAAAGACCTCAACATAAAGCCAGACACACTGAACCTTACAGAAGAGAAAGTGGGAAATACACTTGAACACATTGGCACTGGAGACCACTTCTTAAATATAACCCCAGTAGCACAGACACTGAGAGAAAAAATTGATAAATGGGACCTCCTAAAACTGAAAAGCTTCTGTAAAGCAAAGGACACAGTCAACAAGAAAAACTGACAGCCTAAAGAATTGGAAAAGATCTTTACTAACCCCACATTAGACAAAGGTCTGATCTCCAAAACATACAAAGAACTCAAGAATTTGTAACCAAAAGAACACATAATCCAATAAAAAAAAATGGAGTACAGACCTAAGTAGAGAACTCTCAACAGAGAAATCTAAAACGGCTGAAAGACATACAAGGAAATGCTCAACATCCTTAGCCACCAGAAAAATGCAAATCAAAACAACTCTGAGATTCCATCTTACACCTGTAAGAATGGCCAAGATCAAAAACGCTGATACCAACTTATGCTGAAGAGGTTGTGGGGGAAAGGAAACACTTCTGCATTGCTGGTGAGAATGCAAGCTGGTATAGCCCCTTTGTATGTCACTGTGGAAATTTCTCAGAAAATTAAGAAACAACTTTCCTCAAGACCAAGTAATACCACTTTTGGGTATGTATCCAAAGGATGCTCAATCGTGCCACAATGACATGTGTTCAACTATTTTCAAAGCAGCTTTGCTTGTCATAACCAGAACCTGGAAACAACCTAAATTCCCCTGGACCGAAGAATGGATAAGGAAAATATGGTACATTTACACAATGGAGTACTACACATCAGAAAAAAATAATGACATCTTAAATTTTGCAGGAAAATGGATGAAGCTAGAAAACATTGTTTTGAGTGAGGTAACCCCGATACAGAAAGACAATTATCACAAGTATTCACTCATAGGTGGTTTTTTAACATAAAGCAAAAAAATCCAGCCTACAAACCACAATCCCCAAGAATTTAGACAACAATGAGGACACTAAGAGAGACTTACATAGATATAATCTACATGGGAAGTAGAAAGTAGAAAAAGACAAGATCTCATGAGTAAATTGGGAGCATGGGGTACTTGGGGGAGGTTTGAAGGGGGAAAGGCAGAGTCAGGGAGGGGAGAAGAGAAAAATGTAGAGCTCAATAAAAATCAATAAAAAAGGGAAAAAATTTAAAGAAATAAAAAATAAAGCATGCATAAAAATATAGAGAAAGTACAAATCTGCCAAGTAATGATTCAGGACATTAGTATTAATATCATGAATTCATGCAAACCTGGTGGGGAAAAATGAGACCTTCAATGACAAAGTTTAAAAGTAAAAAAGTAAAAAACTGGGTATTGTTCAGCACAAGGGCAAATGTTTCAAATATTTGAAACATAAAAAATAATTATATCAGCCAAACATATAAAAATAAAAACATTAGGGCAGGAAAATGGCTTAGCCAGGAAAAGCAATTGCTACTATTTTACCTTTTGTTATTTAGGGATGAAGTATTTTATGTTGGGAAAGGTGTGGCTGCATGAGTATGATGGGGGCTCCTAAGTCTCAACTATAGAAAGAAGCCATGCATGGTTGGCGTATAAATACTCAACACTCATCCCTATAGACGAACAAACCCTAGGATGGGCCCAGATCCTAGAGATACCATATGAACTCTGACAAAACCACAAACCACAGACAAAGTCACAAATACATCCTCAAAACTTGGGAGATTTTTATTCAACCCATTATTTTGACAAATGGTATGATAGGTTCACATTCAACCCATAATGCAAAAATGCCTTTTATTCTAACCACAAAGATCCCCATATTCTGTAACAGTCCCCAAACTGTTAGAATGTATAAAGTTTCTTAAAACAATAGAGGCAATTTCTAGAATGTGTTATCTTATGAAATCAAAAAACAAATTATATCTATATGCACTGGCTTATTTCTTGTGTCAATACGACACAAGCTAGAGTTTCAGAAAGGAAGGAATCTTGCCTGAAGATATCTTTCTATGAGATCCAGATGTAAGGCAAATTTTCATTTATTAATCACTGGGAGAGGGCCCAGTCCATGGTGGATTGTGCCATCCCTGGTCTTCTGGTCCTATAAGAAGGTGGACTGAACAAGCTATGGGAAGAAAGTCAATAAGCATCTCCACTCCATACCCTCTGCATGAGCTCCTAGGCCTCTCCAATCCGGCCCTGTTTGGATTTCTGTCCAGATGTCCTTCAGGGATGAACAGCATCCCTGAACAGCATAATGTAGAAATTTAAATCAAACAAACCTCTTCCACCCCAATTTGCTTTGTGTCATGGTGTTTCATTGCAGCAATAAGACACTATGCAACATAATGATGAAGGACAATTAAAAGAAATCCCACACTAGCTCAGAATTGAAAAAAATAGACATTTATTTAGGGGTAGACTCACAAATTAGAATCCTCTGCTGGAATGGAGAACAGAAACAATCCCGCAGCTGGAAAGAGACTGGATGCAGGTTCTACATAGTCATAAAAAGTATAAGAGGTCACACCCCAGTGGGTGTGTATCCACTGGCTGTAAGACTTCCTACAACACCTCCCCCTTTGTTTAAATAAGAGAGTTTTAAGCCTAATAAAAATTATATACAATAAGAACAAATATATTCAATAATTATCCTATCTTAGCTAGTTTAAGTCTTTTATAATAAATAACTTGGCCAAGTCATGAGAAAAATGTAACTGCAATTGTCTAGTCGTCAATCCCATCGAAGACCCAATAAAGGAAAGAATATTATTTGAGTAAGCAGTAAGTGCAACCAAGCAACTTTCAAAATGCTCAACAAATGCCAGAGACAACTTGCTACCTGGCCAATCACCCAAAATTCATTGCAGCGTTGATGCAATCAACTTGGGCTAAGGTCTAGAATAACTGAAAGACCATTTTCAGAGGCATGAAAATATTCAAGACCGTCTTGTCTTGTCTTGGCAAGACTTGACAGTCCTGCTTGTCTATTTCTGGATACCATGTACCTTGTCAGTGGTTTAGGCATGTGCGTTTTTTTTTTTTCCCCAAAGGCCAGTCTTGTCAAGAAGAAAACAAACTCCAAATGGAGTGTCTCGGTGCTCAACATTCTCTCAGAAACAGATCAGTGCTGCCAGGAGACACACTGAATTGTGTCTCACTTCAACAGAACCTTAAGTTATTTAAATGCTATATTCTACAGCTCATTGAAATGGTTGAAGCTTACCTATCTATGCAGAATATAATCTCTCTGTATATAAAGATCCTGATTAGTCATAAGTATGGCAAACGCAGATGACTATTGATCTATAATTCTTAATATCTATACAACTTAAAGACAACGAGTTCATATTAGAATATTATACAATTCACAACTGTGCAACAAATGAGGACAATGACTTCAAAATGTAAGCAATGTATAAGTATCTTGATCAGAGGTAGAAATGTACATTGCAATATGATATATATATTGCATATATTATATATATAATGTTTTAAGCAAAGGTAAAAACATGCATACAACATTCAATGTAACTTGATTTGTATCAATATACAAGAATCTATACCAATGTAACTGCCTATAAATAATAACTCACAAGTATTCACTCTTTTATTCACTATTATTATTAGTGTAAGCCCACACTAATCTATTATCCCATCCGAATTTTCCTTTTTTTCAAAGAGATCCCTGAGCCTTTAAAATTTCCCCCAAACCCCCAACCCTATACCAATTATAATAAACCCCTAAATAATGTCCTTAACCCTGAGGACAAACTTTGTTGGGAGAGGAAATGTTGTCTTGTAGAATTATTTCCAGCTGTCATGGAGGCAATGTTCTTTCTATGGGATCCTGTGAAGGTAAAAATGATGGTACAGTTCCAAGATTATTGTCTAGTATAATTGCAAATAGTCTCTGAGTATTTGGTAGGGTTTTTCTGAGGTTCCTATTTGGAGGTCTGGTCAGAACATTGTAAAAAAAAAAGTGCACCATTTCAACTAACCAAGTTGGAAACATCTTGAGCAGCTGGTACCCAAAACAGGCCTTATAGTAGCGCTATCAGCCTCATGACATCATGTCAACCAGGTAGAGTTGTTGTTGTCAGACCTGGAAACGTCCAAGATTACGACAGGAAAGTTCACTGAATCCAAAACACCTTCACCATCCTTGGCTTCTGAGCATCCCCAAACTTCAGTGTTCAGAAATTACAGCATCCCTGGATTTGCAGCACCTCTGGTTTGCAGCATCCCTGACACCTTCAGCATGCCGGGATTCTCAGCATCTTCACAACCATCAGCTTCCAGAGCTTTTTTGTTTCCCTAAATCCCAAATCTCTAAGCATTTTGGGATTCACAGAATCCCTTATCCCCCTCTCAGTCACTGTCCTGGGCTTTGCAGCATCCACAATCCGTTTACACAATCACCTTCCCTGTCTTCGAAGCATCCCTGATACTGTCAATATCCCGGGATATGTGGCATCCCAGACATCGTCCACTTAGTGGGCTTTACAGTACGCTTGCCTTCACAGCATCCCCGACACCATTACCATCTTGGGCTTTGAGGCATCCCAATCCACTTGCACAGTCACATTCCTGGGATGCAAAGCATCCCTGGTTTCACAGAATTATCAACACTTTCACCATCCTGGGCATCACAGCATCCCCAAAATATCACTGTAAGGGGCAAACAGCATCCCTGGATTCACAGTATCTCCGACAGCTTCAGAGTCCCTGGCTTTGCAGAATCCCTGTCATGGCAGCATCCATGATACCTTCAGCATTCAGTCCTTTGCAGCATTTGCGGATTACCAGCATCTGTGACACCTTCAGAGTCACTCACTTTGCTGCACTCCTGGCATTTTAGCCTCACTGACACCATCAGAGTGAAGGTCTTGTCAGCATCCTCAACACCATCAGCATCCAGGGCTTTGTTGTATCCCTGAACCCTAAAATTCTTAGTGTCCTGGGATTAAAAGAATCCCTTATCTCCAACTCAGTCACAGTCCTGGGCTTCACAGTACCTCTGATCCTCTTACACAGACACCTTCCCTGGCTTCATAGCATCCCCTAGACCATCAATGTCCCAAGCTATGAAGCACCACCAATATCATCCAGGTCTAAGGCATCACATCATCCCTGGTATCAAAGCATTCCCAACTTCATCCGAGTTCTGGCATATGCAGAATCTATCATGCATGACTCAGTCACTGTCCTGAGCTAACCGTTCCACAACATCATCAATGTCCAGGGCTTCCCAGCACCCCTGGATTTGCAGCATCTCAGACACCTTCAGAGTACCAGGTCTTGTGGCATCCATGGTGTTGCAGCCTATGGGACAACTTCAGCATTCAGGGCTTTGCTGCATCCTCCATCAGTGTGCAGGGCTTCCTAGCATCCCTGAACCTCAAAACTATCAGTGTCCTCCAATTCCCAGAATCCCTTATGCCTCATCCAGTCGCCTTCCTATGCTTTGCAGCATCCCTGATCTTCTTACACAATCACCTTTCCTGGCTTTGCAGCATCCCACATGTTGTCAATGTCTGGGGCTATGTGGTATTTCCAACATCATTCATATACTGGGCTTCACATCTTGCTTGACTTCACAGCATCCCTGACACCATCAATGTCCTGGGCTTTGCAGCATCTTCAGTCATCTTACACAGCCACCCTTCCATGCTGCACTGCATCCCTGGCTTTGCAGCATTTCCAAAACATTCACCATCTTGGGCTTCACAGCATCCCTGAAATATCAGGGTCAGGGATCACAGTATCTCTGGATTCTCAGCATCTCTGATACCTTCAGAGTACTTCACTTTGCGGCATCCCAGACACCTTCAGCATGCAGGGCTTCGCAGCATCCTCACCCCAGAGCTTCATAACTTCCTTGAACCCCAAAACTCTCAGCATCCTGGGATTCACAGAATCCCTTCTCCCCAACTCAGCCAACGCCTTGGGCTTCTCAGTATCCCTGCTCCCCTTACACAGTCACCTTCCCTGACTTCACAGCATCTTCCACACCATCAATGTCCCAGACTATGATGCATCCCCGACATCATCCACATCCATGGTTTCACAGCATCCCTGGATTCAGGGAATCCCTGACACCATTACCAGTCTGGGCTTTGAAGCATTGCCAACCCTCTGACACAGTCACCTTCCCTGGCTTCCCATCATACCACGTACCATCAATGTCCTGGACTATGAAGCATCCCTGATATCATCCTCATCCAGGGCTTCACAGCATCCCTGACACCATCACCATCCTTGGCTTTGCAGCACCCCCAATCTATGACAATGTTTTCTTCCAAATCTTTGCAGCATCCCTGAAACCGCCAACATCCATGGATCATAGCATCCCTGGCTTCACAGCATTCCTGATCACCTACACCTTCAGTGTCCCTGGCTTCACTGTATCAATGATCACTGACACAGTCAAAGCCCAGGGCTTCACAGCATCCCCTATCCCCAACACAGTCACCATCCCATGCTTTGCAGCATCCCTGACACCATTAGCATCTGGGTTTTGCAGCATCCCCGACACCCTCAGTGTCCAGGGCTCCACAGCCCTCTGGATTGGCAGCATACCCAGCAAGGTCAGAATGCAAGGCTATGCAGCATCACTTATCCCTGACACAGTCAGCATTCCGGGCTTCACAGCATCCCCAATCCTCAAAACCATCTGCATCCCTGGCTTCGCACCATCTCCAATACCGTCATCATTCAGGACTCCAAAGCGCCACAGCTTTGCAGCACCCCCATCACCATCAGCGTCCATGGCTTTGCAGCATCCCCAATGCCATCAGTGTCCAGGGCTTGTCAGCATCCCCAACACCATCACCATCCTGGACTATGCAGTGTCCCCTATCCCTGACAAATTCACCATCCTTGGCTTAATAGTATCCCTAACACTGTCAGCATCCAAGGCTTTGGAGCATCCCTGTCACAGTCACCTTCCCTGCCTTCACAGCATCCCCGACATCCTCAGCATCCTGGATTCTAGCAGCATCTCTGGCTTTGAAGCATCTGCGGCACTGTCAGCATTCTGGGTTTCACAGCAACCCCAACACCATCAGCATCCCGGTCTTCACAGAATCCCCAACAAAGTCAGTCTCCTTGGCTTAGCAGTGTCCCTGGTCCAGCCACCCTTTGCATCTCCAGCCCAACCCTTTCTCAGCTACAGCTCACCTCTGGAACTCTCGCTCACAGCAGTCAGTAACTCCCTGGACACCAAGACAGGCATGCAGTCTCCAGAAGACAAAGCTGTGGGAATAGAACAGAGTTCGCCTTGGAAATTCTCACTTCCAAAACAGCAGGAGAAAAATGAACTCAGGTGGGGAAAAGCCCGGGGGTGGGGAGAGCGGATACGGGGGGCGGGACCAATGAGGCAATTAATGGAAACTCAGAGGTGGGCGGTGACGTGGGAAGAGGAGGAAAGCTCTTGCGAGGGGCAGGTTTGAAACCTGGGTTGGCTGAGGCCAGATGCGTGGGTGGGCAAAACACTGCCGAAGCTCTCCTGGGGGCCTATTCCACCCCCACAGGTATCCAGCACAAAGGTCTCCTTTGTTATTGATGGAAGAGTTCATGAGGGGCTTGGTTTAGCAAAAACAAACTCAAGATGAAGAATGTCCTGTGAGGCCTTTGTGATTCTACTTTTGTTCTTTCTGTAGTCTTGAGGTTGTGTGTATGTGTGTGTGTGTGTGTGTGTGTGTGTCTGTGTGTGTGTGTGTATGTACATATATACATACATATGCGTGTGTATCATATATACGTATTATACACACACACATACACACAAAACTAGATAGAGAAGTTTGGTGTGGTGGTTTTCACTTATAATTCCGAAATTTTGGAGACAAACAGGATTGCCACAAACTTAAGACTATAGAAACCTACCCAAACAAGAACAAAAATAGAATCACAAAGTCCTCACAGGACATTCTTCATCTTGAATTTGTTTGTTAAACCAAGGCCCTCACATCAATAACAAGGGAGACCTTTGTGCTGGATCCCCGTGGGGGTGGACTAGGTCCCCAGGTGAACTTATGCAGTGTTCTGCCCACCCCCGCATCTGGCCTCAGCCAACCCAGGTTTCAGCCATGCTTCCTGCACGAGATTCTACCCCCTCCCCCATTGTCACCGCCCATCTCAGAGTTTCCACCAATTGCTGTCTTGGTCCCGCCCCCCACCCCCGTGTCTTCCTACACCTGGGTTCATTTCTCTCCTGCTGCTTTAGAAGTGAGGATCTCTAAAGCTAAATAACTCCTGTCTCTTTCCACAACTTCATCATCGTCTGGGGACTGCATGCCTGTCTTGGTGTCCAGGGAGCTGCTGACTATGGAGAGCGAGGGTTCCAGAAGTAAGTGGTGGCAGAGAGAGGATTGGGCTGGAGATGCAGTCAGGTGGCAGGACAGGGAATGCTGCTAAGTCAAGGACACTGGCCTTGATTCTGGGGATGCTGTGATTCTGGGGATGCTGCAAAGCCAAGGACACTGATGGAGTTGGGGATGCAGTGATGGAGCATGCCTGTAATCCCAGTACTCTAGAGGCAGAGGCAGGTGATCTGGAGGGCAGCCTGGTCTACAAAGCAAGTTCCAGGACAGGGAGAGCTGTTACACAGAGAAACCCTGTCTTCAAACACCAAAACAAACAAACCCACAAGTCTTTAAGAGCATTCAGAGGCTCTTGGGTCATCTGTATATTGATGGTGACAGGAGTTTTGATTTAGAAAGGAAAAATATTTCTGTGTATGAAAGGAATAGTAGCCAAAGGCTTGAGTGTTCAGTGTCCAGTGTTAAAGATCATATGTGCTGGACAGTAGGTTTATTTGGAGTGGGTATGCTGAAAGGTGCAGCAGGGACAAAATTCTCCCAAGGGGGTTTTTCTTCAGATAGAATGACTTCTTGCAAACAGGTATGCTGTATAAAGAAGAGACATGCTCAATGTGGTTCAGTTATTTGCCCAATTCTGAATAACTTACAACCGTTTCTGGTTCTCTCTGTGTGTACTATGTACACAGGTATACGTAGAGGGGTGGCTCTTCCCTCCTTCCATGTAGGTAGTGGGTGGAACTAAGGTCTTCGGGTTTGGCATGCAAGTGCCTGTACCCATGAAACCCTTTCCTTTGGCCCAATATTCTGCCTTTTTCTTTTCTTTTTGGTGTCATGAGACAGTGTTTCTCTGTAGTGCTGTCTGTCCTGGAACTTGTTCTGTAGAACAGGCTGGCCTTGAAAAGAGAAATCCACCTGCCTCTGCCTATAAGGCATGTTCCACTACCTTCTGACATTTCTGATTTTCTTAACCTGCCTAATAAACTCTGTGAAGACTATCATTACAGGTCCACATTTTGTTAACTTTTTTTTGTCTAAACTTGTATGTGTATTGTGCATGCCTGGTACCCAAAGAGATCCCAAGGTGTCTGATTGTCTGGAACTGAAGTTGCAGACCAGTTGTGAGCTACCATGTGGGTTCCAGGACTCAATCCCTGGTGCTCTTCAAGAGCAACTTGTGCTAAAAAGGCTTCACTGTGTGGTCCTGGCTATCCTAGAGCTCAGAGATTCACTTGTCTGTCTTCTGAGTGCCAGAATTACAGGTCTGGCCCACCATGGCAGCTTATTATTTATTATTGTTATTATTATTTCAGAAGGTGGGACCTGATGTACATTTGTTACAGATGAGTAATGGAGGTGGGTAAGACAGACTGAACAGAGAGAGATGGATGTACGTAAAGAATCACAATGTTGTAGAGAATGTGTCTCCCTCAGGGTATGGAATGGTCCAGATTGAAGACAGGCCCAGTAAATGTTACTGATGGTCCCCTCTCACTCTTCTGAAGTGCTCAGGTTATCCCATCACTGAGTTGCACTCCTGGCTCAACTGTATTTGTGGTATAAATAGTGTGTATTTTTTCAGGTATCTGGGACCAGTTGCTTATCAGCTCTAAGCCTCATTCCAGGATGACCTCTCCTTTTTGAACAGTTCAGATACCAGGAGCCCTTGTAAGTATTGCCTTTTCATTTGCAGGGGGTGCTCCCCCACTTTAGGCTAATTAACCCCTTATTTGATGGGACAGACTGTCTTTGTGGCTCATATCAAACCGTAGAGTCAAATACATCAATCTTATATTGTGTAAGACATTGTCTGAGGAGTAGGAATTCTCATAATAATCCCTGCCTGCAGTTTTGGTTTCAGAATGCATTTTTCCTTCTTTTTGAAACTGAAAATAATGTTGCTGCCTGAGTGACATGTGCTCCACACCTGTGGCTTGTGGGGAAAGTTGGTTCCCAGGGTGGTGAGCTGCTTGGTGTCTGTGCTGTTCTTTAAGTGTCAAAAAGGAAAACTGACGAATCTGGGCGTGTTCTAAATAGAAAGTGTTCAGACTGCCAAAAGGATTGTGCCCTTAAATACTGAAAAGGTAAATATGGAAGAAATAACTCAATTGGTTACTTGCAGCCATTTACCCAACTTGGTATATTCTGAACAGTGTGGCCTGTGACTCAGTGAAGCTCATTGTCACTAAAATCAGACCATTGGTTACATAGGGTACGTTGGTTTTGGTTTGTTCCTGTACCAAGGCGTGTTGCAGCTTGTTATATAAGAACTAGGTACTAGAGAACAGCCCAGGATAATGGGTCCCAGCCATTTAAAGTACCATGGTGGCCATATTTTATTCAAAGAAACCAAGCTGCATTCTAAAGGTTTGCAACTGACAGCATTTGACATTCTGTAAGGGGAGACTGATTTTTGTTCTTGCTGTAAAGAGGTTTAGTTTTAATGAATCTCTGTGTGCTTTATCACTGTGTTGCTGTATGATTATGAATTCATGTAAACTTTGTCTTCAAATTGTAATGGTACCAGCAGCTTAAAGAATGACTCTGGTTCTCCACTTAGTTTGCTTCCAGTGTGGTGGTGACTTAGGTGTCTGCTCTGACTCGACAGTCTAGATTGTTTTATTAGGGCTAGCAAGTGGCAGAGCCATAAAAGAATACAGCATTTCTATGAGGATGAGGCATCCTTCTGGGGGGCTTCTTAAGTGTAGAACCACGCCCCTGCTACCTGGAGGACATGGTAACAGCTTTCCCTTACTCCGCCAGTTTGGCATACTGTGTGTTGATGCTTATGACATTGCCTCCTCTGAGTAAGGGTCTCTGGGTGGTCCTTCTGGCAACTGCTGCTCCAAAGTAAAGACAGGTACCAGTCCTGGAGCCATGGCTGTAATCTCTCCTCTTATTTTAGAACAGCAGCCCAAGTGCTCAGTTCCCGGGGGAAATGATCACAATACCTCTTTTTAAGGTTCAGGGGTGATGGAGGAAGAAGGAGCATGAAGGCACTGAGAGTTGGAGGATGAGGAACTGGCTCCAGGACTGGTACTTTACTCCTAAAGTGATACAGGCTGTCATAAGGGTGTACAATCCTGTGGTAGTGATCAGAGCCAGCGGTCAAAAGCACATTTTACATCTGTGTAAGTATCACATTTTCACTGGGTTTTCTGGTACCCAGTGATTACACACAGATCTTGAGTACAGCTGCACATATACCCAGAGCCAGTCTGTAACCTGTTTTTCCAATTACCTGTGTAAGTCAGTCTGTCTTTTTTCCCTCCTTCCTTCCTTCTTTCTTTTTTTGATTGCTGTTGGTGGTGCTGTTACTTATTTATGTTTTTGTTTTTACATCCCAACTAATGTTGCCTCCCTGTCTTTTTCTCCTAGTTTCTTTGTAAACATCCTTTCCTCCTCTCTCCACTCCCCAAGAAATCCCATCTAATTCCAATCCTTTCTCCTAGTATCCCCCCCCTTTTTCTCTTCTGTTTTCAAACCCACCAACCCCAAACCATTAGGGAAATTTATTCTATTTCCCCTTCCAATGGAGGTTGTTGCACCCCTCCCCCCTTAAGCCTTCTATGCTACTTACCCTCTATAGGTCTGTGGACCTTAGCATTAAAAGTCTTTCCTTTTAATGTTTGTTAACTCATTTACTAGGGCAACATCCTCAGGACATCATATTTCAAGCTTTTTAGAAATCAGTCTTCTGAACCCAGAAGTTCAGGACATAAACATTTTCTTTCTTTAATAATTTTTCTGGGATTAGAATATGGTCATGTCGTTTCTCCCTTGTCTTCCCTCTATATACCCTGATGTCCCCCATTGAGCACTTTCATTTTCATGGTCTATCTTTCCTCCATTGCTGACGCATGTATGCATTTACACACAATTTACACACATACAATCATGTAGCCATAGCCTGTTCAGTCTATAGAAGGTTTCATCTGTGGATGTTTTCTGGACTGTCCCTTTAGTTTTGGATAACCACTTATTATGTGCTTCCCCAGGGAAAATGATTCCTCCCACTTGGGGATTGCGGCTCAGCTGCTGACATTTTTTGGAGACACCTTCTTTTAATGGGTGTAGGAGGCACATGAAGCTGTCAGAGAGTTCTGCTCACTCATTACTCACTTTAAAAAGCAGGAAGCAACCGAAAATTATTGAGTTTTTCTGTTATGCGTCTATTAGAAGTTTGAGGTAATTAACCAAAAGAAGTAAAATAAAGTCTATATCCGTTTTCATTTTCTGTTTGTTTTCTTTTGTATTCCTGGAAAGAACCCTCCACAATAACATGTGAGCAGAGTGCTTTTCAAAATAACAGTGTTTAAGAATGAACAGCCAACACCCCAGAATATAATTCTGACTTAGCTAAGGAAAGGAAAGCGGAATCTTCAAGACAAGCTTAAATGGTCTGGAAAGAAATTAAGATAAGACCAGAAAAACATGTACAAATTATCAGTTAAAACTATGAAGGTGCTTTTGGAGCCAATACATTCGCCTTATTATTCACACGAAACATTGCCCCCGTCAAACAGGGGTTCGCATTGCATTCCATCACAGGATTAGATGCTCACAACACTCTTTAGGAAGGTGAAAGAAAACTTAAATGTGACTTTATTATTCAGAAGAGAAAAGAGATTGTGCAACTAAAATAAAATATGTTTTTACAATGGGATTCATTTTGTGGGTGTGTGCTTCATAGGATGACTAAAGTATTGAAGTGAATTTTTATTATAAAGCTTACTGTTTTTCTTGGGACTCATTAAAATGGAAAGGAATCCATCATGAGAAAGAAGATATTGGAATATTTAGAATGTTTTTCCTGGTGATTGAGATCTGTAAAGCTGACAACAGCGGAAACAAAATGAAGTAGCTAAGAAAATTCCCAGTGACCAATTTCACATGGTTAAATATTCTCTTCCTGAATGTTTGTCTGAAGATGCTGGTGTGTGTCTGAAATGGATGGGAGAGGAAGAATATGCCAGTTGTGGGTCACACTGAAAGTTCAATCTTTAACATACAGAAGCACTGCTGCTCTGTTTATGCTTGAGTCTCCTTAGAAAGGAATTTATACTGTTAAGTCTAAAAAATGAAATAAAAATATATTTATTAATTTATTATTTTTATTTTAATTGAGCTATATATTTTTCTTGGTTACCCTCCCTTCTTCTCCCCTTCAATTATACCCTCTCCCATGGACCTCATGCTCACAATTTACCCAGGAGATACTATCTTATTCTACTTCCCATGTAGATTAGATCCATGTAGATTAGGGTCCTCTTTGTTGTCTAGGTTCTCTGGGACTGTGAATTATTTTTTTTTGCTTTATGTCTAAAAACAACATATGTATGAATACATATGATATCTGTCTTTCTGGATCAATACAATTTTTTAAAAAAAAATTTAAGAGAAAAAAAATCTATCTTTTTTCATTATACATACCAATCCAAGTTCCTACTCCCTCCTCTCCTCTCATTCCCTCCACATACCCTCCACCCCTCATCCATCCACTCCTCCGAGAAAGTAAGGCACATTTGCTTTTGGGGAAGGTCCAAGACCCTCCCTACTATATCTAGGCTGAGCACGGTATTCATCCAAGGAGAATAGATTCATAAAATGCCAGTATAAGCAGTAGGAATAAATCCTGGTGCCATTGCCATTGACCCCTCAGTCTTCTCCCAGACATGCAACTGTCAACCACATTGAAAGGGACTAGATTGATCCTATGCTGGTTTCTTCCCAATCCAGATGGTGTTGATGAGCTCCCATTAGCTCAGATAGACTGTTTCAGTGTGTGAATCCATCATGATCTTGACCTCTTTGCTAATATTCTCATTCCTCCCACTCTTCCACTGGACTTCAGGAACTTAGTCCAGTGCTCCAGTGTGGATCTCTGCCTCTGTTTTCCATCAGTTCCTGGATGAAGGTTCTATGGTGATATTTAAGATATTCATCAGTCTGACTACAGGGCAAGTCAAGATTGGGCTCCCTCTTCTTTATTACGTAGGGACTTAGCTGGGGTTATCCTTTTGGATTCATGGGAATTTCTCTAGAGCCAAGTTTCTTGTTCACCTAATAATGGCTCCCTCAGTCAAGAAATGTCTTTCCTTGCTTTCATACCTGTCCATCTTCCATCTCTACTGTGCTATTCCCTCAACTTCTCCTCACCCTTCACCTTCTCCCCTCCTTTTTCCCTTCCACTCTCCCTTCTTCCCCCACCCCAATTCTCCCATTTTTGTCTGGCGATCTTCTCTATATTAACTTTCCAAGTGGAACTATGTATATTTTTCTTAGGCATCACCATATTTCTTAACTTCTCTACAATCATGGACTATAGGCTCAATACCATTTGTTTATAGTTAATATCCACTTATGAGTGAGTACATACCATATTCATCTTTTTGGGTCTTGATTACCTCATGCAGAATAGTGTTTTCTAGTTACATCCATTTGCATGCAAATTTCAAGACCTTTTTTTTTTTAACTGCTGAGTAGTACCCAAATGAGTAAATGTGCCGTATTTTCTTTATCCATTCTTTGGTTGAGGGCATCTAGGTTGTTTCCAAGTTCTGGCTATAATAAACAATGCTGCTATGAACACAGCTGAACAAATATCTTTGCAGTATGAGTGAACATCTTTTGGATATATGCCCAAGAATGGTATTACTGAATGTGAGGTAGGTTGATTCCCAGTTTTCTGAGAATCCGCCATACTGATTTCCAAAGTGTCTGTACAAGTTTGCATTCCACCAAGCAATGGAGGAGTGTTCCCCTTGATCCTCATCCTCTCCAGCATAAGCTATCATTGGTGTTTTTTATCTCAGTCATTCTGACAGGTGTAAGATGGTATTTCAGATTTGTTTTGATTTGCATTTCCTTGGTGACTAAGGATGTTTAACATATCCTTAAGAATCTTTCGGTCATTTGAGAGTCTTCTGTTGAGTATTCTCTATTTAATTCTGTATCCCATTTTTAATTGTGTTATTTAGAATTTTTGATGTCTAATTTCTTGAGTGATTTATATATTTGGGAGATCAGTCCTTTGTCTGATGTGGAGTTGGTGAAGATTTTTTTCCCATTCAGTAGGCTGCCTTTGTGTCTTATTGACTGTGTCCTTTGATTTACAGAAGCTTCTCAGTTTCAGGAGGTTCCATTTATTTTTTGTGGCTCTTAGTGTCTGTGCTACTGGGGTTATATTTAGGAAGTGGTCTCCTGTGTCCATGCATTGAAGATTACTTCCCATTTTCTCTTTTATCACTTTCAGTGTGATCAGATTTATATTGAGGTTTTTAATCAATTTGGACTTGAGTTTTGTGCATGGGGCTAGATGTGGATCTATTTTTATTCTTCTACATGTTCACATCCAGTTTTGTCAGAATCATTTGTTGAAGATGTTTTCTTTTTTTCCATTGTATAATTTTAGCTTCTTTGTCAAAAATCAGGTGTTCATAGGTGTGTAGATTAATATCTGGGTCTTTGATTTGATTCCATTGCTAAACTGCCCTGTTCTTATACCAATACCAAGCTGTTTTCATTACTGTAGCTCTGTAATATACCTTGATGTCAAGGATGGTGATCCCTCTGGAAGTTCCTTTAATGTACAGGATTATTTTGGCTATCCTTGGTTT
This sequence comes from Myodes glareolus, assembly GCF_982192425.1. NCBI lineage: Eukaryota > Metazoa > Chordata > Mammalia > Rodentia > Cricetidae > Myodes > Myodes glareolus. Next base: position 106,629,291 of record NC_142033.1, on the reverse strand, counting down.
TTGTTTTTGCATATGAAGTTGAGTATTGCTCTTTCAAGGTCTGTGAAGTATTGTTTCGGGATTTTGATGGGGATGGTATTGAATTTATAGAATGCTTTTGGTAGGATTGGCAATTTTATCATGTTTGTCCTATCTATCAAAGAGCACAGGAGATCTTTCAATTTTCTTGTATCTTCTTCATATTCTTTCTTCAAATATTTAAAATTTTTGTCAAATAGGTCTTTTACTTCTTTGGTTAGTGTAATCCCCAGATATTTTTTGTTATTTCTGGCTATTGTGAAGGGTGATGTTTCTCTGATTTCTTTCTCAGCTTCTTTATCATTTGTGGATAGGAAAACTACTGATTTTTTTTTTAGTTGATTTTGTAACCTGCCCCATTACTGACATTATTTTTTAAATTTTGGTTTTTATTTTCAAAACAGGGTTTCTCTGTGTATCTTTGGGGTCTGTCCTGGAACTACCTCTTGTAGACCATGCTGACCTAGAACTCACAGAGATCTGCCTGCCTCTGCTTCCCAAGTGCTGGGATTAAAGGCATGCACCACCACTAACCAGCATACTGAAGATGTTTATCAGCTGTAGGAGTTTCCTGGTAGAGTTTTTCCAGTCATTTATATATACTACCATGTCATCTGCAAATAACAAAAACTTTACTTTTTTTCCCCAATTTGAATCTTCTTGCTCTCTTTTTTGTTGTTTATTGCTCTAGGCAGAACTTCACGAACTATGTTGAAGAAATATGGAGAGAGTGGACATCTTGTCTTCTTCCTGATTTTAGTGGAATACCTTTGAGTTTCTCTCCATTTAATTTCATAATGACTGTTGGCTTGCTGCATATTGCTTTTATTATGTTTATATATGTTCCTTTTATTCCTGATCTCTCCAAGATCTTTATAATAAAGGAGTGTTGGATTTTGTTGGAAGGTTTTTTATCATCAAATGAGATGCTCATATCGTTTTTACTTTCAGCTTATTTATATAATGGATTACATTGATAGATTTTCATATGTTGAAGCATCCCAGCATCTCTGGTATGAAGCTGACTTGATCATGGTGGATGATTTTTTTATGTGCTATTGGATTTGGTTTCCCAGTATTTTATTGAGTATTTTTGAATTCATGTTCTTGAGGGAGATAGGTCTGTAATTCTCTTTCTTGTCTTTGTGTGGTTTCATTATTGGGGTTATTGAAGCCTCATAAAAAGAGTTTGGCAATGTTCCTTCTGTTTCTTCTGTGGGACACTTTGAGGTGTATAGATATTAGGTCTTCATGGAAGTTCTGGTAGAATTCTGCACTAAAACCATCTGGTACTTTGCTGTTTTTTTGGTTAGGAGGTTTTTGATGATAGCTTCTCTTTCCTTACAGTTTATAGGTCTATTTAATTTGTTTATATGGTCTTGATTTAACTTTGGTAAGGGATATTTACCCAGAAAATTGTTCATTTCTTTTGCATTTTCCAATTCTGTGGAGTACAGTTTTTTTTAATTGATTTTTATTGAGCTCTACATATTTCTCTGCTCCCCTCCCCACCTCTACCCCATTCAACCCTCCTCCAAGGTCCCTATGCTCTCAGTTTACTCAGGAGATCTTGTCTTTTTCTGCTTCCCATGTAGAGTCCTCATTGTTGTCTAAGTTCTTTGGGGTTGTGATCTGTAGGCTGGTCTTCTTTGCTTTATGTTTAAAAACCATTTATGAGTGAGTACATGTGGTAGTTGCAATTCTTTGTCTGGGTTACCTCAGTCAAAGTAATGTTTTCTAGCTCCATTCATTTTCCTGCAAAATTCAAGATATCGTTATTTTTTTCTTCTGTGTAGTACTCCATTGTGTAAATGTACCATATTTTTCTTATCCATTCTTCGGTCAAGGGGCATTTAGGTTGTTTCCAGGTTCTGGCTATGACAAACAAAGCTGCTATGAACATAGCTGAGCACATGTCCTTGTGGCATGATTGAGCATCCTTTGGATATCTACCCAAAAGTGGTATTACTGGGTCTTGAGAAAGGTTGTTTCCTAATTTTCTGAGAAATCACCACACTGACATCCAAAGGAGTTGTACCAGCTTGCATTCCTACCAACAATGCACAAGTGATCCCTTTTACCCACAACCTCTCCAGCATGAGTTGTCATCAGTGTTTTTGATCTTGGCCATTCTTACAGATATAAGATGGAATCGAATTTCAGAGCTGTTTTGATTTGCATTTCTCTAATGAATAAGGATGTTGAACATTTCCATAAATCTCTTCAACCATTTTAGATTCCTCTGTTCAGAGTTCTCTGTTTAGATCTGCAAGGTACGGGTTTTCATAGTATGATCTAATAATTCTCTGAATTTCCTCAGTGTCTCTTGTTATGTCCCCCTTTTCATTTCTTATTTTGTTAATTTGGATGTTTTCTCCCTGCTTTTTGATTAGTTTGGATAAAAGTTTGTCTATCTTGTTGATTTTCTCTAAGAACCAGCTCTTTGTCTCATCGATTCTTTGTATTGTTTTATTTGTTTCTACTTTATTGATTTCAGTCCTCAATTTGATTATTTCTTGTTCTCTAATCCTCCTTGGTGTGTCTGCTTCTTTTTGTTCTAGAGATTTCAGGTGTGTTGTTAAGTCACAGGTATTGTGTCTTCATTTTCGTTGAATTCTAGGAAGTCTTTAATTTAATTTATCTTTTCCTTGACCCAGGAGTGGTTCAATAGTTCACTGTTCAATTTGCTTGAGATTGTAGGTTTTCTAAGCATAGTGTTGTTAAATTCTAACTTAAAACCATGGTAATCTGATAAGATTCGTGGGGCTACTCCTATTCGTTTTTTGTAATCTGTGCAGGCTTGCTTTGTTACTGAGTATGTGGTCAATTTTAGAGAAGGTTTCATGAGGTGCTGAGAAGAAGGTAAGTCTTTTGTGTTTGGGTGGAATGTTCTATAGACATCTGTTAAGTTCATTTTAATCATGACATCTGTTATTTTCACTTATTTATCTGTTAAGTTTCTGTCTGTTTGGCCTGTTAAAATGTTCATTTGTTTTGCAATTACAGGTTACTCTATTTTATTGGGAAATTAACAGAGGTAAAATCTTGAGATGGCTGTTCACCTCACATTTACACAAGAGAGATAGAGATAGAGATAGAGATGAGAGAGAGAGAGAGAGAGCGAGAGAGAGAGAGAGAGGGATGAATGGGCCCATACTGCCTGCCTGTTTACTTAGTACTCTGCGAGCCCTCTGAAATCTTACATGGCTTTATTCTAAACCCAGACTATGTACATAGTCTATGAGAGGAAAATAAAATAAGACAGGAATTGTGTTGGAATTTTGATGGGGATTTTATTGAATGTAAATTGCTTTTGGTTAAGTGTTCAGTGAAGTCTAGACTAGAAGTCTTGTGACACTTGTAGACAGGGTTGAAATATTGCGATGCTGTTACCTAGACTGTGGTAAAGAGTCTATTCACAGGACTAGCTATGTGGTTTTCAGTTCAATTGTGGAATAGACAGTATTGTGACTTAATAATTGATAGCATTGCAGGATCGTTTTGCACCTCAGTTGCTTTCACTATGAGAAAGAAAATGGTTCGTGGCAGAACATTTAATAACTCATGGTGTGAATATGCATACCTGTCATCTTTATCCGAGGTACTGTACTTTGAATTTTCTAACCACTACTTATGATCTAGAACAGTAAAAGTCACTCAAATAAAAATATTATGGTAATATACTAGAAAATATTAACAAAACATCAGTTTCTTTAAAAGTATCTGTTATGCTTGGGTGTGTTGGTGCACACCTATAATCCTAGCAATTGGGAGGCAGAGGTTGGCAGATCTGTTTGAGTTTGAGGCCAGCCAGTACTACAAAGCAAGTTTTGTTTATCAGTGTCAATATTTGAAATTTCTGTGGGTTCTTTTATATGAACAGTATTATTTTATAAAATCACTAGTATTATTTACTTGACAGGAAGGTACGGAATTTTTGCCATGTAAACCTTTGAATAAATATAATAAATGGTGTCATAATCAAACCAATTCCCACATTAAATTACATGTATGCCTTAAGGTAGTTAAGTCTATTACTAAATGATCAATTCTATACAAACAGACAAGGCATTAAAATTGTAAAATAGATTCAATTAACAGTTTTAGTTGTCTTTTCTTTTCTTTTCTTTTCTTTTCTTTTCTTTTCTTTTCTTTTCTTTTCTTTTCTTTTTCTTTCTTGGTTTTTCGAGACATGGTTTCTCTGTAGCTTTGGAGCCTGTCCTGGAACTAGCTCTTCTAGACCAGGTTGGCCTCAAACTCACAGAGATCCACCTACTTCTGCCTCCCAATTGCTGTGATTAAAGACATGTGCCACCGCTGCCCAGATTAATTGTAGTTTCATTTGTCTGTCATTCTTGAACAACACTCACATGTGGAGTTAAATGGAATTCTAAAGGCATTGTTTAACTTTATTGAAACAAGGTATGGATCTCTTCCTTAGGAGTGCATTTGGATGAAGTGCACTGCACTGTGCTAGGGCAGGAAAGCACGAAGTGTAAGTATACACATTAATATGCTAATTAGGACAAAATTTAGGCACAGAATACTTGTAACTGTTGTATTTTACACCAGTTGGGAGTTCACTGTTTAATTCTCTTAGAGATAAAAACATTTTATCCAGCTCCTTTTGTCAAAGAGCAAGCAAACGAGACATTCCATTGGAAGCAGCAATGGGTGAAGGATAAATGTTTCAGGACTGATTTATGGTGATTTTTGGAACATGAACATATCAGGCAAAAGTTGCTTCCCTTACTTCTCTTCTGAAGGTTTAAAACATTTAACCTTTGTATGAGCCAATCCATTCCATTTCATTCCAAATCAGCCCCAAGTGTGGGGCAGAATTGGTGTCATGTACTCATTTTTTCTAATTATCCTTTTGAGTCTCAAGTGTACATTTTCACAAAATCTTAAATTTTGGATATTTGCATAGATTATTTGTATTCTCATGCTAGGATGGTCAATATTCTGCTCCTATTCTGTTCACTGTGTATTTTAGTGTACTGAAATATTCTCTAAAGGACTTGACATCTTATGTATTTCCTCAGTAGTCACAGTATACTGCATTTTGCCTATTATTTATGTGTGTTTTTTCTGCCTTTGCACATGCATATACTTATGCATATGAGGCCCTTGAAGCTCAGAGGGACACATTGTAGGAACTGGAGATATTCATGGTGATGAACCAATGTGTACATGCTGCTAATTTCTGCCTGGTCTTCTGCGAGACCAAAATGTGCTCTTAACTGCTAAATCATCTTCACAGTTTCTGTCATTGTATTTTTCAAACCAGTTATTTTGATTTAACATTTATAATGACTGGATTTCAATAAGTGATTATTAATATCCCCAGATGTCAAATCGTGATTCATTACAACTCACCTACTTTGTAAGTCTTTGTTTTTCTAAACAAAGCTGATTTTAAACTACTTTAATTGTTCTGCATCGTACATAGTTGCATTCTCTTAGCAAGCCAAATATCTTATTCAAACATTAAATGTTTTTTCAATAGAAATCTTTTAGAAACAGGGCATTAGAGTAGCAAGTATGCTAATGAGTAACTATGTAAATATACATTTTTAAAACTCTCCCTTCAGTTTTGATAAAGAATGTTTCATAGTATGATTTAGTTCATTTGTTGAAATCTATAGTTGGGCATTTTTCTACTTTAATGTTCAAGCTTGGTTTCTGCACATATGATTCTATGAGGGTAAGAGTTAGGGTTTATCTCAAAAGCATGGAGTAGGTTATATATAAATTAATTTCTAATTATTCTCTAATATTTATGCTTAATTAAATTCTATTTATAGAACCCAGTACTGTTCTTAATATCAGTCCCTATTATTAACTTTAGCTGGATACTTCTGGGAGCATTCAAGAGATTTTGCTTCAATATAACTGTAGCATCAAAGCATTCATTTGAAATTATGACAGAAACTAACATATCGATTTGAAAATGTAATAGAAACAAACAGTAATATGAATGCTTTGTTCACAATAATATAATCATTAGGTGATTATATATCACCTAATATCCATTAGGTGGATATTTGGTTAAAACACTATCCCAGGTACACCAGCCAAAGAAATAAAATGTTCTGGTAAAATCCTAGCAACTAAGACAGAAGTGAAGCAGCACTAAGTTAGCTAGAACAACTCTCATCCAACAGTTAAACTGTGATTGTCAGTGAGGCACATTCCCCATTCCCTCTCAAATTTATAATCTTTCATTATTTTCACAGAAATACAAAAGTCCATTTCCTGCAGCATGTTCATGGCTGACCACATGTCATTGGTTATAACCTATTTGGGAGCTCATCCCTTCTAAACACTGATTCACACTCCCCCACAACCATGATTTGCCACAGCTCTTCAACTAGAGGCTGTGCCCTGTGAGATTTCTGCCATCCAAAGTTAGGTGTGTCAACTGATTTTCATGCCTAGAAGATATGGCAGCAGGCATTCTTTCACTCTGGTTCTTGCTGTTTATTTTCCTCACTACTGCACTTTTCTCTAAGTCTTCTGTGTAAGGGCTGAAGCAGTGGTGCTGAGCATGCAGTAGTTACTTGTGATTTCATTTTGAACATCCTGGAAATATGTCTGTTTACTGCCAAAATAAGCTTCTCTGATGATGGGTGACAGCTGCACTCAACTGTGGATATGATTGTGTGTCTAAGATAAGTACTTAGAATACAGTTAAAAACGACATGAGCTCAGACAAATTACAGTAATAGAATGTGTTCCAGGGTGTAGGACCTCTCCAGTCATGGATATTGGATAGGCTCAGTGTACTAGGCATTATTTGTCTCATTTTCAATGAGACAGATGTTGGTTACCATCAAGATAAAAACCCACTATACTCAATGGGTAACACTGCAGGAGGCTTGTTCTTTTCTGAAGGGAGATGAAGGGTGGGTTGATCTGGTGGTTGGTGATGAGTGGGACTTGGACGAGTAAAGGGAGGGGAAACTTTGCTCAGGTAGTCGGGTATGAGAGGAGAAAATATATATGTGTGTGTGTGTGTGTGTTTCATTCAAAATCAATAAACACTAGTCTGAACACAGGGAAAATGATAACCATTTACTTTTCACATGTTGGTTTACATAAAACATTCTGACATGTAGTGTGAGGACAAGTGACCATTTTTACTATGTTAGTCCTACTGATCCAGTAGCATGGGAGATCTTTTCACGTTCTGATCTGCTCTTCAAGTTTTTTCTTGAAAAAAGCCTTGTGCTTTTTTTGTCATACAAATCTTTCACTTGTTTGGCTAGGGTTACCCAAATATTTTATATTGCTTGTGGCTAGTGTCAAGGGTGTTATTTTTCTCATTTCCTGCTAAGTCCAGTTGTTATTTGCATAATGAAGGATATTGAGTTTATTTTTAGATAATCTTATATCCATTAGTTTTTCTGAATGTTTTCATCAGCTGTAGTAGCCTCTGGTAAAATTTCTTGTGTTACTTATGCATTCTATGCTATCATCTGCAAAGAATGATATTTTGACTTCTTCCTTTCCAATTTGTATCCCCTTTATCTCTTTCAGTTGTCGTGACTCCCTTGCCATTACTTTAAGTACTATACTGAATGCATATGGAAAGAATGTATAACATTGTCTTGTTCCTAATTTTTGTGGAACCAGTTCGAGTTTCTCTCCATTTAATTTTATGTTGTTTATAGTTTTGCTGTAAATTGTTTCTATTATGTTGAGGTATGTTCCTGTATCCCTATACTCTCCAGCACTTTTCTCATAAAACAGGGCAGGGATTTTTGTCAAAGCCTTTTTTCGACTCTGATGAGGTCAAGTGACATTTTTTAGAGTTTGTTATGTGGTGGATTACATTTATTAATTTTCATATTTGGAGCAACTATCTCTGGGTCTCTAGATTGAAACTTTTTAGATCATTATGGGTGATGTTTTTCATGTGTTCTTGGATTCAGTTTTGAATATGTTTTGAGTGTTCTTGTATCTATGCTCATGAGAGGAATTGCTCTGTAATTCCTTTTTCTGTTCATTTGTGTTGTACTTGGCTATCAGGGTGACTGTGACTTCATAAAATAATTTTTTTAATTTTAAACTTATTTATTTATTTGTTTGTTTATAAAAATTTCCACTTCTTCCCCTCCTCCCCATACCCTCCCATTCCCCCCACTTCCTCTCCCCCTCCCTCTCCAGTCTTAAGAGCAGTCAGGGTTTTCTGCCCTGTGGGAAGTTCAAGTTCCTCCCCTCTCCCTCCAGGTCTAGGAAGGTGAGTATCCAAACATACTGGATCCCAAAAATCCAGTATTTGCAGGCAAAACAAGACCCAGTGCCATTGTCAATGGCTTCTCAGTCAGCCCCCATGTCAGCCACATTCAGAGACTCAGTCCAGCTGGCCTTGGTGAGCTCTCATTCGATCAGTCCCCTTGTATCAGAGGGTGAATGCACCCCTCGCAGTCCTGATTTCCTTTTTCATGTTCTCCCTCCTCCTGCTCCTCATTTGGACCTTGGGGGCTCAGTCCAGTGCTCCAATGTGGGTCTCCGTCTCTATCTCCATCTATCGTCAGATGAAGGTTCCCTCTGGTCCTGCCTTTCTTGCTGACGTTCTCCCTGCTTCTGCTTCTCATTTGGACCTAGGGAGTTAAGTCCAGTGTTCCAATATGTGTCTCTGTCTCTATCTCCATCCATCGCCAAATGAAGGTTCTATGGTGATATACAAAATATTCATCAGTATGGTTATGGACCAAGGCCAGTTCAGGCACCCTCTCCTCTGCTGCCCAGGGAACAGTCTGGGGACCTCTCCTTGGGCCTGGGAACCCCTCCAGAATCAAGTCTCTTACAAACCCTAAAATGGCTCCCTTAGTTGAGATATATACTTCCCTGCTACCATATCCATCCTCCCTCCCTCCCCCCCATTCTAATCCCCCAAGCCATCCCCAATCCTCCCCCTCTCCCTTCTCTCTTTCCATCTCCCCTTACTTCCACCCCCCACCTCCCGTGCACCCAAGTTTGCCTGGTAATCTTGTCTACTTCCAATATCCAGGAGAATAACTATATAATTTTCTTCAGGTTCACCTTCTTATTTAGCTTCTCTAGGATCACGAATTATAGGCTCAAAGCACTTTAACTATGGCTAGAATCCACTTATGAGTGAGTACATACCATGTTCCTCTTTTTCGGTCTGGGTTACCTCACTCAGTAAAGCGTTTTCTATTTCCATCTATTTGCATGCAAAATTCAATAAGACAACATAAGGGGATCAAGGGGATTCGAATTGGAAAGGATGAGTTTAAACTTTCGTTATTTGCAGACGATATGATAGTGTACATAAGCGACCAAAGAACTCCTACATCTGATAAACACCTTTAGTAATGTGGCAGGATTCAAGATCAACTCCAAAAAATCGGTTGCCCTCCTATACACAAAGGATAAAGAAGCAGAGAAGGAAATCAGAGAAACATCACCTTTCACGATAGCCACAAATAGCATAAAATTTCTTGGGGTAATTCTAACCAAGGAAGTGAAAGACCTATTTGACAAGAACATTAAGTCTTTGAAGAAAGAAATTGAAGAGGATACCAGAAAATGGAAAGACCTCCCCTGCTCTTGGATTGGAAGAATCAACATAGTAAAAATGGCAATTCTACCAAAAGCAATCTATAGATTCAATGCAATCCCCATCAAAATCCCATCAAACTTCTTCAAAGACCTTGAGAGAACAATAATCAAGTTTATATGACAAAACAAAAAACCCAGGATAGCCAAAACAATCTTATACAATAAAGGAACTTCTGGAGGCATTACCATCCCTGACTTCAAACTCTATTACAGAGCAAGAGTATTGAAAACAGCTTGGTATTGGCATAACAACAGAGAAGTCGACCTATGGATTCGAATAGAAGACGCAGATATTAACCCACAAACCTATGAACACCTGATTTTCGACAAGGGAGCTAAAGGTATACAATGGAAGAAGGAAAGCATCTTTAACAAATGGTGCTGGCATAACTGGATGTCAACCTGTAGAAGAATGAAAGTAGATCCATATCTATCACCATGCACAAAACTCAAGTCCAAGTGGATTAAAGACCTCAACATTAATGTGTCCACTTTGAACCTGATAGAAGAGAAATTGGGAAGTAGTCTACAAGATATAGGCACAGGAGACCACTTCCTAGGTAGAACCCCAGCAGCACAGACAATAAGAGAATCAATGAATAAATGGGACCTCCTGAAACTGAGAAGCTTCTGTAAAGCAAAGGACACTGTCAGTAAGACAAAAGGCTACCTTCCGACTGGGAGAAGATCTTCACCAACCCCTCATCAGACAAAGATCTGATCTCCAAAATATACAAAGAACTCAAGAAACTAGACACTAAAACTCTAATTAACCCAATTAAAAAATGGGGTACTGAACTGAACAGAGAATTCACAACAGATGAACTTCGAATGGCCAAAAGGCACTTAAGGTCATGCTCAACCTCCTTAGCGATCAGGGGAATGCAAATCAAAACAACTTTGAGATACCATCTTACACCTGTCAGAATAGCTAAAGTCAAAAACACCAACGATAGCCTATGCTGGAGAGGATGTGGAGTGAGGAAAATACTCATCCATTGTTGGTGGGAATGCAAACTCGTGCAGCCACTGTGGAAATCAGTGTGACTGTTTCTCAGGAAACTGGGAGTCAACCTCCCTCAGGACCCAGCAATTCCACTCTTGGGAATATACCCAAGAGATGCCCTAACATACTACAAAAGCATTTGTTTAACTATGTTCATAGCAGCACTATTTGTAATAGCCAGAACATGGAAACAACCTAGGTGCCCCTCAATAGAAGAATGGTTAAAAAAGGTGTGGAACATATATACATTAGAGTTTTACTCAGCGGTAAAAAACATCAAATAAATTTTGCAATGTTCTTTCTATTATTATTTTGTGGAATATTTTAGAGGAGTATTGACATTGCCTTTTCTTTAAAATCTTAGACAATTCTGCCATAAAACCAGGTAGCCCTGGGCATTTATTATATGCTGAGAGAGACTTAATGACTGCTTCAATTTCCACAGTGATTATTTGTCTATTAAAATGTTTATCTGATCTTAATTTTATCAATTGGGCCTACTAAGAACATTAGCCATTTCTTTTAATTTTCTAATTTTGTGGAATATTTGTTTTTAAAGTGTGATCTAAAAAAAGTATTCAAAGTATTCTTTGAATTTCTTTTGTGTTTGTTATTATGTCTCTCTTTTGTGTTTCTGATTTTATTAATTTGAATATTCTATTTGTATTTTATCTAGTTTGGATAAATATCTGTCTATCTAGTTGATTTTTCCAAAGAACCCATTCCTTGCTTCACTGATCCTTTGTATTGTTGTCTTTGATTATTTGTGATTTGAATCTCCCTTCAGACTGGTTATTCCATCCTGGGTCCCCTTCTCCTGGGTGTGCCTGCAGGAGTTCTAGAAATTTCAGGTATGCCTTTAAGTTGCTAGGAGATTCCTTAATTTTTTTTTCTGTAAGCACTTACTGCCATTAAATTTTCTATTAACACCACTTTCATTGTGGGCTGAAAGGTTGGGTATATTGTATATTCATTTTCATTAAATCCTAAAAGCTTTTAATTTCTTTCTGCTGATCCTTTAAAAACAATAACAAGGAAGACCTTTTTCTGAGACCCACGCAGGGTTAAAATAGGCACCCAGGTGAGCTTGCATAGTTCTCTGCCCACTCTATGCCCTCTCCTGCCCAAGTATCTAGTAGTACCCAAAACAGGCTTCAGCCCTCCATATGTACTAGCTCCCACCCAGCTCCTCCATTGTTATCTCTCAGCTCCCAGTTTCTGCCATTTACTGCCTTGGCCCTGCTTGTACCCCCTGCAGGTCCCTCAACCAGGGTTCATATTTCCACTAATGTTTTGCATGTAAGGGGCTCCAAATGTCTGTCTGGGAACTACTTCTTCATCTACTGGGGATTGCTCACTTGTCTAGGTGTCCAGGAAGCTGCTGACTTTGAGGAGCAAAGGTTCCAGAGGTGAGCAGTCGTGGAGAAAGGACTGGGCTGGGGATGCCACAGGATGGCCAGGCAGAAGATGCTGGAAAGCCCATGACTCTGAGGGTGTCTGGGATGATGCTAAGCCTGGACGCTGAGAGTGTCGAGGATCCTGCGAAATCTGGGATGCAGCAAACCCAGGATCCTGATGATACGGGAAATGCTGGAAACCTGGGAAAATAACTCTGTTAGGGATTGGGTAATGCTACAAAGCTCAAGATGCTGATGGTGTTGGGAATATTGTGAAGCCCAAGACCATGAAGGTGTTGGAGATTCTGCAAAGCCCAGGATGCTGACTGTGTCATTGATGCTGCGATGCCCTGGACACTGACAATTGCAGAAATGCTGCAAAACTCAAGTCAGTGATTATGTCAGAGTTTGGGGATACTACGAAGCCCTGGATTCTGATGGTGTTAGAATTGATGTGAAGCTGGGATGTTGACAGTGTCAGAGATGCTGTGAAACCATGAATGCTGATGGTGATGCTTCAAAGACGAAAACATTGTGAAGCCCTAGTTGCTGATGATGTCAAGGATGCTGAGAAGCCTCACACAGTGACTGTGTCATAGACAGGGGATGCTGTGAATCTCAGGATGCTGACAATGTATGGGATGTTGGGAAGCCCAAGATGCTGATGGTTTTGGGGATGCTGCGAATCCCAGGATGGTGACTCTTTCAGAGATGCTGTGAAACTGGGGAATGCTGATCATGTCAATGATGCAGTGAATCCCATAACCCTGATGGTTTCAGGCATACTGCAAAGGATAGGATGGTGATTATGTCAGGGATGCTGCGATGCCCTGATGCCGAGGGTTCAAGGATGCTAAGATGCCCTGGATGTTGACAGTGTTGGAAATGCAGAGAAGCCAGAAATATTGTGAAGCCCTGGAAGGTGACTGTGTCAGGGATTGGAGATAGTGGGAAGCCAGGATGGTGTCACTGTTGGGGATGTTGCAAAGCCCTGGATGCTGAAGGTGTCCAGGATACTGCAAAGCCGTGGATGCTGATGGGGATGGGGATGTTGCAAAGTCAGGGTTCTTCGGATCTCTGGATGCTGACAGCATTGAGGGTGCTCTGAACACCGGGACACTGACGATTTTGGGAATGCTGCCAAGCCAGGGAGTTGTGGAGCCCTGGATATGGATGGTGTCAGGCATGTTGCAAAGCCCAGGATGCCGACAGTGTCAGGGGTGCTGTGAAAGCCTTCATGCTGATGATATCAGGGATGCTGCAAAGCCCAGGACAGTGAATGTGTCTGAGATGCTGCAAAGCCCTGGACTCTGATGGGATTGGGGATGTTGCAAAGACAGGGATGCTGTGAATGAAGCTGTGGATGCTGATGATGTTGGCCATGCTTAGAAGCCCGGGACAGTGATGGTGCTGGAGATGCTGCAAAGCCCAGGATGCTGATGATGTCGGGAATGCCCCCAAAGGCTGGGAAGGTGACTGTGTAAGGAAACCATGGAGACTGGAAAGTCCAGGATGTTGACCATGTTGGGGATGCAAATAATCCTGGTATAGAGATGGTGTTGGGGATGCTGTAAAGCCCAGAATGTTGCAAAACCCAGGAAGCTCACCATGTCAGGGATCAGGGATGCTGTGTAGCCCTGGACATTGATGGTGTCAGAAAAGCTGCATAGCCCAGGACTATAACGGTGTTGGGGATACTACAACTCACTGGACAGTGATGGTGTTGGGGTGCTGTAAATCCTGGGATGTTGTAAACCTGGTACAATGATGGTGTTGGGGATTCTGACAGACCCCAGAAGGTTACAGCGTTGGCAACTGAGGAGGCTACGAAGTCAGGGTCCATGACAGTGTCTAGGATCAGGGAAGCTGGGGAGGTGGTGAAGCCCTATTTCTGATGGTGTCAGGGATGCTGATGGTGTTGGGGATGCTATAAAGCCAGCTATGGTTATAATGTTGGGGATGAAAAAAAGCCAGGGATGCATCAAAACCTAGGACGCTGATGATGTTGGGGATTCTGTGAAGCCAGGAAAAGTGTCTGTGTAAGGGAATCAGGTATGCTGCAAAGCCCAGGAGGGTAACACTGTGGGGGATGCTGCAAAACCTGGGACACTGACAGTGTTGGGGATCAGGGATGCTTTGAAACTCAAGGCACAGGTGGTGTCTGGGATGCTATGAAATCCAGAGAGGTGACTGTATCAGGGATCTGGGATGCTGGGAAATGTTAGGAGTGTGATGTCTGTAGTGGTAGGGCCAGCTGCTTGGCCCTTTAGTTCTAACTTCTTATTGGTGAACTCTTATATTAATTTGACTCATTTCTATTAATCTGTATATCACCACGTAGCTGTGACTTACTGGGTATATTCCCAGCATTTGTCTTCTGCGACTCCATGGCTTCTTCCTAACTCTGCCTCCTTTCTCCCATAATGCCATTTAGTTTTCCCCGCCTACCTAAGTTCTGCCCTATCAACAGGCCAAAGCAGTTTCTTTATTCATTAACCAATAAAAGCAACACATGGACAGAAGGATCTCCCACAGAGGTAGAGATTCTGCAAATCATAGGAGTCTGATGGTTTCAAAGATGATGCGAATCCTGGGACTGTAATAATTTCTGAGATGCTACAGAGCCTTGGACTGTACCTATGTTGCTGATTCAGCAAAGCCAAGGACAGTGAAAGTGTTGAAGATGCTAAAAAATCCCTGGAAGCTGAGGGGGTCAGGGATACTCTGAACCCAGGGATGTTGCAAAGCCCAGGATGCTGATATCAGAAGTGTTGCATAGCCCTGGATACTGATGGTGTCTTTGGTGCTGCAGAGACAGTTTTTCTAGGAAGACTAGCACTTTAATAGTGTCAGAGATGCTACGAATCCTGGGACTGTAATATTTACTGAGATGCTGCAGAGCCTGAGACTGTGTCCATTCATGAGAGTGGAGTGTTAAAGTCTCTCGCTATTTGTGTATGGGGTTCGATAAGTGATTTAAGCTTTTGGAATGTTTCTTTTACAAATGTGGGTGCTCTTGTATTTGGGGGCATATATAGATGCTCAGAATTCAAGGTCATCTTGATGCAATGTTCTATAGATGTCTGTTAAGTCCATTTGATTCATTACATCTGTTAGTTTTCTTATTTCTCTGTTAAGTTTCTGTCTGACTTGTCCTTTGTCGAGAGAGGAGTGTTGAAATCTCCTACCCTTAGTGTGTGGGGTTTAATATGTGATTCAAGTTTCAGTAATGTTTCTTTTATATATGTGGGGGCTCTTGAAATAGGGGCATAGATATTCAGGATTGGGATGAATTGTTCTTGTTGTGAGTATAAAATGTCCTTCTCCATCTCTTCTGATTTTAGTTTGAGATCAATTTTGTTAGATGTTAGAATAGCCACACCTGATTGTTTTTTAGGTTTGTTTGATTGGAAAACCTTTTCCCAACCCTTTACTTTTAGGTAGTGTCTGTCTTTGAAGTTGAGGTGTGTTTCTTGTAAATAGTAGAATGCTGGATCATGTTTATGCATCCATTCTCTGGGCCTGTGTCTCTTTATAGGTGAATTGAGACCATTGGTATTAAGCGATGTTAACGGCCAGTGGTTGTTAGCTCTGGTTGTCTTTCAGTAGTAGTGTTTCTGTGTTTTCCTTCTTTGGAATATACTGGTGGAGGGTTATCAGATGCCTGTGTTTTTGTGGATGAAGTTAGCTCCCTTGGGTTGTGGTTTTCCTTCTAGTACTTTCTGTAAGGCTGGGTTTATGGAATCGTATTGTTTAAATCTGTTTTTGTCATTGAATATCTTGTTTTCTCCATCAATGGTGAATGTAAGCTTTGCTGGGTACCATAGTCTGGGCTTGCATCCATGGTCTCTTAGTGTCTGTAACACATCTATCCAGGACCTTCTGGCTTTCATGGTTTCCATTGAGAATTCAGGTGTAATTCTTATAGGTTTTCCTTTATATGTTACTTGACCTTTTTCTTTTGCAGCTCTTAATATACTTTCTTTGTTCTGTATGTTTTGTGTTTTGATTATTATGTGGCGAGGGTTTTTTTTTTTGGATCCAGTCTATTTGGTGTTCTGTCAGCTTCTTGTACCTTCATAGGTATATCCTTCTTTAGGTTGGGAAAGTTTTCTTCAGTAATTTTGTTGAATATATTTTCTGTGTTTTTGAGCTGGAATTTTTCTCCTTCTTCTACCCCTATTCTCAGGCTTGGTCTTTTCATAGTGTCCCAGATTTCCTGAATGTTTTGTGTTAAGAATTGTATGGATTTAGTGCTTTCCTTGGCCAATTAGTCTATTTCCTCAATAGTATCTTCAGTGCCTGAGATTCTTTTTTCTATCTCTTGTATTCTGTTGATTATACTTGTCTCTGTAGTCCCTGTTCATTTACCCAGATTTTCCATTTCCAGTGTTCCCTCAGTTTGTGTTTTCTTTATTACCTCTAGTTCAATCTTCAAATCTTGAACCTGTTTGATTGCTTTTTCTTGGTTTTCTTTGAGGGATTTATTAATTTCTTCCAGCTTGTTGTTTGTCTTCTCCATTTCTTTAAGGGAGTTTTTCCTCTTTAAAGGTCTCCATCATTTTCATTAAGTTACATTTAAAGTTGTTTTATTCTATATCTTCTATGTTAGGATGATCAAATCTTCCTGTTGTGTGCCCGCTGGGTTCTTGTGGTACCATGTTCTTTAGAAAGTTGAAGGAGTTCTTGCCTTGGTGCCTTCCCATCTCTTCCTTCAGCTCTTATGTCTACAAGAATTGGTCTCCATGTAGCTGGCGGGGAATGGCATGTTGGGCGTGGGGTAGATGGCTGTCTAGCAGACAGTCTCCTTGCTAGCTCTTTTGTCCACCAAGTATTGTTCTGCACAGAGCTCGCACGGAACAACACATTGGTGGGGGGTGAATTGCAGTCTAACAGGCCAACTCCCTGCTAGCTGCTAGGAATGCCAAAGGCATCTGGGAAGAGGGGTCCCTGGCCTTTTTCCCATGTGGAGATTTTAGGGAGTGGGGGTCTGGGATACCAGGGCCACTGGTGTCTCACCTCTTATGTCCACCAAGAAAGCCAGTGATTGTTAATTACTGTTATTTTTGGCTTTGTTGTTGTTGTTGGTTTTCAGGGTCCGTGAGAGATACATCAGGTGAGAACTAGTGTTCAACAGGCTGACCTACCAGATGGTTCCCTGATAGGGAGCCTCACCTGGAAAGGCCATGGAATTACTGGCTGTGGAAACCGGTTGCTCCTGTCTTCAATTCTCCCATGAGTCACTTTATTTCTTCCCTAAGAATAGGTTTTACAGCCTAGGTGCCCCTCAATAGAAGAATGGTTAAAAAAGGTGTGGAACATATACACATTAGAGTTTTACTCAGCGGTAAAAAACAATGACATCTTGAATTTTGCATGCAAATGGATGGAAATAGAAAACGCTTTACTGAGTGAGGTAAGCCAGACCCAAAAAGAGGAACACGGTATGTATTCACTCATAAGTGGATTCTAACCATAATTAAAGGTCTTTGAGCCTATTATTCCTGATCCTAGAGAAGCTAAAGAAGAAGATGAACCTGATGAAGATTATTTAGCTATCCACCAGGAGGTAGGAAATAGACAAGAGTCCCAGGTAACCTCGGGTGCATGGGGGGGAGGGAGGGTCGATGGAAGGGGAGAAGGTTAGAGAGAAGGGAGTAGGGGAAGAAAGGGGAAAGCTTGGTGGCCTGGGATGGGGGGGGAGGGAGGAAGGATGAACAAGGGATCAGGGAAGATTATATTTCAACTAAGGGACCCATTTTAGGGTTTACAGGAGACTTGATTATATATGGGATCCCAGGTCCAAGGAGAGATCCCCCAGATTGCTCTCTGGACAGAGGAGTGGGTGCCTGAATCGGCCGTGGCCCATGTCCATACTGATGTATATTTTGCTTATCACCATAGATCCTGCATCTGACAAAGGACGGCGATACAGTCGGAGACCCACATTGCAGCACGGGACTGAGCCCCCCGAGGTCCAAATGAGGAGCAGAAGGAGGAAGAACATGAAAAACGAAATCAGTACTGCGAGGGATGCTATCACCCACTGATACAAGGGAACGGATCTGATGAGAGTTTACCAAGGCCAGTTGGACTGGGACTGAAAGAGGACGTGATCTAACCAGACTCTCCGAATTTGGCCGGATTCTCTGACTGTGGCTGACCCGAAGTCTTTCTGAAAAGCCATTGACTATGACACTGGGACCTGTTTCCTCTACATATAATGGATTTTGGGGATCCAGTCTGTTTGGACACTCACCTTCCTGGACCTGGAGGGAGGGGGAAGGAACTGGAACTTCCCACAGGGCAGGAAACCCTGACTGCCCTGGGGGACGAAGAGGGAGGAGGAGGGGGAGTAGGGGGAGTGGGAGGGTGTTGGGAGGGGGGGTGGAAATGGAAACTTTTATAATTTAATAAAATTTACTAAAAAAAAAAAAAAAGAATAGGTTTTAGTGTTTTTCCACTGTTTGTGTGTTTGTCTCATGAAAATACTTCATTTCCTGGGCACATGTATCTGTGGATGGTCAGGGAGATGACTTTTTCATTTGCATGTATAATAGATATATAGAACATGTAGTAGTACATGCATCACAACTGCATCTATTTGTCCCACAAGGACTGTGAACACTTAAAAGCCTGTTTTTTTAAAATTTTGTTCAGACTAACTCTACACAATTAGCTCACTTTCACCTCAGAGCAAGTTCAAATTGGAGTAAAGGCTTTTTGTAAATCCATCATAAGTTTAAAACTTGGCAGCTGTGCACAAGGTCAGAGTCGCAGATGTCCAACTCACGTTTCTGCCCCGCGCTACCGTCTCGCCTGCAAGAACCACGCGGGACACAGGATTCTTCTGCAGAAAAGCTTTATGTCTCTTGGGAGCTAGAGCATAAGCCACATGGCGGAGACCCAGATATGATGGAACCCATCCCTTATATAGGAAACAGACCCTGCTTCGGACGTGTCACTCTTGGATTGGTCAACTGCTCCCAGTCCCAGGTGATACCTTGGGAGTAGTGGAAAGTTACCAAAACGTGTGAGCTTTCTAGCTCACCTGGCGGTGCAGCGCCATCTATGGTGGAGAGTGTGGTTGCGGCCTTCTACATCTCCCCCTAATTTTACTTCTTTGCAGAAAGGCAACTCCCTCAAAAGGTAAAGATAGAGGTCGCACTTCCCAAAATAGAAACATTAAAATGGGCTTACACGGAATCTGTCCCTAGGCTCATGACACCTGGAACTTATCCGGCCTGCCCTCTGCCATTTTTCTGGGAAAGGGAATATACGGCAGGAAACCCTTATGCAGGACGACATATCTCTCAGAGAGGGCCATTTTCTGTGCGATACTCTTTAGCTCGACAACCTTCAGGGCTAGCTAAGCCAAGCATTCCACCCTGTGTAATGGACCATTGTCCTAGGGGTGCAGGAGCTGGTTGGCATAAACCTTACTGCTTCAGCATAGATAACCACACATCAGTAGAGGCCCCTGTTCCAGGGCAGCCAGTGCTTGTGCAATAACCATTTTGTACCTAAGACTTTGGGATTTGAGTCAGCAGACCATCCAGAGGAGAAACACTATTCCATAGCGTAGGACCGTTCCAAAACATTTCCACCCCCACCCATTCTTTGAAGTAGGGGATGAAGGACACAATCCAAGACTGGAATTCTTCGGCCAAGCTTATGTCCACTCGCGTGGAGTTGATTGTCATGATGGACCGTCTCAAGGAGGACAGCAAATCATCAAAATTCTCCTGCAAGATACAAAGACAATTCTCGGGACAAGTTAGCCATTTTTATAAAGTTCTCATATGGTACACTGGTCACATATAAGGCTGGAGTTTTCCATTCACAGTCCAATTGGGCAAGCTGCCATAAGATATCCACCTGTTCTTGCATTAGGTCAATTCTTTAATTAAGAACCATTATTCCACCTCTAATAGATGTATCTATGGTAGCCTGCTGATCCAGGGCTGTAGCCACTGTGGTAGATACCTGATTGAGGGTCTCTGTTTTTCATGGTATAGGCTGTGTTGCCATTTAAAAAATGTATAATGAACAGAGCATCGGGGGCAGTTCCTTTATTATTCCCCCATTTTTCAATTTTAACAAGAACTGGTAAGTCCTCCAGTCCAATTACCTAGAAGATAACTAGACAATTGTTTAATAATCTGGGATTGCAGGGGCACAACTCTCCAGCTGCATCAAGAAGTCTGTAGTATCCAATTCTTAATTTGAATAACCATGGCATTTTGTAACCTGTCTTGAAGATATCCATAGTGTTTAGCAGAAATAACTGACAGGATAAGGGAAACTGATAGCAAGCAATAACTGACAAAACAAGGGGAAATCCAGCAGCATAGCAATGGCACAGCAACAATAACATTGTAATGTACAGCAACAACAGCACAGCAATAACTGACAGACCAAGGGCAGGAGCTGGACCATCCCTCAGGAACCCGCCAGCTCCGCAGCAATCAGGCCAGACAGCTCCATAGTAGAGGCTTTGTCCTCAGGCCTCTGGACAGATGAATCCATAGCATGAATAGTAGCATTTCTAGAAAAAAAACATAAACAAACTCTTCTCCCAAAATAACATTTAAGAGTATTAAAAAACTCAGTGTAAAAATTTAGCACAGTCAGTACTGGAAGTAGGCTGGTCTTGAACTTAGAGACCTATAGGTCTCTGTTTTAAAGAGCAATCTTGTTTGTCTGTGCCATTACAGCAGGCCTTAGAATTAAACCATTTTAAATCTGGCACAGATGAGATTATTGTTTTAAAAATATGAGAAAACCGTTTTTCTGTTTTCAGCCTGGAGTCCTAAGATGACATGGCCACTGGGGAACCCATACGGGGGTCTCTGTTTTTTACGGTATGGGCCGTGCTGCCCCAGTGGCGCCTAGGAAAAACCCAGGCCCTGTTTGTTGATATAAGGTTTAGGATTTATTGGCTCCTGTATTCCTTGCCGGTATGGTGGCCTTGGGTTCCAGAGCCCGCCTGCCATCCAAGGGCTGTGTGTGGCCCTGGGCCTGTTCGCTGTGCGGATCCCAGTGTCCCAGGCCAGGAAGTGGCAGCTCCACCCCCTGGCGCCCCCGCCTTCCCTGCGGGGCCAGCCCAGTCCTCCGCGGCTGTGTTGGTGGGGGAGTGTGGCGGGAGCCGACACCCAGACCGAGGCGACACAGGCGGCAACATCTCAAGGTCCACGCCAGAGCCGCTGCGGCTCAAGGGGCCGATGGGAGAGGCGGCAACCAGGGCCGCTTTCCTACTAGCCAACTCTCAACACCTGTGCCACAGCAAAAGCGGCTGTAAACTCTCACAGATCCAGCCAACGACCCAATCACCCCAAAATCCAAGGGCCCTTTGCATCCATCTCCCTGCGGATCCTGAAACACCAGACAAGCCAAGCGTATACACAGCAATCTTTCAGGAGGACTTGAGTTCTTAAAATGCTAAGCAGTTCTTAAAAACTTAAGTCGCACTATGTAGATGTAATACGGTACTGCCTGTTTACTGTGTCTAAACCTTAATTGTGCTTTTATTATGATAATTACGACCAGCCCTGCCTGAAGTCAGCATCGTTTAGCATAGCCAAATGGAATCAGAGCCATTTTAGCCTCAGAGACCCTCACAGTTTTAGGTACATTGCAAGGTACAATTAGGTACAATTCTGGCCTGGCAGCTTGTGGCACTGTTCTCATTCTCGGTACGTGACACCCTCCAGGCCAGGCACCAACTGAGCTGGCGCAACGTGCCCCCCACCATAGCCATAGAGCAAAGCTCCGCTTCAGCTGCAGCTGCACCCATTCCTAGCCCAAACCGGTGTACGGAGCAAAGCAGAACTCAGAGAAGCAGGTTTGCTGCTCTGCAACCATTGAAAGGACCTCATTTAATCTTTTAGGGAATTTGGGCGTCGTTAGTCTCTCTGACTGCTTCCTGCTGTTATTGGGCCGCTGAATTTCAGGGGTATACACTACAACATTTCAGGAGGTCTCGGTGATTCAAACCACGTGGATCTCAAGCACATACTTAGGCTCCCATCCTCCGTGGAGGTGAAAACAGAACCTCTCCTCCAAAACATCATATTCTTAAGCCCATGTTTTAAATTTAAACTACCTTTTTTAGCAGTTCCTAAATTTAAATATCTTTCTCCTGTCCAGTACATAAAAAACAACATGAACAACATAACATAAAGCTTTTGATCTTGTAAATCAGCCTTCTCCCCCATTTTTACTTTCTTAGAATCACTGGGGGGTCCTTTTTAACTTATCTGAGTGCGCGCACAACCTCCCACTGCTGCTCAGTTTCTGATATGCTCTCTGGACTTTAGAGCGTACCTCTCTAAGCATGCATGCCTGCAGTTCTGAAATCCTCCTGGTCTCCGGCGGTGCAAAGTTCTTTTTCTTCCCGGGTATCGCACCAGATGCCCCGCGCTACCGTCTCGCCTGCAAGAACCACGCGGGACACAGGATTCTTCTGCAGAAAAGCTTTATGTCTCTTGGGAGCTAGAGCATAAGCCACATGGCGGAGACCCAGATATGATGGAACCCATCCCTTATATAGGAAACAGACCCTGCTTCGGACGTGTCACTCTTGGATTGGTCAACTGCTCCCAGTCCCAGGTGATACCTTGGGAGTAGTGGAAAGTTACCAAAACGTGTGAGCTTTCTAGCTCACCTGGCGGTGCAGCGCCATCTATGGTGGAGAGTGTGGTTGCGGCCTTCTACACGTTTCCACACAGAACACTCCAAGAAATGCATGCCAAGACCTTCTTTCCAGTCTGTTAACAAAAGATCTGTGTCTCAAAGTACTTCTGCCCTCTGGTCACAGTCTTAGTCTGGAAACCATCAACCCTTGTGTTGCCATGGTATGGCTCAGCTCCCTAATTGCTTATGCTAGGAATGTATTACTGCCCAGTGAGGAGATTTCTTTATTGCTTCAAGGCTCCTTAAGGAGAAGAGCCTTTAGATTAGAAGAAAAAGCTAGAGGAAAAGGCTAGGGGAAATTAAAAGTAGGGCAGGAGAATTAGAATAGAAGCAAAAGAATAAAGAGACTTTCTTGGAAAAGAACATGTGAATTTATTTATCTTTCCTTAGATTTTTCTAAGTCTCTCCTGCTTGCCATATATTTTTTTTGAACCGTGAGGGGCATTGAGGCTAGTCATCAAAGGTCCTTTTTAGGTAATGTGTGTGTGTGTTTCCCTTATTTGGGATTTGTTGGTCTGGAATTATCTATTACCTGTATTTTTTTGGGTACAGCTAACTTCCTTGGGTTGTAGCTTTCCTTCTAGTACTTCCTGTAAGTTTGGGTTTGTGGATAAGTTTCATTTAAGTCTTGTTTTTGTCTTGGAACATCTTGTTTTCTCTCTCTACGGTGGTTGAAAGTTTTGCTGGGTATAGTAGTATGGGTTGAGATCTGTGGTCTTTTATTACTTGCATAATGTCTGTCCAGGACCTTCTGATTTTCAGAGTCTCCGTTGAGAATTTGCTTATTATTCTGATGGGTCTGCCTTTATATGTTACTTTCCCTTTTTACTTTTCAGCTTTTAATATTCTTTCTTTATTCTGTATGTCTAGTGCATTGATTATTATGTAGCAAGTGGCTTTTTGGGGAGTCCAGATTATTTGGTGTTCTGTAAGTTCTTGTATCTTCATATGAATGTCCTTCTTTAGGTTGAAAATGTTTTCTTCTATGAGGAAGGGTGGGATCAAGATCAAGACAGGGAAACCAACACAGACAGCTTAGCTGAGCCTATGGGAGGTCATGGATTCTGGACCAGTATCTAGGGAGATAGCATGGAACCTCTGCATCTTGGTGAAAGCTGTGTAGCTTTTTCTGTTTGTAGGGTACCTAGCAATGAAACCAGGACCTTCCCGTGACACATGAGCTGGATCTTTGGAACCTACTCCCTATCATGGGATGCCTTGCCCAGTCTTGATGCAAGAGGGAACAACTTGGACTTGCCTCAACTTGATATGCTATGCTTTATTGCTTTCCATAGGAGACCTTGCCCCTTCTACATGGAGACAGAGGAGGAGTAGATGGGAGTTAGAGGGAAGGTGGGCATAGGGGACAGGAAGGAAAGAGGGAGGGGAAACTGTGGTTGGTATGTAAGATTAATAAATAGATAAAAAATCAAAAAGGATATTTTTCTTGTCATTTGTTTGGTATGTGAATGCTTCTTATACCTTGATAGGCACACCTTTCTATAGGTTATGGAAATTTTCTTCTAGCATTTTGTTGAAAATGTTTAATATTACATAAAATATAAAATTACCAGCCTTGAAACCACATCTTGTTAATTCAAAACACAAACACATCAGCCTTTTAAATTATAACACTCTACACCAGGGTTCTATAATTGAAATTTCATACCACAATGCAAAATGAACTTACCAGCTCTAAAAGCCCTCACATTCTTTAATATTTTCAAAACTCCCCAAAGTCTAATGTCCAAAATCTCTTTGAGATTCAAAACATCCTCTTAGTTGTGACACCATGGAAAATTTTAAAAAAATTACTTGTATTTCCAATAAAGAATGATGATAAAAATTATTCCTACCTTTGGTTGTATATCAGTCATAGTCCACACAACTAACATGTATGACAATTAGGTGAATCCCTACTACTGTCCACTAAAAGGAAATAAACATCCCCATTAAAGAAAAATAAAATGAAACCACAGCAAAAAAATATAGTATTAAAGCAATATTAAAACCTAGCAGGGCAAACAACAATACTAGCAGCTCTGTGGTATCTGAGGGTTTGGATGGAATTATCTGTGTTACATTTCTCCAACTTTGTTGGCTATGACAGTTTACATGTGGTCCAGTATGTTCTGTGCATACAGGTTTTTCTGGTGGATTTCCCATGGTCTTGGCACCTTCCACATGCCAGATTTCTTCCTGTAACCAAAACTTACTTTTGTGGCTTCATATGGTGAGATCTCATTGTCCTCTTGTATATACTCTGGCCTCCCACATATTGTCTGTCCCCAAAGCTCTCTGAAACCTTAGTACAAGCTTCAATCCCCACCTGAAAATTCTCTTAAACCATTGTACTGGCTTGACATCCTTTCCTTGGAGCATATCTTTAGTAGGCTTTGTGTGACTTGTGTCTGAATCCATGTAAACAAAATATGGGAATTCATATTTGATGAAGAAAGCCCTTTTCATGAGTCCCTCTCCTTGGAAATAAATGTGCATTTTACAAATTCCAGCCATCCTTGGGGTAGACGGAAATCTTTGATAACACACTAGTACAAATTAACAGGTTGCATTTTAGTCTCAACTGACATCCTTAACAGTTACTGCTGCTTTCATATCTCTCATCTTTGTCTTTATTCTGTAAAATGACTTTATTCAAATAGCATAGACATTTGCAGCTCTTTGCATCATTTCTTGCTCTGTCTCATTATAGACATGATGACAGTAATCACCACATGTGACACATCCCAAACTACAAAACTATTAAACAAAGCAACAATTACACTCACAGAGGATTTTTGACTGGTACCAAATGAGGCTAGAGTCATTGATAGAAGACAAAATAAATGACCAACAGTCCAATTTCTTATTTAGCCATTGCTGCCCTCTGAAAGCTCAAGATATTGGTCTTACTTTTTTCACTGAGTTTGGCATTCTCATATGACTCTATAGAAGTGAACAATTATCCTCTGTTGATCACATTTCAGGGCTTCTGTGTCTTGATGTTCCAAACCCTTCAACACTTCTCTCAGAAACCAGTTCCAAAGGCTTAACGGATACTTGTTCACATTTATTACAACCAAATCCTCACGACTCACAGCCAATATTCTTTTGGATTTTTTGCTTTCTGTGCATAAATACCAAAGAAAATGAGGTTTAAGGAAAAGATTTGTAGTGAATACCTAGGTGATGTGCTCTTTCCTAAACAAAGCAATTTCTTTCTTTCTTAGTTTTCCTCTGTTGCGTGTCATGGTGAGTTGTGTAAGGTTGAGGCCTCATGGACTTTGCCTCTTCTCCTGTGGGATGTCCATAGCTGCTCTTTGTTCTCCTCTTATTTAAGTGGTCATATTGGTAAGATTCTGATGATCTATCTCTGACTTTACAAGGAGACATGCTGTTAGAGTGAACTTCTCAATACACTGGCATTACCAAGCTTTCTACATCCTCTTCCTCAACGTTCCCCTGAGGGTTAGGTGTAGGAATTGTTTTGGAGATGTATCGGTTGGGACTGTGCTCCACAACTCTGCATTTTGATTTTAAGTAGTTTACTTAAATGGTCATGTACACACATTGTACACACTGATCAGGTTGTATTTAGCTATTTAGAAATATATATTTGTATTTCTATGCTATATCAAATAATGTAACATTGAGGACAATAATACTGAATATAACAAGAATTTGGAAAAATAAGATTATAGTATAATATAAAAATAATAAAAGATGCAAATTTAAAGAAGGTTTATTCTGGGTCATGATAAAGGGTGCATTACTCTTCTCAGGGAAGTCATGTCATCGAAAGTCTGACACATCTGTTTTTTTTTGCATCACAGTTATGAAATAGATTCCTGTGTATGGGAATCTTTCTTTTTGTATATAAACCCCAAGACTCTTGGAAATGGAATTTGGTTTCCAGAATTAAGGTGAATTCTTCACCTTTTATGTAATCTTGTCTAGCAGTGCCATCATAGATGCACCATTATCTCCCAGTGGTGACATGTTCCAGTCAAACTTACAATCTGGAGTAGTTGTCACCTGTGATAGTAGTTACTTTATAAGACTTGAGTAGATGATCAACTTAGCTTTCCTTCAGTTACAAAGAAAAATATTTTTCCTCAAAGGTGATAAGAGTTTATACTGGGCTCAAATGTGAATGACCATGGTCTGAGAACACAGGTTCCATCAAATACTATGCTCTAATATGATGCTTTCATGATTTTATAGTAACAGAACAAGTCAAGCCACATATAAAGATACTTTGAAAATACATTTCTGCATAAATCATGTGGTAAGTTACAGCAAACCTTGGAATTTTATGCTATTATTAATATTTGATGTTATCCTATAATATCTTGCTCTTTGGTTTGGTGGAAGCTTAAGATCAGTTTGTACTTGCAAAAATATTTGTTTGGAATTCATATGTGTGTATAAGTTATACCTGGGTGATTGGAAGACTAAGGGACAACACAAGATAATTTGGTCCTGGACATCCAACATTCCAATGTTTCACAAATATAAACTATCTAACCAGTCAGCCGTGAGGGATATATAATGCATGTGCAGCAGTTTAACCTTCAGACTTCTGTTGATACTGCTCAAAACCCTAGGAATATAATATGTCTGATCCTAAAGACTGCTTATTTACACTGAACTCTATCTCTCATAGCATTTAATGAGCTCTTCTCAGGTCTTGTATATATAGCACTTGGGGATAAAGATACAGTCTTTATCCCTGTACTAGAGGTCATGATGGAGAAGACCTCCACAGTGATCATGAGCTTCCACTAGTGCTGTGGTAGACAGGGAGTAAGGTGACCCAGACACCGCAGAACACCAGCTTGCTAAATGTCAGATATTTGGCTTCATTGAAGGGGTCTGGCAGGTTCCTGGCCAAAAATGCTACTGTGAAACTCCCTATGGACAGGACCCTGAGGTATCTCAGGACACAGTAGAATGCTGTGACTAATTCTTTACTGCACAGTAAGATGATCTGACCATGAACAGAGTGTGCATCTGTGTCTACAAAGGGAGGAGATGTTCCTAGCCAGATTCCACAGAGGATAATATGTATAATTGTACAGATGGGAATGTTGAATTTTGATGCTCCTGATTTACTCAATCCCCTCATCCTTCTTCCTTGTGTAGTGATCTTGAAGTCCAGGACCACAGTGATGGTTTTAGCTAAGACAGTAGACACAGCTACCATGAACACAACTACGAATGCTATCTCTTGCAGGATGCAGGTGGCTGTGTTGGGCTGACCAATATTTAACAAGGAACAGAGAAAACGGAAGGTCAGGGAGATAAACAGGATATAGCTGAGGATACTGCTGTTGGCCTTCACAACAGGAGTATTTTGGTGCTTCACAATAATCCCAAGGATAAGTCCAGTTAATGTACACAAGGATAGGGCTATGCCTGCCAGTGTTGTCTCCAAGGGGTTTCTATATGCCAAAAATGTCACAGTTTTCTGGAGGTAGTGGGTTCACTCTGTGTTGGCATACTGATCATCTGGGCACTTCACACACTGATCAATACCTGGCAAGAAAAGTGTCCAACTTCAGTGATTTTTTTGTTCGTTAGAACCCCAATCAAATCTCAAAGTACTATACTGGGAAAAGAAATGCAATTACTTTTCTTATTGCTGAAGACAATGAATAATGGGTTACTACTTTGAAGATTTTGTCCAGTTAATATTCATATCTTCTGTAGTACCAAGCAAATAAACAGATATTCTTTTTATTTGTCATGAAATGCCTTTTCTTATTTCTATATGAAGATAAAATATAAAAAACAAATAGAAAACATGAACATCAAATCTAAACAAAGCAAAACTAAAAAAAAGAAAAGGAAAAGGAAACTAGCCAGGCATGGCAGCACACACTATTAAACCCAGCAATCAGGAATCAATGGCATAAGATCTCCGAGTTCCTTTCCAGCCTGGTCTACAATGCCATCTGAAGGACAGCATGAGCTACAAAGAGGAAACCCTGTCTTGAAAAATTCACAATGAAACAAATCAGACAACTTATCTTTTCTCATTGTATATTTTGTATGATATGGTAATTTAGGGAGGGATTTCCTAAAAGCCAACATTTATTACTCCTATTTCCATAAGGTTGAATAGTCATGATCTCTAGAGTCATGGGATTTGGTATCTGTTGGACACTATTATTCTTTCTTACCATGGCAGAGATAAACTAAAGCCCCCAAAATATCCTGAGAAATGTGAAAATCCACAGAAGAGTAGGATTGCACCATCAATCATCAACCATCTAAACATATGTTTTAAATACATCATCTCTTGCAGTTTCTTCACTTAACACAAAGTGAAATCCTTTTTGAGAAGAAATATCAAGAGAGAAATATGTCCCTACTGACTTTTTTTGAGTTGATCTTGTATCCTTGCACAATACTGAGGTATTTATCAGTTGTAGGACTTCCCTGGTATAACTTTTGGGGTCAATTATATATACTATCATATCATCTGCAAATAACAAAAGTTTGACTTCTTCCTTTCCAATTTTAATCCTCTTGATCTTCTTTTGTTGTGTTATCACTATAGCCAGAACTTCAATAACTATGTTGAAGAGATATAGAGTGGGCAGTCTTCTCTTGTTCCTGATTTTAGTGAAATCGCTTTGAGTTTCTCCCCATTTAAATTGATTTTGACTGTCGGCTTTCTCTATTATTTTCTCTCTATATAAATATTTCTCTATAATATTTCTCTTTTATTATGTTTAGATATGTTCCTTGTATCCCGGATCTCTCCAATACCTTTATCATGAAGGGGTATTTGGAGGAGAGGGGCCACAACATCAAATAAGACGATCCTATGGTTTATTACTTTCAGTTTATTTACGTGGTGGATTACACTGGTAGATTTTTGTATATTGAACCATCCCTGAATCTGAAGTGGACTTGATTATGGTGTATAAGCAAAGCAGTCATGACAAAGATGGGTACACCCACTGAAACAGTCTACCTGAGCAAATAGAAGCCCACCAATACCAGCCGGACTAGTAAGGAACAAGCATATTTTCACTTTATATCTAAGAACTTGTGGAAAATTCCAGAAGTTCCAAATGTCATATTCTATATGCAATTTTTTCTGAAGGATTCACATTTACTAGGTCACTGACAGGATTTGTGAATTCAATGTTCTTCAGGATATGGTTCAGTTAAGAAACATCACGATTTACAAAGGGCATTCTCATTGTAAATAGAAAATCCTGGATTATGCAGTATTCACTTTTGTATTAATCTGACCTACAAAAAAAATATCATTAAATGCATGTAACAGAAAAAAATGATTACAGTGAATTAACCAAGCTATCCTTGCATTATGTGAACAGAGTGTTCAGATAAGTTTCTGGTTCATTGCACATTCAAATGGTTTTCAGCACTGATCACCAAAGTTTGTGATGGTTTGTTTCAACTATGCACCTGACCCAATCTAAAATAACCTGGGAGAGAAGTTCTAGTGAAGAGTTGCCTATATTAATTTGGCTTCTGAGAGATTATGTAACTTGGGTTAACTGAGGCACAAAGATCCACTATGACTTTAAGTAGAATAATTTAATGAACTAGGCCTGGAGAGAATATATTTGAATGAGCCACTTGACCAATAGTATCAATGGAATAAACCATTGCTCTCTGATCTTCACTGTTGATGGTGATGTGACATGCTGTTTCATTCAGTTCTGGCCACCTGAAGTTCCTTGAGATAATGGACTGTAAACTGGAATTGTGAGTCATAATTCTTTTCTCATTTAAGTAGCTTCAATCCACATATTTTATCCTAGCCATAAATAAATAAATAAATAAATAAATAAATAGACCTAGAACAGTGTTTATAGCAGATATCGTTCTATGAGATAATTTAAATACTCAACACTATTTAGGATCCTGAAATGACAGTATCTCCTTGTTCATATTTAGAAACTTCATGGGAAGAGTTTAGGGTTTCCTGTTGAGAACCTTAAAAGGGAGGGACACTGATGGCTTTTTGAACAAAACTTTTGCCCTTAGTTCTTAAGTATTTCCTATAATTACCTTGGCATCTAAATTATTATTTTCACCCAGGTCTACATTTGGTTTTGGGTAGTAAAGGCAACTAGAAAATTTCTCTTTGGAAAAAGAATACTTTTAAGAGTACTTGTAGGGCCATTTAATTAAGTTCACTTGGTGACATTTTGCACCATCCCAATGAGAAGTCATTACCTTCCAGGGAGGAAATTTCATTTTTTCTACATTTTTTTATTGCTTGCATGTCTACTTGTTACATAAGCATCTTGTGAATGGTGTGGGTCACAGATTGCACAGAACTGTGCACATGGTAACTGCCTTTGCTCATGTTTCTGTCAACATGCTACTAAGGTAATCAGTCATTACAAGGAAGCTCTTGATGGACAACTTTCTTCTGGAAGCATCAGAGAGTGGACAGTTAAAATAAATCTCCCACGCTCTTGCAAGGAAAACATCTTCTGAGTATTTGGAAGTGGTGACTGTCCTTACAAATTTTTTAAAAGTAGAAATCTCATTATGGATTTGTGAAAAAAATGAGAGTCCCATGAAATGAGTCAAGAAAAAAATGTCTCGTAGCAATAATGACTTACCATTGAGAAATGGTGACCCAGATTCTCCATGGGAGTACATATTCCCAAATGTTGAAGAATGTGCTTAATATTGAGATGTTACCATACATGATAATAATCTCTGCTGAGTTCTTCACAACTGGGCTAATGTAGAATCCTTGTCTTTTGTGGAGAATATATGGATAACTGGAATCATTTCCAATAAGGCAACACAAGCTCTTTTTCTTTCCTTCTCTGGTGTCAGTTCAGAGGCAAACTAAGCCCCATTCCCTTCTTCTGAGATGACCAGCCCCACCCAATAGACCATCAATGAGATCATACATAAGGCCAGAGAAGAGTCCTTGGTGGCCATCTGATACAGAGAAGAAAACATCACAGGGCCATTCAAATTTGTTTCAAAAGTTTCAAAAATCAACGAAAGAAAAGAAATCAGGGAGTGACATGAAGGAAGAGGTTGCAGAATTTGCAGTCTCAGTGAATTCGAAACAGTAGCTTAAAGCTCTAGAAAGTCAGACTTGTATTTAAAGCTAACTCCAACATGTGGAGCACATTCCAGAAACTGAGATGAAATATTCACTTCTGTCATAAACAATTGTTTGCATCTCTTGCCCTTCATGTACACTTCACAAAAGATATGTGGCTACTCTAAAAAATCTCAGAGTATGTTGCTTTAAAGACTACATATTTCCAAAGATTGTTTAATTGCTTGTGCATGTGTGTGTTCATAAAATGTATCTGGACAAATTTGTATATGTGTACACATGTGTGTAGGCACATGAAGGCCATAAGAGGAAATTGTGTGTTCTCTACATTTCTCAGTGTATTCTTCTTGAGACAAGTCTCCAAACTCATGACTTTTGGGCTGACTTGAAGACAGCAAGTTCCAGAGATCATCTTTCATCTGCTGTGAGGTCATGAGGACATGGGTGATGCTAACTTTCAATCCCCTATCGTCATGACTGCATAGCATGCATACTTGCCTCCTGTGTCATAATCTAGACACAGACTATATAATTTGAATTATGCACAAATGGAGTCTTCTCCTTTATGCTTTTTCTTGATAGTCAAATGTTGGCATTAAGGAGAATATTTTCATTTGTTCCCATTCATATACTCTCACCTGTGGATATTTATAATGTCTCAGAAATGTGCCAGTTAGGGCAGAAATTTCCCATATTACTCCTATGACTGCAGCCACAGATTCTTTCTCTTTTCTGCAGGTGTCAGTCAGGATGGGTTTGTCCTCTCCTGTGAGCCAGAAGTGAAAAGTAAAATATGTCCCTTGATGATCTTGACCACAAGTGTAGATACCATATCCCAGAGATATTTCCAAATGACAAAAGTCAAGGCTCCTGTAAATTGGTAGTGGTTGGTATTAATTCTGTATAGGAGAAATAGGTATCATTACAAAAAAATCTTCAATTATAATTGTCCTGAAAATTAAAGTCCTGAAAATTAAAACAGTAACTCTAAAAACTAAATGAAAGCTTACCCTTACATTTTCCATATTGAAACCACATCTTGTTATTTGATGATATTACAATATAAGATCATTTGGAGATCATTAGAATGGGTTGTGATCATATTTAACAGTTTATTTGGAGATTTCTGCCTTTTAATATTAGAATAATTATTCATAAATTTCCTGTATAAAGCAGGCAGTCACTACATGATTGTCACAAGGCTTTATCTTGCAATGCCTATCCTTCTTAAAAGTGATAATATATTTTTTGTGGTTCTGGGGATAGGGAATATTTTTGCTGTGGGGAGTGAACTAAGACTTTCTAAGAAACCCTTATTAAAGGAGAGAAGGAAATACAGTTCTATGTCCTTGTCCAAAGTTGTACTTGGCATGGCCTCTCTAGGGTTGGAGCCAGTGCAATAGATAAGTCAAACTTGAGTTTCCTGGCCAGGTCTTCCACTTGAGTGTGGTTACCAGTCCTAAGGATTCTGGTTCTGAGACATCCTGTGTTTTCTTTGGCAACATTGTCTACCTTAATTCTCTGCTGACTGTGGTCATTTTCCCACTTCAGATAGACTAGAGGATGCTGTACTTTTTTATCACAGACTTGTTAGGCATAAGTCATCAGTTTATTCAAGAATTTCAGCTCCCAGGTATTGCTTTTGTCTTTTGTATTTCTCATGATTTTTACCTGTTTTGGCATCAATATTTGCATTGTATTCCAGCAGTTTGCTGGTGATTGTTGTGTTTCCTCGGGAAACACAATGGTGTAGGACTGCATCCCCGCTGAAATGTACAATGTAGGGATCAGCACCCTGAATCAGGAATATAGAAATGTACTCCACATTGTTCTGCTGGGTGGCCTGTGGGTATTGTATAAAGGAAGATATACTGAATTCAAGAACTTGAATAAGCATTCTGATAATTGCATTGAATAGTTACCCTTGGATCAGACCAATTGTTTAGGTTATGCATATTATCTCTCTTTTTTGGAGACAGGGTCCTCTCAAGTACCCCAGACTTGCCTAAATTAATAACCTCCCCACCTAAGTTTTCTAAGTGGTAGAATTTCAGGAGTATGCCACCACACCTAGATATTAAAGCATTTCACTAGCATGGTTTGACCATTGTTGTAGTGGGGGAAGTTGCTTGTTCACTTGCTTGCTTTGATAACTTGACACAGGCTGAAGACACCGGGAAAGAAGGAACCTCACTAGAAGAATCACCTCCATCAGACTGGACTCTGGGAAGTCTGTAGAGCATTTTCTTGATTGAGATTGATATGGGAGGGCACAGCTTCCTAGAGGTGGTGGCATAACTGGGCAGGTGGTCCTGAGTAGTATAAAAAATCTGAGCAAGCCTTGGAAAAAGCCATGGAAAAGTAGCATACCCCCATGACCTCTCCCTCTGGTCCTGATTGAGCTTCTGCTCTGGTTTCCATTTATAACAGACTGTGATGTGGAATTATAGGCCAAATAAACATTTCCTGTCCCAAGCTGGTTTTGGCTAGTGTTTCATCACAGCACCAAAAACCAAACAAGGATAATATCTAATCCATTTCATATCAAAACTGTTGCCCTATAGCTACCTTAATCAAGGATGTGCAGCCTTCATCATCCTGGATATTAATATTCGTACAGTTGTTAGATACTAACAATGTTACCACGTCTGGATAGTTATGGGCACAGACATAGTGTAGTGATGTCCTACATATTGACAGGACATTTTAGAAAATTACAGATTACTATGTAAAGGCACATTCAAGTGTAAATACTATATGGCAAAGTGTATTTCCTTCTGATGTAAGAGAAGAGACTAAAATTTTCTTATTTACTTATTTTTCTACTCAGGCATTCATTTGCTGTGCTAGGCATATAGAACATGACTGTCTCATTCAAGGCGAGTGCTCTGTCACAAGCTTCATCCTTCCTCAGAGCAGCCTCTCTGGATAACAGAACACCTATTAGAATGAACTCAGCTTGGGTTTGAATCCTATCCCAATCACAGTTAGTTACTAATTACCACTTAGACTTCCTATGAGCTCCATGACTCAATCTCTCCATCTATAGAATGGGGATTTAACACTGTAGCTGTCTTACACAGTGCTGCTGTGATGCTTCAGCTCACATCTTCAAGACTATGTACAAATGCTTCCAGCACCTGACAGCTCAGTGTTTTCTGGATACAATTATGATTGGTCTTTCTAACGGTAACAAACACAGTAGTTCAATGAAGAGAAATTATAGAAATACACCTACTTCATATGCAAAATTTTTTATTCAAATAACTATGATATTTTAATAATATATTCCCTAAGTTGGCCTTGAACTTGGTAATCCTCCCAGTAGGTAGGAATACAGGCAGTTCCACTGCACCTACCTTACTCTCTCCTTCACACTTTAGCATCTCTGACATCTGCCACTTATAATTCATGATATTTTATGACTATAATCAGCAATGCTTTTTACTTTGCTAACAGACAAAATAAAAGGTCATTGTGCAATCCATTGTGCCTTACATCAAATGAAACAACACAATTCACAGGCCCATGACAATTCTAAAGATCACATGTATCTATATAAATTTCAGCTTTTAAGACTATGAAATGTAAACAGATTCAGAATAGCAATAACAAAAACCAAAAATATAAATCATCAGTCATCAACACTTTGATTTTTTCATTTCTCAATGCCCAGAAGTAATATTTCTATGTTTGCTACCAACAGGTACAAGCATAGTCCTCAGATAATAGACAGAGTGTCCATGTTGATACAGACACCAGATGGCAGAAAATGGTTTTATCTTATACTTCTCAATGTGTCCATGATCTAGCACCAAAATTGAGCAAATCTATCCAGGAGATAACCCATGGCATTATAGCCTTGCTTTGTTTTTCAAAAAGCTTTAAGCCAAAAAATACTAGGGATTCAATTAGGCATCTTTCATTCTATTCAATATTTAAATTTATAGAATGCAGGGAAAGCTGACTGGGCAGAGAAACATGAATATTTTCAGATTGAGCGGATCTTGAGAGCTAGTAGATGTGTATGCTCTACAGTAGATATCTAAGTTAAGAAACTGGTGCTGGAGTTGTGGATGGAGAAGGATCCCCAAAGCTTGCTTGCCTGCAAGTCTAAGTGAGTCAGTATGCTCCAGGACAATCAGTCAAACACAGTGGAGATTTGGATAAGGGAATCTGTCCTAAAAGCTGAGGTGGAGGAACCACAGAGTGGTTCATCAGGTGAGGGCACCTACTGGCAGATCCATTGGCCTAAGTTCAATCCCCAGATCCCACAATGTGGCAGAACACAACTGTCAAATATAGTTCTCTCCTGACCTTCACACACTTACTTGGCATGTGTGGGGCATATGTGCATGACACACATATGATTATTTTAATGAGATGAAAGAAATTCTTGAAGAGAATGTCAAACAATAGCCTTTATGTGTGTACCAGAGCACACACAACGTGTGTCAACGTCTGTGTGTGTGTGTGTGTGTGTGTGTGTATGGGGCTGGGGGACAGAGTTATAGTTCAAGTTGATAATTTCCTTATGAGACTCCCCAGAAAACATGAGACAGACATAAGATTTCTTGATGATTCTTTTTTTTTGGCTTCGAATTTATATTTTATGTGAAAATTTATCTCATGATACATTTTTCTGTGTTGCATATAACACAGCAATAAAAACATACACATTAAGGGCTGGAGAGATGGCTTGGCATTTACAAGCTCTAGTTTTTTTCTGTAGAGGACCTGGATTTGATTCCTAGCACCCATATAGCCGATCACAACTGTCCATGACTCCACTTCCAGGAGATCCAACACCTTCTTCCTATGTGTGTGGTATGTTGAAAATACCTGCAGGCAAAACACGCAAACCTAAAACATTTTAAGTGCACACGTAAAAAAATATTTGTGGTTTTCTTAGCTAAATCTCCTTAAAGCTCCCAGTAAAGTGATCTAAAAGAGACAATGTAAAAGGATTTGTAAACTAACTGAAGTTTTTTGTTTCGCTTTCTTAAAGAAGGCCTTGGAGCTGCCCTTCCAAGGTGTGCAGGTTTCAGGTGCCTAGGAGTCTAAAGCAGGCACAAAACCCAGTGGTCTCCGTGAAAGAAGAGCCTTTAAGCAGCATGACCTCTGCCCTACCTCAGGCTGCAGATCTGGAAAGTATGTTTCTCCCTGGTAGACCCTGACTGTCCCCAATAGTTTCCACCCCTACTGTTCCTCGCCCCTCTCCAAGCCCCATTACCTGCCCCTCCTGTCATATTCGTTCATGTGGTATTCACTGCCATTGATGAGTCTCTCAACTGAAGCCATATCACCCACACTGGCCGCCCTGTGGAGCTTCCCCACAGGGTCATACCTAATTAAGTACAGGGGAAATTGCAGCTGTTTCTGACCAAAGCACCCATGACCCAGGCATGCAGGCCACAGGTGGGAGTACCAGCGAGTACGCTAAGGGCCTCTATTAGTAAGGGCCTCGTAATCAAAGTCCACCTGCATGTTGAACCTCAAGGCTCCACAGGCCCTCCCAGCCCTCCTGGCCCTCCCTGCCTTCCCCTTTAGCCACCCGCACCCTCCCAAACCCAACAGTAAATGTTCAAAACACTGGTTAAGTCTCTGCACTGAACCAAATAAGCGTCCTGCTAGGGCAAATCCTTGGTTCAGTGTTAGCTGAACTCTAATTCATCCTTAGCAACCCAGTTCCACAGGCATAGTGATGCGCTGTGAGCACATAATGGTTCTCAGCTTCTGTGCACTCAGTGTTCTGTGCATGCCCATGTCAGACTCCACCAACAAAAGCATACAATACTCAGAACATGTAGACAAATATTGTATGTTTTCTCTTTTAAGGATGTTCCTTTTTAAGGTTCTGATGTGGGAACTACAATCTGAATAGCCACAGAGTTTTGGAACCTACTGAGGGACCAGGAGGGAGGAGAGGATCTCTCAAGGAAAGGAAGTCGTCTATAGTGTTTGGAAACTATAAATGAAAACTAGAATTGTATGGTTTAATGAAAGGGGTGGGGCAGAAAGGTAAAGGAGGGAAAACGGAGAGGGACAACCAATACTAAAAGTCCCTCGAAAAATTATATGGAAACTGACTACCCTAGAAGCTTCCTATACATATGTGAAAGGAACCCACAGGGAGACAAAAACCAAGGGAGAGAAGGCTTCAACTAGACATCTTGTGCCACCAAATGAAATCTCCAGTGCCAGGAACAGGTTACAGCCTGTTGAGTCACTGAGCAAAGGGACCCATGGAAACCAGCAAATAGCACAGCTATTGCCAAGGCTCTTGGTTGCTCACAAAACCTGATGTTAAGGTCTTGTTTCTGAGGGTGACACTTCTGCCACTGAATATGGAGAAGTTGAGCTGCTGTCTAACTAGATTATTCACCTACTAACCAGAGTTCATGGTACTGGAAGATATTCTGCACGCTCCTGGAGGAGAAAGGCAGTCCTCAGCACAAACCCTTCAACCTACAACCACACCCACATGGAAGGAAGCTCACAGACATCTGAAATTTACTTCTGGGGGATCCAGCACCCTCTTGTGTGCAGGCACTAGACATGCATACAGCGAACATACATGCATGCAGACAAAACATATATAGACATGAAAGAAATGTGATCTATAGAGATATTGAGAAATAATACATTTATGTTGTAAGTTCACTCTTTTAAAGTATACAACCCAGTAGGATTTTTTCAGTATGTTCTTAAAATTATGCATCCATCACCCTATTTATTTTTAAAATATTTTTGTCATTTGAGAAAAAGTCTTTATTCATTAGTAGTTACTCTTCATTCATTCAGTCCCCAACCCCTATCAGTTACCAATATAACTTTTTCTTCAAGTGTCTCATTCTGGGTATTTAATAGAAATCAAATCATCTAATAAAGAAGTGTCCCATTCTTCAGTCTTTTAACTACCTTCAACTGAGCTTAATGTTTGTGATATTTATTCATATTATAGGATGTATCAGTTCTCTACCCTTTTCCATGGCTAGAAACTAGACCATTATATTAAGACACCACCCTTTTTTTACCCACTCATCAATAAGTAGATAATTGGTATTTCTCCCTTTTTTCTTTTATAAATGATCAGGCACTAGTGGCTGCACTATCTTCATCAACAATTTCAGCAGTAACGTAGCAGGTTTCTGTTCTCTGGTATCTTTACACTTTCATATGTGTCCCAGTACCTGTGCATGCTAGACAAGTGCTCTCCCCAACCTATATCCTCAGCATGCAACATGTATTTTTCAGTTTTTATACCAGATATTATTGTCCAGCTTCAACTTCATATATGTGATACACACACACACATACACACACACACACACACACACACACACACACACACACACACACACACACACACATGTTAGGTCCCTTGAGGACAGGCCTTTGCAACCCCACTTGATCTGTTTTGCGCTCTTGTGGTTGGTTGTTCCGAAAACAGGAACAAAAACGGTAACAATATGTTGTTTTCAGCAATGTCTTTATGGATGTTTAACCCTAAGCCATATGAGTTATGGTGATGAGCTTCCTGCTTTTGCTGGCTCAGCCTCCCCTGCTGAGGGCTATATATACTGTGTGAGAAAGTGGAATAAGACTTGCCTGCAGAACCTGAAGTTGTGTTGTGTGCTAATCCTGATGTGCCTCGCTCAGAGAACTACAGTTGTCATGCTGGCACAGCACACACACACACACACACACTTCTCTACCAAGTGCTGGGATTGCTGAGCTGTGCCACCAGGATTGACTTATCTTTTGTGTTTTCACCATCTTAATGACATCAAGTATCACCTCATTGAGCTTTGATTTGCAGTACTTGAGGACTGATGGTGTAGAACATCTTCCAGTGTGCCAGTGGGACATTTGGAAATCTTTCCAGGTCCCATAGCAGGTGGATGAGGTTCAAACCAAGGCTGGTAAGGGACAGACAAATATACCATGCAGATGGAGATTGAGTGCAAAGTTTTATTAGAAGGGGGTGTGTAGAGGGGAGGAAAGGACAGGAGGAAGGGAGAGAGAGAAAAAAAGAGAGAGGGTGTGTGGGAGTCTGCGTTTCCCAGTGGAT
Organism: Myodes glareolus; assembly: GCF_982192425.1. Classification (NCBI taxonomy): domain Eukaryota; kingdom Metazoa; phylum Chordata; class Mammalia; order Rodentia; family Cricetidae; genus Myodes; species Myodes glareolus. Next base: position 106,589,428 of record NC_142033.1, on the reverse strand, counting down.
ATCCACGCCCGACCCAGGCTGCGCGCTTCCTGAACTCGGGCCCACGAGAAGGGACAATTTCCTGAGGGTTGAAAAAGAGACACAGACACAAAGAAACCTGGCTCATCTACAAGAGTAAATGGCAACTTTATTAAATTCAAGTCAGATATTTATACCAGTGGGCAACCAGGATCAAAAAGGCAAGGCCTCCTCCCAACCAGAAGCAGGAGGAGAAGATTAAAGCTTCCTGGCCCCTCGGGCAGGGTCACCCAGGGGAGGCAGGCTAAGGGCTCACTGCTAAGACCTTGAATACAGGTGGAATCACCATAACAAAGAGAACCAGATTCTTGCTAAGTTATCCCCTCAAGCCAGAGCTGGAGCAGAGACTCCAGGAAGCCGGAGGTCACAGGGCCCTGCGAATTGCCAGGAGAGAAGGGAAGAAACTTTGTTAGCTACAAGGGTGGGAGTAGGGAGAAGGGGAAGAGGGCAGGGAGTGGGAAAGAAGCTGAGACTTGCTTGCCTTTGTGGGGAGAAAAAGAGAAAGAGAGTGGGAAGGGAAGGAGAAAGGAAGATAGGGAAGGAGGGAGGGAGAGCACTAGAGAGACTGGGAGTGGGCAGAGCATCTCTTAAAGGGACAGGATACCATTTGCTATACAGCCAGGCATAGGGCATGAGGTGCTGTGACAGGTTGTGCCCAAATACTAACCAAACGTCTCTTGAGATCCATTGCCCTCTGTGTCACTGGGCTCTTTATAGTATTGACTCATAAGAAATCTATACATTCTGAAGAAAAATTCCTATATGCCTATATATGGTTATATACAACAAATGGGAATAAATCAAACAGCAGGGAATATATAATGATTTCTTCTGGGTCCAAAGGAATAAAAAAAGGAGGGACTTGATCATCAGGTCCTTGTGTATTATACTATTACTGACTGTACTAAAAAATATTTAGTTACTTTAAAATGTTGTTGCTTTTTTTCAGAGAAGTAACCTCTAGCCTTCCATGTATGAGGCAAGCTCACACTACCCACAAGCTGCATGCACAGCTCTATGTTTTCCTTAATAGCTAGCATTTTACAAGGATTTGCTTTATTTAGGGAGGGAGGGAGGGAGGGGGGAGAGAGAGAGAAGCCAAGGAGGATGACTGCTTATTGGCCTGTTCTTCATGGCTTTCTCTGACTCTTTTCTTATGGGAATGAGGACCATCTGTACAGATGAAGTTCTGCCTCCTGCAGAAAACAGCCTGTGCTGCCTATTATGACAGTAACACCCTAATAACTCTCTCTCAAGGCCAACTTCCAGGCTCTCAGACAACTGTCTTGATGATGTTTGATTTTTCTTTATTCAAGGTATAGATAAAGCTATTGTAAAAACTCACAAAGAGATAGAGACAAAGACCCACATTGGAGCACTGGTCTGAGCTCCCAAGGTCCAAATGAGGAGCTGAAGGAGGGAGAACATGAGCAAGGAAATCAGGACCGTGAGGGATGCATCCACCCACTGAGACAGTGGGACTGATCTAATGGGAGCTCACCAAGGCCAGCTGGACTGGGACTGATGGAGCTTGTGATCAAACTGGACTCTCTGAAAGTGGCTATCAATGAAGGCTGACTGAGAAGTCAAGGACAATGGCACTGGGTTTTGATTCTACTGCATGGACTGGCTTTGTGGGAGTCTGGTTTGTTTGGATGCTCACCTTCCTAGACCTGGATGGAGAGGGGAGGACCTTGGACTTTCCACGGGGCAGGAAACCCTGACTGCTCTTAGGAGTGGAGAGGGAGGAGGTTGGGAGAGGGGGAGGGAAAAGGGAGGTGGGGAGGAGGTGGAAATTTTCAATAAATAAATAAATTACAAAAAGAAAAAACTCACAAGGCAGAATTCTGAGGTCTTTATTTCATCAGTGGTCTAAAAATAACCCAGATATTAAGAAGGAAAAATACTGTATTAATAGAATATTATTGGATATTACTGATTCTTAGAAACAAAGCTGCCCTCTTATTCTAGAGTTGAGTAATGTCTGACTTTTCTGTTTAGCATTACACAACTGAAATATGCCCTTGTCTTTACAGATGGTTCTGTATGAATGCTTCTTTCAGGTCCCCTTATTAATATTTTGAATGCAGATCTGTTACGAGTTGCAGGACTTCAGCTCCAGGTTCTTTTCAAGTCATATTTATGAGGACTCTGTGCTCTTCTCCCCAGAGAGCGATGAGTAACCAGAACAAGCAAGAGAATTGTTTTTATAATGATTCTTTACTAGCAACTTCAATATCCATCCATGGTGTTTTCAATCTTAATAGGCATGGGGGATTGATAATGGGCAATACACAGACAATTCAGTATCACAATTATTAATCCTACTAAACCTAATACATAAAAACCAATTCATAGCCTTAATCTAACTTATCACTTATCCATAAAACACTTCTTAACCTTAATACAACTTATTCATTAACATTTCTTAGTCTTATCAATTATCCATAAGATATCTCTTAACATTTCACACACTAAACATATGTATTAACACATCTATTCTCTTCTCTTAATATCTCATACACGCATTAAATAGCATCATATGACCTGGTTTTCTTCAGCTTAAAAAGGGCTTTTTGAATTTCTTCAGGCTGGATGCCTGACCACCCTGGGGGCTGGATAGTGAGGCTTGACTCTTGACCCTGTAGTCTGCGCTCGGGAGATAAACTTCTGATGTCCTGTTTCAGGCTGTATTGGGTGCTGGATCAGTCCTTGACCATGTAGTCTGTGGCCTGGTGCTAGTCTATCTCAGAATATAGGGCCTTTAGACTTGGCTTTTCGGGTGACTGTGTCTCAGGAGACAAGGATTTTAATTCTCTACTCTTGAGACAACAAAGTGTTCTGTCTGCTCTAGAATCAGAAGATGAAGCTTTGCTCTCAGGATGGCAAAGCATTCTGTCTGCATTTGGAAAGGCAGAGTATCTTGTCTGTTCTCAGGAGACAGACTTTCAATGTCCACTCTCAGGAAATGAGGCTTTGCGTTGTTTGCTTTAAGGAGATGAAGCTCTGTACTCAGGAGACAGAGCATTAAATGTTTAGGCAAGGCATTAAATAGTTCTGCTTTTCAGGAAGCAGGCTTAGAGGATCTCTCTTTCAACGAGACCAAGCCATTGTGAGAAGTGAGATGACTGCTCTGCTTCTGCCCTCTCTTTTTGCCAGTTCGAAACTGCTCCTCATTTGATCCTTCCAATAACCAGATATCCTAGGTTATCAGTATCGACTGTTCACAAAAGGATGGGTGGTCCCTCTTGTGTGGCAAGATTATTTCGTTAACATGGTTGCTGGGTATATCTGGCAAGGCCAGATGGGTGTGGCAGCCTTCAAGCGGGCAAATGTTCTCTTAATATTTCAACTTAATAATTTTCCACATCACACAAAAGAAGAAATGCTTTTACATTACACCAAGTTGCATTCATTCCTATTCTATAAATTTCCTGCTCTATCTACACTACAGATTCTCCTTTATTTATTCATTCAGAGGAATCTGTTTCCATGCTCATTTCAAGTACAGTACTTCTAAAAATGATGTCATTTTTATATTGAGTATGTCTTTGAGTTCAGGGGTGTTCTTATCTTTGCAAACCAAAAATGGGGTATATTTTGCTAAAAAAGTATGAAGAAAGGAACTAAAAATACTATATGACTGAAATCTATGTTCTTAAAAAACTTTTCCCTGAGTTTACATGTTAAAATGCAACAATATCAAGACCTCACAAATATACCTGAATTAAGAAATAAGAACAGGGAGTCACCTAGTACAGAGAGGGCCTGAGGAACCAAGCTCCACCGGGAGCAGAAGCCAGGAGCAAATCCAGTTTGTGTACACTGGTGGATTAGGACTGAGTCAGCGACCAGATCCAGAGAGAACAGGTACAGGGGAGTAACTACTGAGTGAGTGAGCCAGAGCCAGAGAACACTGAGGGTCCAGACATTCAAGGGAGTAGAACTAAGCCAAGACGCTGGTGGGTCTGGGCATGAATCTAGGACTTCACAGGAACTAGGTCTGAGCCAGGACCTCTGCCAAGTCTGGGCATGAGTGAACTGGGAACCTCCAAGGAAATAGGCAGGAACCAGAGATCTCAGCAGGGCCAGGCATGAGTCTGGGGCCTCGGAGAGAATAGGCCTGAGTAAGGACCTCTGTGGGTCAAGGCATTGGTCTTAGACATCAAAGGGAATAGGCAGGATCCTGAAACCTCTGAGGGTCCAAGCCTGAGTCTAGGACCTCTGAGGAAGTAAGCAGGTCCTCTGTGGGTCTGGGCACACCTGAGCCTGGGACCTCCGAGGCAGTAGACTGGAACTAGAAACCTTTCCAGGTCCAACTCCAACCCAGGGACTTCTGCAGGAGGGAATCCAGACCAGGATTTACAGGTTCAGGTCAAAGATGCTATCTAGGCTAAAGTCACCCTGAGGCAAGGATATCCACCTGGGGGGAGGGGGGAAATTCTGCAGGAGTGAGCCAACTAGGACATAGAGGGCCTGAGGAAACAAGCAGGTGTGATACTCAGTTGAAAGAGCCACTTGGCAAGATCATCAAAACAGGTAGGACAAAGAAAACACAGATCCTGGAGCCACCTAGCTGTGTGACTCTGAGTTATTTTACTTGTCCACCACTATGCGGTATTTCTGAAAACAAAATATCTATTTAGGTAAACATATTTGTACATATTTAATATGCTTGTATAAATAAATATAAAGTATATATAAGTATTAAAATTTTCAGACTTCTAATTCAGTAATATAATCTTTGGAAATTTGTCCAAAAGGTAAAATTCAAAGTAAATTTCAGTCCATTTGTAGAAATGTTATTATCAGTATTCTAAATAGCAGACATTAGAAACAAACTAAATATTCAACAACAAAGAATCAGGTAGGTAAGCATAATATATTACAGTCATCACAACCTGCAATTTTGAGTTACATGTTCCTATTTTTGAAAATGTTCATAATGTCAAGTTTAAAAATGAATAATAAACATGTATGTTCACTGTACATATAACTGAAAAAGAAGGTATATAGGAATAAAGTTATTCTCCATTTGAACTTGACATTATATCATGGAAAAAACTATAAACATTAAAATATTTTCAATAGTTATAATATGGAATCTAGAAAAGAGCAAGATATTTATATTAAATAAATACAAAATATCTAAACTTGAAGGACCCAAACTCATTTTAACCACAGTTATACCGTTTTGCAAAGGTTCGCAGATAACAAGCTTAATTAAGGGCCTCCAGAGTTCAGGACTTCTGGAATGCTGAGCAGATAACAAGCTTAATTAAGGGCCTCCGGAATTCAGGGCCTCCGGAATGCTGAGCAAAGATACCTGAGGTTAGAGCAAGGACAGCCTTATCTGGCTGCGAGACAGGGGATTTATGGACTGGCCATAGAAACAAAGAAAGAGAGGATTGCGAGGCCTGAGTCACGTATAAAGCGGGGCTCGTCACGAGTCAGGGGCTGTGCAATCAGACATCTGGTCGCCAGCCAGGAAAAGGGGCAGGATAAGAGGAACAGTAAACCGCTGAGTAGTCCCCTCATTGTTATTTAGGTTAAGAATTTACCACCCTGCATCTTGCTTCTGTAAACCTCGCTTTTTGCTCTCCTATAAAAACCCCTCACCCCCAACCTGCGGCGCGCAAGTCTTCCGAGAGAGACTCTGTCGCCCCAGGTACCTGAGTATTCAATAAACCTCTTGCTGATTACATCCGGCCGCGTGTTTTCGACTGATCTTTGGGCACGGGGTCTCTCCCGAAGGAATACGCCCATGGGAGTCTTTCAAACTAAAGTCATGTGAGAACAACAACTTCTTAGACATATAAAACTTGACAAGTATGGTAGCACATACCTTTAATCCAAACACTTAAGAAGTAGAGGAAGTTGGATCTTTGCAAGTTACAGCCAGCCTGGTCTACTTAGCAAATTCCAGGTAAGTTGGGGCTACATATTGAAACCCTGTCTCAGGAAGAAAAAAATTATCTAATGATATTTAAAAAAAAACTGGAAAAAAGCTTATAGTGTAGACAAGCCTGGAAAAATCTAGGTATGGGACAAAGTTATTTTTAAGCAAATTATACACTCCATTTTCATCAATCTCTAAACACTTTTCAGAAGTACCCTTACATTCAAGCAATAGGCCTATTTATTAATTTGAGGGAAGTATAATAAATAAGAGTCTAAAATTCCTTAAAAGTCTATAAGAACAGGTGTAATGACATATTTATTGTTATCCTAAATTTTCAGATTCTTCAAACATCTGTAGGTACTCTCAAAAGGCTTATGAAACTGGCCAGTGCTACTATATGCCCTCCCTTTTCCATCAAAGTACCATTTCCAAGGAAAAGAGCAAGTGTGAAAGATGCTGAAGAATCACAGAATGTTGTCAGCACACTCTGAGCATCTGGGACAACTCCTGTAAAACTCTCAAACACAAAGGCATGCTCAGAGACGACAGTAACCTCAGTGCTCTATATGACCTTGACCATTGCATGTCATCTGAGCATAGCACATTCTCCCAGTTAGGTAACCACAGGTTAAAATATAAATAATATGGACAAATCTATATGTTTCTTTTAAAATACATATTTCCCTCTATCTCAAGCCCTGATGACAAATTGGGGAAGCTCTTCAGATCCTAGCGGAAGAAAAAGTCTATCCTACAGACACAAACACCAAGAATCAATTGTGACATAAAGAGAGAGCTCATCACCTAAATGGTGAACAATCTGAGGAAGTGAATCATCTGATCAAGAGAGAGTTTTAAAAACTAAAGCCCAGTAAAAACCTTTTTTGAAGGCCGTTTTTCATCACTATGGTGTTTCATGTTAGAAATAGACAACAATATGGTGCTTACATGAAAGAAAACTCAGGTTGTCAGACTTGGTGGCAAATGTTTTTATCTAGTCATCTTTCTGGGCCAGTGAAAATGTTTGGAGAGAGTTAAGTTGTATCACAGCTAGCCACGCATAACACTGAGTTCAAGAAAGTCAATGAAATTTGTAGTATGCTTGTAACCACTTCTGCAGCATTAAAATGATAGCATCTATGGCCACAGAAGTCAGGGGTGGGGTTCCAAGGAGAACTGGGGATAGAAAGCACCAATATGTTGTGGATGGATTGTATTGTGGATACTAAAGTGATATTCCTGAACTGATAATTACCATTCCTTAGTGGTCAGGGCACAAAAGAACAAGTAGAATCTGAAAACTGTCCAATCTTTCAACAAAGATAACAGCAATTTGTTGTCAGGACGCCATAAGTAAAAAGTCTAGGAGGGTGGAGGAAGATGGCAGCGGGGACTAGGTGAGGAGTTGACAGTAGTGAGGGGCTCGGGCTGTGCTGGTGCTTGAATGGCGGGTCCCTGAAGAAGCTGCTAGTGCACATGGGCCTGGTGGTCACCAAGGAGGAGCAGGAGCCCAGCTTCTCAGACACTATGGTGTCGTGTATGGTCTTGGGGATCTCTACATTAGTGTCTAAGACCACCAAGGCCTATTTAAGAGAAATATTTCCAGACTGATGGATGCAATTTTGAAACAACAATAGGAACTTTTGGACCGAGATTGTTCCAAATGATCACCAGAATTTACAAGTAGTAATGAAAAGATGACAAAGTTTTAAATTGCCCTTCAGTAGTGAAGGTGCTGTCCCCAGAAGATGAAAAAGCAGATATTCTGAGAGCTGCTCAGGAATTTTGCTCAGCAGCAGAGGACACCCAGAGATTTGGATGTAGATCTGCTAGATGGCTTACTTAATTCACATGGTTTCCCTGACCCTGAGTTAGTATGGAAGTTTGGTCCTGTGGACAGCACCTTAGGCTTTCTTCCCTGGCAAATCAGATTGACAGATTGTCTTTTGCCTTCTCACCTAAACATCAGTTATGAGGACAAGTTCTCCATCCTTTGTCAGAACACAGCTTGTGAACAAAACCTGGGAAAGTAGCGGTTCATGGTTGTGTAATATGATATCAGGCTTTTGGAGAAAAGGACCCAATTGATTCTGATGTTCATAAAGTACCTATAAAACTTTGTACTCACCTAAAAAAAAATCTTGTTATCCAAGTGTCCTACAACATAAATGCCAACATACTGCTCTGAAGGAAAAACACACTAAGACAGTAAGAGGAGGATGCAGAATATGCTAAATGTTGGGCCAAGAAAATGAGAAAAGCCAGGAACAGATGGTAAAGAGATGTAGGGTGTCCTCACTGAGAGTTTCTACTTCTAAATCTCAGACCAGTAAAAAGTAAGAGCATTGGGGCCAGAGAGATGGCTCAACAGTTAAGGGGACTGGCTGCTGATCCAGAGGACCCAGGTTCGATTCCCAGCATAGCAGCTAACAATGATCTGCAACTCCAGTTCCCTTTTCTGGCCTCTGTGGACATTGTGCGAATGCAGTGCATAGACTACATGTAGACAAAATACCCATGTACATTAAAAAGTAATAAAAAAGTATCTTAAAACAAAGTTTTATTGTAAGGGTTATAAAATAATAAATAAAGAAGTTTTATAGTTAAAAACCTGAAGCAATTACTGTCTTGCTTGATAGGTTCCATTTTTGGTTCTTGAATCATTTCAAAGACATCACAGTAGGCCTAAGCATTTATGTTAATATATTAAAAATTTTCCTAAAGTATAATCCAGGTTCAAAAAGAAAAGGTAAATAATCTGGTGTTATCAACCTCACTTCTGCTAGATTGAACAACACATTCTGAAGCAGACCTTTTCTAGGTTAGCAACTTAGTATGAAGAGCGATACCAAGTTTCACTATGAAGAAAAGTCACTTGGGAATTAAATATAAGTAAAATGTAACAAATATACTTACTCCTTTTGGAAAGCCATGCACAGAGGGGACCTGAATCCAAAGACTAAGCACATCTGTGCATCTGGGCTGTAACCATTCTGTAGTAATGTTTCCATGTACTCTTCCTGTTCTCCAAACACTGCCCAGTAAACAGGGCTCACTTTGTTTTTGATTTGTTTTAATTATAGGTCTATTTAAATTGTTTGCCTGCTTTTGATTTAACTCTTCTGTGTAATAACTATTGAGAATTTTATCCATTAATTTTATATTTTATAATTTGGTGGACCACCATTGCACAGGTTTTTGAAGTATGCCCTTATGATTCTCTGGATTTTGGTGTCTGTTATTATGTCCTTCTATCATTTCTGATTTAATTTTTAATAGTCTCTCTCTGCCTACCAGAGATTCTACCAGGGAAATCCTAGATATGACAAACACCTTCAGGTAAGTGTCTGGATACAAGGTGAACTTTTAAAAATCAATATTTCTCCTACATACAAATTACAAATGGATTGAGACAAATCAGGAAAATGGCACCCTTTATAATAGGAACACAAAATATAAGATATACTGGGGTAACTATAACCAGAAAGGGAAAGATTTTTTATGACAAAAATTCAAGTCTTTGACGAAAGTAATTGAAGATGATATCAGAAGAATAAAATACCTCCAATGCTCGTGGATAGGTAGGATTAACAGAAAAAAAATGGCCATCTTACACAAAGCAATCTACACATTCACCACACTCCCATTTAAAATTCTTTACAAATCTTTAAAGGAAAATACCCACCTTCTTATGGAAACATACAAACCCAGAATAGCTAAAACAATCTTGAAAAATAAAAGACCTTTTATAGATATAACCATCTGATTTTAAGCTGTACTGCAGGGTTATACTAATAAAAACATCATGATATTGGCGTAAAAACAGCTACTTTGATCAACAGAATTGAATTAATGTCATAAACATAAATCCATACATCTATGAGAATCTGATATTTTATCCAGCATCCAGAATTATACACAGTATAAATAAAGTAACTTCAACCAATGGTTGATAGTGACCATACAAGGGGAACAGCAAGCAGCTCATGGAACATGGCTTGGCTGTCATCAAGGTTGTGCCTGAAAAAGCCTTTGAGAGGTAGAGCCCTAAGACTACTTGTCTTGAGGACCTCATGCTGTTACCGAGAACACTTCTCCATATTGTACTCACGTTCACCACATCCGTCATAATCTAGGAGTTGTATGAATACTGTCAAGAGGGTTTTAGTCACTTACTGGGCAGTGTTATTGATACTTATGATAATAGTGATTGATTTTTCCCAAGCATTGCTGTTGAAGCAGATTAGTAATTCAACCACCGCCATTATAAAGAACTTAGGGATATATATTGTGAGTAATATTAGGTTAAGATATTTCTGTAAATGTCTTTGAGGTAGGAAATCTTGGAAACAATTTAAAATTTAGAAAGCACACTTTTAATAGTTGAGCAAAGGACTCATTGAGGTCAAAGAACAGAAACAATATCAGCCTGGCTATTGCTGGCTGCCATATCTTTCATGCTAAAATGGATTGGTGATGTATGGTATATAATTTTGTTCTCACTTTGTAATGCTCAGAAAGGAAGGATTTTTTTACTACTATTTTTTAATAGTTCCTTGGAAGAGGACTCAGAATTCTTGTTCAAATGAGGATAATTTTTTTCATTAATAAAAATGAAATGTTATTTTCTTTGTGTTGGGTGTTTCTATGAGAAAAAATCCATGTTTATTCAGAAGAAAAGGCACATTCCACCTCTTATTATAAAGAGATGCAATTAAATTCTCCATTTAGCCACCTAAGCCTTTAAAATTAGGGTTCTCTTTTTAATCCTAATGAAAATTTAAATACTTTCCTTGTACAGACAGATAAGTATAACACTCACCAAAGAAACTTGTCTTTGAAACAGATGATCACTGCAGAAAATCATACCTGGTATGAGAGCAGAAGCTGAGTATTCCTTAATGGGGAATAAGTCAAATTAATAAATATTCAAAGTATCTACTGCACCTATGGCTTGGGAAACCTTGTGGAAAAGACAGGCAGAATGATAACAAGTGTCAAAATAACAGGAAATTTATTTCCTAGAAATGACATAAAAGTTTAACCTGTGATTTTCCAAGAACATGGCTGTCAAAGAAGACCTGAAATTGGACAACAAATATAAGAGTGCATTCCAGAAAGGGAAAACTCATTTGGCTCTTAGGTCTACAGGCAACAAATTCCAAATGAGAGCAGGATGGTCAGTTTTTGAGGGAGGATCCACCACATTGATCTAGTTCCAATTTGTAACCCACAAACGCAAATACATTCATGGAGCATTAAACAGTGTATCTATGGAGTTCAAAGGAGAACCCTGGGCATTGTTCTTCACTTCCAACTCTTTTTGATAAAGAGCCTGTGATCAACAGGCTGGTAGGCTTATGGCCTTTTGGAATTATCCTGTCTCTCTGTTCCATCTTTACACAAGACCACTGAAATAGAATACAATTATCACCATGTCTTGGGAACATAACTCAGTTCTCTCTCTCTCTCTCTCTCTCTCTCTCTCTCTCTCTCTCTCTTTCTCTCTCTCTCTTTGTGTGTGTGTGTGTGTGTGTGTGTGTGTGTGTGTGTGTGTATGTATAGCCAGCATGTGCCTTCTCAGTTACCTCCCAGCTCACATTCACAGTAATGCAGCTTAACCTGGTCCAAACTTTTATCTTCACCTTTTTAAACTTGGAAGATATAGTTTCAGGATCATATTCTCCTTGCCCTTCACATTCAATACTTCAGTGCTGAGAACTTTCCCCTCATGTAGGACAATTCTTCCCTTCACCATTTTCCTCTTTCCATTACTCTGCTCAAATTCTTACAGTTACATTTTAAACACTGATATAATTTACATTACAAAATAGAATGATTTATCTAAATTATTAGTTTATATATAGCTCAACTTATGAAATTCAGTTTTGCTATTGAAGATTATTCTTTGTGTTTACTTAAAAAGCTGGTTTTCAAACACATCTGTTAACCCAATGAGCTAATCAGAGTCTCTGTGCCTGAGCGAAGGTACTCTTTCCCATGCTGACACTGTGAATTCTCTGTCATGTAAATGTTGCTCTATAGATGATGACACACTTTTCTTTACTCATAGATGCTTCCGTGCTTAAGGCTTCACTGTGTTCTGTCTGTGGCTCTCCTCCTAAGCTCAGTTACATAATGCTGAGTGCTCAACTTTGGTTCTAGAAGTTGCTAGAAAACAGTAAGTAATAAAGGGCAACTCTAGAACATCTATGACATACATGAAAAAGAGAGTGAGGAAACCCTTGCCTTTTTCTGATTTCCATTTCACATGCCAGTCATGGAGTAATAACTGCACCACTTTTCAAATTCCTATGACGTCCTGGGCTGCTGCATGTTTAAGAGACACTGTCCCAACAAATCATAGACTAAGTCTACAAATCTGTGAGCTGGAGAAGTATTTTTCATTTTTCAAGCTAATTGTATTTTTTAACTATAATGAAATGTTGCTAATGTAGGCACAAGCTCAGTGTTTAATAGTAGATTAGTAAAGTCACTGCTCTACAAGGTTCCTCTGTGAACATGTGTTGTTTGAGAACTTGAGATTGTGCTCATTGATGTTACCATTGATGAGCCTGATTCTATGAAATACATTTTACTGAGATATTTATTGTGCATGTGAGTCAACATTAGCACGGTTTTAAACTTCTTCATTTAGATTCACTTAAAATATTTTTTCTTGACTTTCCACCCTCTCTTTCACAATGTTCCTTATGATGTGTGGGACAGACTGGGTTGTAATTTGATGAAGAAGTGAGATTTTGGATTTGGATTGTGGCAGAATGTACATGATACAGTAAATGTCCCTATGTTCAGTCATTTGCAGACAACAAAAATGGACTTAGATTTTTATTCTATTTTTCAAAAAAAAGAAAAACAAACTCTCCTTTCATTTCACATACCAATCCCAGTTCACATTCCCTCTCCTCCTCCAATTCCATCTACCTACACACCCAACACCACTCCATACACTCCTCAGGGAGGGTAACGCTCACTCAGGATAGTTTTTTCTAGTTCCATTCATTTTCATGTAGATATCAAGGTGTCATTTTTTTTTACCTCTGAGTAGTGCTCCAAAATCCAAATAACCCAATTTATAAATGGGTACAGAACTAAACAGAGAATTCTCTAAAGAAGAATCGCAAATAGCTGAAAAACATTTAAGGAAAGGTTCAACATCCTTAGCAATCAGGGAAATGTGAATCAAAACAACTCTGTGATACTATCTTACACCTGTCAGAATGGCTAAGATCACACACTAATGATAGATTATGCTGGAAAGGAGGTGGAGTTAGGGGAGCACTCCTCCATTGCTGGTGGGAATACAAAAGTGTACAACCACTTTGGAAACCAATATGGTGGTTTCTCAGAATATTGGGAATCAGCTTACCTCAAGACACAGCAACACCAATCTTGATATACACCCAAAGGATACTCAACCATACTACAAGGACATTTATTCAACTACATTCATAGCAAAATATTTGTAATAGCCAAAACCTGGAAACAACTCAGATGCCCCTCCACAAATGAATGAATAAACAAAATGTATTACATTTACACAATGGAATTACCACTAAGAGTAAAAAATAATGACATCTTGATATTTGCATGCAAATGGATGGAACTAGAAAAACCAATAAATGACTGAGGTAACAAAGACCCAGAAAGATGAACATGGTTTGTATTTACTCATAAGTTGATACTAGCTGTAAAGCAAAAAATAGTGAGCCTATTGTATGTAGAAGAAAGGAGATAACACCATATTTGTCAGCCTGATCAAAACTCCAGTCCAAGTGATTCAAAAGCCTCACATAAAATCATTTTTACTGAACCTGACAGAAGAGAAACTAGGGAATAGCCTTGAAAGCATTGACACAGGAGACTACTTCCTAAACAAAACACTGACAGTGCAGGCACTAGGATCAACAATTAATAAACAGGACCTCACAAAACTGAAAATCTCTGAGAAAGCAAAGAACACTGGCAATAGGACAAAACAGCTGCTTCCCATCTAGAAAATGATTTTCCCTAATCATACATCTAATAGCGGGATCAATCACAAATATATAAAGACTGAAAGTCAATGCAGAAATCTGTGATCCCTTGTGCTGCCAGTTTTTAGGGGCAAGGAAGCTTCTTTTGCATAATGGAGAATGAGAGACATTGAAGGCTGCTGTGACAACCTCTTCCACCATAGAAACAAATCAAAATTAAAACAGTCCAGACAGGGAGCCATTGAAGAGAGTCCTTAAAATTGTGTTAAAGATGCTGTAGTATATAGATCTTCACAAATGATGAGATTTCTTGTGGGGCAAGGGGATGGGAAAAGACTTAGCAATCTTTAAGGATCTGGTCACTGTGAATCTGACCATGTTCCAATGAGTATATGAAAACACAAATTCAGCTTGGTGTTTCTCTCTCTCTCTCTCTCTCTCTCTCTCTCTCTCTCTCTCTCTCCCTCTCTCTCTCTGGAAAGGCAAAAAGTGTAGAAGGGTAAACTTTGGAGGAATGGGAAGAGAGTGTGATCAGTGTATACTCTATGAAATTCCCAATAAATAGCAAACTAATTGTATTGAGGTAAAAAGAACTCAAGACATTAGACATCAACAAATCAAATAATCCACTTAAAAATGGAGTACAGATATAATCATAATTCTCCATAGAAAAATCTCAAATGGCTGAGAAACACCTAAAGAAATGTTCAACATTTATAGCAGTTATGGGAATATAAAATCAAAAGTACTTTGAGATTCTATTTTACATCTGTCAGAATGACTAAGATCAATAGCACAAGTGACAGCTCATCCTGGTGAGGATGTAGAGCAAGGGGAACATTCCTCCACTGCTTGTGGGAGTTAAAACTTGCACATCTAATTTGGAAATCAATATAGATGTGCCAGGCTTTGTTGACTCCTCATGGAGGCCTTACCATTCCTAGGGATTGGATAGGGTTTGGTGCAGTGAGGTAGGGAGAACAGGAGAAGTCAGCCACTGGAGTTACCATGTCTTAGAGCTGGAGGAGAAGAAAACTCACCCAGTAGGACTAGACAGGAAATAATGAAATTGAGAGATGAGATTGACAAAATAGAAACAAAGAAAACAGTACAAAGAATCAATGAAACAAAGAGTTGATTGAGAAAAATCACAAAATTGAAAAATGTCTTTCCAAACTAACCAAACTTCAGAAAGAATATCCAAATTAAAAAATGAGAAATCAAAAGGAGGACGTAAAACAGACATGGAGGAAATCCAGGGAATTATTAGGTCATATTTCGAATACCTGTACTTCAAAAAATAGGAAAACTTAAATAGAAAATTTTCTGGTAATGATCACATACCAAAATTGAATCAAGACCAGATAAGCAAAATAAATAGAAATATGACCACTAGGGAAATAGAGTCATCAAAAGTTTCCCAATCCCCCCCAAAAATTGGACCAGATGGTTTCAGCTCATAATTCTACACAATTTTCAAAGAAGAACTAATAGCAATATTCCTCAAATGGTTGCATACAACAGAAACAGAAGGAACATAGTCAAACTCTTTTTATGAGGCTACAGTTACCCTCATTTAAAAAAAACACAAATAGACATTACTAAGAAGAATTACAGATCAATCTCACTTATGAACATTGATGCCAAAATACTCAGTAAAATACTGGCAAACCGAATCCAAGAACATATCAAAAATATCATCCACCATGACCAAGTAGTCTTCATCCCAGAGATACAGGAATGGTTGAACATCTGAAAATCTATTAACATAATCCACCATATGAACAAACTGAAAGAAAAAAAACACATGATCATCACATTAGATGTTGAAAAAGCCTTCCACAGAATTCAATACCCCTTCATGATAGAAGTCTTGGAGAGAGCAAGAAAGGATACAAGGACATAACTAAACATAATAAAGGCAACATACAGCAACACAGCAGTCAACATCAAACTAAATGGAGAGGAACTCAAAGTGGTTCAACTGAAATCAGTCACAAGACAAGGTAGTCCACTCTCCATATCTATGCATATAGTAATTAAAGTTCTAGCTAGAGCAATAAGACAACAAAAAGACTAATATTAAGGGGAAACAAATTAGAAAAGAAGACAAACTCACTAAAAAGAAGAAATGAAAAGGAGAAATGGAAATGGCACCAATTTCCACAGCCTGGCAGACAGAACCTATACATACCTGCTATACATGCTGACTTCCCATCTAAAAGAAAGAATACATGCGCTGTTTTTCAGTGCAAACAGCTGCGTTTTGCAAATACTGTCTGTCAGATTAACTGCAAACCTGGGTGTGAGGAGACATTGGCTGGGTGTGAATGTCCGGCTGGGCCCTTGCATTTCTAAATCTATTTTTAACCAGATGCCAGTGGAGTTCTACTGTTAGGAAAACTGAGCCGCATTTCCCTGAAGTCTTTCTGGGTGAAGTTTATTGCTTTCCCATGGGGGAAACACGGCTCACCAGTGGCTGCCTCCGAGACGGAAAAAAGAGGCGGTTTTCTCATCATGCAGGCTCCTCATACAGCACTGACCCCACTGAGAGGCAGACAGGGCAGCTGACAGCAAACTGAACTGCAGGTTCTGGGCTCAGAGGCCACAAATTCTGCTCTGCCAACTGTCTTCTCTACAGTTGCCCGCCCATGCCTAAGTACGCATGCGCAGAGCTCCTGGGAAAGGCTGGGCTCTGCACAGGTCTGGGCGCTGTACAACCTCAGTGTGTGAGAAATCAGCCTATCCATGAAGGGTAGGGCCTCAAGAGCCAAGGCTGGGGCTGGTGAGGGTGGTGAGGGAGAGGGTGAGGGTGGTGCGGGTTAAGGTGACAGGGCTGAGGGAGGGGGTGAGAGGGATCCTGTTCCAGGGTTGGAGTGGGATGTTTGCATTTGGGAGGACTGGCTGACAGCTCAGTGGGTGGGGTGCAGTCATGGGTCAGTTGAATTCCCAGTCCACAGGCTTTGAACCGATAGGGAAACTAATAATACTGATAGGCTGTTTGGCTTTTCTTTCTTTCGCTCATGATCTGGGTGACATTTTGACAATCATTTTCTTTTTGTCACTGCTAATAAAGGGTTAAAATTTACAATGTTTTAGACTATCAGATATCTGTCTACAGGTGTATGCATAGTCCTCTATGGTGGTATCTAGAAATCCTCAGGTATACTTCAAGAAGAATTTGAAATTTCCAATTTTTGTGTAGCATAATGCAAAGAAATAGCAACAGAGCACAGGACACTAAAACTCCAGTACTGCAGGGTCCTTGAAAGGGTATCACGTGATGCACCATGATGTCAAATGAGGTGGTTTGCTGTTGTTGTGGAGTATGTGTGTGCGTGCACACGTGCGCGCTCTGAGGAGTGAATAAGTCCCAGCTCTAAAGTCATGGAGATCACTGAGAGCAGTCCCGTGAGTCTCAAGGAACTGTCAGTGACTTGGTAATTAGGTTTTCATAAGAATAGCAGTGCAAAGAGCTGCACTAAAACAGCAATAATTCAATTCCCATATCTTCTTCCCTTCATTGCTAGAAGAATTATTTAGGCAGGGTGTTTCAAATAATTATTCTACTCTTTGAATCTGTCATTTGTTCTAACCATGTACACATAGGGGCTAGAGATATGACTCATTGGCCAACAGTGCTGGCTTCTTTTGCAGAGGTCGCAACACATCAAGTGGCTCATGACCATCTCTACCTACAGCTCCAGTGAATCTGACACCATTTTTCCCTCTGAGGGTATATGTACTCAGACGACATAACCTCACACTACAAATATAAACTTATGAAGAAAATAATAAATATTTGAAACAGAATACATACACACAAATACACACACATATATATACACACAGTATATGTTTTCGAGATTATTCATGATTGAGAGACATTACCTTTTCCTCAATGTATTCACTGATAAGTGTCAATTTAAGAGGCTCAATGAACAAATTATTGTATGCTTGTGGGTATGACTTGCAGATGATCTTTCTATTATTGTACATAATTAAGATAATAACAGCATATATGATAGAGCTTAATTTACTGAACACTAAGAATAGTTATTTTACTATGTTTTATATTTAAATTTAGATATACATTATAAAGAAGTTCATATTGGAATTGGATCTGAATCAGTGCGTAAAGCACTTGTTATGCAAATGTTAGGCCCTGAGTTAACCAAACAAACACAAAAGAGAATGCAGTGCCAGGATTCTGTAATCCCAAAACCCTTACAATGAGATAGTGGTGGTACTGTAGGAAATCTTACAACTGGTGGTTACTTGTCCACTAGGGCGTGGCCTCTTATATTATGTATGCCGATGTGGAGCATGCTTTCAGCCTTTTTTCAGGACTCTCAGTTTCCATTATAGGTTTCTTTTTTTGATCTTTATTCAAACGGAGGATTCTGATTTTTGAGCATACCCCTAAATAATTAACCATCTATTTCTCAATTCTGAAATTGTGTGGATTTCTTTTAAGCATCCATCCATACTTGTTCGGGCCCAAGGGTCCCAGCATAGAAAACTGTTTTCCCTAACTGGACTGGTACGGAGGCACAAGGAATAACCAGACACAGCTTACATGGTCATCATGGAAGGGCAGGGCATCTTAGGCTTCTCCTGGAAGATCTCCCCATGTTTATTATACCAAAACTCTCTTAATCCCCCCCCCCAAAGAAGATGGATACCTCATTAATATTCTCTTTCCTTGGAATGCTCAACTAGTGACAGCATCTGCAATTAAGTCATCAGCTTCAGCAAACCCCTCTCCCCAGGTGATCTACATTTATAACAAAAGAGAAGGATTAGCACATCCTGGCTATTGTTGAGGGTAGTGATAGGCTGTCTGCAGGTCAACGTGACCACCTCAGGTGGTCCTATGGCCTCAGAGCCTGGCTGCCACACCAATATAGGAATATGGGCCTAAAATCCACTCTCTCATATTAATTTTAGTAAAACCTGTACTTCTGCAACAGGACAGACACATCATGCCTGGCTTGGGCAAAGTCCTCTTCATTTACTGAAATTTTCTTATCTTTGGAACAGGCATTCATATATGCGAGCTCCTGTCTTATGCATCTCTAGAGAAGAAGCTTCAAACACGTCATTGACTGTTGATCTCTGTAAGGAAAAGATATTAGTGGAGAGAAATACACTTTCAGGCCCTGTGTCTCAGTAGCCATATCTTTTGCCAGGATATATCATAATGCTTTATGAATAATTATGCTCCCAAATGCTATAATCTCCTATTTTTAAGGAGAAATAGAATTGCCTGAGTTGAAAATGTTTCTTCCACTGGTTCAGAGCATCACTTAGATTTAGCATTCTCAGCATATGCATCAACTCTCAACATCCACTGTCACAACCTCTCATTCACCAGTTGCCAATAGCATCAAGTCACAACCATGATTTTTCCACATTATTGGTCAATACTGTATTTACAATTTTTCATATCATAATTTCATATTTAACCAGTCAGTATTAGCTCTCCAATTATCATAATTTTATATTTAGTTGGTCAGTATCAACTCTTCAATTATTCATAATTTCATATTTAGTTGATCAGTACCAACTCTCCAATTATTCATAATTTTATATTCTTTTCCATAATTTCATATTTTTTTCAGTCATTACCAATGTATTTAGCACCACTGGTCAGTACAAGATCTTTTTTATCACCTTATATGCAGTTGTAGATACCAGGTCATTACTGTTAAGAGTATAATACCATTTGCTGTTATTAAATCCCATTTTCAGTCTCTGTGCAGCTGTAAAACCCTTAGTCTGCCCCCTTGTTACGAGACGAGGGGTTTTAGTCATTCTTTATTTTGTGTCTTTCTTTCCCTGAGGGGAAATCTTAGGTCTTAGTTTTTAGGTTTAATATTTTATTCAAAATGAGTTCTATGTCCCATAAACCGAGAATACTCAAATGTTCAGTTTGTAACTTAGTTCTAAAGCAACAGGTTTCAAACCACAGACAGCTGCAGACAGTCAGCTCATCTCAGGAGGATCTTTTTGTCCGATGTCTCCCTGCAGCAATGCGAGTTGGCAGCTGCATGTCCAGATCAGGCTCCTCTCTGTGTGTTGGAATACTGGTCCTCCTAGAGCTCTTCTTATTCAGTTTTTCCTGCTGGGTGGTTGTCAGCTAACCTGTCCTCAGGTCAATTGTCCTTCTGTTGAATATACCGAATCAGTTGCCATGGAAATCATCTGGCTTGATTTTCATCCTGTGATGAAATCACAGACATGCCATCGACCCCATATTAGGATGGGATCGGGTCCTTTCCATATTCCAGTGCAAGGGTCCTTCCATCTTGCTTTAGCAAATGTGGTTTTTGTACCATTATGCCACAATCTGTTCACAGCTGATCACTCCTGGACATCTGTATCTAGAAAGTTTAGCGTAAACAGTGCATGATTTAAGGCATTGTATAGCATCTGAGGATACAACTCCCCTGTCTTTATTTTTTGGAGTTGTGTTTTCAAGGAGCTATGTGCACGCTCCACAATTCCTTGTTCTTGAGGATTATATGGAATACCAGTCTTATGAACAATATTCCATTGAGTGCAAAATTTTTGAAAAGCTTTGTTAACATACCCAGACCCATTGTCCGTCTTTATTACCTTTGGGGTTCCCATGCCTGAAAAGCATTTTAAGCAATGAGTCATTGCTTGCTTGCCAGCTTTGCCAGCTTTTGCTGCTGTGGCCATCATGAATCCTGAATACATCTCAATTGTCACATGCACATATCTCAATTTTTCAAACTCAGTAATGTGGGTTACATCCATTTGCCATATATGGTTAGGAAGCAGTCCTCGGGGATTCACCCCCAAATGAGGCACAGTTAGACATTGTGGGCATCTTTCACATTGCTTAACAATTTGACAAGCAGCTTCTCTGGTCAACTTAAATTGTTTTCTTAAACTTAAGCTGTTTTGATGGTGCAAAGGATGTGACTGCTGTGCAAGTTCAGCCTGTGATATAGCAATTATTTTTGTAAGTTCATCAGCTAGAATATTACCTTCAGCTAACAGACCAGAAAAACTTGAATGTGCTCTGATATGTCCCACAAAACATGGTAATTTTCTACATTGTATGGCTTCCTGAATCTGCTGGAACAGTGTCTTAGCATGTTCATTGCTAGTTCCTATATATGGCACTGTTTCCAAGATTTGCAATGCATCATAAATATACCGGCTATCAGTATATAGATTAAAAGCCTTAGCAAAATTCTTAAATATTAGAGCTACAGCTTGCAGCTCCACTATTTGAGCTGAAGCTGTTTCTGTCTGTACCACATGTACACTGACTACATGTGTAGTCACTGACTACGTAGGCAGATTTTCCATTATATGAGCCATCAGTGAAAATCAACAAAACATCCTTTAAGGGATGCTTTGCTACAGTCTTAGAAAAAAATGAATGAATGCTGTTGAGTAAATTGCAGTAACTGGTCAGCTGGGAAAAGATTATTAATCTTACCTTGAAACTGAGCAAATGCAATTGCCGATGAATCACTATTTTGAAATAACCATTCAATTTGCTGCTTAGTGTAAGGAACATTGATTATAGCTGGTTCTTTGCCAAAATATTTCCTAGATTCCATTCTGCTCTTCTGTACTAAACATCAAACTGCTTCAAAATGAGGATTTAATACTTTTACTGGTGATACAGGCAGATGTAGGCATAAAAGTGGTCCATTCTGCCATAAGTCTGCTGTAGGAGTCAGGCTTGTAGGTAAAATATATGCCTGCATGTTTTGCTGTAATTGATGTAACACACCTGCTGTTCCTGTATAGCCTGCTCTATCTGTGAGAAAGTCTGTCTGGCAGCTTATGAAAGCTTCCTGCTAGAATTTGGATCATTGTCTCCTTTAAGGATTTCATTTAGAGACTAGAGGTCTCCTGTAGGAAACCTTAAATAAGGCCTTAGCCATGGTATATTTCCTAACAACCTTTGAAATTCATTAAGAGTTTTAAGTCATCCTTCCTAATTTCTATCTTCTGAGGCTTAATTTCTTTGGGGTATAACATGTAAACTAGATATTGAAAAGGCGGGTGCCTTTGTACCTTCTCAGGAGCAATAGTTAACCCTGCATGGCTTAGGCTCTGTTGTAACAATCCATATGTCTATAGTAAAGTATCCTCATCTCTATGACCCAGCAGAATTTCACCCATGTAATGAATAACATAGACTTATGTTGTTAAAAATTGATTTATTTTTGTATAGATTGAGCTACGAATTTCTGGCATAAAGTAGCACTATTTAACATGCCCTGGGGCTAAACATTCCACTGATATCTCCTCATTGGTTCTCTGATATTAACTGAAAATACTAAAAGCAAATCTTTGACAATCTTGTGGTGCTAAAGGAATTGTATAAAAACAATCTTTCAAGTCTAAGATAATTTTATGTACGCCCTTTGGTATGGCTACTGGAAACGGCATCCCTGGTTGTAATGCTCCCATTGACTGCATAGTTGCATTAACCTCTCTTAAATCCTGAATTAATCTTCACTTTTCTGATTTTTTAATAACAAAAATTGGAGAGTTTCATGGAGAATTAGATGGTGAAATATGTCCACTATCCAGCTGTTTCCACACTAACTGCTGGGCAGCTTATAATTTTTCTTGTGTTAGAGGCCATTGACTCACCCATACAGCCTCATCACTTTTCCATATTATTGGGTCTGCATGGAGTGCAGGTTTTTCAGTGACCTCTCCTAAAAATACCCTAATCCTGCTCTAGGGGGTCTACTGTCTAGTATGACAGGATCAACCTTTCCCTTATTATCCTTGCCCAGACCTTGATTAGGTAATAATCCTTGTTGAAACATCTGGTTAGTAACAGTTGTGCTGGGAGAATTATAAATATACTCCCATTCTGGACATAATATCTCTGCCCCATAAATTCACAGGTAAATAAGGAATAATATACGGCTTTAAAGTTCCTTCATGGCCTTCCTCTTCTTTCAAATGCAGTTTATTATTACACTGTTCAGGATTTCTAGTCTGACCAATTTTTTGTAACTGTGTAATAGTCTCTGTTTTTGACTACTTAGAAGGCCACTGGCTGGCGGTTATAACTGAAATATCTGCGCCAGATAATCTCTTTAGAGAAGACCAGAAAATCTCTTTCCATTTATAAACAAAGTGAGTTCTGGTCTATGAGGTCTGTAAGGAAAATGCATCACATGAACCAAATCCATCTTCTCTCTTTTCTTTTTTAATGCCTCAACATAAAACCAACAATACTGAACCTCATAGAAAATTTAGAATTAACACGTGAATGTTCTGGTACAATTCTAACATAGCCTCAGAGGCATACACTTTGAGAGAAACAATCAATAAATGAGACCTCCTGAACCGAGAAACTTCTGTACAGCAAAGGACATAGTAAGCAAGACATAATAGCCTATAGAATGGGAAAATATCTTTACTAACCATTAATCCATTTCAAAAACATACAAAGGACTCAGGAAAGTAGTCACATCAAAAGAACAATTAATCCAACAAAAATATATGCAACAGACCTAAACTGAAAATGCTCAATAGATGAACTTAAAATGACTGAAAGACACTCAAAATTTGATCAAACATAACACCCTTAACCTTTAGAGAAATGTAAATCAAAACAACTCCGAGATTCCATCTTATCCCTGTAAGAATGACCAAGGTCAAAAACACTGCTCACAACTTATGTTTAAGAGAAACTCCACAGCTGGTGGAAGTTCAGACTGGCACAGTTGCTTTGGATCCTAGCATGGTGAAGTCTCAGAAAAGTAAGCAACAAACTATTTTAAAACTCAGCTATACTTCCTCTGGGCCTATATACCAAAGATGCTCAACCATACTACAAGGACATGTGCTCAACCATGTCCACAGCAGAATTACTTTATCACACACAGAATCTGAAAACAACCCAAATGTATCTCTTCTACACACCTAATAAATGAGATAGCCAAAAATACCATAAATAACTTTGAGTAACCCTAATCACACAAACTGAAAAACCTGTATAACAAGAACTTTAAATCTCTGAAGAAAGAAATTTAGGCCATCAGACAATGGAAAAATATCCTATTCTCTTGTAAAAACAGTGCCAACATAGCAAAATTGACAATCTTACTGAAAGCAATCTACAGATTTGATGCAAATGCCCATTAAACTTATAACAAAATTCTTCAGACTTCGAAAAAGCAATCCTCAACCTTATAAGACAAGACAAAACCTCAGAATAGCCTAAACAATCTTAAAATCCTGTACAATCAAAGAACTTATGAATGCATTACAATCTCTGTCTTTAAACTTTACTATAGAGTCACAGTACTGAAATCAATCCACCTTGGATACGATTTCACCTGCCTACAAACAGCAGACTTTTGACAAAGAAGCAAAATTGTGAAACGGAAAAGAAGCATTTTAACCTGCTTATCTCAGAGCCTACCTTAATTTAAACCTGTCTTTTTTTTCCTTTAGTTGAAGCTGCACGGCATGGCAGGGGGTAGGACATAGGCTCACTGTCTCTTAGACTGCCTTTCTGAGCTCTGGTGGGCGGATTTTTAACTATCTCTTTTATTTTAACTAGTAAATCATAAAATGAGGAGAATTTCTGAATCCTTTCCTGTTCTATAGATTGTGTGAGGTTAAATTTGCTCTCTAAATGTACTCGTGCTCCTGCTTGCCTGTTACCCAAGGGTGGGTTAGATTAGCTGGCAACTGTGCACACGTGGCACCTCAGTGTCAGTGGTAACTTGTGATTCTTGGGCCAAAAGTCATTTTTCCTTCACCTTTCCTACTCATTTAGCTAGCAGTAAAAGTTGCAATTCTGCATCTATCATGCTTATAGATTCTCAATAACTCTGCCATTGTTCCTGCTCCATTCTCACTCCCTTTAGTTACCAACACATATGACTGAATACTTTTTCCTTATCTTATACATCTAAGTTATTTAAAAATTTTTACTCCCGATTTAAATTTTTTCCTGCTTTTCTACATCTCTTTAAATTCTGATCTCTATTTCTGAGCCCTCAATACTCACACATCCACCAATTTTTTTCTTGCAGGTTCCTCACATCTGGTCATTTCTTTCTTCCTTTTTGGGGTGGGCAGATGAGTCTCATGTTCTCCTCCAAAAATTCTCCTTTCTCTTGGGGTTCAGCAGTCAGCATTCACGGTCTCTCTCGTCTTGTCGTTTCTTTGGCTTCTCACGGAGTTTGGCAGTCAGCACCACGTTCTCTTTCATACTTGCTCTTTCTCCCGCTTTTGTCGTGAGGGTCAGTGGTCAGCACCACGTTAGGCGCCATTATGTTAGGGCCTGTGGGCCCCAACATAGAAAACTATTTTCCCTAACTAGACTGGTACAGAGGCGCAAGATATAATCAGACACAGCTTATACGGTCAGAATAACCAGACTCAGCTTAGACAGTCATCACAGAAGGTCCTCTCAGGCTTCTCCTGAAGATCTACCCGTGTTTATTATATCAAAACTCTTTTAATATCCCCCCCAACCAATCAACCAAGGTGGATATCTCATTAATATTCTCTTTCCTGGGAATGCCCAACTAGGGACAGCATCTGCAATTAAGTTATCAGCTTTAGCAAACCCCTCTCCCCAGGCGATCTACATTTATAACAAAAGAGAAGGATTAGCACATCCTGGCTATTGTTGAGGGAAGTGACAGGCTGTCTGCAAGTCTATGTGACCACCTCAGGTGGACCTATGGCTTTAGAGCCTGGCTGCCACGCCATATAGAAATATGGGCCTACACACACTTTGGAATTTCATACAATGTACACTGAGCACATGCTCTTCCCATTCCTCCCAGTTTTCTTTCTACACTTTTCCCCTTTCAAAAAAAAAAAGGGAAAAAATACACCATGCCGAATACGTGTCTTCCGTATATTCATTGGAGCATGATCAAACTCACAATGTCCAGGTCCTTAAAGATTGCTAAGTCAATTTCCAGCCCCCTGCCCAACAGGAAAACCCATGATTTGTGAAGATCTATATACTTCAGCAACTTTATCACATTTTTAAGGACTCTCTTCAATAGCTTCCTGTCTGGACTGCTTGGCCCATTAGCTAAATACATACATAAATACATACAATGTGTGTTTTTGTGTATGTACACACACACATGCTCTTCATGTACATTATCAATGTTAGGTCATAGATAACTGTATATGTAACACCAGCTGAGTCAATCAGAACAAGAATAGCCCCTAGAGGCACAAGCACCACCTGAACCAAAGGAAGAAGAGGTGAGTGATTAGTATCCCAGCTAATATGCCCCAATCTATAAGTCCTAAGCCCTAAGACACTCTCCCTGCCTGCTTTTCCCTGTGGGTTTTGGTGAATATCACCTGGGAAAGGATCTTTCAACTGCACTTGTCCAGGTCTTGGCCCAGGTAGACCTGGAGCTGGTAACACAGAGTGTCCATCTCCAGCTTGGTCTTCTCGAGGGTACCCTAGGAACAGATCTCTACATGTGCCAGAGGGTGCTTAGGGAAAGACAATAAGACAAGGCTTCAGCTGAGAGTTTTCCAAACACAGCTGCTGGTGCATGGACAACAGAACTTGTAAGGAGAAGACCTGCCACAGCTGCATTCTTCAGCCAGAAACTCCAACTCTGCAGTGGAAGGAAGGCGTCTGTGGCTCCTAGTCTGTGAACAGCAGTGGCAGGTAGTCTTCCCACACCATTTCAGGC
Source organism: Myodes glareolus (assembly GCF_982192425.1). Lineage (NCBI taxonomy): Eukaryota > Metazoa > Chordata > Mammalia > Rodentia > Cricetidae > Myodes > Myodes glareolus. The sequence continues at coordinate 106,562,804 of NC_142033.1, read as the reverse complement.
ACTTAGATCTTCTTGGAGACCACCAGCAGGCATTCACCACAGGCAAGGAAGACACCAGGGGCTCCGGAGGGGCTGATGTGGCAGTTGGGACTGCATCTCGGGATTCCTTGCCTCTATAAAATAGTCTTGCCTTGAGCTCACAGGGCTAAGGAGGGAATCATCTGGTCCTATGCCGGCTGGACAGAAGAGAGGAGAGTCCCCATCTGTTCCCTGGAACCACTCCTCTATCTCTGGGCTGTCCCTCTGTGGCAAGTTATGGCAAATGTGCCTTCAATCTCATTCCGGACCACAATGAATATGAACTCGTGCTTCAAGGAATCCTCAAATACATGGAGCCTCACCGTCACCCAGTCATACTGGAGCATATCCTCCAGAGGAACGACATGATCACTCCAGTGGCGAGCTTCTCCTGTTCTCCCTACCTCACTGCACCCCTCCCTATCCAATCCCCTGAAACGATAAGGTCTCCTTCAACAATTTTATCACATTTTTAAGGACTCTCTTCAATAGCTCCCGGTCTGGACTGTCTTTATTTTGATTTGTTTGTTTCTGGGAGAGGTTGTCACAACATCCTTCAATGTCTCTCATTCTCAATTATGGGTCTGCAAAAGAAGCTTCCTTCCTCTTAAAAACTGGCAGCAGCATGGATCACAGTTTTCCACATGGGCTTCCAGTGTTTATATATTTGGGATGTGAGCCCTCTATTAGATGTGGAGTTAGGGCACCATTTGGTAAAGATGATTTCTGTTATGCATTGTACATTTCTGACTTCATTATAAAATATCAGGTGTTCATAAGTGTGTAGATGTCGTGTCCGCTTTGACCAGCAAAGAAGATGCAACACCAGACTCTTCTCAATGCAGTTTAATCAGGAACCTTGAATAATCTTCTGACCCCAGGGAAAGCCAGCCCACAGCTAAATAAGCCTCTGGGTAGCCAACCCCAGCATGCTACATGGGAAATGCAGATAGGTCCAGAAACGCGGAAGCAAGCCAGATCCTTAGCCTTAGCCATGTATGGAGTTATTTACAACCGAGAGCCCTCACCATCGGGGCGGGGGGGGGGGGTGGGTGGAAGGCAGAAGCCAGTGCCATCTTTAAGGTGTGGCACAAAGTAGTTCTCTACAGTTCCCCCTTTTTGTTTTAGACGCCATAGGTAAGAGTAGAGGCCTGTTCTCTGTGAAACAAGAGCCTTGCATTGATCCTCCTTAGGTGTCTTTCATGTAAAGAGTGCCAGACTGATTCGATGTCATTTTTTAGAGGTGGGACCTTGGGCATCAACCCACATGCAGCTAGGCGTGCTCTTCTCAAAGTCAGCAGAAAGCCGTCCTTGAGTGCAGTGCCTTGCCTTGCATCCTGAATGCGTCAAATTACCATTTTATGGTGACTAACTGCGGGGCGCATCCTGTCCAGCAGGAATGAACGCCACCAAAAACGAGAATTCCTTCTCTGGTCACATCTTTATTTGGAGCCCTTTGATTGAGGAAAATTGGGGGAAGGGAAGATAGAGCAGGGACGAGAGAAAGCTTAGAGAGAGCGTTGGGCCCCGAGGCAGCTGCTTTTAAACGGTGGAGAGGCTTGAACGCTGTCCTGATTGGTTAATGCCATTCTGCTGGTCTGAGCATGTGCAAGCAAGGGTGCAGGCAAGGGTGCTCAGCCCCACATGGCTAAGCCAGGTATACCTCCAAACTGCAGGACCAACCTGTGCCTCCAGGTGGCTCCAAACAGCTCCCCCTATTAATGTCTTTAAGAGCAATAAGGCAAGACTATTTTCCAATCTGGTCCCCACCTCACTTGGACTAGCAGGTAGCACACCAATCAAAGACATACAGCACTTCCACCTATACACAGCATGCCAAGGATATCTCTGCTCCCACCCATTCCTAAGGAAGGAAAAGGCAAAATAGAGTCAGTCAGAAAATTGTTAAGAGATAAGAGGTTGCACAGGGTGTTGCTCAAGTCGATGGTGTGAAACAGCTGCTCTTGGCACCGCCCAGAAGGTCATCTCTGCTGCCTCCGCACGAATCTTCCACAGCAGTATCCTTCATTTCTCTGGTCGGTCTTGCTGGCACCCAGATGTATGTCAGCATTCCTAGAAAAACATAAACAAAACTCTCCTCCCAAATTAACATTTAAGAGTATTAAAAACTCTCAGTGTAAAAATTCAGCACAATCAGTACTGGAAGTAGGCTGGTTTTGAACTTAGAGACTTGCAGGTCTCCGTTTCAAAGAGCAAATCTTGTTTGCCTGTACCAGCAAAATTTTGAATTAAAAATTAAATGTAAAGAATGCAAGAGAAATCCTATCTCTGGGGGAAGCTGTCACTGGTAGTCCCCCTCTATTGTCTAACACCAAAACAGTTGTCACTGGGAATTGAACTCATGACCTTTGGAAGAGCAGTCAGTGCTCTTAACCATTGAGCCATCTCTCCAGCTCCCTTATTCAGATGGAAAAACCTCTAGGTAGCATTGTTTTATTCCACCCGTTGCCAGAGGCAATAGGTAATGGTAACCAGGTTGACGCGCCTTTATTATGATAATTAGGACCAGTTCTTTGAGGGAGAATGGGCGTAGACCATCAATCTGACTACTTCCTGCTGACAAAGGGACGTTGTGAATTTTTGGGGGATAAATGTTTTTATCTGACTGAATTTTTGGCGACAAATGTTTTTATCTGACTAAATTTTTGGCGGCTGTGGCTGTGAGCGGCAGCAGCAGCTCCGCCTCTGAGGCGCGGCCCACCGTGGCGCGCTCCGCATGGCCCAAAGGCATGGCTCCGCCCCGGGCCGTGCGCGGGCTCGCAGGTTTATCCTGTGCGCCCTGCCTCACCTCAGGCATCGAACTCGCACCGCCGGCCGTGAGTCTTTTCCAAGCTCCGGCGAGGGGGGGCATCCGCCCACCCGTAGGGGGCCCGGTTAGGGCCGCGGGGGGCCCCAGTCTCAGACCTTCCCAGGGGTCTCCGTCTTTAGGTCTTAAGCGGCGCTGCTGCTCACCGCACGCAGCTTCCGCCTCAGTCAGTGCAAGTCCGCTCAGGTGCTGAAAAAGTCCTCCAAAAACCATAGCCCCGCCAGAAGGCCGGGACACATAGCCTCTGATGTCACAGGGACTTTAGCCAGCCCAAGTCGCCATGGCGACCTGGCTTTTCGTAGACCTCTAGCAAACTCCTCGCCAGCAACTGGTTAGTATGGCCACGCCTCCCGAACGAGCTAGCACTCTCCAGTGCAATTTTGCGTCTCCCTCCTGAGTAGCTGGGATTACAGGTGTGCACCACCGTGCCAGCCCATTTTCTCAATCAAAATTTCTGTACGTGAGAGCCAGAGACTGAGCTCTCTTAACAAAATTAGGCGAAAATCACCTCCAAAAGCTCTGTGGCTCTTTAAGAACAGGAAAGGCAGTCTTCGAACACGATCAAACTAGCCTCCCTATGAGACTGTTGCCCCGAGTCTCTAACAGCGAGTACGGAGGTGGACGGAAAGGGAGCGGAAGCCGCGGTCTCCTGTACCCCATCGTCCTCATAGTCCCGCCTTAGTTACCTCGCCTTTTTTGCTGCTGTTCATACTCCTCCTGCACTGAACTTAAGGAATTTTTCTTCCCCGTTGCTTTCTGTACCTTCTTTCAGATACCTTAACTTTGATTTTTTTTCTTGTATTTTCTTTTCTTTTTAGGCCTATACTTTGAAATTCTTTTTCCTCCCCTTTCTGGAGGATTCAACTGACGTCACTCACCGCTCCATGTGTTCAGAGTTCTGAAATTCACGGCTCTCTGTCCTGGTGTCTGATTTCGGCTTTTTCTCCCGGGCTGGGCACTTCCTCCTCAGGGTCCCCCAGCGTAGTTGTCAGGGTCCCTCAGCGTCCCAGGGCTTCGAGCACCAGTTGCGGGGCGCATCCTGTCCAGCAGGAATGAACGCCACCAAAAACGAGAATTCCTTCTCTGGTCACATCTTTATTTGGAGCCCTTTGATTGAGGAAAATTGGGGGAAGGGAAGATAGAGCAGGGACGAGAGAAAGCTTAGAGAGAGCGTTGGGCCCCGAGGCAGCTGCTTTTAAACGGTGGAGAGGCTTGAACGCTGTCCTGATTGGTTAATGCCATTCTGCTGGTCTGAGCATGTGCAAGCAAGGGTGCAGGCAAGGGTGCTCAGCCCCACATGGCTAAGCCAGGTATACCTCCAAACTGCAGGACCAACCTGTGCCTCCAGGTGGCTCCCAACAACTAACCATGCTTTGGGGGATTGGCCAGCCTCTATGGCCGTAAAGGCTTGTATTATCATGGCTGCACTGCAACGCTGGGAAAACCTGATCTTGCATATACACCACAGGCAAACCAGGGAGACCAACACCAAGAGTCCTGCTAACACTCCCAAGCCTGCCCATTCCTTCAGCTGATTCATGGCTGTGGAGATCCAGGACGAGAGTCCTTCAGCCATTCCAGCATCCACTCGGGTAGAATTCACGGTAACAATGGCCACCCTTAGCTGTTCCATCATAGTTTCAGATTCTCCAGTCCAATTATCTAAAAGATAACTAGACAACTGTTTAGACAAATTTGTAGCACAGGTAAAGTTCTCATATTGTATACTAGTCATGGCATGTGGAGCATCCACAGGCACAGGCATGATGCTCCTCATGTTGAACTCTTCTAATCAAATGCTCTGGCACAGACACCGGATCTCGTTGGCCCTGTGGGAAAACACAAACAGAGCCTCGTGCCCATGTCAGCACGGGATCGGGCCCGCGCCAGAGCCCTGTCAGTGGAAGGCCACTTGACCATCCCTTTAGCAGGGCCATGGGGGTCCTGATGTTTTTCAATGGCAGAACGACTTGGAGGGTCCAAATTTAAAAAAATTATAGTAAATAAAGCAAGAGAAAGTCTCTCTTTCAGGGTCCGGCCGTGGCCTATTCCCCCTTTTTGTTTTTGTAGACATTGTTTTAGTGTGTGGTGTGTATGTTTTATAATGTCTTGTCCTTGAGAATTGTATGGCAATCTATGAATAAGCTGTATCTTTATTTGTAGACGAAAGGAGGCAAACATTTGACATGTGTAAGCTGGTCCATTGTTAGTTTTTAATTGTTGAGGCTTGTTCCAAGTAGCCCAAGTTTTTAGGCAATGGGCAATGACATTGTGTGCCTTTTTTTTAGTTAGAGGTGTGGTGTGTATTACGTCTGAACAGGTGTTTATAGACATATGTATATATTTTATATTTAAATTTAGATATATGAGTTATATCCATTTGTCAGATTTTTAAAGGGAGTAGACCCCGTGGATTTATTTTAATATTGGGTGGGTGTTGATGAGATATATTGAGAAGAAATCTAAAATCATTTGTCGAGTATCTGTTTGAGAGAGATGAAATTTTTGTTGTAATACTTTAGCATTAACATGAAAAGTTTTATGAAAAGCTTTTGTCTTTTTTAAGGGAGAACTTATGAATATATATTTTATTTTAACTTGATTAACTGTATTTTTTTTTATTTAAGGGTCCTGGCAGACCTGTATGGGCTCTAACATGTTGGATGTAAAAGCATTTTTTTTCTCTGCCAAATTAAATGTTGTAATTGTTGAAATAAAAGGTATATTGGACTGGAACTTTTAATAGGTCCAGCTATTTCTAAAATTTTAAGGGCATTAATAACATAGACAGAATTTGATATTAGATTAAATGTAAAAGGGCAAGCTTTAAAGACTTTAACCATAATTTGTAACTCTACAATCTGAGGGGAGCCAGGTTGAAACTGATGTATTATAGGTTTTTGTTTATCTATCATATATATCTTATTGTCTGTCTTAGATCTGTCTGTAAATACATTTGGGACCATGGAAATAGGCTGTGATGTTATTTTAGGAAATATTATAGGATGCTCCTTAAAAAAATCCCAACAATGGATGTTTGGGATAATAATTATCTATGTTGTCATCAAAACCATACTGTAAAATAGCTCAATCATCTATGGTAGCAGACAAGATCTTAACTTGATGGCTGGAATAAGGCACTATAATGGTGGTGGGGGCAGTCCCAAAATATTGTAAACATTGTTGAATCCCAGTCAGGGCTAAAGTTGTCATAGCAGTAGGATAATGCTTAAGAGATTTGGTTGGAGATATTTTGGGATAAATCCAAAGCAATGGCCCGTTTTGCCATAACAACCCTGTAGGCTGGTGATATGAAGGAAGAATGTATAAAATGATACCTTGACCCTCTTGAATTCTTTGTAGAAAGGCATCTTGTAATCTATTTTTTATCTTTTTTAATGTCTCTTGTGTCTTATTAGTCAGTTATCTTGGAGAGTCCAAAGTGGAATCCCCATTTAGAATATTATATAAGGGTTTTAACTTATAATTTGGCAATTTTAAATAACATTTAAGCCAATTTATATTGCCTAACAATTTTTGGAAATCATTTAAAGTTTTTAAATTATTTTTTTTTAATTTTATCTTTTGTGGAATAATTTGTTTTTTATAAATTTGTGTTTTTAGATAATTGATAATCTTATCCTTTTGTACCTTTTTAGGAGCTATAGACAGTCTCTTTTTTAATGTAATTTAATTAAGTTTATATAGGCTTGTTTTAATATCTGGTTTTTTTTTTTTGGCCAGGTGTCAAGTAGTATCTATTTAAGGCTTTGATCTGTGCCATAGTAAAAGAGGCTGTAATCCCATAAGTTTTTATAGATTTAGCCAGGGACTTAATTATTTTAAAATCCAGGGTCTCTTTGTACCTATTTTTTTTGTAGATCTTGAAACATTGGATATGTTAATTGCAGCTCAGTTTTCATCGCTTTTTAGACATCTGGACAAAATGTGTGTTTGGAGCCGCCCTGACCTCTTCCCATATAAGGTGGAGGGGTGGAAGGTGTTATGGGGTGAGGTGTCGAAGCTTTTGAACCCCTTTTTTCCTCTTTTTTTAATTTTGATTTTTCCAACCTTTTTATGAGTGTCTGTAGCTCCTCATCTGACTCTTTTAACTCAGAAAGGTCCAGGTATAACTTTCCCCATTTTTGATGATTTCTTTTATTGTTTGCTTGTTTTGACTTTTTTGATCTTTTTTCTTGTAACATCTCTAGCGCTGCCTGTCCATCTTTTACCGTTTTGTTGCAGTGCTGGTCCTTAAGATAGCCCCTAACAAATTTCCAAACTGGTCTGATTCCTCCCTTAAGGGTCCCTTGTTCAAATGCAAAATCTAGGTCTCTTTCTAACTTCTTTCATGATGATATTGAGAGACTCCCTGAAACGGTGAACCAGGGTGTAATGGTATCATATTCATTTAGAAACCTCTCCAAAGCATTTTGTTTTATCTTTAAATTTTTTGAACGTAGTAGCTCGTTAAGAGCCAAAAAAATTGGGTGCGACTGGGAAGTACCAATAATTGATTTGATATTGCCAGTGTTCTTTGCTTTCCAGGAGCATTTTGGTTTTTTTTCTTTTTTTCTTTTTCTTTTTTTTTTTTTTGAATTCTCAGGGTTTTATTTATTTATTTTTATTTTTTCTGTTCAAAAATTTACACTTCCTCCCCTCCTCCCATTCCCCTTCTGCTTCCCCACTCCCCCTCCATCCTCCCCCTCCCTCCTTAAGAGAGGGCAGGGAACCTTGCCCTGTGGGAGTCCAAGGCCCTCCCCCTACATCCACTAGGAAACTTTGCACCCAAATAGACTGCAGTCCCCAAAAGCCAGTACATGCAGTAAAAACAAGTCCCAGGGCCTTTATCAATGGCTTCTCAGTCAGCCCCCATTGTCAGCCACATTCAGAGAGTTTGATCTCATGCTCATTCAGTCCCTGTCCAGCTGGATTTGGTGAGCTCTCATTAGAACAGGCACACTGTTTAAGTGGGTGGACCAACCCCTAATGGTCCAGACTTCCTTGCTCATTTTCTCCCTCCTTCTGCTCTTCAGACCTTGGGAGCTCTGTCCATTGCTCTGATGAGGGTCTCTGTCTCTATCTCCATCTGCCACTAGACGAAGATTCTATGGTGATATTCGAGATAATCATCAGTGTGATAGTGGGGCAAGGCCAGTTCAGTACCCTCTCCTCTGCTGCCCAAGGACTTAGCTGGGGACATCCCTGTGGACACCTGGGATCTCCTCTAGAGCAAAATCTCTTGCCAACCCTAAATGGCTCCCTTAATGTAGATATCTTATTCCCTGCTCCTATATCCACCCTTCCTCTATATCCACCCTTCCTCCATCTCCACCCTCCCATTCCCACAAGCTCTCTCCAATCTTTCCTTTCTCCCTTCTTTCCCCATCTTCCCTTCTCCCACCTCCACCCCTACACCCAGCACCATGCTCCAACTTTTGCTCGGCAATCTTGTTTCCCTCCAATTTCCTAGAGGATATATATATGTTTTTCTTTGGGTTCACCGTCTTATTTTGCTTTGCTAGGCTTGCAAATTATAGGCTTAATGTTCTTTATTTATGGCTAGAGTTTACTAACGAATGAGTACATACCATATTTATATATTTGGTCTGGGTTATCTCACTCAGGATAGTGTCTTCTATTTCCATCCATTTGCATGCAAAATTCGAGATGTCATTTTTTTTTTTTACCATTTAGTAGTACTCGAATGTGTATATATTCCATACTTTCTTTATTCATTCTTTCATTGAGGGGCACCTAGATTGTTTCCAGGTTCTGGCTATTACAAATAATGCTGCTATGAACATAATTGAACAAATGCTTTTGTAGTATGATTGGGCATCGCTTGGGTATATTCCCAATAGTGGTATTGCTGGATTCTGAGGTAGATTGATTTCCAATTTTCTGAGAAACTTCCACACTGATTTCCACAGTGGCTGCTCAAGTTTGCATTCCTGCCAGCAATGGATGAATGTTCCACTTACTGCACATCCTCTCCAGCATAGGTTATCATTGTTGCTTTTGATTTTAGATGTTCTGACAGGTGTACATTGACATCTCAAAGTTGTTTTGATTTGCATTTCCCTGATCGCTAAGAGGTTGAACAAGACCTTAAGTGTCTTTTGGCCACTTGAATTTCATCTGATGAGAATTCTCTTTTCAGTTCAGTACCCCATTTTTAAAATTGGGTTAATTAGAATTTTCATGTTCAGTTTCTTGAGTTTTTTATGTGTATTGGAGATCAGAACTTTGTCTGATGCGGGGTTGGTGAAGATCTTCTCCCATTCAGTAGGATGCTTTTTTGTCTTAATGACAATGTCCTTTTCTTTACAGAAGCTTCTTAGTTTCAGGAGGTCCCATTTATTCACTGTTGCTATGGTTGTCTGTGCTACTGGGTTTATATGTAGAAAGTGGTTTCCTGTGTTCATGTGTTGCAGTCTACTTACCACTTTCTCTTCTATCCGGTTCAGTATGGTTTGATTTATACTAAGGTCTTTGATCCATTTGGACTTTGAGTTTTGTGCATGGTAATAGATATGGATCTATATTCATTCTTCTACAGGTTGACATCCAGTTATGCCAGCACCATTTCTTAAATATGCTTTCTTTCTTCAATTGTATACTTTTAGCTCCTTTGTCGAAAATCAGGTGTTCGTAGGTTTGTTGGTTAATATCCCGGCCTATGATTCAATTCCATTGGTCAACATCTCTGTTTTTATGCCAATACCAAGCTGTTATCATTATTGTAGCTCTGTATTAGAGTTTGAAATCAGGGATGGTAATACCTCAGGAAGTTCCTTTTTTGTATAGGATTGTTTTGGCTATCCTGTTTTTTTTTTCCCCATAGAAAGTTGATTATTGTTCTCTCGAGGTCTGTGAAGAATTTTATTGGGGTTTTGATAGGGATTGCATTGAATTTATAGATTGCCTTTGGTAGAACTTCCATTTTTACTATGTTTATCTACTCATCCAAGAGCATGGGAGATCCTTCCATTTTCTGGTGTCCTCTTCAGTTTCTTTCTTCAAAGCCTTTAAGTTCTTGTCAGATAGATCTTTCACTTTCTTCGTTAGTGTAATCCCAAGATACTTTATGCTATTTGTGGCTATCATGAAAGGTGAAGTTTCTCTGATTTCCCTCTCTGCTTCTCCATCCTTTGTGTATTGAAGGGCTACTGATTTTTATGAGTTGATCTTGTATCCTGCCACATCACTGAAGGTATTTATCAGCTGTAGGTGTTCTTTGGAAGAACTTTTTGGGTCACTGATGTACACAATCATATCATTTGCAAATAACTGAAGTTTAATGTTCCGATTTGAATCCCCTGGATCTCCTTATGTTGTCCTATTGCTATTGCTAAAACTTCAGTAACTATGTTGAAGAGATATGATGAGAGTGGACAACCTTGTCTTGTTCCTGATTTTCATGGAATGGCTGTGAGTTTATCTCCATTTAATTTGATATTAGCTGTTGGTTTGCTGTATATTATGTATGTCTATATTTGCTTTTATTATATTTAGATATGATCCATGTTTCCCTAACCTCTCCAAAACCTTTATCATAAAGGGGTGTTGAATTTTATCAAATTCTTTATCAGCATCTAATGAAATGATCTTATTGATTTTTCTTTCAATTTATTTATATGATGAATTACATTGATAGATGTTCATATTTTGAACCAATCCTGCATCTCCGGGATGAAGCCTACTTGATCATAATGGATAATTTTTTTGATGTGTTCTTGGATTCGGTTTGTCAGTATTTTATGGAGAATTTTTGCATCGATGTTCATGAAAGAGATTGGTCTGTAATTCTCTATCTTGGTTGTGTCTTTGTGTGGTTTTGGTATCAGGGTAACTGTAGCTTCATAAAGAGTTTGGCAATAACTTTTATGTTTCTATTATGTGAAACACCTTAAGAAGTATAGGTATCAGCTCTTCTTGGAATTTCTGGTAAAGCTCTGCATTAAAACCATCTGATCCTAGGGTATTTTTTGTTGGGAGATTTTTTATGACAGCTTCTATTTCCTCACGACTTTTAGGTCTATTTAAACTGCTCACCTGGTCTTGATTTAATTGTGGTTCATGGTATTTATATAAAACAAGTCCATTTCTTTTACATTTTCCAACTTTGTGGCATATAGGCCTTTGTAGTAAGACCTAATGAGTCTCTGAATTTCCTCAGTGTCTGTTATGTCCCCCTTTTTATTTCTGATCTTGTTAATTTGTGCGTTCTTTCTCTGCCTTTTGATTAGTTTGGATAAAAGTTTGTCAATCTTGTTGACTTTCTCAAAGAACCATCTCTTTGTTTCATTGATTCTTTGGATTGTTTTCAGTGTTTCTATTTTGTTGATTACAGCCCTCAGTTTGATTATTTCCAATCTTCTACTCCTCCTGGGTGAGCCTGCTTCCTTTTTTCTAGAGCTTTCAGCTGTGCTGTTAAGTCTCTAATGTGAGCTTTCTCCATCTTTTTTAATTTGGACACTTAGTGTTATGAACTTTCCTCTTAGCACAACTTTCATAGTGTCCCAAAGGTTTTGGTATGTTGTGTCTTTATTTTCATTGAATTGAAGGAAGACTTTAATTTCTTTCTTTATTTCTTCCATGACCCAGGGGTGGTTCAGTAGTTTACTGTTCAGTTTCCATAAGTTTGTAGGCTTTCTGGGGGTAGAACTGTTGTTAAATTCTAACTTTATTCCATGGTGATTCTATAAGACAGAGGTGGTTACTAAAATATTTTTGTATCTGTGGGATTTTCTTTGTTACCAAGTATGTGATCAATTTTCAAGAAGGTTCCATGAGATGCTGAGAAGATGGTATTTTCTTTCCTATTTGTGTGGAATGTTCTATTTCTGTCTGTTAAGTTCATTTGATTCATTAGTTCTCTTATTTCTCTGTTAGGTTTCTGTCTAGTTGACTTGTTCATTGGTGAAATAGGAGTGTTGAAGTCTTCTACTATTAGTGTGTGGGGTTTGATATGTGCTTTGAGTTCTAGTAATGTTTCTTTTACTTATGTGGGTGCTTTTATAGTAGGGGCATAGATATTTAGGATTGAGACTTCATCCTGATGGGTTGTTCCATTTATGAGTATAAAGTGTCCATCTCCATCTCTTCTGATTGATTTTAGTTTGAAGTTAATTTTGTTAGATACTAGCATAGCCACACCTACTTGTTTCTTAGGTCCATTTGATTGATAAACCTTTTCCCAATCCTTTACTCTGAGTAAATGTCTGTTTTTGTGTTTAAAGTGTGTTTCTTGTAAGCAGCAGCAGAATGTTGTATCCTGCTTTTGCCTCCATTCTCTTAACCTGTGCCTTTTTATAGGTGAATTGAGAACATTGATATTAAGTGATATTAATGTCTAGTGGTTATTATCTCCAGTTAATTTTTTGGGGGTGGTAGAGTTTGTGTGTTTTCCTTCTTTGGATTGTGCTTGTGGAGGGTTGTTAGATGTCTAAGTTATTGTAGGTGTTGTTGGGTTTCTTCGGTTGTGATTTTTCTTCTTGTACTTTCTGGAAGGCTGGGTTTGTGACTACATATTATTTAAATTTGTTTTTATTGTGGAATTCCTTGTTTTCTCCATCGATGGTGAAAGAAAACTTGGCTGTGTATAGTAGTCTGGGCTTGGTCTCTTAGTTTCTGCAGCACATCTATCCAAGACCTTCTGGCTCTCATGGTTTCCATAGAGAAGTCAGGTGTAATTCTGATAGGTTACTTGACCTTTTTCCTTTGCCACTCTTTTTTTTAGACATTTATTTATTTATTTATCTATTTATTTATTTATTATGTACACAGTGTTCAGCCTGCATGCCAGAAGAAGGCACCAAATCTCATTACAGGTGGTTGTGAGCTACCATGTAGTTGCTGGGAATTGAACTCAGGACCTCTGGAAGAGCAGTCAGTGCTCTTAACCTCTGAGAAATCTCTCCAGCCCATCCTTTTCCACTCTTAATATTCTTTCTTTTTCCTGTATGTTTTTGTTTTGATTATTATTTGGTGAGGGCGTGTTTTTTTTTTATAATTTTCATGCAGTCTATTCAGTGTTCTGTATGCTTCTTGTTTCTTCATATTAGTATGATTCTTTAGGTTGGGAAAGTTTTCTTCTATAATTTTGTTGAGTATATTTTCTGGGCCTTTGATCTGTAATTCTTCTTCTTCTACTCCTATTATTCTTAGCTTTGGTCTTTTCATGGTGTCTAAATTTCCTGGATGTTTTGTGTTAGGAATTTGTTGGACTTGCTGTTTTCTTTTATCAAGGAGTTTATTTCCTCTATAATATCTTCAGGGTCTGAGACACTTTCCTCTAACTCTTGTATTCTGTTTATTATACTTGTGTCTGTAGTCCCTGTTCATTTATCCAGATTTTCCATATCCAACCATCCCTTGGTTTGTATTTTCTTCATTTCCTCCATTTCAGTTTTCAAGCCTTGAACTGTTTCCATTGCCTGTTTGATTGCGTTATCTTGGTTTCTTAAGGTATCTTTGAGGGATTTACTCATTTCTTCAAACTTTTTGTTATTATTCTCATCCACTTCTTTAAGGGAATTTTTCACATCCTGTTTAAAGGACTCTATCACTTTCATAATAAAGTCTATTTCTTCTACTTCTTCTGGATTATGGTGTTAAAATCTTCCTGTTGTATGTTCGCTGGATTTTGGTGTTATTATATTATTCTTCGAATTGTTGGAGGAATTCTTGCATTGGTGCCTGCCCATTTCTTCCTTCAAATGTAGCCGGGAGAGTCTTGGCATCTTGGTCCAATCTATGCTGTGACTGACTCTCTGGGTGGATCGCCTCAGTGCAGGAGCAGAAACTGCTCCTCTGCCAAGGATCTCACAGACAATAGGGCAGGCTTTTGAGAGGCAGGATTATGTGGAATAAAGAAGACCCTTCAGCAGGCGCTGGCAAGGCCCTGTGCTCTGATCTTGGACCGCCTGCCCCGGGATGGCATACACTCACCAGTCTGGATTGATCTCTTCAATACAGAAACAGGAAGTTATGATAGTCCAAGGACCCACAGACAAAAGGGAGAACTTGTGGGGAGGGCAGGGTCCTTTGAAACAAAGAAGCCCCTGCTGCAGGTCCAGGAGTTGCCGCGCACTCCCTTCCGCGGAACTTTTGACCCGGTGGGCATACACTCACCTTTCTGGGTGGAAAGCCTCAGTGCAGGCACAGGTCCTGGGCCAAGGACCTCACAGACAATAGTGCTGGCTAGAAGGAGGCAGGGTCGTATGGAACAAAGAAGGTCCTGCAGCAGGCGCTGGAGGGGCCCTGTTCTCCCTTCTTGGACCATCTGCCCCAGGATGGCACACACTCACCAGGCTGGTTTGATCTCCTCAGCACAGGAACAGAGAGTCCTGGTGGTTCAAGGACCCCGCAGACCAAAGGGCAAACTTGCATTTTGGTTTTGTGAGGTCCCATTTAAAAATTGTTGATTTTAGTGCCTGCACTATCAGTGTTTTGTTTAGGAAGTAGTCTCCTCTGTCAATGCATTCAAGGCTATTCCCTAGTTTCTCTTCTGTCAGGTTCAGTACATACGGTTTTACATGAGGCTTTTGAAACAGTTGTACTCTAGTTTTGTTCAGACTGACAAATATGATGCTATCTCTTTTCTTCTACACACCAAATCCAGTTAGACTTACTCCATTTGTTAAAGATATTTTTCCTGTGCATTGCGTATTTCTGGCTTCTTTATAAAATATCAGGTGTTCATAGGTGTGTGGATTTGTGTCTGGGACTTTGATTCAGATACCTTGATTAACATGTATATTTTTGACAACATCATGAGGGTTTTATTACTAGAGCTATGTAATATAGCTTCTAATACCTTCTGCAGTATTAATATAATGCCTATATTTTCTTTAAATTGTGTCACTATTTTTATACAAAGGGAAAACTTTTTTATCTAGATGTGTAGTTACACTTTCAAATAAGTTATATGTAATATTGGTCCATGCCTAGTGTATGCCATGACTTCTGGAGCAGCAAACTAGGAAAGGGGAGAAATCTACCTATTGAGAGATCCTTAAGCTTTTTAATCATTTGATTTACTTGTGCACATAACACACACACACACACACACACACACATATATATACCAACACACATGAACACACATATATATTATTCATGTACATTGTCAATGTTAGGCCATAGAAAACTGTATACATATCACCATATCATATTCAAAAGAAGAATAGCCCTTGAGTTGCAAGCACTAACAGAACCAAAGTAAGAAGAGTTGAGTGATTAGTCTCCCAGAAAAAAATGCCCAATCCCTAAGAAATAAACCCTAAGACACTCTCCCTCCCTGTCTCTCCCTGTGCATTTTGGTGAACACAACCTGGGAAAGGATCTTCGACCTGCATGAGTGGCCCAGTTAGACCTGGAGTTGGTAACACAGAACATTGATCTCCGTCTTGGTCTTCTCGGGGGTGTCCCAGAAGAGCACTGTACACATGCCAGAGGGCTCTTCTTGGAAGATCAGCAGAAAGAGCTTTAGCTGTGAGTTTACCAATCACAGCTGCTGCTACATAGACAGCAAAACCTGGAAGGAGAAGAGCCCTGCTCACTGCACTCTTCAGCCGGAAACTCCAGCTCCACTGTGGAAGAAAGGTGACTGCTACTTCTAGTCTGTGAGCAGTGGTGGTGCCTCTTCCTCCCTCACCATTCCAGGCACAGTAATCTGCTGAGAGACTTCCCTACAGGCAGTCACCAGAGGCACCAATGTCACCCCAGTGGCACCAGGGGGGCTGGCATGGCTGCCATGACCACATCTTGGAATTCCATGCCTCTGGGAAGAAGGCTGTCCTTGCCCTGGGAGGAGCTAAAGAGTGGCCTCTCTGGTTCTTTGTGGTCTGGATCTGGAGAGGAGAGGATTCTCCTGGGGCTGTGTGTGCTGAACACAGAGCCATACTCAGCCCACGCAAAGCTCTTCTGCCACCAGGGACTTGCAGTGGCTCAGGAGTTCCCATCCTTTCACTGGAACAAGAAACACATCTCAACCTCAAAGACAGACACAACCTCAGAGTAAATGGTTGAATGGTTGGGAAAAGGTTTTTTCAATCAAATGGACCTAGGATACAAGCAGGTGATAGATATTCTAATATCTAACAAAATTGATCTCAATGTAAAATCAAGCAGAAGAGATGGAGAAGGACACTTTATACTCATAACAGGAACAATTCATCAAGATGAAGTATCAATTCTGAATATCTGTGCCCCAAATACAAGAGAACTCACATATGTAAAAGAAACATTACAGAAACTTAAATCACACATCAAACCCCACACACTAATAGTAGGAGATTTCAACACTCCTCTCTCATCAATGTACAGGTCAAAAAGAAAGAAACTAAACAGAGAAATAAGAGAGCTAACAGTTGTAATAAATCAAATGGAATTAACAGACATCTATAGATCATTCCACCCAGACAAGAAAGAATATACCTTCTTCTCAGCACCTCATTGAACCTTCTCTAAAATTGATCACATACTTGGTAACAAAGCAAATATCCACAGATACAAAAAATTGGAGGAATCTACCATGTCTTATAAGATCACTATGGAGTAAAGATAGAATTCAACAGCAATACTACTCCCAGATCGCTTACAAACTCATGGAAACTGAGCAGCCAACTACTGAACCACCCTTGACTCAAGGAAGAAATAAAGAAAGAAATTATAACCTTCCTTGAATTCTGTGAAAATGAAGACACAACATATCCAAACCTATGGGACACTGTGAAAGCAGTGCTAAGAGGAAAATTCATAGCACTAAGTGTCCATATAAAGAAAATGAAGAAAGCTGACATCAGTGACCTAACAGCATGCCAAAAAGCTCTAGAAAAGAAAGAAGCATACTCACCCAGGAGAAGTACAAGACAGGAAATAATCAAATTGGGGGCTGAATTTAACAAAATATATACATAGAAAACCATACATAGAATCAATGTAACAAAGAGCTAGTTCTTTGTGAAAATCAACAAGATTGACAAACCCTTATCCAAACTAATCAAAAGGCAAAGAGAGAACATATAAATTAACAAAATCAGAAATGAACAGGGGTACATAACAATGGACACTGAGGAAATTCAGAGAATCATTAGGTCCTATTACAAAAACTACAAAACCTACAATAACTTGTACTTCACAAATTTGGAAAATGTAAAAGAAATGGACAATTTGTTAAAGAGATACCATCTTCCAAAATTAAATCAAGAGAAAGTGAGCAATTTAAATAGACCTACAAGCCCTGAGGAGATAGAAGCTGTCATCAAAAACCTCCCAAGCAAAAGAAGAACAGGGCCAGATGATTTTAGTCCTGAAATCTACCAGAACTTTCAAGAAGAGCTAATACCTATATTCCTCAATGTGTTCCACATAATAGAAGCAGAAGCCTCATTGCCAAACTTTTTATGAAGCTGCAGTTATCCTGATACCAAAACCGTAAAAAGACTCAACCATGAAAGAGAATTATAGACCAAACTCACTCATAAACATCAATGCAAAAATTCTCAATAAAATACTGACAAACCAAATTGAAGAACACATCAAAAAACTCATCCATCATGATCAAGTAGGCTTCCTCCCAGAGATGCAGGACTGGTTCAACATATGAAAATCTATCAATGTAGTCCATCGTATAAGTAAACTGAAAGAAAAAAATGTGATCATTTCATTAGATGTGGAAAAAGCATTTGACAAAATTCAACACCCCTTCATAATAAAGGTCTTGGAAAGATTGGGGATACAAGGATCATATCTAAGTATAATGAAAAGCAATATACATCAAGCTGACAGCTAACATCAAATTTAATGGAGAGAAATGCAAAGCAATTACACTAAAATCAGGAACAAGACAGACTCTCTGTTCTCTCCATATCTCTTCAACATAGTTCTTGAAGTTTTAGCAATAGCAATAAGACAGCATAAGGAGATCCAGGGGATTCGAATTGGAAAGGAAGGAGTCAAACTTTCGTTATTTTCAGATGATATGATGGTGTACATAAGCAACCCCAAATCTTTACCATAAAACTCCTATAGCTGATAAACACCTTTACTAATGTGGCAGAATACAAGATCAACTCAAATAAATCAGTAACTCTTCTACACACAAAGGATAAAGAGGGAAATAAAAAAAAAACACATCACCTTTCACAGTAGCCACAAATCACATAAAATATTTTGGAGTAACATTAACAATATATATGAAACACCTATTAGACAAGAACTTTAAGTCTTTGAAGAAAGAAATTGAAGGAGGTACAAGAAAATGGAAAGATTTACCATGCTCTTGGATAGGAAGGATCAACATCATAAAAATGGCAATTTTACCAAAAGCAATCTGTAGAATCAATGCTATCAGCATGGAAACACTAACACAATTCTTCACAGAACTTGAAAGAACAATACTCAACATCATATGAAAAAACAAAAAATCCAGGATAGCCAAAACAATCCTATACAATAAAGATACCAGTCCACTTTGTTGTGGTCTCTTTTGCTTTAAAACACAATGGTAGCCCTGTTCTCACCCCTTGCTTTGGGCTCCCACATCTGACTGCTAGACTCTGTTCCTGGTTGCACGATGGCTGTTGTCTAGGACAGTGATATGTATGTTTTCCCCCTTAAATAAATAACCCTTTTATTAATCATAATTCCAAACTGGTGTCTGATTATTTTGTGACTTACGCCTTCATCTGGTGCCAAACATTTGGTTTTAGAACACCCTGGTTCTGACTGCCTGCTGCCAGCTCAGACTGTGCCCGGCTTGAACCCTCCCTCAGCCAGTTGCTCCCTGTGCGTGGAGCCAGGAGTTCAATATAGAATCTCACACAGCGGCTTTTCTTGCTACGGATCAGCCGCAATTCTTCTTATTTTCTCTTTACACTCAGTTTGGCTTCAAGTTCCCATGCATCCTACTGTTTGCCTCCCACTAGGGCACAACACAGAAATCTAGGTAAGACATGGGAATTTTCTGGTCTGAGCCAGCTGTTCTGAGACTTTCTAATGATGTGTATGCATTTGTCTATTCCACTGCTCTAAAGACATCCGAAGATCACAAGTCTGTGATTTATCTTTCAACATTTCACTCTAAAATCAGATTTCAGACTGGTCATAGGAACTCAGTCGCACCACTACAACCTGCTGGGTTAGTTTTATAGGTGGCCCATGACATCTACTGGCAAGTAATGCTTATTACACCTAATCCAGCTAGTAAAACCACAGGTTAGATTTATTATCCTATAGATCATAAGTTGCTAATTTAAAAGGGCAATATGTTAGACAACCTAACCATCCAAAGCCTAAATAGCCTCTTTACATACAGCATGTATAAGGTTTTACAAGGCATATATTATGTTCTTTCTACATCATTAATCTTAATTCTGGGGATTAGTTTTGTCCTCAATATTTTTAGCTTAAAGAATCACTTGGCAGTAGGGCTAAGAATGAGGTGTTTTTAGAAATGGTGCAGTCTTGACAGTCTGAATCCACATTTCAAAAAAAAAATTTGAAAATCTGAAGAAGTATATGACTTCATTTAACAGAAGATTAAGCACTCTGGAGAAGGAAACAGCAGATTTGGCACATAAAACCCAATCAATGACAGTGGGTGCTGAAACATCATTTGAGAGAATTCACACTGTTGATTGTATTAATGGGACTCTGACAAAGAGATATGATAGATTGACTGATAGAATGTCTCTCCAGAAAGGTAATATGTAAGCTATAAAGATTATGTCAAAGGATGAGACATTATCTCTACTGGACAGATTTCATACCTTGAAATCCTCAATAAAGGCATTAGAGCAGAACACTGGACAGGAAATCTAGATATTGCAAAAGACAATGGTGAACAGATTTGAAAAAAAAGTGAGGAAAATATCGAATTTAATGACCAGGAACAAAAGGTACAAAGGCAAAATTTAACCTTGTCAGTACCTAAAAATCTCCATGATACTTCCCCAAAGTTCTGCCTGCCTTTCCAGTAATAACAACAGAAAAAATATCTGGCTACAAGTATCCTGAGGTTATCAAAGAATGTACATGGGAACCCATATGTGTGGCTGAACTAAAGGAAATTAAACAAGCAATTGTAGCTTATGGACTACATTTGTCCTTTGTTAGAGAGATGATCAAAACCTGGGCTTTCAGTAACAAGCAATGCCTCAAGATTGGGCTCCCTTAATCTCAGCAGTCCTAAAAAGTAGACAGCAAGTACATTGGAGGTTTTTTTTTTTAAAGAGGAGGTGAGAATTTTAGAGCAACAAGAAAAAGCAAATAGACTTGAGAATTCCCTAGATCAAATTCTAGGTGAAGGATTTTACTCTGAACCTAAGGATGAAGCTCTTTATGATAACTACACCCTGTCCCTATGTAGCACAGCAGCTTTAAAGGCTTGGGACAGGATTCACAAACTGGGAAACAGAGATGAATCATGTCTTAGGGTTAAACAGGGTCAGAGAGAACATTTAAGTGACATATAGCAAAGACTAACTAGGGCTATACAAATAGGACTAAGTGCCCCAGCAGATAAATGTATAGTAATTGAATATTTGACTTATTAGAATGCCAACATTGAGTGCAAATCCATCATCATTGGGCCTTTAAAGATTAGATCAGCACCCATGGATGTATGGGTCTTACATACAATGAGGTATCGGGTTGCCTTGTCTATCTTTCATTGACCTACTTTCATTTGTCCAATGTCAGCCTTTGCCACACCTCCTACATACACCTAAAGGCTGAGTCTTTCTATTTCTGTCATTCCCAGAGGAGGTATTATTCCTAGGAATCCGTTATCTATAATCCCTTCTCGTAAGTCCCATTCTACCACAATTAAAACATTTGGTATTTTGATGTCTTTTCTTACCATTGAAAATTGCTTCCCCTACCCACACTTCAGTGCCATAATCAAGTGTCTCGATATTCATTGATGAGGGTGCTTGCCTTTATATATTTTGGAGATCAGACCTTTGTCTGATGCGGGGTTGGTGAAGATCTTCTCCCATTCAGTAGGATGCTTTTTTGTCTTAATGACAGTGTCCTTTGCTTTACAGAAGCTTCTCAGTTTTAGGAGATCCCATTTATTCAATGTTGC
Source organism: Myodes glareolus (assembly GCF_982192425.1). NCBI lineage: Eukaryota > Metazoa > Chordata > Mammalia > Rodentia > Cricetidae > Myodes > Myodes glareolus. Next base: position 106,541,859 of record NC_142033.1, on the reverse strand, counting down.
TCTTATTGTCTGTGCTACTGAAGTTATATGTAGGAAGTGGTCTCCTGTGCCCATGTGTTGCAGTCTACTTACCACTTTCTCTTCTATCAGGTTCAGTGTGGTTGGATTTATATTGAGGTCTTTAATCCATTTGGACTTGAGTTTTGTGCATAGTGATAGATATGGATCCATGCATAAACCTCAAGTCCAAATGATTGATTTTAGTTTGAAATCAATTTTGGTAGATATTAGGATAGTCACACCTGCTGGTTTCTTAGGTCCATTTACTTGTAAAACCTTTCCCCAACCCTTTACTCTGAGTAAATGTCTGTCTTTGAAATTGATGTGTGTTATCTGTAAACAGCAGAATGCTGGATCCTGTTTATGTATCCACTCTCCTAGCCTGTGTATTTTTTATAAGTAAATTGAGACCATTGATATCAAGCGATAATAACGACCAGTGGTTGTTAGCTCTGGTTATCTTTAAGTAATATTGTTTGTGTATTTACCTACTTTGGGTTATGCTGGTTGGGGCTTATCAGATTCCTGTGTTATTGTGGGTATAGTTATCTTCCTTGTGTTGTGGCTTTCCTTCTAGTACTTTCTGTAAGGCTGGATTTGTGGATACATATTGTTTCAATCTGTTTTTGTCATTGTATATCTTGTTTTCTCCATCAATGGTGAATGGAAGCTTTACTGGGTACAGTAGTCTGGGCTTGCATCCATGATCTCTTAGTGTCTGCACACATCTATCCAGGATATTCTGGTTTTCATGGTTTCCATTGAGAAGTCAGATGTAATTCTGATAGGTTTTCCTTTATATGTTACTTGACCTTTTTCTTTTGCAGCTCTTAATATTCCTTCTTTGTTCTGTATGTTTTATGTTTTGACTATTATATGGCAAGGGGATGTGTTTTTTTGATCCAGTCTATTTGGTGTTCTGTAAACTTCTTGTACCTTCATAGGAATATCGTTCTTTATTTTGTGAAAGTTTTTTCCTATAATTTTGTTGAATATATTTTCTGGGCCTTTGAGTTGGAATTCTTCTCCTTCTTTCACCCCTGTTATTATCAGGTTTGATCTTTTCATGTTGTCCCAGATTCCCTGAATGATTTGTGTTAAGAATTTGTTGGATTTGCTGTTTTCTTTGATCAGTGAGTCTATTTCCTCAATAGAATCTGCAACACCTGAGATTCTTTCTCCTATCTTTTATATTCTGTTATACTTGTCTTTGTAGTTCCTGCTTGTTTACACAGATTGTCCATTTCCAGAGTTTACACAGATTGTCCATTTCCAGATTTCCCTCAGTTTGTGTTTTCTTCAAACTTCAAATCTTGGACTGTTTTCTTCACCTGATTGATTGGGTTTTTTTTTTTTGGTTTTCTTTGAGGTATTTGTTAATTTTTTCCAGCTTTTTGTTTGTCTTCTACATTTATTTAAGGGAGTTTTTCACTTCCTCTTTAAAAGTCTCCATCATTTCATTAAGTAATGTTAATTTTCTTCTATATCTTCTGGGTTAGGATGATCAATTCTCCCTGTTGTGTGTTCACTGGGTTCTGGTGGTTCTATGTTGCTTTTTAGGATGTTGGAGGAGTTCTTGCATTGACACCTTCCCATCTCTTCCTTCAAGTCTTATGTCTCTTATGTCCACCAAGAATTGGTTTTCATGAAGCTCACAGGGAATGATGTATTGGAGGTGGGGTGGATGGCTGTCTAGCAGACAAACTCCCTTCTGCCTGCTCTTATGTTCACCAAGTATTGGTCTCCAAGGAGTTCACAGGGAAAGATGTGTTGGGGGTGGGGTAAATAAATGACTGTGTAGCAGATCAGCTCCCTGCTGGTGCTGAGAATGCCAAAGGCACCTGGAGTGGGGGGTTCCTGGCCTTTCTCCCACGTGGAGGTTTTAGGGAGTGGGGAGTACAGGGTCCCACTCTTATATACAACAAGTCTTACTATTTTTCTAAACATATGTTTATCAAGTGAGTGATAGAGGTTGAAGCAAAAGCCTAGATCTTTAGAAAACAAAGGATGAATTAATGCTTTTTTTACATCACACATTTGATGGACTTGTTTATAATCAGGTCTTTTCTCATAATTTTTTATGGTATTCCATCCCTGCCCATCCTCTTTTTCTATTAATTTTAATAACCTTGTGCTATACCCAGTTTGGCAGTGCCCTGGTCACAACTTCTTCCTGATGGTCAGGATGAGTCTGACAGAAGACCTAGATTATGAGGTCACAATGAGTAGTGCTGATGTCTTGCGCAATTTAGAAGGTGGGGCAGCAGGCAGCTCCCACCAGATATCACAGTCAGTGAAGACAAAGCAGGTCCCTAACCCAGAATTTCTCCAGCTTGCCTGCTGGATCTAGAAGTTGGTACTCTTCCCTGCATGATGACAAAAAATGTAAAAGAGAACTACAATAAAAATCATATTCATATACTTGATGGCATTGAGTTTGCCTTCATCTTTTTCATCCTGAAAATATAATACTTCATGTAGGCTATGTGTGGGAGAAGTCTGTCCTAACATTAAAGTAACAATACATGAACAACAGTGTATTTTGTAAGACCACAGCAAGAAGAAAGAAACTTGGTAAAGAACATTGAATGCTGCCTGCCCTCTCCATAGAGCACCAGTATTTTATTTCTCTCACATGAACTTTCAAAGATTTCATCACTGTATTCAATAGTTTTGGTCAGTTAGAAGATAGACATAGGTCACTAATGATCCAACCAACTTTCGATCGAATCTCTCACTCACCATGAGAGAATAGGAGAGTTGAAAGTGCAAATTCCTCACACCAAAGTCTCATCTTAAATTTGGGTTCGTTCTCTCGTCTTCTCTTACTTTTCTGATGATATCCTGTCTAAATGTGTGTTCACTGGTGTTGATTTAAAGTCATAAGTAAAATGATTTTATAGTAGAATTTATGACATGTGTCAAGGCTAATATTGTACTTCCTAAAGCAAGAAGACTTTACAAGTTATCCTTCAAGATTTCTCTTGAATTGGCTGAATAAACATCTTTAATATTTACTCATATTTTGCAGTGTTCCTGTTTACTGATAGTTACTTTTTTGTCTTTAAATAATTTAATTTTATGTAGTTTCATCAATTGATTTTTGAGAGTATTTCCTGTGATATCAGAGTCCTTTTCTAAAATTCCCTCCCTATGTTTTTAATATTGAAGTGTTTTCCCTACTTTTGACCATGTGTAAAAATCAATTCAATGTTTACCAATATCTAGGCTTAAAATAATATTTTCTTTTTAAGAATCAACCTGTTTTCTTTCTTCATTTGTTTCATAGTAACCTACTCTACCTCTTCCTGAATTGATGTTCCTCTTTCATTCTCCCACCGTGGTTTTGGGAACTTATGGGTATTCCAACCAAGGTCAGCTCTAAATATGTGGGGGTTTTGTTTGTATTCTTTGTTTTGGTACTTAAGTTTGCAAGTGAAATGCTTTTAAATTAAGATCAAAGACAGGGTTGAAGGCTACTACTGAACTTCCCAAGCCAAGATGATAGATCTATTTCCTCAGTCTGTGCTTATACAAAACATACATGTCAGTCAGTGTTACACTTCAATACATTTCAATCTGTATCTCCTGGAGAGAAAAACTCTGAGAAAACAATAAAATAAATGTGACCTTCTGAAACTGAGACTCTATAAAGCAAAGGAAACTGTCAATAAGACAAAAAGACAGCCTATACAATGAGAAAAGATGTTAGCCAGCCCCACATCAGGCAGAGGATTGATCTCCAAAATATATAAAGAACTCAAGAGGTCTGCAAGGTTCTTGGAACATGGTAAGAAACCTTACTTCCATGCTGGGGGGATCTGGAGAGCTGGATATTTATTCTGCAAGGTCCTTGGAACCCAGCAAGAAAATGTGCTCTTATGCTGGGGGGATCCAGAGAGGACCTTGGAGCCCAGCAAGAGGCACTGCTCCAATGATGAGGGGGTCCAGAGACCCAACTTTTTGTCTCCAAGGTCCTTGGAACCCAGCAAGAAACCCTGCTCCTGTGCTGAGGGAATCCAGAGAAGAAGAGATGGGCAGGCACCAATGAAAGAATTTCTCCAAAATCCTGAAAAGCAACATGATAACACCAGAATCCAGTGAACACGCAACAGGAAGACTAGAACATCCTAACCCAGAAGAAGTAGAAGAAATCATCTTTAAACGTAACCTTATGAAAATGATGGAGACCCTTAAACAGGAAGTAAAAACTCTCTTAAACAAATGGAAGAGAAGATAAACAAAAAGTTAGAAGAAATTAATAAATCTTTCAGAGATACCCAAGAAAACCAAGAAAAAGCAATCAAACAGGTAATGGAAACAGTTCAAGACTTGAAGACTGAAATGGAGGTAATAAAGAAAACAAAAACTGAGAGATGGCTGGATGTGGAAAATCTGGGTAAACAATCAGGAACTACAGAGACAAATATACCCAAAAGAATATAAGGGATAGAAAAAAGAATCTCAAGCACTGCAGATTCTATAGAGGAAATAGACTCACCAATCAAAGAAAGCAGCAAATCCAAAAAATTCTAAACAAAAAACATCCAGGAAATCTGGGACACCATGAAAAGCCCAAAACTAAGAATAATAGGGGTAGAAGATGGAGAGGAATGTCAACTGAAAAGTCCAGAAAATATATTCAACAAAATTATAGAAAAAAAAAACTTTCACAACCTAAAGAAGGATATACCTGTGAAGGTAAAAGAAACTTACAAAACACCAAATAAGCTGGATCAAAAAAAAATCTCCTTGTCATATAATAGTCAAAACTCAAAACATACAGAACAAAGAATGAATATTAAGAACTGCAAAAGAAAAAGGTTAATTGACATATAAAGGTTTCCTATAAAGGAAAACCTATCAGAATTACACCTGACTTCTCAATGGAAACCTTGAAGGCCAGAATATCCTGGATAGATGTGTACTGAACTACACAGAGAATTCTCATCAGAATTTCAAATGACCAAACGATACTTAAGGACATTTTCAACTTCCTTACCTGTCAGAGAAATGCAAATGAAAACATGTTTGAGATACCATCTTGCACCTGTCAGAATGGCTAAAATCAAAAACACCAGTGCTGGAGAGGATGTGCAGTAAGGGGAACACTCATCTATTGCGGGTGAGAATGCAAACTTGTCAACCACTTTGGAAATTAGTGTGGCGGTTTCTCAGAAAATTGGGAGTCAACCTACCTCAGGATCCAGCAATACTACTCTTGGGAATATACCCAAGAGATGCCCAATCATACTACAAAATCATTTGTTCAACTATGTTCATAGCAGCATTATTTGTAATAGCCAGAACCTGGAAACAACCTTGATGTTCGTCAATGGAAGAATAGATAAAGTGTGGCACATCTACACAGTAGAGTACTACTCAGCGGTAAAAAACAATGACATCTTGAATTTTGCATGCAAATGGATGGAAATAGAAAACACTATCCTGAGTGAGATAACCCAGACCCCCAAATACAAAGATAGTATGTACTCACTCATTAGTGTATTCTAGCCATGAACAAAGAACCTTGAGCCCATAGTTCGTGGGCCTAGAGAAGGTAAGTGATAAGGTGAACTCAAAGAAAAACATAGATAGATCCTCTTGGAAACTGGTAGAATCAGACAAGATCACCAGGCAAAAGTTGGGAACATGGGGTTGGGGTAATGGGAGAAGGGAAGAGAGAAGGGAGATGGGGAGGATTGGGGAGAGCTTGTGGGAGTAGAATGGTTAAGATGGAGGAAGGGCGAATATGGAAGCAGAGAAGAAGATATCTTAATTAAGGGAGCCATTTTAGGTTTGGTAAGAGGCTTTGCTCTGGAGGGGTTCCCAGGAGTCCATGGGATGACTCCAGCTAGGACCCTGGGCAGTGGAGAAGAGGCTGCCTGTACTGGCCTTGTCCCGTAGTCAGACTGATTGATTATCTTGAATATCACCATAGAACCTTTGTCAGGTAACAAAAGGAGATAGAGACAGAACCCACATTGGAGCACTGGACTGAGCTCCCAAGGTCCAGTTGAAGAGCAGAAGGAGGGAGGGAGAATGTGACCAAGGAAGTAAGGACTTTGAGGGGTTGGTCCATCCACTGAGACAGTGTGCCTGATCTAATGGGAGCTCACCAAATCCAGCTGTACTGGGACTGAATGAGCATGGGATCAAACTGAAACTTCTGAATGTGGCTGACAGTTGAGGCAGACTGAGGGGCCAATGATAATGGCACTGGGTTTTGTCTGTATTGCATGTACTGGCTTTTGGGATCCTAGTCTATTTGGATGCATACCTTCCTAAGCCTGGATGGAGAGGGGAGGAAACCCTGCCCTCCCTTAGGACTGGAGGGGGCAGAGGGCAGTGTGGGAGAGTGGGTGAGTGGGAGGAAAATGGGAGGAGAGGAGAAAGTGGAAATTTTGAATGATATTATTTATAAAGCAATAAAAATAAATAAAAAGTTAAAAACTCAATAAATTAGACATCAAAATTCCAAAGAATGATTTTTTTTAAATGGGGTACAGAACTAAACAGAGAATTCTCAACAGAAGAATCTCAAATGGCAAAAAGGCACTTAAGGAAATGTTCAACATCCTAGCCATCAGGGAAATGCAAAACAAAATGATTCTGGGGGTCCTTATTACACCAGTCAGAATGGCTACTGTCAAAAATTCCAATGATTGTCTATGATGAAGAGCATGAAGAGTAAGGAGAACATCCCTCCATTCCTGGTAGGAAAGAAAGCTTGTACAACCACTCTGGCAAATAGTAAGGCAGTTTCTCAGAAAACTGGGAAACTACCTCAGGTCCCAGCAATACCACTCTTTGGCATTTTCTTAATGGATACTCAATCATACTAAAAAGATCTTTGTTCAGCTATGTTTGTAGCAGCCTTATTTGTAGTAGCCAGAATCTAGAAACAACTTGGATGCCTCTCATCTGATGAATGGATAAAGAAAATGTTGTACATTTACACAATGAAATACTAATCAGTGCTAAAAAACAATGACATATTGAAATTCACATGCAAACAGAAGGAAATAGAATAAAACCATCGTGAATGAGGTAATTAGGACACAGAAAGACAAACACAGTATGTTTGCATTCTTAAGTGAATATTACATAATCATCCTGTATTCCACAATCCCAGGAAACAGAGAGAACACTGAGAGAGACATACGTGGATGTCCCCCCTCAGGAAGTGAATATTACATAATCATCCTGTATTCTACAATCCCAGGAAACAAAGAGAACACTGAGAGAGACATACGTGGATGTCCCCCTCAGGAAGTGAATATTACATAATCATCCTGTATTCCACAATCCCAGGAAACAGAGAGAACACTGAGAGAGACATACGTGGATGTCCCCCCTCAGGAACAGGAAGTTGAAATTATCTTTGTTGTAAAGTGTCAGTGTGTGGGAGAGGAGAAGGTAGCAGAGTAGTGGGAAGGGAGAAAAGAGTGGGAAGAACTTTTGGGATTGGGAAGGTAGAGTTGGGTATACAATACCTCGAGCAAGCAAGGAAAGAGATACCTTGAAAGTGGTAGCCACTGTAGAGTTGTCAGAAAACAGGTACTAGGGAAACTCAAAGAAAAGCACAAGGAAAACCCCTGCTAAGAATTTCAGCAATAATGGAGAAGGTACTTAAACTTCCCTTCCCCTATAATCAAATTGATGACTACCTTGTCATCATAGAACCTTCATTCAGTAACTGATGGAAGCAGGTGTTGAGATCTATAGCTAAGCACTGGGCTAAACTCCTGGAGTACAGTCACAGAGAGGGAGGAGTGATATTATGAGAAACAAAGTCAAGGCCATGATGGGGTTACCCACAGAAACAGCTGACTCAAGCTTGTAGGAGTTCACTGACTCTGGATTGACAGCTGGGGAACCTGAATAAAACAAAACTAGGCCTTGTGGCTAGTGCCAGTTCTGAGGCATGGATGATTTGTTGGACCACCAGCAGTAGAATCAGTACTTATCCCTAGTGCATGAGCCCATGTCCTATGAAGGGACACCTTGTTCAGCCTAGATACAGAAGAAGGACCTTGGTTCAGCGTCAAGTGATGGTACAGATATTTTTGACATCCCATGGGAGACCTCAACCTATCTGAGGGGTAGATGGTGGTTAGGGTGGTTGGGAGCTAGGAAGAGTGGGAGGAGGTAGAGAGGAAACTTTTTATTGATATATAAAATGATTATATATATATGTATATATTGTGTGTCTGTGTGTGTGTGGTCAATGATAGCTCTTACTACATACATTCAGTAACAAAAAGAGTTGAAAAAGTACATGTCAGACAACGTTTCTTAAAGCAATTAGCATGCCCATTATCAATACATTCTGAAGGGCGCCCTGTGGATTGAAATACTGGTTAGGTCTCAGGTTTCACTAGAGGATATGTAGTACCATGTTGGAAAAGGTTGTGTCTTCTATCCTAGTGAACATAAGCAGAAGCAGAGATTTTTAAACTTGTTTGGGATACTTTTTAGAACCTGTGGAATGGTAAAAGTTCTGTTTTCAGGTTTCAAAGACCTTGTGTTTTACTTAACAAAGTTATATTCTGAATCATCTGATTTATTTTTATTTGTAGAACTTCAACTCTACTTTCTCTGGAGTACAGTAAGGAACAAAATGTAGAAATCCTTCCATCCATGAAATTCCATAGCTAGAGAGCCTTCTT